>NC_091849.1:60028897-60661775 GCF_037783145.1 Equus przewalskii | reverse complement strand
ATATGTTACTTTGGATTGTTGATTTCAAATTGTTTGGGTAGACACCCAGTAGTGGGTTAGCTGGGTCATATGGTAGGTCTATTTTTAGCTTTTTGAGGAATCTCCATACTGTTTTCCATAGTAGTTACACCAGTTTGCCTTCCCACCAGCAGTGTGTGAGGGTTCCCTTCTCTCCACACCCTCTCCAACAGGTTGCTTTTAGTCTTAGTGATTATAGTCATTTTAACAGGCATAAGGTGGTATCTTAGTGTTGTTTTGATTTGCATTTCCTTGATGATTAGTGATGTTGAACATCTTTTCATGTGTTTATTGGCCATCTGTATATCTTCTTTGGAAAAATATCTGTTCATCTCCTCTGCCCACTTTTTGATCGAGTTGTTTGCTTTTTTATTGCTCATTTCTGTGAGTTCCTTATGTATTATGGAGATTAACCCCTTGTCAGATATATGATTTGCAAATATTTTCTCCCAATTGATGAGTTGTCACTTTGTTTCAATCCTAGTTTCTTTTGCGTTGCAGAAGCTCTTTAGTCTGATGAATTTCTACGTTAGTTTTTCTCGTTTCCCTTGTCTGAGAGGACGTGGTGTTTGAAAAGTTCCTTTTAGTTTGATGTCAAAGAGTGTACTACCAATATTATCTTCCAGGAACTTTATAGTTTCAGTACATATCTTCAAGTCTTTGATCCATTTTAAGTTTATTTTTGTGTATGGTGTGAGATAGTGGTCTACCTTCATTCTTTTGCATGTGGCCGTCCAATTTTCCCAACACCATTTATTAAAGAGACTATCTTTTCACCATTGTATGTTCTTGGTACCTTTGTCAAAGATTAGCTGACTGTAGATGTGTGGTTTTATTTCTGGCCTTTCAGTTCTGTTCCATTGATGTGTGTGCCTGCTTTTGTACCAGTACCACGCCATTTTGGTCACTATGGCTTTGTAGTACATTTTGAAGTCAGGGATTGTGATGCCTCCAGTTTTGTTCTTTTTTCTCAAGTTTGCCTTAGCAATTCAGGGTCTTTGATTGCCCCATATGAATTTTAGTATTTTTTGCTCTATTTCTGTGAAGAACGTCATTGGGATTCTGATAGGGATTGCATTGAATCTGTAGATTGCTTTGGGTAATATGGACATTTTAACTATGTTTATTCTTCCAATCTGCGAGCAAGGAATCTCTTTCCATCTCTTTAAGTCATTATCAATTTCTCTCAGTAATGTCTTATAGTTTTCTTTGTATAAGTCCTTCAACTCCTTGGTTAAATTTATTCCTAAGTACTTTAATTTTTCAGTTGTGATTGCAAAGGGAATTATATTTTTGAGTTCTCTTTCTGTAAGTTCGTTATTGGAGTATGGAAAAGCAACTGATTTTTGTAAGTTGACTCTGTACCCTGCAAATTTACTGTACTTGTTAATTATTTCTATTAGTTTTCAATGGATTTTTTTGAGTTTTCTATATATAAGATCATGTCATCTGCAAACAATGAGAGTTTCACTTCTTCACTCCCTATTTGGATTCCTTTTTTTTCCTTTCTCTTGCCTAATTGCTATGGCCAAAACCTCCAGTACTATGTTGAATAAGAGTGGTGATAGTGGGCATCCTTGTCTCGTTCCTGTTCTCAGGGGGATGGTGCTCAGTTTTTGCCTATTGAGTATGATGTTGGCTGTGGGTTTGTCATATATGGCCTTAATTATGTTGAGGTAATTTCCTTCTATCCCCATTTTGTTAAGAGATTTTATCATAAATGGCTGTTGGATCTTCTCAAATGCTTTCTCTGCGTCTATTGATATGATCATGTGATTTTTATTCCTCAATTGTTGATGTGGTGTAATCACATTGATTGATTTGCGGATGTTGACCATCCCTGTGTCCCTGGTATAAATCCCACTTGATTGTGATATATGATCCTTTTGATGTATTGCTGAAGTGGCGTTGCCAAAATTTTGTTGAAAATTTTTGCATCTATGTTCATCAGGGATATTGGTCTGTAGTTCTCCTTTTTTTGTGTGGTCTTTGTCAGGCTTTGGTATAGAGTGATGTTGTCCTTGTAGAATGTGTTAGGAAGTGTTCCATCCTCCATAATTTTTTGGAATAGCTTGAAAAGGGTAAGTATTAAATACTCTCTGAAAGTTTGGTAGAATTCCACAGGAAAGCCATCTCGTCCTGGGGTTTTATTCTTTGGGATGCTTTTGATTGCTGTTTCAATCTCTTTCCTTGTGATTGGTCTGTTCAGATTGTCTATTTCTTCTTGACTCAGCTTTGGGAGGTTGTAAGAGTCTAAGAATTTACCCATATCCTCTAGGTTATCCATTTTGTTGGCATATAGTTTTTCATAGTATTCTCTTCTAATCCATTGTATTTCTGTGGAGTCTGTTGTTATTTCTCCTCTTTCATTTCTGAGTTTGTTTATTTGAGCTTTCTCTCTTTTTTTCTTTGTAAGTCTGGCTAGGGGTTTGTCAATTTTATTTATCTTCTCAAAGAACCAGCTGTTTGTTTCATTGATCCTTTCTACTGCCTTTTTTGTTTCAATAGCATTTATTTCTGCTCTGATTTTTATTATTTCTCTCCTTCTGGTGACTTTGGGTTTTGATTGTTCTTCTTTTTCTAATTCAGTTAGGTGTAATTTGAGATTGCTTATTTGGGATTTTTCTTGTTTGTTCACGTGGGCCTGTATTGCTATAAATTGCCCTCTTAGGACTGCTTTTGCTGCATCCCATATGAATTGGCAGGTGTGTTTTCATTCTCATTTGTCTCAAAATGTTTTTTCATTTCTCCTTTAACTTCTTTGATGATCCATTGCTTGTTTAATAGCGTATTATTTAGTCTCCACATCTTTGTCCCTTTCTCAGCTTTTTTCTTGTAATTACTTTCTAGCTTTACAGCATTATGATCAGAGAAGATGCTTGTTATTATTTCAATTTTTTAAAATTTATAGAGGCTTGCTTTGTTTCCCAACATATGGTCTATCCTTAAGAATGTTCTGTGCACACTTGAGAAGAATGTGTATTCTGCTGTTTTTGGATGGAGTGTTCTATATTAAGTCCAACTGTTTTAGATTTTTGTTTAATTCCCCTGTTTCCTTGTTGATTTTCTGTCTGGATGATCTGTCCAATGATGTGAGTGGGGTTTTGAGGTCCCCTACTATTACTGTGTTATTTTTGATATTTTCTTTTAGGTTCGTTAATAGTTGCTTTATGAACTTTGGTGCTCCTGTGTTGGGTACATAGATATTTATAACTATTATTTCTTCTTGATGGAGTGTCCCTTTGATCATTATATATTGCCCCTCTTTGTCTCTCTTTACCTGCTTTATCTCGAAGTCTGCTTTGTCTGATATAAGTATTGTGACACCTGCTTTCTTTTGTTTGTCATTAGCTTGGAGTATTGTCTTCCACTCCTTCACTCTGGGCCTGTATTTGTGATTGGAGCTGAGATATGTTTCCGGGAAGCAACAAATTATTGGATCTTGTTCTTTAATCCATCTTGCCACTCTGTGTCTTTTTATTGGAGAGTTCAATCCTTTTACATTGAGGGTGATTATTTATGTATGAGGGCTTAACGCTGTCATTATATCACTCATTTTCTGGTTTTGCTGCATTTCCTTTGTTTCTTGTCCTGTGTGTTTGGTCTACCCTTTGAATTATGCATAAATTATCCATGAATTACCTTTGATTATGCTGATTCACTCCTCTATGTTGTCCACATGGGCATTCAGAGAATCTGTATTTTGTTCTCTCTCTTCCATTTTGTCTTTCATCTCTAATATTTCTGATTGATTCTTCTTTATAGTTTCAATCTCTTTTGTGAAGTAGCTCCTGAACTTGTTGAATTGTTTCTCTATATTCTCTTTTACTTCATTGTGTTTTTTGACAATAGCTATTTTGAATTCATTGTCATTTAGTTTACTTATTTCTGTGTCCTCAGGACTTAGTTCTGGGTGCTTGTCATTCTCTCTCTTGTCTGGAGATTTGATGTCATGTCTGATGTTGGAAGGTTAGCTCTTCCTCATTCTATTATTTGGTTGCAGTTACAGCCTATCAGCACTGGATGGGGGTCGAGAGCAGCATATTCTGAGCCCTCTGCCTTCAGCCAAGATGGCATGGTTCAGGTGAGGGGAGGGGTGCTGTCTCCTGTGTGCAGTCCTGAGTTGCCTGATTAGTTCTCACTATCTGGTCTCCTGGGGTCTTGGCTTGATGAGGTCACCCCCATTGGAAAGCTTTCTCCCCATTAGAGGGTTTCCCTCTAGGCTGCAAAGGCTCTAGGGAGTCCTGGGTGATCCCATGTATCCGTGACCCCTCCCCCACTCCTTCCCTCATGGAGCCACCTGCAGCAGTGACTGCAGTCTTTAGGGGAGGGAGTGAAGTTCTCTCTTATGCTGTTCTAGCTCCCCCGAGGGGGGCTCCAGCCTCTCCACCCTCCATCATGTGGCTGGGGTGACTCTGAGGATTTTTGTGCTTTTAGGGTATTTTTAGTTGGAATATGGTTGCTCCTTTTTGTTGTATGTTGGAGGGGAGAGAGTCCCAGGCAAGCTCACCATGATGCTGATGTCACTTATCTTTGCATTTTTGAGGATTACATGCCAATTATTTTGTAAAATTTCCTCAATTTGGGTTTTTCTGTATTTTCCTCAATGCACTCTCTCTTACCCTAATAAATGCAGATGTCCTTTGAGCTCTTATTCCCTCCAGAGACTTTCTCCTCTACCTTCTTCTTGGGCTTTTGGGGCTTTCTGCCACTTTCCCTGTCTGCTATCTCATATCCCACTGGGCTCAGACAGTATGTATCTTTAAATCTTCCAGCAGATATAGATGTGTAGACAGCCTCTCCAGCCTGAGGAAGACAGGAAAGAAGGGACAAAACAAAAGCCAGCCTCTGTGCTGGTGCCTGAGGGAATTACAAACATATCAAAATGCACAACCGCAGCATTTTAAGACCAAGGTCAATATTGGCCCCCTGGACCCGGCAATCTGGTAGTTGGTATTCACCACCATCATGCTAGGGAATGGGAGATGGTAGGCAGGTGAACAAAAATGCCACAATGATCTCTTACTAAAAATCAGCTGTCCTTTTCTTCATTAAGCAGTCCTCTGGTAGAAAGTTTTGGATTAGATTCTAGAGTTCCAAAAAAATTGATACCATCAGTCTTTGCCAGATTGTAATTGTTTCAGTGGAAGTACTGGTTGTTTTAATGTCCTGCTCTGCATTTTCCATGATGTTACTTCTGTCAAAAATATTCTCATCTTATACATTATTTTATTCTTTATATGTTTAGTGTTTACCAATATATATTGAGCTCTAGAGCTTAAATAGAAATTCAGTTCTGATTCTACTTTTTTGCACAAATATTTGTGTTTTCCATTTATGAAATATCATTTGTTTTGTTTTGCTTCTTTTTATTGATTTTTAGGTTTAGTATCTTGATGTAGAGCCCTAGGTGTGATTCACTAGCATAATGATCCACACTGTTAGAAGTGAGAAAGTACCAATTTTAGTTAGGTACAAATATTCAAGCACTATGGATAGTGGCATTGATACAATCTTGTGACCATTAGTATGCCTCCAAGAAAATTTCTCTTATAATATTTATTTTTTAAATTCTAACAAAAGTCTGCCTTGGTAGATATAAAATTTGGACAGTGCATTTCTATATAGCTGATTATGAAAATAGAGTGAATAAACATCCCGTAAAGTAATGCATATAGATTTTGGGCTTTCTTATTAGCATTTCCTTTTTACTTTAATGAAAGTTAATATTTTATCCATATTTTCCTGATATAACAGTTTAATATATAAAGTGTTTTTTTAACTTTAATTCTGAATGAAATTGTTCAAATTAGAAAAGAATTAGATTTAGTTAATTTAATTGACCACAACCAACCATAAACATTACCTCAACCATGTGGTCACCAATAAGATTACCCTGGAGGAATTAGTTCAAGTAATGATGTTTATTATTTTCTACATGCTATTGCTCACTTCAGCATACACCTGGTTTGAGTAACTGTATGATATAAGGATTCAATTTAGAGACTTAAATTCTAAATTATATGTTGAGCTAATCAGACCAGACTCCTCTTTTAATGGAAATAATAAATGATGGAAGTTATAATTTCATTACAGAAGAACATTTTTGGATTAATTGAATTGAGATAGAGTTTTCACTAAATTTTTAAATTTCATTTTTTTCTTTTCATTTTTACATACGTTATCCTTTATATCTGTATCTAACTCTATGGTTCTCTTAAAAATATGACAATATTTTCTTTAATATGCAAGTGTACCCATGCTTTATAATTCTATTCTCTGCTCTTTCTTCCTGACAGCTGCCAGACGACAGAGAATGGCCCATTTGGCTTACACACCAAGACTTACTCCTCCTGTACTTTGCTCTACTGCATGAGATGTTTTATTAACATCTAACTAGAGCAGCCTTATGTCTCTGGACTGCAAATAAGAATTACTCTGGGAGAGGCCTGGAATTTCTTCCATTATATACTGGAATGGGGCCAAAGGCTGACTACTTGATTTTGAGCCTAATGACAGATTTAGTATCTGTTTTCTCAAGAAGCCAAGAGATTTGAAACATGTTCAAAGCCTGTCCTGTTCCCTAAGATCTGAGATATTATAACTTAGAATCTCAGCCATTATCTTCTGAGTTTGACAACAACCGGTGTATTGAATGAGAAGATTATGAGGGTGTTCACATGCACCTAAAAGAGAGAGAAGACAAAAAATAAATTTTTTTCCTCTTTTGGTTTCATTAGAATAAAAATCTTTAACTCTGAGGAGATGAGTTGCAGAAATTGTAATCTATTGTTAAGGTAGGTCAATATTTTCAGATTTGTGTTAAAATGGAAAAAACCTGGAGGTAGAAACCTAGAGTTAAAGAGACAGCCCTCCTAGAGTTTCCTATGAAAAATATATTTATGCAACCAATACTTTTACAACATGCTGGACACTGTGCTAGGAACTTTATATATATTATTTTAATTAGTCTGTACGATAACTTTGTAAAGTAGGTTGTTTTCTTCCACATTTTGTACGTGGGAAAATTGAAGATTACAGATGTTAAGCAACTTGGGCAAGTAACATTCTCAGGAACCATATGCTAGTAAGGTAGAGTAAAAATTCATTATCTTTTCAATGTGGGTTTTCTATACCATAATCTCTCCCATGGTAATAAAATGTGAGATCTGCATCTTCCTTTAGAGATTATAAAGAACAAAGGATCTGGGAGTTCATGGAATTCAGTCATCTCCCTACAAATGAAGCTATACAGGGCAAAAAAATTAGGCAGCTTGTCTACAAACATGCAGATAGCTGAAAGCGTAGTGCATCATATGGATGCTGGCCAAAGATAAGCCCTGTGGAATGGGAGGTGGTGGTGGTGGTGTCAACACAGAGAAGGCACTGACAAGAGAGGAGCAGTCCCAGAGGAAGAAAGTGAGCTCATTTACAATTACTAGCATGGTCTGCATTCACACTCTTCTCTACAAACACAAACCATAGTCTCAGGTTGTCAATATTTATAGCACATTATATAAACATATTGTGATGGCTAATTTTGTGTGTTATCTTGACTGGGCCACAGGGTACCCAGATATTTGGTCAAATCTTATTCTGAATGTTTCTCTGAGTGTGTTTCTAGATGAGATTAACATTTAAACTGTTAGACTGAGTAAAGAAGATTGCCCTCCCTAATGTGTGTGGGCTTCAGCCAATTAGTTGAAAGCTTGAAAAGAAAAACAACCCTGGCCATTCCCCAAGTAAATTTCCCCAAGTAAATTCCCCAAGGTTGCTGCCTCAACCTGCAGATCTTGGGACTTGCGTGTATATGTATGTATGTGCATTTATATGTGTGTGTATGTACGTGTGTGTATGCGTATGTGTATACATATATCTCCTCTTGGTTCCCTTTCTCTGGAGAACTGTAACTAATATACTTATAAATTGTTTACTTTTTTCCATTTTTAGTATCCAGAATTTTATGTTTATTATTACTTTGACTTGGGGGAATAGTGTATATTTTTAAATAAGATTGAATTCCAGTAAGAAGATGTTATAATAATGGCAGCATTCATAAAACTTGTATTTTCTTATGTTAGTCTGGATTATGATATGTGAAGTGTGAAGTGTTTAAATTTTCTCTTTTGGCTTTGGTGATCTATGTTAATGCTATCTTCCAAACTACCAGCTCAGATCATTAACTTAAGACTTGAATAATAAACCCTTTGTTTATCAAATTTCTTAAAGTTGAACATATAGCAAAAGCTCTTCCTATAGCAATGAACTAGCCCTCCAAAAAAAAATATCCATAGGAAAACATTTTGTAAATTTCATCCTATCTAACCATTGATCCGACAAGATTTTAACTTTAATAAATATTTGATGGCATGACCTTAATGTGTTAGTTATGTATTCATATTTCAGGCTATGCCATTAGATTTCAAAATCAACCATGATATAAATAAGCAAACAAATTTTGTACAAAAACAGAACATCATACAACAAACAAGGAGCATAGATGTTACTGGTTCCCTGAAATTTCCCTGTGGCTTCATTTGCAAATGAGACATAATTGAGTTATATATGCTTTACATGGTCATCATTATTAAATAGAAAGTATACACATTTGAGAGAAATTTTCTGCATAGCTAATAACTACTACCATCTATGCAGGCATATTATGTGCCAACCATGGACAAAGAATTTTGTTACAGAAAATTAGAGGTGGCTCCCCTATAGTACCATATGGCATTTTGATCTTTTTAATGACTATGGGCTGGAATTTCAGGACACCAAGGGAGAGACTAGTCAAAGAGTTTCAGCAAATATTTTACTCCCTAGTGAGCAATTCTCAACTAATATGTTGGCATTCCCTGGACTTTTTATGTTCCTGTGTTTGAAGGTGAGAGGCTTCCCTTTAAGAGGGCCTGAGTCCAGGATTGGTGACAGATGTCCAGCTCTTACATTCTGTATCAGTGGTTCTCAGCTCTGATTGAAGGACAGAATCACCTGGGAAACTTTTTAAAGACACTCGTGCTCAGGCCCCATACCCAGAATTTCTATTTTAGTCTGGTGTTTGCCATGGTAAAAAAAAAAAAAAGGTATCTTGTAACACTATGATGTGCAGAGAGAGTTCAGAGCTACTGGCCTAGAAGGAGGGGCAGAGACGTTTTCTAACTTTCTCCTTGGGAGAGAAGGCAGAGATAGGACCTGGTGTTCAATTCTCCCTTCAGGCTCCCCAGGACTTATTCCTACCAGGTATTGTTTAAAAAGATACATATTATTTCTCATCCTCTTGATGTTATTTGACCTTAAATGCAAAAGCAAGACTCTTCCTAAATAGGGGGAACATCGATTCAAAAGGATAAACCAGCAAAATGCTTAAACACAAGGTGCTTTAAGCATAGAATTTACATCTGTTATGTGTCCTCTCTCAAGTGCAAATATAGCTCTTGTTCCAAATAAGGAATGACAAAAATCACAGGATGCACTGACATTGTGCATTCATTGTTTAGGATCAAGTGTAATACTATTTATGTCTCTCCCAGAAAAAAAGATCATTATATGGCAGGTGATGGGGACAGTGCAAAATTTTCCTAAGGATCAGTGGAATACACAAAGCAAGGGGAACGTGACTGGGCACTGAAATCCCATTCAAGTTCCCTTCAGCAGATCCTGTGCCCTGGCAGAGGACTATGCCATCAGGAAGGATGTGGTCTTTTCCTAATTGGTCTGCCAAGACCAGGGGAGGCATCTCCTTTTCCTAACTGTGCACAATAACATAAACTTTCAGAAAATTTACTATGGAATAGTTTTCCTACCATTTACTAGTCTTGTCACCTTGAATAAGTTAGTTCACCTTTCTGTGCCCCGGTTTCCTCATCCCTAAAATGAGAATAATAATAATAACTTAATTGGGTGGTTATGAGGATGGAATGAGTTGTTATTTTTGAAGTGCTTAGAATAGTCCATTTCAAAAGAGTTAATGAAATATGTTAGCTTGTTAAATAAAGTAAATGAATAACTAGGTCTTTCTCAAGAGGAAACTGTTGGGATTTTCCAAGAGGGATTGCTATTTGTGCAGTTAAAGGTCTGCAAACAATTTCCCATCTCTATTTGATTTGTTTGTCACAACAACTGTATACGGTAGGTTTGTCCTGCTGTAGAGGATGGAGAAACTGAACCTAGACAAATTAGGTAATTACACAAATCAAATACTTAATAATCTGTAGACATGGCAATTAATTGCCACCCAAATTTGATTTAAAGATTGTGCTGTTACCCACAAAAAAACTTACTTTATGAATCCATATATAACAAAGTAGAAAAGATGGCAAATGACATAAAATCACTAGTAAAATGGATGTTTCTTCATCAACCTCGCTCTTTAAAATTGCAATTGCTCTTGCTCCTAACACTTCCTATAGCCTTTCTCTCCATTTAATCTTCTTAGCACACGTTACTGCATGACTTACTTGCATATTTTCTGAATTCCTATTAGAATGTAAACTCCATGAGGTAGACAGTTGGAGGCCATTTTCTTCACTGCCTAAGAGTAGGATCAACAAATATTGACTGAAAGAATAAATGTACAAACCCTTCTTTTCCTCAGCAAAGATGCACTTTCTGAGGAGCTGTGAAAATATTTACCGTTAATTTACTATTAATAGAACTTGAACACTCTAGATGAATGAATACTTAAAATGGCTATGTCATGACCCTTTCAGTATTCTCACGACTTTCTAAACCTTTGGAAGATGGTGGAGTAAAATATGCTACCATTTGAAACATTTCAAAAAATGTTTCATTTCAACAAAATTATAATGATTGTGATTATTGGCACAATGATACTTGTGCCAGTGATCATTTTAAATGCTTTATATTTATTAACTCATTTAATCCTCACATCAACCTTACTATATAGATACTATAGTACTCACCATTTTATAAATAGGAAACTGAGGCACAGAAAGGGTAATTTATTTGCACAATTTCAAACTACTAGGAATTAAGGATACTAGGATTCAAGCCCATTGAGTCTGGCTCCAGAATCCATACACTTAATCACTGCCCTGTGCTACATATTGCATTGATGTAGAAGAAAGTCACATGTTTAGACTATTAGAAATGAAGTAGCAAAAAGTTGTTTATTCTAAATTTTTAGAAGCCTGACTTATTTTCTTACCTAGGAAGAAGACCAATCCACTTTAGTAGAAATACCTTTAAGTGGAGCTAATACTCTTATACATGAGCTTTGAATCTTACCAAGCAATTCAAAAGTACTTGGGTGAGTTTCCATAATTCTTTAGCAAATGGTAAGGAAAAGTTGACTTGTATGACTCTTTAGTTTTTAGGGCAAATGTTAATTTATTGTTTTGTCCATAATATAATTCCACAATTGCTTATATTGTTTTATTTATGAAGACCTAAGTTACATCCACAAGGCCTCTTTAGGATAATTTAGCAGCAAAGAACATTGCCAAGCATCTAATAAATTAATCTTTTGGATGGGTGGTTTGTGATCATCAATATAAATTCAGCACATACCTCCCAAATACACAAGTTGTAATTTGTTAGTTCCTATAAGATTAAGGGCTTGTCTTGCTTTTGTTTGAGACACTTAAGTTCTATACCTACACCAGTGTCATGAAAGTAACCAAAAATTAACTTGGATTGCCTGGCCTCCTGTCTGCCTACATATTGTGCAACATATATATATATATATATATATATATATATATATATATATATATGTATATAACAAGAATGTCATTCTGTACACTCTGCTCTCTCATATTAGGTAAAATTGCCTAACTGAATCTCCACTTTCATCATTTATGCAAGTCCAATGATTTCTGCAAAAACTTGGGCTGGTGAGGGGCAGTATCTAACATCTCCCTGGGCTTGTTCCACACTGCATGGATCTAATATCTCCCTGGGCTTGGTCCACACTGCATGGATCCAGGCACGAAGTACCCCAATTTAAAAATAAACAAAACCATTATTTATACATGTACAATTCTTAAAAGTACAGTAGACCATATTAAATAAATTTGGATTGAAGGGAGGGGCTCATATCATACATGCCACAGGCAAGATTTTATTATTATTGTTATGCAAGGTCCTTTTTGCCACTCTACCCATTCTCCTACTTACTTTCCTCCATTACTACATGAATTTAATTTAAAAGGAAGCAAACCAAACAGAAAAGTAAAATGAAAATAAAACTTATAAAGTATCCAGTTATAGTAATGTCAGAGCTTCCTGTTGGACAAACCATACTGGAGATAACAGTAAACACTAGGAAAAGTACAAAAGCCTCTGACTGTTTGAAGCTCTGATAAGTAAACAAAAGCAGGCAGAAACTGGAGGAGATTCCACTCTTGAAAGAAGAGATGCAAAGTAGGTGAGGTCTTACTTTAATTGACTTTTCCTAGAGGACATTCTCCAGTCTGCTGCAAGGATGGAGGTATAATAGAACACCAATAAAAATCAAAACTATTGTGACATCAAGGCATCAAAGTATGGAGAACAGGGCTGTCTGAGTAGCTAGACATTAAGGGGGAAGAGTAACTGAAAGGAGAGATCCACAGCTTGGAGACACCCAGTATCAACATATACGCTACGCTCAAATCCTTTGTAGGCCTTTGAACTTCACATGAGAAGAAGAGTTTCCAAGTTACCCTGTGAAAAAATAGTAGCTGAAAGACTCAAAAACCAAGGAGAGATTTTTGCTGCTGCCCATCACAATAAAAAACAGAGTTTGGTGTTTGAATCCTAACAAGTAGGAGAAACTTATTAACACTTTGGGCTTTCTACAGAACTACCTTAAAAAAAGCATAACATAAAAACCTTAAATTTGAACAGAAAGTAATTGAACTACCTATTAAAAGATAATCATTGTACTTCAGAGTCTATGGTCTCTATAATGTATAATCCACAATGTCCAACATCCAGTTAAAAAGAATTATTAGTTAGATGAAGAAGCAGAAAAATGTGACCCATTGTCAAGAAAAAATGTGAAGAGAAACAGAATATGGAATGACATAAATTTTACAATGTGAAGATAACCAGATATAATGCACTTGCTTAAGAATTTAAAGAGAAACATAGTCATAGTTATTGAGCAGATGAGTACTTCAGTGAAGGAATAGAAACTACAGAGTAGAACTAAATAGAAACTGTTTAACTAAGTTGCAATACACAAAATAAAAAAATTATAGCATGGGCTTAACCTAAGATTGTAAATGACAGAAGATAGAGTCAATGAAATTGAAGAAGACCAATAAAAACTATCTGATTCAAAGAGGAGAAAGAAAAAGTTCGCAAAAATTAAATAGAGCCTTTGTGAAAAGTAGAATGATATTAGGCAGTGTAGCATGTATGTAATTTGAATCCAAAAAATATAAGAAAAAGAGAAAAATTATTTGAAGAAAGGTTTGTTAAAATTTTCCCAATTTGGTGAAAAATATTAATTTAAAAATCCCAGAATCTGAACAAACTGAAAGCAGGCTAAGTAAAAAGTCAAATTGCTGAAAACTAAAAGTATAGAGAAAGTATTGAAACCAGCTGGAGAAGAATAACGGATTGCATACAGAGGAATAATGACACAGATTTCAGGAGACTTTTCATAAGAAATGATGAAGACTGGAAGACAATGGAACATTAACTTAACATGTTGAAAGAAACAATAAAACGAAACCTGGAAATTCCAACTTCCATATCTAACAAAAGTACTCTTCAAATGCAACAGTAAAATAAAATCATTTTTTTAAAAAAAATGAAAGCTGAAAGTATTTATCACCAGCTGACCTACACTACATGAAACAGTAAAGGAAGTTATTCAGGTTGAAGACAAATGAAATCAGAAGAAAGTCAAATCTCCAAGAAGGAATAAAACACACTGGATATGGAAAATGAATAGCTAAATATAAAAGACTATCTTTTAATTTCCTTAATTCTTTAAAATTCAAATAACTACTTAAAGGAAAAATTCCAAAATTGCATTTTGATGTTAGTAATATGTGTGCATGTTACAGACATGAAAATAAGTCACACAAAAATGGGGGCATAAATGGAATTTTTTAAACACTTTTATGAATTTGTACACACAAAATGTAATTTCATACAATTTAATTGTAAGGATATAATATTAATTCTAACATAAGTGTGGCAATTTGTAAGTATATATCGTAATCCTTGGAGCAAGTAGTTAATAGGGAGATTCTGGTTCAAGATGGCAACATAGGAAGATCCCGAACTCACCTCCTTCCACGAGCACACTAAATCTACAGCCACATATGGAGAAATTTCCTCTGAAGAAAACCTAAAAACTAGCTGAGTGACTCCTACACTTCAGGCAAATGAAAAAAAAAAAAGCCCCATCAAAGCAGACAGGAGGGGCTGTGACACAATCTCAACATAAACCCCCACTACAGGTACAATGATCCACAGTTAGGAGGGAACTAAAACCCAGAGCTTCTCCCTGAGCAGCAAAGGGTTTTGACTCCACATTGGGCACCCCAGCATTTAAGACCTGCACCCGAGAGATAAGCCCCCAAAACATCTAGCTTACAAAAACCAGTAGGGCTCACATCCATGAGATACACAAGACCATAGCAAACTGAGAAGCAGCTCTTAAAGGGCTCATGTACTCATACTAACCATAGGGACCAGCTTAGAGGCAGTTGATTGAGGTGTGCCCAGATTTTATGTGAAAGATGCACCAAGACATTATGTGAAAGAGGCTGCATTACTTTCCTTAAAGCATCTGCCTGTGGCGTAGGAATCTAATTATCACACAGGCAGCGGACTGCTGGAGTACTCTCCTGGGATGGAAGCTGGCAGGAGCCATCTTTGTGCTTTCCCTGTACCCGACTACAGCTTGCAAGTATCTCCCAGGAAGAAACTTGTACACTTGTCAGGTGCCCCAATTTTTGTGACTGCCCCAAGGGACACCTCTAGATAGCCTGGCTCTGGTGGCCAGAACTGACACTTGTGGCCCCACAGATTCATTCCTTAAAGCTGCTGCCTGAGTATCTGGCTTCCAACCAGCTTGAACCTAGCTGCTGATTGCCATACTTCCCTTTGGGACACTGACAGGTCTTGGCACACACTCAACTACTGGAAATTATTAAAAATAAAATATACTATCACAAAGGTTTGAGAGACAACCAAGAACTAAGCCAGCAAGATTCATCTTTGACACGAGGCCATTTCTTCAAAACTGGGAGAGATGGCTGTTTTGTCTAAAGCATAGAAACCAACACAGGGAGTCAAGGAGAATGAAGAAACAAAGGAATATATTCAATATGAAAGAAGATGTTAAAACCTCAGAAAAAGTTTTTAATGAAATGGAGATATGTGATTTACCTGAAAAAGAGTTCAAAATAATAGACATAAAGATGCTTACCAAACTTGGGAGAAAAAATGGGTGAATACAGTGAAAACATCAACAAAGAGATAGAAAATATCAACAAACATCAAAGAGATAGAAAATATAAGAAAGCACCAAATAGAAGTCATAGAGCTGAAGAATACAATAACTGAATTAAAAAATACACTAGAGGGGGCTGGCCCCGTGGCTGAGTGGTTAAGTTCGCGCGCTCCGCTGCAGGCAGCCCAGTGTTTCGCTAGTTCGAATCCTGGGCGCGGACATGGCACTGCTCATCAAACCACGCTGAGGCGGCGTCCCACATGCCACAACTAGAAGGACCCACAACAAAGAATACACAACTATGTACCGGGAGAAAAAGGAAAAAATAAAATCTTAAAAAAAAAAAAATACACTAGAGAGTTTCAACAGCAGACTAGATGAAGCAGAAGAAAGGATCTGTATATTCAAAGACAGGGCAGTGAAACTCACCCAATCAGAGGAGCAAAAGGAAAAATAGGATGAAAAATGTGAAACACAGCTTAAGGGACTCATGGGACAACATCAAGAAGACCAACATTCACATTATAGGGGTCCCAGAAGGAGAAGAGAGAGATAAAGGGACAGAAAATTTATTTAAATAAATAATGGCTTAAACCTTCCCTAATCTGGAGAAGGAACAGACATCCAGATCTAGGAAGTAAAGAAAATTCCAAATAAGAGAAACCAAAAAGACCGACATCAAGACTCATTATAATTAAAATGACAAAAGCTAAAGACAAGGAGAGAATCTTAAAAGCAGCAAGAGAAACACAACTTGTTACGTGCAAAGGAAACCCCACAAGACCATCAGCATATTCTTCAACAGAAATTTTGAGGCCAGAAGGGAGGGGCGTGATATATTCAAAGTGCTGAAAGAAAAAAAGTTCCAACGAAGAATACGCTGCACAGCAAAGTCATCATTCAGAATTGAAGGAGGGGTAAAGAGTTTCCAGACAAGCAAAAGCTAAAGGAGTTCATCACCATTAAATTGACATTTAAAGAAATGTTAAAGGGACTTCTTTAAGCTGAAAAAAAGGACAATAATTAGTAACAGAAAAAAAATGTATAAGTCTCACTGGTAAAGGTAAATATATAGTAAAATTTAGAATAATCTAATATTGTAAAGGTGGTAGGTCAATCACTTATAAAGCTAGTATGAAGATTAAAATAAAAAAAGTGGTAAAAATAACCATAACTACTATAATTAGTGAAGAGTTACACAAGATAAGAAGATGTAAAATTTGACATCAAAAACATAAAACATGGGGTGGAAGTAAAAATGTAGAGCTTTAGAATGTGTTGAAACTTAAGTTGTTGTCAACTTAGATAACAATTGAGACTGTTATAAATATGGATTGTTATATAGAAGCCTCATGGAAACCTATACTACACACACAAAAGATAAAGAGAAAGGAGTCTAAGTATATGACTATAGAAAATCTTCAACTAACAAAGGAAGAGAGCAAGAGAAGAAGAAAGAAACACAGGAACTATGAAAAAGCCAGAAAACAAAGAACAAAATGGCAATAAGTACATACCTATCAATAATTACTTGAACTGTAATGGACTAAATTCTCCAATCAAAAGACATAGAGTAAAAAAATGGGTAAAAAATAGGACCCATTCATGTGCTGTCTACAAAAGACTCACTTTGGATGTACATATACAGACTGAAAGTGAAGGAGTGGAAAAAGATATTCCATGCAAAATAAAGCTGGAGTAGCTATACTTTTATCAGATAAAATAGACCTTAAAATGAAGATTGTAGGAAAGGACAAAGAGGGTCATTCCATAATGGTAAAGAGGTTAATCTAATAAGAGGATATAACATTTGTAAATATTTATGCACCCAACATAGAAGCACCTAAATATATAAAGCAAATGGTAACAGGCATAAAGGCAGAAATAGATAGCAATACTATAACAGTAGGGGACTTTATGTATTTTATTTTATTTTTTATTTTTTTACTTTTGGTGAGGAAAATTGGCCTGAGCTAACATCTGTTGACAATCTTCCTCTTTTTGCTTGAGGAAGATTGTCCCTGAAATAACGTCTGTGTCAATCTTCTTCTCTTTTGTATGTGGGATGCTACCACAGCATGGCTTGACAAGCAGTGTGTAGATCCACACCTGGGATCGAAATCCACGAGCCCTGGGCCACTGAAGCAGAGCTTGTGAATTTAACCACTATGCCACTGGGCCAACCATAGTAAGGACTTTAATACCCCACTTTTATTAATGCATAGCATCCAGACAGAAAATCAACAAGGAAATATTATCTTTAAGTGACACATTAGACCAGATGGACTTAACAGATATATACAAAACATTCCATCCCAAAAGAAACAGAATACACATTCTTCTCAAGTGCACGTGGAACATTCTCCAGGATAGATCATATATTAAGCCAAAAAACAAGTCTTAATAAATTCAAGTAGATTGAAATTATATCAAACATTATTTTCCACAATGGTGTGAAACTAGAAATCAATTACAAGAAAAAAATGGAAAAATTTACAAATATGTGGACACTAAACAACATGCTACTGAACAACCAATTGGTCAAAGAAAAAGTCAAAGAGGAAATAAAAAAATATCTTGAGACAAATGATAATAGAAATATAACATACCAAAAGATATGGGATGCAGCAAAAGCAGTATTAAGAGGGAAGATTATAGTGATAAATGCCAACGTCAAAAAAGAAGAAATATCTCAAATAAACTACCTAACTTTATACCTCCAGAAACAGGAAAAAGAAGAACATTTAAAGCCCCAAGTTAATAGAGGGAAGGAAATAATAAAGATCCAAGCAGAAATAAATGAAATTGAGACTAAAAGACAATAGCAAAGATCAATGAAACTAACAGCTGGTTCTTTGAAATGATTAAAAAAATGAAACCTTTATCTAGACTCAGGGAAAAAGAGAGATGACTCAACTAAATAAAATCAGAAAAGAAGGAGGAGACATCACAACTGATACCAAAGAATATAAGCATACCTCGGAGACATTGCTGGGTCAGTTCCAGGTCACTGAAATAAAGTGGATATCACAATAACAGGAGTCACATGAACCTTTTGATTTCCCTGTGCATATAAAAGTTATGTTTACACTATACCATAGTCTATTGTGTATAATAGCATTACATCTAAAAGAGCAATGTACGTACCTTAGTTAAAAATACCTTGTTGCTAAAAAAGGCTAACTAGTATCTGAATGTTCAGCACGTTGTAATCTTTTTGCTGGTGGATCGTCTTGAAAAGAAAGCAATATACGTGAAGCACAGTAAAGCGAAGTGCAATAAAATGAGGTATGCCTGTATGAAGGATCAAAGAGACTACTGCGAACAATTCTAAACAACAAAATGCACAACCTAGAAGAAATGGACAAATTCCTAGAAACATAAACTACGAAGACTGAATCATGAAGAAATAGCAAATATGAACAGACTGATTACTAGTAAGATGATTTCATCAATAATCTAAAATCTCCCAACAAACAAAATTCCAGGGCCAGACAGCTTCACTAGTGAACTCTACCAGAAATTTAAAGGAGAGTTAATACCAATCCTTCTCAATGTCTTCCAAAAAAAATGGAAGAGGAGGGGAAACCTCCAAACTTACCTTACAAGGCCAACATCATCCTGATACTGAAACCAGAAAAGGACTCCACAGGAAAATAAAATTACAGGCTAATATCCCTGATGAACATTGATGAAAAAACCCTCAAAAAATATTAGGAAACTGAATTCAACAATATATTAAAAAGATCACACTCCGTGATCAAGTGAGATTTATTCCAGGGATGGTACATGAAAAGATGCTCCACATCACTAATAATCAGGGAAATGCAAATCAAAACCACTATAAGCTATTACCTCATATCTGTTAGAAAGGTTGTTATTAAAAAGACAAGAAAAAGCAGATATTGGTGAAGACATTGAGAAGGGGAGCCCTTGTGCATTGTTGCTGGAGATGTAGATTGGTGCAGCCGCTCTGGAAAACAGTATTGAGTTCCTTATAGGATTGAAAGTAAAATTACTATATGATCCAGCAATTCCATCTTGGGATGTTTATCCAAAGAAAATAAAAACATTGACTCAAAAAGATATATGCACTTCCAGTGAAGCGTTGCTTACAGTAGCCTAGTTATGAAAATAACCTAAGTGTCCATCGATTGATGAATGGATAAAGAAAATGTGGTAATTACATACAGTGGAATATTGTTCAGTCATGAAAAAGAAGATAATCTTGCCATTTGTAACAACATGAATGGACCTTGAGGTCATTAGGCTAAGTGAAATAATTCAGACAGAGAAAGACAAATACCATATGATCTCAGTTATTTGTGGAATCTAAACAAAACAAAACCAAGCTCACAGATACAGAGAACAGACTGTTGGTTGCCAGAGGCAGAGGATAGAGAGTGGGCAAAATGAGAGAAGTTAGTCAAAGGTACAAACTTCTAGTTATAAAATAAATAAGTAAGGGGATGCAATGTATGACATGGTGAATATAGTCAACAGTACTGTATTGCATATTTGAAAATTGTAAGATAGCAAATCTTAAAAGTTCTCATCACAGGAAAAAAATCTGTAACTATGTATGGTAACGGATGTTAACCAGACTTATTGTGGTGAACATTAGGCAGTATATACAAATATTGAATCATTATGCTGTGCATCTAAGTCTAAGATGTTATATGTTAATTATACCTTGATAAAAAATTAAAAAGACAAGAGATGAAAACAGAATAAAGGTTGTACTTGAAGTAACTTTGTTCTCACTAAAGTTGAGTTTTGCTTTTGTTTGATTACTATGTAATGAGATTGTTGATGTCTCTGTTTCACACACGGGCATTTTTTTTGTCTTTATCTTGATGTGTCCACACATCATATGTGTTTCATTTTAAACTTGTAGAGGGAAAGTGAAATGATGGCTCTGTGTGGTTGGCATTGTACATCTCTCCCTCCTTCCCCAACTTTCCATTAGTGCAGTCTGGTGCTATTTATACATTTTCCTACAGGCAATGCTGGATGGTTTAATTCTTATTTTTATCAAACTGTGACTTCTGAGAAGTTGTCCTCCAAGAATTAATAATTAGGGCACACCAATTGTTATGTGCTCCTATTTTATTTTTGTATATAACAGCTCTTCTGTGTTTCTTAGTAACAGCTCAAGGGGGCTAATTGAGAATGAGCATAGTGATATCAAAGAATAATTTTTCAAGAACATCATAAAACATGGGTATAATGCAAATAAAGGTTAAGGATATGGCATAGATTTATTTAACTCATTAATTTGGGAAGCAGGATGGTAACTGATTCAAAGAGCATTTGAGGAATTGAGCACTGAGATGCACTAAGCAAAAAATGTTGGATTTCTAGGTTATATACAATCCAGAATAACATCCTAAAGGGCAATAAAACTGTATCCTTTGGTTATAATTTCAACAGACAGAAATTATTTGCTTCTGTACCAAACAAAATGTACAAGGTAACATGTAACATTAGAGACTTTGGACTCTGATCATTAATAACGGGCATGTCAAAAAACAGTTTGTTACACTAGAGTTTCAACAATTCATGGGAGAGACTATCAAACAGTGTTCCAGTGTGACATTGAAAGCACATGTAATCATCTTTCTATCTTATTTTCAATTTTTTCATATTTTTCTTAATAAAGATGCTAGGATGTTGTTATGAAGAGTAAATAAAATATATGTGAAACGTTTTATACCATAAAGCCTCTTAAAAATGTAGAATGATGTTTTTGTACGTTATTACTATAATTACACAATATTCCAAAGGCAAGCTTGACATGAAGTTGTCAAGTTAGAGTTAGACTGTCAGTATTTTTTTTCCCTAAGATCCTAAAATAAAGACATTGGCTCATCCAATAGCAGTATGGTAATGAATTACACCAGCTGGGACATTACTTGCACAAAAGGTCAGAGGAACCACAAATCCTTTTACTACACTGGGCAGAAATGTTGCAAAATAAAATTGTCTTTATTTTCTTGCCCCAGCCTAAAGAAGAGGCTCAGAAAAAAGTGAATTTCCTACCTTATTAATTCAACAAATAATGTTTTGAGCACTAACAGGATACCCTGTGTGTCCTATTGTGAGGAGAGAAAGAGACATAAGATATTCATTCTCTCCGTAAGGATCCAGATTTAGCAGCAGAGACAACACAAAAATAACTAACTTGAACAAGGATGGGGGAATGATTATTTTGTTTTAAATAAGGGCAACATGAAGATTTAATTAATATAATTATTATTTAATCATTTACAAGTTGGTAGCAATATTTCCTGCCTTTTGCTAGATACTATTCATGCTGACCTGCGTGTAAAACTCCCTATTGCTCTGTCGTCATATTTAAATTTAGTTTCTTTTTCCCCTTTGTTCGCCTATCTTCAGATATAAAGTAATTGAAGAAAAATAGAAATTGAAAAAGATTTTCTGTAAAATTTTTATTTTATTTTTTTACTAAGATGAGATTTAAGAAGTCTAAGAAAAATGTCAGCTTGTTTAATGCCCAATATTAAAAAGAAGAATACAGGAAGAGGGTTCGAAATTAGTAGCATGGAAGACCCTGAACTCAGTCCCATGGAAACACTGAATCTATGCTTCCGTATAGAGCAATTCCTCCTGAAGAAGAGCTGAGAGCTAAGTGAGCAGCTTCAGCACAACAAACAGCAGAAGGACCACATAGAGACCGGTAGGACTGGTGGAGACATGACATTGATAGGAACACCACTACTGATCAGTGACCTGCAGTAGGGAGGGATATTACTGAGGAGCCCACACACAGTCTCACCTACCCTGGACTACAGGGAAAAACAGTGGTTGAAAGGGTACCTAGATTATATGTGAAGGAAATCCATTTACTGACCCTACAGCATTTGCCAAATGAGCAGGGAACTGCTGGAACTCTCTTGGGGATTGAAGGCATCAGTGAACACAATTTTTTGCATTTACCCTCCATGTTGATAGTGTGGTGAGAGCACAGTCCAGGCACTCTAGCCAACCTGCCAAAGCCACCCCAGTGCTCCCTAGGCCCCTGGTGCACACGAGCTCCAGCCATCCCCTCAAGGCAGCCCTGGTGCAGCATACTCCAGGAACCTCTGACTGTGACCACTTCATCTCTAGCTGTCCTGTCAATGCCTCCTGGCACACACGACCACTGCACAAGTCCTCTCCTTCGAGACCAGGAGAGGAAGCTGTTTCACCTAAATCATAGAAACAGACACAGAAAGTCAAGCAAAATAAAGAGACACAAGAATATGTTCCAAATGAAAGAATAAGGTAGAGCTCCAGAAAAAAACCACTAATGGAATGAAGAAAAGTAATTTACTTTATTATAAAGAGTTCAAAGTAATAGTCATAAAATGTTCACACAACTTGAGAGAAGAATGGCGGAACACAGTGCAAACTTCAACAAAGAGTCAGAACATATAAGAAAGAACCAGTCAGAGCTGAAGAATACAATAACTAAAACGAAAAATACAGTAGAGGGAATCAACTGCAGATTAGATGATTCAGAACAGATAGGTAATCTGGAAGACAAAATAGTGGAAATAACCCAATCAGAAAGCAAAAAGGGAAAAAGAATTTTTAAAAGAAGATAGTTTGATGGATCTCTGAGGTGACAACATCAAGCATACTAACATTTGCATTATAGGGGTCTTAGAAGGAAAAGAGAGAGAGAAAGGGGCAGAAAACTTATTTGTAGAAGTAATGCATGAAAACTTTCATAAAATGGGGAAGGAAACAGACATTAAGATCCAGGAAGCACAGAGATTCCCAAACAAGATGAACCTAAAGAGATCCATGCCAAGACATATTACAATTAAAATGCAAAAGTTAAAGAGAGAATCTTAACAGCAGCAAGACAAAAACAACTAGTCACACACAAGGGTAACTTCCTTAGACTTTCAGCTGCTTTTTCAGCAGAAACTTTGCAGCCCAGGGGGAGTGGCAGCATATATTTAAAATTCTGAAAGAAAAATCTTACAACCAAGAATAATCTACCTGGCAAGATTATCATGCAGAATTAACGGAGAGAGAAAGAATTTCCCAGAGAAGCAAAAATTAAGTAGTTTGTCACCACTAAGCTAGCCATATAAGAAATGTTATAGGGATTTCTTTAGGTGGGGAAAAAAAGACCCTAACTAGAAATAAGAAAATATATGGAAGAAAAAATCTCTCTGGTAAAAATAGTTTAAAAAAAGGCAAAAATATAGTTTAAAGGCAGTGGATCAGCCACTTAAAAAAGCTAATATGAAGGTTAGAAGACAAAAGTAGTAAAATCAACATAACTACCATAAGTAGTTAAGAAAGACACAAAATAAAAAGACATAAAATATGATCTCAGAAACATAAAATGTGTGGGGGAAGAAAAAAATGTAGTAGTTTTAGAATGCACTGAAACTTAAGTGACTATCAGCTTAGAGTAGACTGTAAAATTTATAAGTTGATATATATATGAACCTCATGGTAACCATAACCCAAAAATCTACAATAGATATACACAAAAAAAGAGAAAGGACCTCAACCATAACAGTCAAGAAAATTATCAAACCACAAGGGAAGAAACTAAGACAAAAAGAAAGGAACAGAGATAAAGTACAGAAACCAATAAGAAAACAATTAAGAAAATGGCAACAAGTACATATCTATCAATAATTACTTGAAATGTAAATGGACTAAATGCACCAATCAAAAGACATAGGGTGGCTGAATGGATAAAAGGAACAAGATACGTCTGTATGATGCCTACAAGAGGTCTAAAGACACAGAGACTGAAAATGAAGGAAAGGATAGAGATATCCCATGCAAATGGAAATGAAAAGAGAGCTGGGGTAGCAACACTATTATCAGACAAAATAGATATTAAAACAAAGACCTTAACAAAAGATAAAGAAGGGCATTACATGATGATAAAGGGGCCAGTCCAAAAACGACATACAGATGGTGAACAGGCACATGAAAAAATGCTCAACATCACTGATTATCAGGGAAATGCAAATCAAAACCTTGAAATATCACCTCACACCTGTCAGAATGACTATTATCAAGAAGACAAAAAACAATGTGTTGGAGAGATGTACAGAAAAGGGAACCCCTGCATACTGTTGGGGGGAATGTAAGTTGGTGCAGACACTATGGAAAACAGTGTGGAGGTTCCTCAAAAAAGAACAATAGGACTATCATACAGTCCAGAAATCCCACTTCTGAGTATTCATTCAAAGAAAACAAAGACATTAATTGAAGAGATATATGCACCCCTATGTTCACTGCAATATTATTTACAATAGCCAAGATATGGAAGCAGCCCTAGTGTCTGACAGATGAATGGATAAGGAAGATGAGGTATATAAAAATAATGTACTGTTAAATACATTCATAAAAAGAATGAAATCTTACCATTTGTGACAACATGAATGAACCTACAAAATATTATGCTAAGTGAAATGTCAGACAGAGAATGACAAACACTGTATGATTTCACTTATATGTGGAATCTAAAAGAGAAAATAAATGAACAAACGAAACAGAAATAGACTCATAGATAGAGAAAACAAACTGGTGGTTACAAGAAGGGGGAGGGGAGGAGAAGGAGAGGGAAATAGGTAAAGGGGATTAAGAGGTACAAACTTCTAGTTATAAAATTAATAAGTCATGGGGATGTAACATACAGCATAGGGAATTAGGCAACAGTATTATAACAACTTTTTATGGTGAAAGATGGTGACTAGACTTGCCATGGTGATCATTTTGTAACGTATATAAATATTGAAATATAATTAAAAAGTGAATCAAGGAAATTAAAGTATTACTATAAAATATTTTATTTATACCAAGTATGTTAATATACTGGTTAAAGTAAACGGACTAAAGACTCTAATTAGAAGGTGTTTTATCTGATAGAATAGAAAAGCAGGACCAAAATGTGCTGTCTACAAGAAACACTCATTAATATAAAGGCAAATATAGGTTGGAAGCAAAAAAATGTAAACAAGATATATTATGCAAACATAATTAAGTACAAGAGCGCTGGATAGCCATGTTAATATCAAATAAAGTAGCCTTCAAGACGAGGAGTACTGTCAGATATAAAGAGGGCCATTTATAGTGATAAAAGAGGTAGTTTATGATGAAGATACAAAATTATAAACTTGTGCAAAGCCAATAACAGAATTTCCTAACTAATGAAACAAAAATTGACAGAAATAAATGCAGAAATTTAGAAATCTACAATCATAACAGGGAATTTTCAAACTTCTCCCTGAGCAATGAAGAAAACAAGACTGAAAAGTTAACGAGATTAGAGCAAGTTTGGACCATATTCTGAACACAACCTTATTTAATGAACGTTTATAAGCCACTCCATCCAACACTTGTGGACACTTTTTCTTTTCCAATATACTATTACAGAATCTCTAGGTTAAAGAAGAAACACGATGGAAATTACGAAAATTTTTAAACTGAATTACATTGAAAAAATATATCAAAACTTGTGGAAGGCAGCTACAGCAGTGCTTGAGAAAAAAGAATAGTTTCAAATATCATATCAAAAAAGAAAAGTTCTACTTTCAGTGATGTAAGCTTCCACCATAGAAACTTAGAAAAGGAGAACAAATTAAACTAAAGGAAAGATATAAGATAGATAAGAGCAGAAATCAATTAAAAAGAAAACAAAAATTGGAGAAAAATTTAAATGCCAAAACTTGACTCTTTAAAAATATTATTAAAATTCAACAAACCTACTGAGTTTAATTAAGAAAAAAATCACTAAAGAACCTACAGACATTCTAGTAGTAATAAGGAGGTAGGAGAAATTTTATGCCAATACATGCAAGAATTTTGATAAAATGGGCAAATTTATTGCAACATTCAACATCAAAAGTTACACTATGGTAACTGGAAAAGCCCTACTTGTATCTAATAAAGCTTTTAAATTTGTCATAACCATTTCCTACAAGGAGAACTCCAGAATAAAATGGTTTTACTAGTGAATAGTATGAAATGTTTAAGTGAGAAATAAGACCAATTGTATGAACCCTCTTTTAGAAATTATGAGGACAGCCTAACCCTTATACCAAACCTTGACAGATACAAGAAAAGAAAGTTAAAGACCAATCTCTCACGAACATAGATGCAAAAATCCTAGACAAGATACTAGCATACAATATTAACCAGAGAAGAAGAACCAGAAGGAGAAAATTCCACTTTATAGAAATTTTCCTCCTTAAAAGACTGAAAACTTCACAAGTATCATGACAGCAGCTTGTCTCTTCTATGTAGTGAATATTCCATGTAAACAGTTTACAAGATTTATAGCTTTAAATTTGCTTTTGCACCCTTCCACATCTCCATTAAGTTGCTTAGTTATTGGGAAACAAATTTAAGAACACATTTAAGTTAGAGGGAATGCATGCCTTTACTTGGATTTCTCTAGATATGGTTGTCCACTCAGTCCTGGGGGCTGTAAGTGACAGGGTGGATAGATTGAGTGGCATAAAATGATTGTGTAAAGTGATGATATCATTCCTTATTTTTCAAGATTAAAGCGGTGGTTCTAAATGTGAGAAAATAGTTATTTTTCTTTAGTACTCCAGAGCTATCTTTAGAGGTGAGGGGATTGTATTTATAGGAAATATTTTAACCTGAAATTAGGCAGAAAACCAAGAGCTTTGTGTTTAGGTATGGGGCTTTGTGTTTCATTTGGGGACTTACGAGGAGCTAAAAAGAGAGGAAAATTCCTGCCCATGCACCATCAGAGTATGAGGACGTTCTGTTCCTTCTCCATTCCTGTCTGAAGTTAATTAAAAATAAACTAAACCAAGCAAAAAAGACAAATAAGAAATCAGGTAGAATAAACGTGAAATAAAAAAGCAGAGGACGTAAGAATAAAGACTTTACAAAAGGATCACCAAGGCTGAACATCTAAATTAAAACATATTAAAAATGTGAGGGGTGTAAATAGTCAACTTGTAGAATAGAAAATGCCAGCTAGTTAACTTGGGTTTCTTGGAGGACAGAGTGTAGAATGTTTCCTGATGTGAAACTTCAAAGAATGTGTTATACAAAACCATTAGTACAAAGATATTAGGACTCTTCCATTTGGCTTGTTATAGAAGATGTTTGGAAGTCAAAGTCACCCAAGCTTTTCCTGATTTGAGGAAGAGTCATATATGACAAAGTTCTTGTCAAAAATACAGAAGGTAATAAATCATCAGCAAATAATATGCAAGTCTCCTGGTTGGTTGGAATTATGAGCTATATTCAAATATATATAATATGAATAATATTCAATTTGCAATGGAAGTGTAAATGATTTTTGTATCGATCAATCTTTCTCACAGCATCATAAAATGATGATAAGGGTTTAATCTTGGATTATTTATTTCATGTGCCAATTGTATTGCTACAAGCCTAATAATCGTGGGTCTACTGCAATTAATACTATTAGAGTTAAATTACAAAGTGTCTACTATACTTAGGTTTTCACATCATTATAATGAAACAGTGGAATTAACATTTTGGAAAGAAGTTGTCATTCTAAATTTCATTAAGATCCACAAAAACTGAGTGTCTTTGTGTCTAACCTTGTTACTGTGACGAGGCTGTCTAATTCTCCTATAAGATCACGTGTTGTAATGCAATTTAATTGCCTTTCATCTTCTGAGATTTAGAGATTTAATATCTCAGAATATAGATTATTTATATTAGAAAACAACTTGGTAATTTTTTTTCCATATAATATATACGTTTACTTCTTTCTTTTAACCATCTTTTGTGTAACCCTAAGGGTATGTGTATGTTTTAATTTATAAATGTTAACTACTTACATTAAACATAAATACATAAATGACCAACATGAAGGATTGCGCTGGCAACTAGTGGTGGAAGTAGAAAACAGAGACTAAAACACAAAAGAGAAATAGTATAATTTTGTCTCTTTTTGATATATAATCTGAAGACAGTGTGTGTACCTTCCTTTTAAAACTGTATTTTAAATGTTACTTACAGGTGGGCTTATTTGAAAAGACCTTTATGTATCATAAGAATTTAATTAATACTGTTGTTCTTTGTTATTTATTATTTTTATGTTTATTTTATTATTGGTTCTCAGACATTTATTTTGAGATCTATAGTAAGAAGAGTTACATACAATGTATTTTTGCTTATTGGTTCAAAATACTAGGTAACATTCTTTAAATAGTAGGTAAAATTCATAATACAGTAAATCAGTCTCAAAAATATAATGACATTGTCTAGACGCCTCACTTCTATAAAGTCAATTCCTCTTTCTCTAGTTATATGCCATGAGTAAAATTTGCTTTTAATTATTACCTTTTTTGTTGATTTAAGTACAAAAGAAAAATTGCAAATGCCACTATAAGAGCAAAGTTCTACATAAAAACTAAACCGTGTACCTGGGTCATCTGCTATAACCCTGTGTGTGCACTGTTACTGTAAAAAAAGGATCTTGGTTGGGTGACAAGACAGCCTCATATCTCTGCTCGCCTGATGTTAGATTTACAGTGAAATAGTCAGAAATGGTGCATGGTCTGTGAAATGGTGCTCAGCTGCTTGAACTCTGGGAGTGCAAGTTTAGAAATGCAGAAGCCTGTTGCATTCTGATATTACGATCTGCAATCCACGTGATTCTGATCTCTGAAAACATAATAATGGGATCAGAGAGAACGGGGATGTGAATTTTTCGTTCAGCAATAAAAAGGAAAGCATACTATTCAGCTGCCAAAAGCACTTTGAAAATACGGTGCTTTGAAAACTTTGTGGTCACCAGAGGAGCATTCAAATTTCCTTTTTGTTTTTGTTGTTATTGTCTAAATTATTTTGGGTGATATATTTCACTGTTTCATTGCACTTAACTTTTCGCAAGCCATTCTCTTACTATACTTATTTCTCTAAACTCCTGCAGATTAGGATTAATATAAAAATATAATTATTCCCTTGAGCTTTAACTGTAAAATTTCCTTCCGAGAACTATACTCTTACCCTCACTTGTGACAGGAACAGTCCCTTTGATTCTATAGAACTCTGTATTTTTAACTTATTCAATTATATTATGTATATATTGCTTTCATGTAAGTGAATATAAAGCCATCGTAACCAAATCTGTTTTAACTTTCTCTAGCACTTTAAATTCATTAACGTTGTTAACCACTTTAATAAATTAACCACATTTATCTGAAGGAATCTTTTTTTTTTTTTGCAATCTAGGTTGTGTAATCTAGCAACTTGAGAAATTTCAATGAAAAATTACGTGGGGCCGTTTGCAAATTGCTAAAGGCCAAAACAGACATAAGCTTATTTGAACATGTCCCCTGTGGATTATGCTGATGATCAGGAGTGGTAATCCGTGAACAATTGTTCCTGCTTCTCCACCTCCATTATCAACCTAAAAGTTTAGAATCTGGTCTCCAGCTGCTTTTTATCTGGGTATGATTAGGTTTAAGAACCAACATTTCCTTTGCTTTCCCACAAATTCAGCTTCAGGGTTCATTCTAGTGAAAAAGGTCACAATCTCTGCATCGATTGTTCTTGTTCCTATGGTGTTACCAGAACTGCCTGGTTTAACTGGAAATAGAACACACGGAGAGAAAGCAATGCTTTGTGTCCACCTGCCGTCCGTCTTGCTAGACTCCGATTCCAGCTCAGAGCCTGACTGGTCATTGGCAATAGAGACAAACTAAGCTAAAATGTTTTCAATAAATGCACTTAGGGGTTTCGATTCATTTTACTTCCACATTTCATAATGACCCTATTGTATGTGATGAGTTCGATTTTACTTTCCTTTTCTAACAGGATAATAATTTCAAGGTCACAAAATTATAATGCCTGTTCTTCCATTCAAGCGATTTTCCATATTCCTTTCCAAGGTTCAACGAGAGGAAAACGTGTTCTATTGTGTACATTATAAATGGACACCACGTGGTAAATCTTGGTTATAATCCTGATTTTTAACACGATTCATCCTAGTGACCTTGAATAGAGGATAAGCTGTGTATGATTAATTTTTTAAGTTACCAAAATACTTCTGCTTCATGAAGTAGATATGAAAAATACTAACCGGTTTTGAATTCCCCTGAAGAAATACTTTATCAAGACTTCGAGTATTATTAATTATAGTAATAAATGGGGAGGAAAAAATATTCCACCATGGTTTCTAGAAATAAAAAAGTCACCTAAGGGGCCCGCCCTTGGTGGAGTGGTTAAGTTCTCGTGCTCCACTTTGCCAGCCCAGGTTCGGGGGTTCGGATCCCAGGAGTGGACTGACTCCACTCACCAGCCATGATGTGGAGGCATCCAACGTACAAAGTCGAAGAAGATTGGCACAGATGTTAGCTCAGGGCTGATCTTCCTCTAACAAAAACAAAAGAGAGAGGAAGACTGGCAAAGGATGTAAGCTCAGGGTGAATCTTCCTCACACACACACAAAAAGGTCACCTAAAGCCGTGCCCAGCCATTCTCTGGAATTTTTTTTAAAGGCTGAAGAACTTGCCTTTTTCATACTGCTTATCCACAAAACAATACATTTATTGGAAAAGAAATTACATGAGCAGGTGTTAAGAATTAATTATTTACTTTTCTTCAAAAATGATTTTCAAGTCTGTCTAAATCTCCCTGTTTTCTTAGTTCTTATGTCAGGCGTGTGAGAATGCTACGTGTGGGTAGTCTTTTATTATAATGAACTGAAGATAACTTTAAAGCCTTTCGCACCAGGGACTTTGAACTTAATGGCTAAAAGATTGCTGAAAGACTGTGTTTTATTACATTGCCTCACTCTTGGACCTTATGCATAACGGCCTAAGATCTACAGAATTTTCATCTTAACGTAATACTATTATACTACCAGAACTATAATAAAAAATTAGATTGCTTCTTCTATTATAGCATCCATTTTTCATAGTTTAATCATGCTGGGATCAAAACACCCTTGGCAATTTGATAAGCATGTTAGGTCAGGTTATAAGTTGTGTTCAAAGGTGGAATGGCTTTGTGAAATTATACACCTATAAAGAAAAGCACATGCAAGCCATTTTTTTCCTAAAGTAAGCTCAGTCTCAATCCATTTACATACATTAATAATAAAAAGAGAATTTGCTTTCTGTTCATTTGGAAACAATGTTAGTATGTACTATTTTGAAAAATACTTGCTTAATGTAAACAATACAGGACTGCTGTTAAAGTCATTAAGGAAAACACAATTTATACATTTTCTGGAAAATATGGCACCTCATGGAAGAATACTCACCTGTATTCATGTACATAGCTTTTGTCCTAATGTGTTTGTGCAACAAATTACTGACTTTCCCACGTGCACAGGTTCCCTCCAGATTTTATCCTGAATTAAATTAGGAGCACTACTGATGCATGTTCTAAAACATATTTAGGGGACATTTTGTTTTCGTGATCCATTTTTGCATTTCACACTAAAGTTCCCCAACTGGCATTTTTATTGGTCCCTCCAGAATTAGAACAAAGAGATCTGTGTATTATAAATTGGAAATCTCCTAATGGCCAGCATTTATTCTGACTTGCTTATGTAATGCTGTTTCCTAATACTTCTTTCTATTCCTGATTAATATGTCTATTGATATTAGATATATACATTTGTGAATTCCATCATTTATCCATCTGAAAAGTGAAAAAAATCATTTCAAAATGGAAATTGTTCAAACATCTACAGATGCTCTCCTGTCAGAGGCGCTCCCTAAGCATCTTTGATTCTATAGGCTGTGTGTTCTAATAGCACATATTTAGCTGCTTTGTGGTGAACTCTTGGACCTGGATCTGCCATTTTAAATTCCATTTTACTTTAGTTTTTTTCTCCTTCCTCTTCTCCCCAAAGCCCCCCAGTACATAGTTGTATATTCTAGTTGTGATTACCTTTGGTGGTACTATGTGGGACACCGCCTCAGCATGGCCTGATGAGCGGTGCCATGTCGGTGCCTGGGATGAGAACCAGTGAAACCCCAGGCTGCCAAAGTGGAGTGCACAAACTTAACCACTCTGCCAAGGGGCGCCCTCCCTTTTTAGGTTTTATCTAGCTCAACAAAATAATTTCAGTGAATTACCAGGATGCTAGGCCACTAGGATGGATTTCCAATGATTTTAAACTACATCTTGTTCTTTTCTCCCAGAAAAATGTAAAACATTAAGGTTCGCCCTACAAGCCACCAGGGATTTACGTCTATATCATATGGACATTGCAGTTCGCTTGCTCTTTTTATTACTTTTTTTCTCAGCTGAACATCTTAGTAAAACTATGTTGGAAGTTCCACAATGTCTAGGACTGTGCATATGTTTCAAAATACAGCAATTAGTTTACATCAATTCTGTTTTTATGGTATTTGTTAAAGTATTTTATTTACATCAGTATAAAATTAAATTTAAAAAGTTATAGGATTTATAATAATTTAAACTACTTCAAACTATTTAGAAAATTTAAGAGCATATATAAACATATTATTTATAGATTGATACATATATTTGGACTTAAGTTTATGAATTTTAATTTATCTCCTCAGTGGATAGAAAATGTTATCTATGCTATGACACAAGTGGAAAATATATGTGTATTTCACTATAATTTTAATGTGGTTAGTTTTATCTATTGAGTTTACACAAACTAAATTTACATCGAAAAACAAATATTCTACATATTTTAAATGAGACAGACTCACACAAACTTGAAAACTGACATTTAAAAAATGCTAAGGCTTGCAAGCATTCTGTTTGCTTTAATTTCTACATCCACGTGCTGCGCTCTTTGCGCAATGCTCTTCTCTCCATCCGCCATATCACTGTGGTGTCATGTCCTTAGCTGACCTGGAGCTTCTGGAGTGTTGAAAGTCCCTTGACAGAACATCACATTCTTGTTCTATGGATTCTTTAAAAATGACTTAGTGGGTGAAGATTGCGCTGCTCTGACAGTCACGTGGATAGAGATTATAAAACATCCGTGGATAAAATAATTCTTGCACAAGTCTGCTAGTGTACCTACTAGGCATTTAAAAACGCTTTTTAATGAAGATGGTGTTGAGGCAGAAAAACGTCTTCCAGTCTTGGCTTTTTTCTCTTTATTTGGTACCATTATGCCATTAGTTCTCCTCACTACAAACTTGTGGGCCTCTTTCTATTATGAGAACACTGACTCCATCCATGCATTTGGGCCTTCGTCCTTGACTTTTCCTCTGCCCGGAGTGTCATGTTGCTTCATGTGGCTAGGCTTTCTAGGCCTTGTCTCAGAGGTCACCTCTTCAGAAAGACTTTCCCACCTTAGCTTCTCCTGTATTTCTCTCCATTTAACTTACTCTTGTTTGATTTTTTTCATTACTTATCACCCTCTGAAATTGTATGGTGAATTATTTGTTAAAATCTATTGCTTCCTGCTAGACTATCAGGTTCCATAACAGTGGCAGTCTTGTCTTTGTCCCCATGGTACCCTCAACACCTCTAAAAAAGCCAGGATCAATTAAGTAACCAACAAATATCACATTAAATTAATTAATTTACTAAAGTCAAGTTATGATAACAGCAGTAAACTATTCCAACTATGTCATGAAGAACCTGACTCTCGTGGAACTTGCAGGCTGCCAAATTTCAAACTCTGAGTCAATTTCCAAGCTCTTATCAAATGAGTTAGTGTCCCGCTCCAGTTACCACTTTTTCATCTTCCTTGGAAACCTGAGGAGATGGTGGAGAGACGCCTTCAGTGGAGAGACTGTAATGGTGGGATCAAAAGTACAAAAACACCCGTCACATTACTATCTCCGCTCGTCCCCTCTAGATAGGCTGTAATTCAAGTTTTAATGATCAACTGTTTGTAAGCCATATGTGATTGCTGCGGCTACAGCTTCAGGTCCAGCATCTGTGCAGTGACTGCCTATCTCTACATTTTTTGGAGCTTTCAAATTAGAAAAAGAATAATGGCTAAAACTTGCAGGTGACGAAGGAAGTTTCATTGATAATTTTCCTTAGAGGCATGCAGACCACACAGTGTTATTCGTATGTGTGGTCCACTTTGTTTAGTAAGTGGTTTTTATTTCTGAATGAAGTTCCCTTGCAACCCATATTTCAGAACCATTCTAAAATGTTTACAAAATTTAAACTATAAAAATGAAGTTCATGCAAAATATAATTTCTGTGGTAAACTTACTGCAAGACCTCAAAATCATATAGAACTTTTCTTATGCTCACAGAAAACTTCTACTTTGAGTTACCACATGCATGTGCCTATATATTGACTCTGTCATTCATATACGTATACTTTTAGATGAAGAGACTAGGCGTATAATTAATAACATGATGGAAGTGGGTAATCACTTGAATACTTGGGTTCACTTAAAGGGAATATGCTTTGGGAAAAGTTGTGAGTGAAGTACTTGCACATTTCTCTCACATAATTTCATTACATTTTGGAATTGTTAATTTCCTTCTACTTAAGACATTAGATTAAAATTATCCTAGAAGACAAAATATGCATGAAATATAAAATCCAGTGCCTATATTTTTATAATAACATAAATGTTTTGGCAAAGTCATAGCAAATGATATTAATCTTATGCTACACACTCACATAAATTGCAGCTTGGCCAAGAAAACACGTTTCCTGATAAAACTATTAGCTAAAATATATACTTTCTCTCTCCAATGCTCCAGTCTCAGAGGACTATTAGCAGAAACACTCTAGCTGACCTTAATTGTCAGGATAATGTACAGATATTTGTCGTCATTTTTATCCTGCACTGTTCTTAAAAGGCACTTTAATTTTGTTTTTTTTTTTTGAGGAAGACTAGCTCTGAGGTAACATCAGCCAATCCTCCTCTTTTTGCTGAGGAAGACTGGTCCTGAGCTAACATCCATGCCCATCTTCCTCTACTTTATACATGGCATGCCTACCACAGCATGGCTTTTGCCAAGCGGTGCCGTATCCGCACCCGGGATCCAAACTGGCGAAGCCCGGGCCGCCGAAGCGGGAACATGTGCACTTAACTGCTGTTCCATGGGGCCGGCCCAAGGCACCTTAATTTTGTGACTTCACTTATATTCCACTAACGGGCTCTTTACCATGTTTCACCACCATAGTTTCATTCATTGATTCTTTCTCAGGATGATGATCTTAAATTTCTTTTTGTTTATTTAAGCCACCCTTGTACAATGGCTTTTTACTTTGGCTGGAGGTGCCACTTTGCAGAGGCCATCACTGAAAAGCCATGGAGCAGTGACTGCTTGAGTTGGCACTTGCTCCATCCTTCTGTGATTAGACACCACAAGCAATTGATTCGAGATTGTTCTCTTCAGTTGGAAGAGCATAGTTATTTTGTCCTTCAATTCAGCTTTATTTCTCCTACCTTTCTAGTTCAGTCTTTCTGTTTCCTAATGTTAATAACAAGCAACTTACCTGTCCAATCTGATTTCTTTAAATTCTCATTTCAAACGCCCTCTCCAGTCATAATTTTTCTCTTTTTTATGGTTGTTTATTTCTTGGACTTTTAAAATCTTCAGTAATTTCTCTAACAAAATACTGCCTCTTATAAAAACAATCATTGATTTCAAAAACAGCATAACTAAGAGTAACTTTGCTAACCTGTTCTCTAAGGGTACTAAACTAATGAGTGTGCACATAACACTGCCACCCTTTAACAAAATCAATGTTCCTGCTCAGGAGAGGAAGAAGCATGTTATCCAGTAGCATTAACATCATTAATAAGGGATAATGCTAACATGCAAATATATATATGTAACTTTGAGATCATACAGCATTAGAATACCAGGGTTAATACTATTATTCTGTTTAAAAATGCTTGACTTAAAATAATCACTCAGATGATAATATCTCCAAACAGTGTTTATGGCACAATTGATCCTTATTTTAGAAAAAAGAAATGTACTAGACTACTAGAAATTATGTTTTAAAGCTGGACATGGTAACAAAGACATGGAATAATTGAAAACGGGAACTTCAGCTCTCTTCCCAGTCTAAAATTACAACTACTACTTAAAATACTGCCATATTGATTTTCAAGACATTTTCTTTTCTTCATTGGCCCTTGCCAAGAGTCTATGATGGACCATTTCTGCTTCTGGATGGTTAGGCATCTCTTTGCCTTTTATCTTCAATATCTGGCTGTTTGCTGTGTCAGTTTCCTGTGCTCTGTCTTGTGTGTCTGCTTTCCCACAATAGCTCCTTTGTACACAGAATGTATTTTGTTTTTCTTGTTTTTATTTGGTAAATAGTTTTCTATATTTAGAAACTTTATGAATATTTGTTTTTGCACAGCCATTGTAAGATTTAATTTAGAAAATAGCCAAAGAACTTCATATCTTTAAACTTAACCTTCTTTTAACTGATTTATCGTATGTTTGAAGGACTTAAGCACTTTCCATTTTTTTAATGGTCTTAGAAATATTTTTTGATGGACTCTTGAAAGACTTCGAGCAAGGAGACATGCCTGTACTGTGTACGTCAACGTCGATTCAAGTAAAACTCATGTTCTATGTTAGCTGAGATATCTGTCCATATTCTCATAGGCTACAGTGCAGAAAACAAGTATTAATTTTTCATTAATGTAAATGAGAAATATCTCATCTCCTTTCACCTTTCCATAATAGAGATTCTATTCGTACATAAGCTTGTATAATTCTAAATTTTTAATAGAAAAGCTGGTTTCTTAGGGGACACGTTATCAGGACTGGCATAAGAACAAATGGAAGCAATACTCTCACGACAGGCACCAACTTAGCTATTTTGAACTCCTTGCAGGGCCATAGATTTTAGCTATCATTTTCTTCTTTTTTAAAAATAGTACCTTAGTATAGGATGTTGTTTATGTTTGAACTCAGAGATTGGTAAGAGAGGCATGGGCATCTGGGTAAAATTGAGAGAACCATTTCTTTCTTTAGCAAACCCCTTTTTGGACTTTTCACTATGTCTAAGGTCTGACACTTAGGATCTGTGATCAGGTATTGGAAGTATTCATCATAAAACTGTATCATATTGCCTTCAAACACATAATTTTATCCCAAATTTCATAGGTTGCTTTATCCCAGATCTATAAACACATGACCAAATGTAACTGTAGGGAAAAAATTGACATGCAGGCACTTAGATGTCTTAGGTAGGTTTTCCTAAAGTGAGGGAAGCGTGTCCATGTGATTTCTTAGAGGAGCGGTCTCAGGAGAAGGAGAGTGACAGAGGCAGAAGAAGCCATGAGCTATAGCAGCCGACAGAGCAGCTGAGAGAGCCGTGTGCTAGAGGGGTGAAGGGATCCAGACAGGACACCAGCTATGTCCACTACAAATGTGCGAAGTATAAGACAAGGGTCTTTGTTTTCAATAGCAAACAATATCTCCCTAGAAAACACCTCTCCATTTTCTCTGAGCAGAAATATGGAGGGGAATGTAACTCAGTCTCTCTGGTTTCAAGCAGTCTGTTGGTGGCGGCTTGTATTTAAATCCCAGTATAAATTTAGTTTCCTTGAATTCATAGTTTATATTTCACTGTTTCTTTCCCCAATACAATTTGTCTATGTGGTGCCAGTGGATGCTGATTTGTTCTTCATTGTGCCTAGCTTGTGGGGGTTCATTCTACTTTCTTGCAGCCACTGTTGAAGGGTCGCCTGTTGGTGACACTTCTAATTTCAGGCACCCTGGATCAATTAATTTGATGGGGAGAGAAAAAGACAGATAAGTTGAATGCCTAGGTTTATAAGTTCACATTGCATTCGGCTCTAAGCAGTGTAAAATGCATGCAACTGTGGCTTAAAAGCTTTATTTGTTGTTTGATCCTGGAGGTAAATACCAGTTTGCGTAACCTTTTAAATGATATTCTAATTACCTGGCCAGCTGCCTTAAACCTTTTCCTTCTACCATCCACTAATACCTACAACCTTAGGCTTACGAAACAGTTTTTCAAGGAATACTCACATTTTGAAGCTTCTCTTCTTTGATAAAAGGGTTGCAAATTCTTTAGTTTTATTCCATTTCATCCCCGCTATGATCTCACATACTTTATATCTTCTAAAATCCTTCACAATTTTAAGTCTGATAATATTTTTTTGGGGGGGGGTTGAGCTTCTAGAATGGCTATGAAGTAATTCTTATTTTTCTAGTATCTTTTTCATTTTCATGGGATTATGGGAAGAAGAATCAGTAAATGTAGGAGCTTGCTTATCCATTTTATTCCAAAAAGTTCTATACCCTTTTCTGTCTGATTATTTCTTGGAAATCAATATTTCCTATATTTAGGAAAAGTATACAATTAAAGCATATTCATAATTATAAAATATGATATACTTATTTTGATGATTTGGTAATTTGGATAAATATAATAAAGTATATTTAATTTATTGAGCAGGGTCATTTAAAAAAATTCTTTTGAAGATCAAGGTGATGTGACCTTGTTTCTATCACAAACGTCTTGCTTATGACGTGTTGACAGATTGATTTCCAAAGCAGGTCACTCTTGTTATACTAGAATCCCACCGGGGTGGGTCTGAAATCAACCTCTTTAACTCTACTATAATATGCTTTTACTGTTTGGAGTTACACATTTTTAAAGGCATATTTTTCTGCAATATATCTGCAAAATACAGAAGTATATTCAATCAGAATTTCAAACCTTATTGCCTGGAAGTCTGTAGGATCTACTTTGTGTAGTTTGTTATTGTTGTTGTTTTTTCTTTCTTCTTATCTTGAATAGCTAAACATTTCTATTATATAACTTTTTTCTATTTCTAACTTATTTCTGGACTGAATTATGTTATATTAAAAACAGGACTGCTTTAATAATTATAGTTCATCAGGTTACTATGGAATCCATGAAAACAATATAAAATCCATGCTATGAAAGAAATGGAAGTTTTGATATCAGAGAACCCAAATGATCTCAGGAGATATTTCACTGTATTTCAAAGATTCAAATATTTTAGTTCTGCCATCTTGCAGAAGTTTATAAATTAACTCACTATATCATACTGAAAGAGATTTTTCAAAGAAAAAAGGAAAAAGTCAACTACTGCCTAACATACTGTACATAAATTTTCTTACCTACACAAAAAGTACAGAATTGAAAAATTCTAAACATACCAATATTTTTTACTGAGAAAGAATGATGAGAAAGTCTGCATCCATTTACTAAGAAATATGCATAAAATGAAGCTTCCTTTCCAACCATCATATGATTTGTGTTTGAAAAGGAGATTATCTAAAGATGAAAAAGATAAGGCTAACCAGTATTTTACAGAAATGTATTCACATTCTCCTTAGGTTTCCCTTTTGAAATTTAATTTTGAGAAGAAATTTCTATGTAGAAACGTGTTAAATGTATTCTGATTTGTATGTAACCATGTTCTCTATGCGTACATACTAACAATGAAGCCAAAGGAAGATAAAAAAAGAAATCTGAAGCATAAAAATAAATGCTCTAGTAGAAAATAAACATAGTCAATAAATGGAATTAATAGGTTAAGCGTAAGAATATAAAAATATAAACTACTTTTATCCCATTAACAAAATAATCAGATGAAATCAGAGAAAGCTATGCTTATTCTGGAGTATATTTGAGATGCTAAAAAAGAAACTTCTTATTTAAAAAGATTTAGACATACTCAACAATTTAACTATCTATATTTCCTATCAGAAATCTGTTAGAAATAAGTTTAAAAGCACAAACTTCTAAGTAATAAAATGCATGCAAAACCCAAAAAGGAATAGGTAATTTTATTATACTGCCAACAAAATGATTATTTAAATAAAACATTGTGAGTGAAAATTTAATAATAAAGGAAATTTCATCAGTGGAAACAATCTCTTATAGATATGCAAGCCACTGATACTGTAGTTTCTCAGCAATTAAGTGTCACCTGAGAAAATGGAAAGCCATCGAACAACTGGCTGGACATATGGGTTGACCAGGCTGAAATACTCAGACTCCTTACACCTGTTCCCATGAAGCAAGTAAATACTACCCAAATAAAATAAGGAATAATAGCATTATTCATGCTGCCGTATTGCTCATTTAATGTCTAAAGATACTGCTTACAGAACAATAGCATGTTGGGAGATGCCAACCAGAAAGTTAATTGGGCATTTATGAGGTAGAGAAAATGACATTTAAGGAAATATTAAAGGATATTTAAGGACTATGTAAGGGTATTTAGATTTCCAGAACTCTGAATCAGGTAAGAAAGGAAAGAGAAATTAGTTTTAAAAGATTTCTCCATTTTGATGTCATTCCTGAGAGGAGGGGTCAAAAAAGCTAGGGAAAATGGAACTATAAATAGTTATATTTGATGTCAGTGGAAGCAGCTGGCTGAATGGTCCCTGTTCTTATCAATACCAATGACTACGCATTAGATTATATATTTATATCAAGGTTAGTAGTTTATGACAAAGCACTGTGGCACCATGTCATGCATAGATGGGGCAGAGGGTGTATGGCACAAGATGATAAAAGTCAGGTATGGAGTGGAAAGAAAGGGAGTAAAAAAATTGGGAATGCCTCTGCCCTCCTAAAAAGTGCAATTTAGTTGAGAAGAAATGCATGTGCAGACAAGCAAAGAATGAATAATTACACTGCAGGCCAGCACATCAGTGCCAAAAGCACAGCATATTCAACATGAGGTAAGCTTATCCATGAAAAGAAGGCAGCTCTGTGGACCAGATTCCTTAATAGAAGTGGTTAGATTTGAGCTTGGTGTAAACGGTTAGTGAGAGCTTTAATATGTAAAGAAAGGAGGGAGAAAATTCCAACTGGAAAGTTAAAGTAAAGCGATAAGAAAGGAAAAAGTATGCTGAGGGAGGAGTGGAGTTAGTGAGTAGATTGACTTTGGGGAGTAATGGGAAGAGGGAAATTTAAAAAGACAAGAAAATGACACATTACAGGTTTAGTAATTTTGGCGGCTGTTTGACTGACGTTAACTTCTCACTAGCTGTTTTCTCTTTCAGAAATGGCCTTTGTTGGACTGTAAGCATTTTGAGAGGAAGGTCTGTGTGTTTTGGTAGTTCTCTGTATGCTCCACAGCACTTATGAGAGTGAATTGCAAATAGTTGGTGCTAGATATTTGACTTTCCCAGAAGGGAGTATGAAGGAAAGAAGATAAGTTTATTTTTCTTAGTAATGGTTCCCTGGAAAAAACATTCTTGCCTATATTCCAATTTTGTAGTTTCTATTTCATAGGTACTGTTTGGAACAACCTTTGCTCTTGCCTATATCTAAGCCTTTTCTCTAACTCTCTAAGCTAGAGAATTCTAAGAATTCTGTATTCTTAGAATTCTAAGAATTATGATTCTAAGTATGCTGTATCGTAGGCTTGTAAGAAATTTCTATTTTGCCTAAGTTAGTTAGTGACAGTTTCTGCTTCTTAAAAAAAGTGACCCAGTGGATGACCTCAATATGCATATATGAGACAACTTCTGTCTATGGGTTCTTCCTCAAATTACTAGACTTATCATCCTGGTAATGTTTTTTCTCCAACAGAAAAACAATAAGTGTGTGCAATTTTCAAGAATAAAGTGAGATTTAGAAAACTAGTGGTTTATCCATATGTAATGGAGTCTGCACATGTCAGGTATATATTGATAAAGTTAGAAAAATACATGTTTTCTTATATTCTTCATTCATTTTACATCTTCTCACTACCCACAGAGAGAGTTTTCAAGATAAACTATAATCGGTAGTATCAATTTATCAGATTCAGAGTATAGAACTTATGTTCTGATCATTGAACAAAGAATTCAGTATGCAACTTCTGTAAACAAAAACAGTGGTTATGTAAATAATTCCCCTTTTTTGGCAAATAAAGTTTTACCACTTTCTGAATATTCCCTTTAGAATATAGGGATGTTTATTTGTAATTTTCATTACTATTTGTACGCTTGAATTATTGCTCTAATACATAAAATGCTTAATGTATTTCTTTTCATTGATAAGAGCAACATCATTAAAACCATGTAATTAAGCATTTTCCAGTGATAAATTGAAATGTATTTCTCTCAAGTATTCCTTCTAAAGAATGTGAAATGAATGGAATTGTTGTTGTGTTTGAGCATCAAAGAATGAGTAAGAATAAGGTGAATGATATATATTACACAAATAACATGCCAAGCTGTGTACTGGGTATTTGCACATTATTTAATCCTCAGAGAAACCCTAAGCAAAGGCAGAAAGTCTTTGGAAGACCCATATTTTAAAGCGAAGTCTTTATTTGAAGCAATTATTTAGATAATTTCATAAAAATGCATCTATGTCATTGCTTCTCTTCTCATTTCAGTTTGTTAAGCATATAAGGCAAAATAATGCCCTGATTCTTGATTTAGCTGTTAGTTTTTATGCAATGTAAAAAATGGGTTCACTTTGTTGTAAGTAGGCACTATAGGCCAATCCTTATTTTGACTGACAGTTGACTTTTGCCTAAATGAGTTAAGTACTCATTTAGATGAGATGCCTTTGGCTGCAAGTAACAGTAACCTATGATTGAAAGTTGGCTTTTAATCCACAAGGTGGTGCTCCTTTCTGGCTCTTCTACCTCAAACAGATGGTAGGATGGTTGCAACAGTTCCAAGCAGGTCATCTACAGATGCCACTGGCCAGAAAGATCAAAAGGAACTGTCTTCTCTGATATCTTTATCGGGTAAGGACAGCTTTCCCATAAGCATTCTAGCAGATCTCGTCTCCTGTCTCAGAGGCCAGCAAAGTGTTATCTCATTAGTATTCATAAACTACTGCTTTCATTTACCACTTCAGATCCAAAACTTTCAGGTTCTTCCATTAGGTTTTAGATACCTTTGTGGACAATAGAACCATCATGACTAGTTTAAGTCAATCAGGATTTACCCAGAGAACTGAGGAGTGGATCACCCTTCCCTAGGTCAAATGGAGGAGAGACAGACATTTCAACAAAACTAGTCTCTGCCAGAAAGGTAGAGAGAGGACTGGTAATAGACCATCTGCTATACGCGTCTGCATTAAACCATAAGTTAAAATTATATTGAATTATTCTTACTGACTACTCGGTGTAAAATATCTTACGTCATGCTTATTTATGCAACATCCATCAAACATCAACAATGCTGGTTCTTCTCTTCCTTTTTATTTCCAAAAAGTATTAGTTTTAAAAAATATTTCATTGGACTATACTGTAAATTAATTGTTGTGCATGAGTGGGTTGAATCTCCCAGAGATCTGTCAGAATCCTTGCTGCATTTAAGCTTTATTCCTTAGCAACCTTACACGAGATAATGGATATGTTCAGTAGTCACAGTGGTAACTGGAGTCAAAGGAACCCAATTAATAGCGATAATGCTAGATTAATAAGTTCTGTTACAAAATCTAGCTTACACCATTAGTTTTCAAACTCAAATACTTACAGGCCCCTATACTATGTTTGTATTCTCTGGGGATCCATGGACCACAGTTTGAGAAATGCTATATACAAAGTTAAAAGTTCAGTGTCTGGGGGATTTTCAAAAACCAGATCAAGTATAGACAAACACAAACAGGTGGGACAATACTCAGCTACTTAAGCACATATTAGCGTGCACAAAAAAGAGAGAAAACCACACCTTGAGCCAGGAAATTTGGGTTCTGGTTCTCTCTCTCTAACTGTGACTTTGAGTGGACCTCAAACTCTTCTCTACAGTTCCTTCATCTCTAAATGCGAATTTGAACTTGTTAATCTGTATGGTCTCTTCCAGGTACAAAACTCTTTGTGTATTTGTGAATTGTCCTGTAGATCACCTGGTACAATAAGCCAGAATGTAGGTGAAAGTGTTCTGCCCATAACAAACCACATGTGGGTAAAACACTTTTATGTAGATTAATTTGCATGAACTTCTGCCCAGAAGGAAGTAATTATTTATTCTGGAAAATGGAAATTCGATTGGAAGACACCATACCCACAAGTACAATCACTTATTCTCATGTGTATAGGGTATGTAAAATAATTTTTGTTATTTTGATATTTTAAAAATGTTTTATTTTTAATCAATTTTAGATTTACAGAAGAATGCAAAGATAGTGCAGAGAGTTCCTGTATGTCCTTCACCCAGCTTCTTCCAAAGCTGTCATCTTACATAACCTTTTATATTTATCAAAACTAAGAAATTAACATTGGCACAATACTATTAACTAACTATAAACTTTATTCAGATTTTGTAAGTCTTTCCACTAACATTCTTTTTACGTTTCAGGACCCAACCCAGAACGGCATGTTGCATTTAATCATCATTCTGCTTAATTTTTTCCAGTCGGTGATTTTTTTCAGTTTTTCCTTGTTTCTCAAGACCTTTGCACTTTTAAAGAGTACTGATCAAGTATTCTGTAGAATATATCTCAATTCGGATTTGATGTTTTCTCATGATTAGACTGGGATTATGGATTTTTGAGGAAGAATGCCACTGAGGTGAAGTGCCTTCTCATCAAATTATCTTAGGGTACACAAAATGTTAACCTAACTTATTACTGGTAGTGTTTAACTTGGTCAAGGTACTGTTTGCCAGCTGTCTTTACTGTATTGTTAGTTATACTATTTTTCCCTCTCTATACTCTATTTCTTGAAAACAAGTCACTGAGTCTGGCTCACGGGAGAACTACCAACTAGGATGACACATTTATTTCTGTTAAATAATTCTAAAGCAGACAATTGAAGCCCTTATGAATTAAGCCAAAATTTTATATTTGAGCGTATGTATACAGTTATTTTAGATGTATTTTCTGGAAAGAGAACAACTAAACGAAGTAGTTTCTTGATCTGTGTGTTTCAATAGGAAAAGGTAAAGTTTTCCACACATATCTCTGATTTCCAAACAGAAGTAAGATGAATATCAAGTTTGCAGTCTTGAACAGAAGGTAAAAAGCGTGGAGATACACCCAGACCTGATTTTTACAGGAAGTAAACCATTTCCAAGTTGTCACTTGCTTTTGAAAACCAAATCAATTCTTACAGAATGTGAGAATACATTTAGTATCAGAAGTATTATTTATTCCCATGGCCTGAAATTATTATTTGAAGCAATGTCAGAAAGTGCCTAATTTGCTGGCAGGTAGCAGCTTGCTCACTGGAAGAATGTTTTATTTTAAATATATTTTTGTTGCACTATGCTAGCATATTTATATATATTATATATATAGCATATTTATATATATATATAAATATATTTAGTTGCATTATTTCCCAAATTATAGGTTGCATTCACTTGATGTATCATGTGAAAGTCTCTCAGTAAAATAGGAATGTTTCTATGTGTTTATATATTCACTCATTTATTAATATTTCCATTTACATGGTTTTGGAGAAGTTAAATGAAAACAAAAGAAAATGAAGGAAAACCTTTGTATTAATATAGTAGAAATTCTTTCAAGTAGTTTTCACTTACTTCCCCCACTCCCATCAGATGGACCTTCCAAACACAGACAGGCACACAAACAAATCCCATATTTCTATTAGAAGTTTTTGGTTACTATTACAAATATATTTGATGTCAGTTTTGAAATCACCTTCACTAACTTGAATGAATTATCTATCAAGTTTTATTGATTCTTCTTTCAAAATGTCTTTAACTTAGCCCTTTCTTTATATTTTTATTGACTTTACCTTAGGTTAGGCCCTCATAGATGAACCAACAAAATATCTTCCTTCCTAATATCCTTTCCTTAGTCTCTCCTTTCCTATCATTTATTTGATACCCTGTCATCACACTATATTCACAAACATTGTGTGGATTATACAAATTTCTGCTAAACATTATTTAATGGTTCTCATCTATTTACAAAGTAATATCTTATCTATGTTACTGTCTTGCTCCTGTGTATCATAAAGTGTGGTGGATGTTTCTAACCCTCCTGTCTCTGACTCCTTTTTCTCCTTCTTGCCTGTCTTCTTCTGGGAACTGCCCCTCCCCCATTCTAACCATGTTTATTCTAGTACCACTCCATCTTTATTAGAGACATTGGTCTGTTGATTGGTGTGAAATTTAGCATCTGATCTGATCTAAGCCAAATTGTATTTCTTCATCACTGTGGCCACAGTTAATTGCCCAAAGAATAGACATCACCACAAACTATTACAACTACAGCCTTCCTCCAGTTTTGTACTTGTAACAAAATAAAGGAAATCTTAAGCCCTCCCCATTGACATGAGGAGTAATGGTTGATACTGGTTATTTTTCCAGCCACTTATTCAGAGACAGTGTGAGAGAATGAAGCCAAGAGAGTGAAGCAGATATTCTACAGGGAGGACCTAGTCGCAGTAAGTTCCTTGTTCTGGGAAACCCACCTTGGAAATGGGAAGGCTGTCAAGAGAAGCTTCAGCGAATCACAGTGGGAGTCTGAGGAAGATGTGTCTAGACATTAGATGCCATCTCTAACACCTCTACCTCCTGATGTCGCTGCTTTTTCCACAAGAATGGATTCTCAATTGTCAATTTCTTTGCCTCACTTATCCAAATTAAAGTCCCAGGTGAGAGTGTCTGATTGCCCAACTTAAGAATGTATATGCACACTGATTACCAAGACTTAAGGAGAGCAAATTTCTGATGTCAGAGGTGAATCCCACCCTTCCCCATGAGTCACACAATGGCAGATTCCCAAATGTAGTCAGTTCAGAGACTGGCAGACAAAATAAATGTCCAATACTTAGCCTTTCAATTAATTTTCCTTTCTGCCTAGGCTAGTTTCAGGAATTTCTATTTCAAAAATGACTTAGATCAATGCATTAATCATACATTAATCAATAGGTAGCTAACATGTCTTAAGAACCTAGTACATGCCAGGTACTTCATATTCATTATTTCATTTAATACCCACAATAACTTTATGAAATAAGTGTCATTCTTCCCAGTTTTACGGATGAAGAAATGGAGGGAGGATTAGTGACAGTAAGCGATTTGTCAGACCACACAATCAAATAATGACAAAGCAGTGATTTAAATTCAAGTTTTTAACTTTTATATGATATTGCTACCTGTAGCTACCACCTCCTCTTCCTCCTGAACTCCCTTGAAATTCTGGTTTTTGCTTCTGCCAAGTAACCTCCCCGTCACTCCCACTTATTCACAGAACAATTCGGTTCTGTTTCACTGCTTTCCTCTTCACCCGTATCCCAGTGTCTTCACCACCCGAATGAATGACTCTCTTGGTTTCTTGCTTCTTTACTTTCCAAGCATTAACAAACTTTCCCTCCATCCTACATTTCCCACCCACTCACTTCTTAGGTACATCCTGTACCTTGTCATCACTGGTAACTATATGACATCAAAATCGGAGTTTAAACATTTTACCCCCTCTCTTGCTTTTTTCGCTACTGTAGTACTCCTACTGAAACAAATTTGGATTATTTGTCTTCTTCTTACTGAGTTGTAAGTGTTCATTATATGCTATAGATACTAATTCTTTAACAAGTATGTGATTTGCAAATATTTTCTCCTTTATGTGAATTGTTTTATCACTTAAAGGATCTTCAAAATGCCTTTGAAGCACAATTGTTTTAAATTTTGGTGTTCAATTTGTCTATTTTTTTCTTTTTCACTTGTGCTTTTGGTGTTATATCAATAAAGGCTTTGCTAATTCAATAGGCAATAAACAGACTTGTATTTTCTTCTAAGGGTTTTATAGTTTTAGCACTTACATTTAGGTCTGCTATGCATTATTGGGTTAACTTTTGTGTGTTGTATGAGGAAAGGGTTCAGCTTCATTCTTTTGCATGTGGACATCCAATTGTGCTGGCATCATTTTTTGAACAGATTATTTGTTTTACATTTAATTTTCTTAACGCCCTTATTAAAAATTCATTGACAATAAATGTAAGGGTTTGTGTCTGGAGTTTCAATTATGTTCCTTAGATCTCTATGTTCATTACACTGTCTTTATTATGATAGCTTTATAATAAATTTTGATATCAAAAAGTGTGAATCCTCCAACTATTTTTCCTTTTCAAGATTGTTTTGGCAAATCTGGGTTCCTTGTATTTCCATCTGAATTTTAGGATCAGCTTTTTCAATTTATGCAAAAATGCAAACTGAAATTTTGATGGGAATTTTATTAATCTTCAGATCAATTTCAGGAATATTGTCATCATTAACAATATTAAATCTTCTGATTCACGGGCTATTTTTTCACTTATTTAAGTCTTCTTTAATTTCTTTCAACAATATTTTCTAGCTTCTGAGCATAAGTTTTGTATTTTGTTTGTTAAATTTCTTTCTTCTTTTTTTTAATTTTCTTTTTTGAGGAAGATTAGCCCTGAGCTAACTACCGCCAGTCTTCCTCTTTTTGCTGAGGAAGCCTGGCCCTGAGCTAACATCGTGCCCATCTTCTTCTGTTTTATATGTGCGACGTCTACCACAGCATGGCGTGCCAAGTGGTGCCATGTCTGCACCCGGGATCTGAACCCGCGAACCCCGGGCCACCGAGAAGCAGAACGTGCGAACTTAACCGCTGCGCCAGTGGGCCGGCCCCAAATTTATTTCTAAATATTTTATTTACTTTGATGCTGTCATAAATGGAATTGTTTTTTAAATTTGATTTTCATAATGATTCATTCATAATGTATAGAAAACAACTGATTTTTCACATTGATCTTATGCTCTACAATCTTACTGAATTAGTTTACTAGTTTTGATAGTTTTTAGTGGATTCCTTGGGATTTTCTGTCTACAAGCTTATGCCATCTGCAGATAGACATAGATTTACTTCTTTTCTACAATCTGGATGATTTTCTTGTCTAATTACTATGGTTAGAACCTTCAGTTCCATGTTGAATAAAAATGATAAGAGCACATATCTTTGTCTTTTTCCTGATCTTAGGGGGGAGGCATTCAATCTTACACACAATAAGGATAATATAAGCTGTGTGGGTTTTTAATAGATGCCCTTTTTCGGGCTGAGAAACTTCCTCATTTGTTGTGTGTTTTTATCATGAAAAAGCGTTAGATTTTGTCAACTTCTTTTTACGTGTATAGTCAGATGATCGTGTGGCCTTAGTCTTTATTCTATTGATATGGCTTATTACATTAATTGATTTTGGGATATTAAGCCAACCTTACATTTCTGAGATAAACCCTGCTTGCTCATGGTGTGTAATCCTGTTAATACATTGCTGGATTCAGTTTGCTAACGTTTTGTTGAGGATTTTGGTATCTATATTTAAAATAGATATCAGCCTGTGGTTTTAATGTGATGCTTTGTCTGGTTTTAGTATTATCATAATACTGGTCGCATAGAATGAGTAGGAAAAAGTTACTTCCTCTTTAATCTTTTCGGAGAGTTTACGAAGAATTGGAATCAATTCTTCTTTATATTTTTGATATAATTCATCAGTGAAGCCATCTGGCCCTGAGCTTTTCTTCATTGGAAGTTTTTAAAATTGCGTGTAATCTCTTCACTCGTGCTAAGTCTATTCAGATTTTCCATTTCTACTTGAGCTAGTTTTGGTATAGTTTATCTTGCCAGGAATTTGTCCATTTCTTCTGTTATCTAATTTGTTACCATATATTTGTTTGTAGTATTCCTTTATAAGCATTATTATTTCTGTAAGGTGGATGATATGTTTCCTTAGTAGTGTTTTTAAAAATTTATTTATTTTGGTGGTGGTTGAAACATGGAGACAGAGAGTGTAGCATTTGGAAGCACTGTAGAGCCACAAACCAGGTCTGCATACATTGAACTTCTAAGCATGACACCAATGAGCTCACTATGGATTTTTCACTGGACTAACAAAACACAAAAATTTTTCTGCTATTGCTATATTTATTGAGGTTAGGTTTGGAGTAATCATTTTTGTAGAAGCACTTAAAGTGAAGGAATTGAAGAAAACAGAACTGAATTAGGAGAATTGTAAGATTTAGAAGAGTCAGGATTACTTGGGTGTAATAAAAAATTTTGTTTTTGACGAGAGTTGGTTATTTTTCCCCCGTGCTTAGAAGAAATTACAGGTACTAGCCTTAAAATTGAGTTGTACCTGTGGTCACTGCCTTTGTGCATCCCTGGCAGAATCCACACGTGCCTTCAGATGCCTCCAGGTAAGGCCAGCCACGAATGAGCACTGAAATTCATCAGTTACAGCGTGAAGCAAAATCTGCATCTGACTGATATCTGATTATGCATTCTATTTTGGCCCCAGCCTTAGACATTTGATTTTCGGTGCCCCGTGCAATAGCTCTTCTTACTCCCATTTTGTAAATGAGGGTCAGATAGTCGACCCCCTGCTGCCTCCTTCACACGCCGCCTCCTGCACTGGTCATCCATACAGTCCGATGCTGATGCTGTGGTCTCGTCAGTGGCCTAACTTGCCCTAATCTTTACCTCTGTTTCATTGGATTTTGAAAAGTAAGAGCTGCTTTCACTCTTCAGTACCTTTTAACTTGAAAGAGATGAATTTCTCTTTGTTTTTTTCTCAGTAGTATTTTGGGAAATGTACATATTTAGATCACTGTTGCATATGAGCATGCTCTTGAAGGTAATAATAGGATTCAAATGAAGCCTTCCTGGCCAGCTGAAACATTACACGGGCTACAGAGCTTAATGCAATTTATAGTTCTACATATTCTCTGTTGTCATAGCTTAATTTTTTGCATGTGAATAGGAAAATGATCCTGTGTATGCTCCTTTATCTTGTTGCCTGAAGGTCTTCCAACTACCTTATTGAAGTGGGAAAAAAATGTTCTTGGAATTTACCTTGCCACATTTCTTTTAGAAATCTCAAATTCAAATAGAGAGCCACGAGTTTCTCCTTGAGTTTTTGAGAGTAATTTTCAAACTGTATTTGCATAACCTTTTGAAGTTCTAAAATATATATTTTGGAAAATAGATTTTAAAAGAATAAAAGAATGCTACCTGAGAGAGAGAATGGGAGACATCCGGGTACTTCCTAGCATTTTTTAGGTGGGTTTTTAAATCATGTAATAGTATCTTCATGATACACAGAGTTATTTTATCTTAAAAAACATTTCATAATAAATGTGTTTATTTTAACCAGAGGTCTTACAAAATATGTCAGATCTATTTTCCTGCTGTTATTAGGAAATTATTCTTCATATATCTTGACATACGGTTAGGGATGAAGCATTGAAATAAACACAAACACCTTTTCAAATACAACCATGCACTTGACTGTTCTTGTACTGCTTCTGTCTCTACACCTTGTTTCCATTCACTCTAGGTGCTGGTCCTTCTTATTCCTCCCACTACTTGACTATAAACTGCTCCGCACGACTCCTCATATTTTGACCACAATTTCTTCATAAATTACATAATGTGCACATTATATAACCTTATTTATAACATTTTTATTTATCCTACATGGTGCTATTCCTAATTCTATGACTTACTTTGTATGGAGAGCAGAGCAAATGTATTATTGACAATATTACTGAGTAAGAGTGTATTGTTTGTAACTCCTTTTGATCGCTGATGATTTTAAATAGTTCACCCAGGTATACTTATCCTCCTCATATCAACTTTTAAGAGCTTCCTCTAATTTTCCATCTGTTGTTTTGTAACAAGCCCTCCAATTGGCATGTGGAAAACATCAGGGAAAAAATGATCTTAAAATTTCCATTCTGAAAATTTGGTTTATTAGCCATTGCAATTATTAAATAAGTTGCATTTTCTAAAGCCTTTCATCTGACTTCACACTTATAGATATGGCAGGATGGTACTTTATGTCTGCTTCACTTCTCCTTATTCTTAGTTAAATGCGGTAAAGAGACAGAAACTTTGTTAGTACAGTAAGTCAACAGTGTTATGACATGAGAGGCAGCTGAAATTAGCAAAGGACAGAATTTTTTTTTGTTTTATATCTTTCTCTCTGAAGATTCTACGGGGCCTTATTCAGTGTTCAAATTAGGAAGTTGACAATTCTTTTCATGGATGGACTGTGGAAAGAAAATGGAATGTGGAGGAACTGATTGCAACACTAAGTTAGATCTAGGACTGTGGGAAAGAACAGACGCAGGCGGTATACGGGGATAAGGAAAAGGAGGAGGAGATACTGGGAAAATAAGGGAAACCCTAAACGCTGGTTTGAGATGGACTTTGAATGGCCTCATAATTAACTTTATGATTAATACTTTGCGTCATTGTAATATGCTGTATGCGTTCCTGATCTGCAAATGGTAAATCTCACTTTCTTACAGGGAACTATATCGTTATGCTTCCCCAGGCTTCAAAAGCAAAACTAAGGGATTGCATGAGGAGTGGAGACTTCAGTGTGGGAATTTTAACGGCAATCCAGTGTCTGCCTACCATTTTAAGTCACTGTCTTTAACTGGGAAAGCACCACGGTGGTATTAAGTTGGTGGAGAGAAATGGGCCTGAACCATGTATGAGCAGTAATGATGGAGAGCTATGAGGGAGTGACAGCTCTGTAACAGCCCCCAAGCCTCTGGGTAAAGTCCAAGAGTGGGTGGTTCAGTAAGAAAGCCAGGGCTCTACTCCAAAGTTACTTTTTATGCTGATCACCATGGCAAATTTTTTGCAGTAGTTATAGAGGAAGGGCCCAATGGAGAGTGATCCACATACTGCAGACACCAGATTTTTATAGAAAATTGTATTGTTTCTGAAAAGAAGTAAAGAAATGCGTATGACAGAGATGGTGGGAGGCAGACCACCACATTGGGGCTCTGGATTGAAAGATTGTGGCAAGTGATGGAAAAGATAGTGCCACCTCTGCTGGATGTAAACAGGTGTTAAAACATCACCATATTTTTGAGTAGAACTGGGTGAGGAGTGGTGGTCCAAAATTGTGGTAAGGAGGAAAATTTTGAACTCTGGATTAGACACACTGTGGAAAGGCCATCGTAATAAAATGGCTTAGATAAGATTCATAGCCTTTAGGTCATGCTCAGAGTGAAAGAAAAATGGGTGTCTGTGTCTGCAAGTGACTGGCTGCAAGTTTCGGGGAAGTCTTTAGCAAAATTTAACCAGCAAGAGTATTGTAGGCATGTGACCACCCAGTAGAGAGAGAGTGAAAAAACTTCTATGTTTTTAATGATCTGCTTTTCTTTTGATAAGAGGGAGGAAGGCAATGAAATAGGATGAGGAGAAGAATCTCAGAGATAGAAAATTGAGTGCAAGAAGTCAGATACAAAAAATATATATTATATAATTCCTTTTATATATAAATTCAAAAAGAATAAAACTAACTCTGATGTTAGGTGCCAGGATATTCTTTACCCTTGAGGGTAGTGATATGGTGGGACACAAGGAGTTCTCTGTGATGCTGGGGGATGTTCTATTTCCTGCTCTTGGTAATGGTTACATGGATGTGTTCACTTTGTGAAAATTCATCTAATTGAATCTTTAGGATTTGCGCAATTTTCTATATGTGAGTTATTCTTCAATGTGAAGTTTGCTGAAAATATTTTTTTTGAGGAATATTAGCCCTGAGCTAACATCCGTGTCCATGTTCCTCTACTTCATATGTGGAGTACCTGCCACAGCATGGCTTGATAAGCAGTGCATAGGTCCATGCACGGGATCTGAACTGGTGAACCCTGGGCCACCGAAGAGGAGTGCTCAAACTTAACGGCTACGCCACTGTGCTGGCCCCTGAAATAATTTTTTTAAATCATGATTACATAAGTGTAGCAGAATGGATGGAAAAAACACGAATGGACATATCTTGAAACGTGGAGATAAGAACAGGAGGAGAGTGATTCTGGCATTAGATCAGTGCATTAGGGCAGAATGGAGATTGAGCAGCTCACTCATCTTCTGGGTCTGATCTCAGAGATCCACCTGCACAGGTAAGGGAGTGTCTGTGGGGTGCGGCAAACTTGCTTGTTATTCATACATATTTTGTGGCTCAGAACACAGAGAGAAGAGCAGAAATACTAAAACCCAACTCTCCTTCTGCCCTCTGATCTTCTGGGTCACCCACTGCCATACTCAACAGGAAACAGGAAACTGAAACAGGAGTTTGAGTGATGCAGTTGATAGGGATCAGGTTTTCAGGTATAAACAAGGGCAGAGAATAGATCTGCATGGCCAAATAAAAGGTAAGAGGGAGTTAGACAACTGTTGAAATGCCCTGTTGCTAAGGCTCTTGGTATACGTACTATTGCAAATAAATACAGTGACATTTCTCGGCATTCTTACTTGGTTTGCTTGCTATAGCAGCAGGACTGCACTGATCCAATGTTTTCTGAATTCCAAAAGGCTCCTAAGAGTCCCCAAAGCTCTGAGATTAACTGGAAGTCCAAAACGCTCATGTGGCTTGAGTTCTTGAAGTAGTGGACAGTTATAACGCTGTACCTTTTAGTTGTGTTCCATTAGGCTTCTGTGCCTGCTGTTTCATCACAGATTATTCCTCCTTAGCTCCTTCTCTTTCAAAGATGTCTTCCTAAATTAAGATGCCACTGCTGAACTGCCAACAGCTGGAAATGTGTATTTAATTGTTCTTCCAGGAGAGAAAATATGTTGCACCCGTCCCATTGGGACCGCTGGCTTGCTTCCTGGGGTGGCTGACCACACTTAATGGTGCAATTTGTGTTGGTAGAACAGCTTTGTTGTTATTGATGTTGATTTTTTTATGCAAAGCTAATTGTTTCATACAATTAGATCCATGACCTTGTGCAATTAACAATTTTCTAAACAAATCATAATCAACCTATAACCTTTTACTTAAACGATGAGAATTCAGTGTGATTCTCATCCATTAAGTCAAAGATCTAAGATAACTTCTAAGAGGTGAACTATCTTGGTTTCCTGTTTTAATTTTAATTTATAATGTGTCTATTTTATTCACACTAAATGTACAGATAGATTTTTCTCTTTATAATTCTGTTTTCTTTTCTGTTTTGCACATATGAATGTACACGTTTATTCCTCTAAAATAAAATATAACAGTTAGACATTTAAGTACTGATTTTTCATAAAGTGGAATTTAAGGTGATATAGCTTTATTCAACATATATTTATGGTTTGTAAATACACTGTATGAACCATTAGGAATCTTAAGAGCCATTTTAAATATCAATAAATTACTCATAATTCTCTTTGATATCATAATTCATTATTTTACTTCTTCATTCAGAAAGATACAATTAAACCTGTAACTTAACATTTCAATCTCAAAACCACATATGATTATAAAACTATCCAAAGATAGAGCCTCCAAGCTTATGAAACAGAAGTATATTTATACATACTTGAAGAAAAAATGATTGTACAAAATAGCTCAACATCTAAACCCATCTATCAACAGCAAATTTACCAAACTTCTGGATAAGAAAATATTTGAAATTCTCCAATAAAAATAATATAACAAATGAAAAAATGTTTCAGTACTGCTTTAGAAAATCAGGCGCAAGGCTCCCTAGCTCACCAGCAATGTGCTGACAACCTCTTCAGTTGCCCTCCATCTTTACCTACCGTCACATCCAAGTCAGATGCCAACAGCACAGCTGCTTTGGGCAGCATCCAACTACAAGTGGCCAAACTTAATTCATGTTACTCAGTTTGGGGAGTCACATTCCAGGTCCAATGCTTTCCTGTCTGTACTATATAGATTTTCTGAATAACCAAGTTGTGTGTAATTATACAACACCTAATTTATGATATAGCAGTTAAGAAAACTGTCACTTTTTACAGATCCTCTGAATATTTATCACATTGTTACGTCCAAGGCAACAACATTTGAGAGTGCCTAAAGAGTCAGTTAATATACTAAGGTAAATACAACCACTCTGAAAGATTTCTCTCCATTAGTTAGAAAAACCTTTGATGACACAGATGATCATATTTGTAGTTGTCTATTGTCTAATATAATGCATGACATGTTATTGGTTCTTAATATATGTTTGCCTAATGAAAGAATGGAACTATGTAATTTAGAGAATTGAAACACGTAGAGGGATGATTAAAATAAATGTCAAATAGTTAAAATAGTACCTCCATTAATTAAATACTTCTTTAAAAGTAATGCTATTATTCGTGAATATATTTTCACCTAAATGAAACAAAGAAAACTAATATGATTGCATGTATAAATTTATAGATTAGGAAATGAAACTCTCACACAAATCACAAATATAAAAGACAATAATTAGGGTACATTTATGATGTAATAATTCTTGTTTATAATTGATTTCCTAGAAGGGTTTTTAATGTTTCTTTCATTCTCTATTTTAGAAAATAAACAGATTAATCTTTCAATTCTTTTCTTTTCCTTGATTTATAATGTATTGATAACCTCAGAGTCAAGAAATGATAAAGTGCTTAAAAGAACTATGACACAAATAGCTAAAGAAGTCTCTAATAGTCCCAATTTCTAAATTTCCTTGAACTGGTTCCTTTTCTCTCCCATCCAAGTTAAGATCGAGTGCAATACCACTGGAAATTAATTTTATTCCTCTCTTGGAGCCTAGGTACTACAGTTAAATCCCTTGACATAGATAGATATTATGATGTTGTTAAAATGTCAACCGTAAAATATATTCTATAGCGGATAACATGACCTACTTAAGTGTTCTGAAGACATTTTCGTTCTTCAGCATATTAACTTTTTAGTCCTGAAATTGTAGGTCCTAGGTTACAATAATAGAAAATTTGAGCAGTTTAAAGAATTCTAAAACATACATTTTCCTTTTTACCTTGGAAAGGATCAGCCGCTTCTTAGTCTATCAAAAATTATTGTGTGTTAGATTGCTTTCAAAGCATGTATAATTTTTATCTTCTCTGATTTAACATCCAACATAGAATTCATAGAATAACTACTAAAAGATAATTTTAACACAAATAAAATTTCTATAGTTTATCAATTAGATTAGTATGTATAAAATCTTTCTTTGAAAATTCTTTTTTTTCTTTGAGGAAGATTGGCCCTGAGCTAACATCCACTGTCAATCTTCCTCTTTTTGCTGAGGAAGATTGGCTCTGAACTAACATCTGTGCCCATCCTCCTTTACTTTATATGTTGGATGCCTGCCACAGCATGGCTTGATAAGCGGTGCTAGGTCCACGCCTGGGATCCAAACCAACGAACCCCAGGGTGCCGAAGCAGAGTTCACAAACTTAATCGCTATGCCACTGGGCTGGCCCCTGAAAACTCTTATAGTCAAAATATATATACAAACTTTATTATCCAAGCATTCTATTTTCAGTTTATTTTATTTTTATTGAGATATAATTGACATATAACATTGTATAAATTTAAGGTGTATGATGTGTTGATTTGACACATTTATATATTGCAGTATGATTACCAACTTAGCTTTAGCTATCATCTCTCTCACATCACGTAATTATCATTTCCTTTTTGTGGTGAGAAAAATTAAGATCTAGTTGCTTAACAACTTTGAAGTTCCTAATACCGTATTGTTGTCTATAGTAACTATGTTGTACATTAGATTTCCAGAATTTATTCATCTTTTAGTTGCAAGTTTGTACACTTAAAACAACATTTCTCCAATTCCCCCATCCCTCAGTCCTGGTAACCACCTTCCTACTTTCTGTTTTTATGAGTTCAGCCTTTTTTAGATTCCACATATAAATGATAACATACAGTATTTATCTTCCTCTGTCTGACATCTCACTTAGGATAATGCTCTCAAGGTCCATTGATGTTGTTGCAAATGGCTTCTTTCTCATGGCTGAGTAATATTCCATTGGATTTTATATACTGCAACTTCTTTATCCAGTCACCCATTGATTGACACTGAGGTTGTGTCCATCTCTTGGCTATTGTAGATAATACTGTAGTAAGCATAGCCGTGCATGTATCTCTTCGATATTGTGTTTTCATTTCCTTTGGATCTATACCAAGGACTGGAACTGCCGGATCATATGGTAGTTCTATTTTTAACTTTTGGAGTAAACACCGTACCATTTTTTATACTGACTGAACCAATTTGCATTGATACCAGCAGTGCACAAGTGTTCCCTTTTCTGTATGTCCTCTCAAACACTTATCTCTTGTCTTCTTGATAATAGTTATTCTAACAGGTGGGAGGTGATATTTCACTGTGGTTTTGATCTGCATTTCCTTGATTATTGGTGATGTTGAGCATCTTTTCACTTACCAGTTGGCCGTTTGGATGTCTTCTTTGGAAAAAATGTCTATTTAGTTCATCTGCTCCTTTTTGGATTGGGTTGCTTCTTAGTTTTTCTATTGAGTTATACGAGTTATTTATGTATTTTGGAAATTAACCTCTTATTCAATATATAGTTGGCAAATACTTTCTTCTATTTTTTAGGTTGTCTTTCCATTTTTTATTGTTTCTTTGCTGTGCAGAAGCTTATTATTTCAAAGTAGTCCCACTTAATGATTTTTCCCTTCATAGCTTGTGCTTTTGGTATCATATCTAAAAAATCATTGCTAAAACCAATGTCAAGGAGCTTCTTCTTTCCTATGTTTTCTTCTGAGTTTTATAGAATCAGATCTTATATTTAAGTCTTTAATCCATTTTCAGTTAAAGTTTTTAAGTGGGGGATCAAATTTCATTTGTGTGCATGTAGCTATCCAGTTTTCCCAACATCATTTGTTGAAGAAACTATCGTTTAACCATTGAATATTTGTGTCTCCCTGTCAAATATTAGTTGACTGTAAATTTGGGGGTTTGTTTCTGGGCTCTCTATTCTCTTCCATTAATCTATGTGTCTATATTCATGCCAGTACCATACAGTTTTAATTACTATAGCTTTGTAATATACAGAAAGTGTGATGCCTCCAGCTTTATTCTTCTTTTTCATGATTCCTTTTACTATTCAAGGCCTTTTGTGGCTCCATAAAAATTTGAGAATTGTTTTTTCTGTTTGTGTGAAAAATGCCATTGGAATTTTGATAGGGATTGCTTTGAATCTATAGATGGCTTTTGGTACTATGGACATTTTAACAATATTATTTCTTCCAATCCATGAGCATGAGATATATTTTTCTTTGGGTCTTCTTCAATTTCTTTCTTCAAAGTGTTGTAGTTTTCATTGTATACATCTTTCACTTCCTTCATTAAATTTGTTCCTCAGTATTTTATTATTTCTGATTTTATTGTGAATAGGATAGTTTTCTTTTTCAGATGTTTCATTGTCGATGTGTAGAAACAGAAGTGATTCCTGTTTGTTGATTTTATTCCTGCACCTTTACTAAATTTGTGGATTGGTTCCAACAGTTTTTTGATTAGGTCTAGAGTTTCCTATATAAAAGATCATATCTTCTGAAAATAACAATTTTACTTTTCCTTTCTGATTTGGATGACTTTATTTCTTTGTCTTGCCTAATTGCTCTAGCTAGGACTTCAAGTACTATGTTGAGTAAGAGTGGTGAGAGTGGCACCCTTGTCTTGTTCCTGATCTAAGAGGCAAAGCTTTCAATTTTTCACATTGAGTGTAATGTTAGCTGTGGGTTTTTCATATATGGCTTTTATTTTGTTGAGGTATTTCTTCTATACACATTTTGTTGAGAGTTTTTATCATGAAAGGACATTGTGTTCTATCAAATGCTTTTACTACATCTATTAAGATGATCACATGAGTTTTATCTTTTATTCCATTAATGCAGTGTATCACATTTGTTGATTTATGTATGTTGAACCATTTTACCTCTCAGGGATAAATGCCGCTTGGTCCTTTTAATGTGTTGTTGAATTCAGTTTGCTAATATTTTGTTGACAATTTTTCATGTATATTCGACAGGGATGGTGGTCCATAGTTTTCTTTTTTTGTAGTGTTATCTGTCTTTGGTATCAGGGTAATGCTGGCATCACCAAATGAGTTTGTAAGTGTTCCCTCTTCTTTAATTTTTTGGAAGAATTTGAGAGGATTGGAATTAATTCTTTAAATGTTTGGCAGGATTCACTAGTGAATCCATCTCGTCCTGGAGTTTTCCGTTTTGAGAGATTTTTGATTGCTGATTCAATTTCCTTCCTCATTATTGGTTGTTTTTTTTTTTTTTCCCATCCAGCCACTTTATAACTTTTGATTGGAGAAGTCAATCCATTTTCATTTAGTGTAATTCTTGATAGGTGAGAGCTTATGAGTGCCATCTCTGTTTTTTTCTGTCTGTTTTGTGGTTCCTTTTTTTCCTTTATTCCTCTCTTTCTCCCTCCCTTGTGAATTGATGGTTGTCTATAATGGCATGCTTTGATTCCCTTCTCTTAATATTTTGTATATTTACTGTAGGTTTTTGCTTTGTGGTTATCATGAGACTTACTTGAAATATCTTATGATGGAACAATCTATTTTATGCTGATAACAATTTAACATCAATCAAATACACAAGCTCTACCCTTTCACTTCTCCCTTTTGTGTTTTAGATGTCACCATAAACCTTTTTTATATTGTCTATCCTTTAATGAATTATTGTAGCTATAGCTATTTTTAATACTTTTGTTATTTAATGATATAATAGTTAAGTAAACACTCTTTATATTACAGTATTAGAGTATTTTGAATTTGCCAATATGCTTACCTTTACTAGTGTGTTGTATAATTTCACATTTTCATGCTGCTTTTGAATGTCCTTTCTATTTCAGCTTGAAGAACAGCTTTCAGTATTTCTTTAAGACAGGTTTAGTGTTGATGAATTCCCTCAGCTTTTCTTTATTAGGGAAAGTCTTTACCTTGCCTTCATTTCTGTAGGACTACTTTGCTGGGTAAAGTATTCTGGGTTGGCAGTTTTTATCTTTTAGAACTTTGAATACATCACCCTATTCTCTCCTGATATACAAGATTTCTTCTGAGAAAGTCACTGATAGGCTTAGGGGAGTTCCCTTGTATGAGAGATTTTGTTTTCATTTTTTACTTTTAAAATTCTCTCTTTGTCTTTGATTTCAGACAGTTTTATTATAATGTGTCTCATTGCAAATCATTTTGTATTGATATTTTGTGGTTACCTTTATAGCTTCTTGAATTTGGATGTCCAAATTTCTCCCCATATTTGAGAAGCTTTTATCAGCTATTATTTCTTTTAAAAAACTCTCTACCCCTTTCTCTTTCTGAGACTCCAGTGATGCATACATTGCTTCTCTTAATGGTGTCCCATAAGTCTCATAGGCTTTCTTCATCCTTTTTCATTCTTTTTTTTTTTTTACTCTTATTAGACAATTTTGATTGATGTGTCTTCCAGATCGCTGATTCTTTCTTTTGCATGGTCAAGTCTGCCTTTGAAGCCCTCTACTGAATTCTTTAGTTCAGTCATGACATACTTATCTCCAAATTTTCCATTTTGTTCTTATTATAATTTTTATCTCTTTCTTGAACTTTATTTCTTGTATTGTTTTCCTGACATTGTTAAATTGTTTATCTGTGTTCTCTTATAGCACTCTGAGCATCTTTAGAACAATCATTTTCAATTTTTATCATGAAATTCTTAGATCTTCATTTCTTTAGGGCCACTTACTGGAGGTTTACTGTATTCCTTTGGTGGAATCATGTTTCCCTGATTCTTCATAATCCATGCAGTCTTGCATATATTTCTGTGCACCTCTTTCAGATTTTGTGTACTATCTTCAGTAAGGGAAGACTTTCACTTGCGGGTGGGGACATGGTGGGCCCCAGGGTACCAGATGTGAGTGTGTGTGGTAGCACTGGGTCCAGGAGGGAGTGATACCTCTTTGGCTTACACCACTGGGGACCACAGCCTTGACAGCTCTGTTGTCCTTGGTGAGCACTACAGTGTCTGTAGTGGCTTCAAGGGTTTTTGGGTCCTCAGCCATGCCTCCAGGTCCAGTGGTTAGAGACCAGGGCAGGCAGTGTTTGTGGCTGAACCTAGTAGTGTGCAGAAAATCAGCTACTGCGACCTATGTAGTGGCAGGGGCCACTTACAGGCACACACTTATTATTAGGGAAAGGGAAGGCAGCAAAGGCTGGGGCTAACAATGGGCTTACTGGCTGTTGTGGGGACCTGGCTGTTGGTGTGCGCTGTTGTGGCTGCACAGTCTCCCCCAAGGGGGTATGCACTGCAATGGAGGTTGGTGACAGTACCAGGCCAGTGTTGTGCACATGCACAGCTGGAGGGATTAGCTCTGAATGCATGGATGCCAGTGAGAATTAGCCACAGGGTCTAGGCTGGTTCCTTGCATTCAAACAGCTGCAGAGACCTGAGGTGGCTGTGTCAGTGAATGCAAATGCCTGTGGGAGAAAGCTGGTGAAACCTGCAGGGGGTCCAAGGCTGCTGTGCTGCTCCTTAGTCTCTTTAGTGGCAAAATCTGCTGCGTTTGTTTGTAGCACAAGTCACCAGGGACCTCAGTTGCTCCCGCAGCATGGCTGCTATTAGTAACTCCTGCTTTCTTCCTTGTTCCTAGCTGTCTCTGTACATCTGAGCTTTGCCAGTCTGGGTGAGGTGAAAACGAAAGCAGACCTCTGTGCAGTGCCCCAAAATGCTGCGGAAGCTGGCCACACACTCTGATAATCCTTTCCTGGTGAGGGGAACTCTTTCTAGCTGGGAAGCTCCCTCCGGGAACTGAGCAATGTTAGCTAGGGCAATGGGATAATGCAGACAAAATAAAGTTGTCTCTTTTCTCTTCTGTGCAGTTATTCTCAGGTTTTTTGTTCCACTGTGTTGCTCAAGTTTCCTAATTAGAATCCAGAGTGTCCCCAGAGCTGATTTTGTTTGTGGATAGCTGTCTAATTGTTCATCTTTTTGGGAGATGGATGATACTGTCTCCTACATTGCCATTTTGGTGATGTCATTCCCTGATGATACATTGCTATCTCTTACTTAAACTTCCACAACACTTCAGGCACCAACATTTTATTATTTTTCTTCTATAAGATTGTGAAAAATAGAAGTCATTAAATCAAAGACGAAAACCTAGAAAATAGCCTGTACCCAAATAAGGAAGAATAGGTGACTGTGTCCATGTTGTTTAGAACCACTTGCCTCCCTAACCAACCATTTTTCTAAATCCAGACATATCTATTCATGACCATGAGTTGTCACTGGATGGAGATGAAATCCCTAAAGGTGAAATCACAATTCTTGAGAATTAAAGAAACTTTTAGACTAAAATGTATTCCCAATGAATATAGTTTTCCTTTTATTTATTTGCACATTAAAGTTAAAAATTAAATATTGATGTAAAAAATCAACAAGAGGACATAAGATTTATAAATAGTTATGCACCCAATATAGGACCACCTAAATATATAAAGCAAATTGTAACCTGTAAAATAGCCTTAAATAATAGCCAGCAGTACAATAATAATAGAGGACTTTAATACCCCATTTTCATCAATGGATAGCATCCAGACAGAAAAATCAGTGAGGAGATATCAGCCTTAAATGATACATTAGACCAGATGTACTTAATAGATATATAGAACATTCCATCTAAAAGCATCAGAATCCACATTCTTCTCAAGAACATATGGAGCATTCTCCAGGACAGATCATATGTTAGTCCACAAAATAAAGTCTTAATAACTTTAAGAAAATCAAAACTTTATCAAATATCTTTTCTGACCACAATGATATGAAACTAGGAATCAATTACAAGAAGAAAACTGAAAAACTTATAAATATGTGAACATTAAACAATGTGCTACTGAACAACCAATAGGCCAAAAGAGAAATAAAAAAATATCTTGAGAGCCAGCCTGGTGGTGCAGTGGTTACGGTCACACATCCCGCTTTGGCAGCCCGGGGTGCGCCAGTTCAGATACCCAGTGCAGACCTTCACACCGCTTGGCACGCCAGGCTGTGGCAGCGTCCCACATATAAAGTAGAAGAGGATGGGCATGGGTGTTAGCTCAGGGCCAGTCTTCCTCAGCAAAAAAGAGGAGGATTGGTAGCAGATGTTAGCTCAGGGCTAATCTTCCCCCAGAAAAATTATCTTGAGAGAAATGAAAATGTAAATATAATATAGCAAAACTTAGGGGAAGCAAAAGCAGTTAGAAGAAGGAAGTTCACAGTGACAAATGCCTACCTCAAAATCAAGAAAAACCTCAAATAAATAGTTTAAATTATACCTCAAGGACTAGAAAAAGAAGAACTAACAAAGCCCAAAGTTAGCATAAGAAAAGAAATAGCAAAGATCAGAGTAGAAACAAATGAAATAGAGACTATAAAGATAATAAAAAAGATCAATGAAACTAAGAGGTGGTTCTTTGAAAAAATAAACAAAATTGACAAACCTATATCTAGACTCACCAAGAAAAAAAGAGGACTCTAATAAGTCAGAAAGGTGGTGAAGATGTTACAACAAATACCACAGAAAGACAAAAGTCATAAGAGACTACTATAAACAATTATATTACAAAAACTGTACAACCTAGGTGAAAAAATTCCTAGAAACATACAACCTACTAAGACTGAGTCATGAATAGATAATTTGAATGGATTGATTACTAGAAAAGATATTGAATCAGTAATCAAAAACCTCCCAATGAACAAAAATCCAGGACCAGATGGTTTCACTGGTAAATTCTACAAAATATTCAAAGAAGAATTAATCGAAATCCTTCCCAAAATCTTCCAAAAAATAGAAGAGGAGGGAGTGTTTCCAAATTCATTTTACGAGGCTAGCATTACCCTGATACCAAAACCAATCAAGGACACCACAACAAAAGAAAATTGTGGGCAATATCCTCAGCAAACATAGATTCAAAAAAACTCAACAAAATACAGTCATATGCTGTATAATGACATTTCAGTCAACAACGGACCACATTTATGATGATAGTCCCTTAAGATTAGTCCCATAGAGCCGAGATGTGTAGTAGGCTATACAAGTACACCTATGATGTTTGCACAACAACAAAATCACATAACAACGCATTTCTCAGAATGCATCCCCTTGCTAAGTGACACATTACTATATTAGCAAACCAAATTCAACAATACATTAAAAAGATCATACACCATGATCAAGTGGGATTTATTCCAGGGATGCAAGGATGGTTCAACATCTTCAAGGCAATCAAAATGGTACAGTACATAAACAAAATGAAGGATGAAAATTATATTATCTCAATAGATGCAGAAAAAACGTTTGATGAAATTCAACATACATTTATGATAAAAACTCTGAACAAACTGGGTATAGAGGCAACATACCTCAACATAATAAAAGCCATAAATGACAATCCCACAGCTAAAATCATACTCAAGGGTGAAGGGCTAAGATCCGGAACAGGACAAAGATGCCCACTCTTGACACTTTTATTCAACATGGTATTGAAATTCCTAGCCACAGCAATTAGGCAAGAAAAAGAAATAAATGCATCTGAATGAGAAAGGAAGAAGAAAAACTGTCAGTATTTTCAGATGACAAAATATTATATATATAAAACCCTAAAGACTTCACCAAAAAGAATTATAAATAATAAACAAATTCAATAAAGATGCAAGATACAAAGTCAATATACAAAAATCTATTATATTTGTGTACCCTAATAATGAACTACCAGGAAAAAAAATTAAGCAAACAATCCCATTTACAATTGCATCAAAAAGATTAAAATATCTTAGGAATATGTTTAGCCCAGGAGGTGAAAGACCTGTACACTAAAAACTGTGAGAAATTACTGAAAGAACTGAAGAAGATCCAAAAATTGGAAAGATATTCTATACTCATGGATTGGAAGAATTTTTGTAAAAATGTCCATACTACCCAAAGCAATCTACAGACTCATTACAATCACCATCAAAGTTCCAACGGCATATTTCACAGAAATAGGACAAATGATCCTAAAATTTGTATGGAACCACAAAGACCCAAATAACAAAAGCAACCAGAAGAAAGAAGAATAAAGCTGGAGGCATCCTGGTCTCTGACTTCACACTATATTGCAAAGCTATGGTAATTAAAACAGTATGGTACTGCCGTAGAAACAGACACACGGGCAAATGGAGCAGAATTGAGAGTCCAGAAAGAAACCCACACATATATGATCAATTAGTTTACAACAAAGGAGCCAAGAATAGAGAAAGGACAGTCCTTTCAATAAGTGGTGTTGGGAAAACTGGACAGCCACGTGCAAAAGAACAAAACTGGACCACTACCTTACACCATACACAAAAACTAACTCAAAATGAATTAAAGAATTGAATGTAAGACCTGAAACCATAGAAGTCCTAGAAGAAAACATAGGCATTAAGCTCCTTGACATAGGTCTTGGCAATGATTTTGTGAACCTGACATCAAAAGCAAAGGTAACAAAAGCAAAAATAAACAAGTGAGACTGCATCAAACTAAGAAGCTTCTGCACGGCAAAGAAAACTATCAGATGAAAAGGCAACCTACTGAATGGGAGAAAAATGTGTAAACCATATATCTGATAAGGGGTTAATACCCAAATATATAAAGCACTCATACAATTCAATAGCAAAAAAAAAATAAATAAATAAACCTTATCCAATTAAAAGAATAGGCAGAAGATCTGAATATATATTTTCCCAAAGGAGACATACAGGTGGCCAATAGCTATGTGAAAAGATGCTCAACACCACTACCTATTAGGGAAATGCAAATCAAACCCACAATGAGGTACCTCACACCTGTTAGAATGATTATTATCAAAAAGACAAGAAATAACAGGTGTTGATGAGGATGTTGAGGAAAGAGAACACTTGTGCACTGTTGGTGGGAATGTAAATTGATATAACCATTATGGAAAACAGTATGAAAGTTCTTCCAAAAATTAAAAATAGAGTTACCATGTGATCCAGCAATTCCACTTCTGGGTATTCATGCAAAGAAAATGAAAACACTAACTTGAAAAGACATACACACCCCTATTTCATTGCAGCATTATTTACAATAGCCAAGAATGGAAACAGCTTAAGTTTCCACTCACGGATGAAAGGATAAAGAAAATGTGGTATGCATACACAGTGGAATGTTGTTCAGCCATAAAAAAGAATAACATCTTGCTATTTGCAACAGCATGGACAGACTTTGAGGACGCATGTGCTAAGCGAAATAAAAAATTAGACAGAGAGAGACAAATACTATATGATCTCATTTATATGTGGAACCTACAAAATAAAAAGGAAAACCAAGAAAATAAGCTTTTAGACACAGAGAATAGATTGGTGGTTGCCAGAGGTGGGGGTGAGGGTGGGTGAAATGCATGAATGGGGTCTAAATGTACAAACTTCCAGTTATAAAAATAAGAAGTCCTGGGGATGTAATGTACAGCATGGCGACTATAGTTAATAATACTGTATTGAATATTTGCAAGTTGCTAAGAGAGTAAGTCTTACAAGTTCTCATCACAAGGAAAAAAATTGGAATTATGTATAATAAAGGATGTTAACTAGACTTATTTGTGTGATCACATCACAATGTATACAATTATTGAGTCATTACGTTGTACACTTGAAACTAATATAATGTTATATATCAACAATACTTGGATAAAAAAAGACAAAACAGAAAAAATAGTCTTAATCTACCTCAATTAAGCTGTTAGGTTTCTAAATAAAATCGACTACAAAGTTTTTGGAAAGGAGAGGTCTCAATGTACAAAACCACACGCAGGTCTGAGTTCTGTCAGGGAAATTCTAAGATGGCATCACATATCATCCTTTGAGGCTAAGGTTAATAAAAGCAGACAACGGCGTCTCCTTTCAGTAGTCTGATAGATTAGATAACCTAAATAATTTTCTGCTTCAAGACATCTAGAAATGATGAAAAAATAAGACCCACATTCTTTAAATACTATGTAGCTGAATTCACAAGAAAGTTTGGGAAACACACAGCAACGTAAAACAAAGATGGACTGAAGACCAGAGTGGTGAGCACATGGGCTGATGCTGCAGAGGTGTTAGCAGGCATTTACCACGGAGGGTGGGACATAAGGCTTTAGCCTCTTGCAGAATGTGGAGGTGGAAGTGATTCTATTGCCTTAACCCAGAACCTTCAAAAGACTATACCATCACTCCAAAGTATGCAGTAGGAAAATAAAACTCACCAGCACAGTGAGTAATCAACGTTTCTCTGTCTTTGCCTTACCACTAAGATGGTTCCAAAAAATATAAGGTTTTTAAATGTTAAATATATCACATCTGAGTTTGTGGTACAAATCTACAATACCTTCATGGGCCAGGAAGCTCCAGTCTAAGAAATTAGCAAAAACAATAATAAACCTTGTCCTCAGTCAGGGACACTGTGGAGCTGCCTGGCAGAAAAAGATGCAAAATCTTTTGGGAGGGAAAGGAGCTCAATCTAGTCTGAAAAAGATTTCCACAAAGTATTACTGACATGATTTTTATATTGTAAAATTACAAAATATACTAAGAAACAAGTTACTATGAACAATAGCCAGACATGACAAATAAAATTATTTGAGTACAGGATTTTATATAACAAAACAATTGGATGATGTTTATATAATATATCTGTTGAAGCTGATTAGGCAAAAAAAAAAAAAAGGACTCAAAAGCAGGAGAAAAGACAAAAATTATCTTAAAATTCAATAGCACCAAATAGAAATTCCACAAATTAAAATTTTAGTAGGCGTGTAAAAACCACAAATTCAATATTACATTGAGAGAGTCAGAAAGCAATAAAGAGAATACAGAGATAGAAAAAATGAATGACATGTTAAGAAGACTACAGCATAGAATGAAAGATCCAGCACATGTCTAATAGGAACTTCAAAAAGTGACAGTAAAAAGAATAGAGAAGAACTAATATTTGAAAATTTCCAAGATTTTTTTTATTTTTTATTTTTTTATTGGGTTATTGATAGGTTACAATCTTGTGAAATTTCAATTGCACATTAATGTTTGTCAGTCATGTTGTAGGTGCACCACTTCACCCTTTGTGCTCACCCCCCACCCCACCTTTCCCCTGGTATCCACTAAACTGTTCTTGGTCCATAGTTTTAAATTCCTCATATGAGTGGAGTCATATACAGATTATCTTTCTCTCACTGGCTTATTTCACTTGACATAATTCTCTCAAGGTCCATCCATGTTATTGCAAATGGAATGATTTTGTTCTGTTTTGCAGCTGAGTAGTATTCCATTGTATATATGTACCACATCTTCTTTATCCATTCGTCTGTTGATGGGCACTTAGGTTGCTTCCACGTCTTGGCTATTGTAAACAGTGCTGCAATAAACACCGGGGTGCACAGGACTTTTGGGATTGCTGACTTCAGGCTCTTTGGATAAATACCCAGTAGTGGGATGGCTGGATCGTATGGTAGTTCTATTTTTAGTTTTTTGAGGAATCTCCATACTGTTTTCCATAGTGGCTGCACCAGTTTGCATTCCCACCAGCAGTGTATGAGGGTTCCTTTTTCTCCGCAACCTCTCCAACATTTGTTGCTATTAGTTTTAGATATTTTTGTCATTCTAACGGGTGTAAGGTGATATCTTAGTGTAGTTTTGATTTGCATTTCCCTGATGATCAGCGATGATGAGCATCTTTTCATGTGCCTATTGGCCATCAGTATATCTTCTTTGGAGAAATGTCTGTTCATGTCTCCAGCCCATTTTTTGATTGGGTTGTTTGATGTTTTGTGGTTGAGTTGCGAGAGTTCTTTATATATTAAGGATATTAAGCCTTTGTCAGATATATGACTTGCAAATATTTTTTCCCAGTTAGTGGGTTGTTTTGAAAATTTCCAAGATTTTTAATAGACATTTATCTTCATATCTAGAAATGACAAGTATCAAGCAGGATGAAAGGGAGGGAAAGAGGGATGGTGGATGAATGGAAGGAAGAAAGGAAGGAAAGAAGGAAGGAAGAAAGGAAATCCACATGTAGAGATATGGTGCTGGAACCATGGAGCTACAAAATCAAAGTGAAGTTCTTAAAAAGAGTGAGAGATCACCTCCAAAGAAGGAATGCCTGTATTGACAGTGCAGCAACAAGATACAGTAGAACTCAAGGAATACAGTCTTCAAGATGCTGAGAGAAAGTAATTGTCAGCACTGAATATGACATCTAATTAAATTACCATCCAAAAATATCAGAAAAATAAAGATTTTTTTTCTTTTGGCAAAGACTGAAAGAGCTTACCTCTTGCAGGTCCCTGATGAATGAACTACTAGAGAACTAACCAACGTCATTTATGAAGAACACAATGAAGTCAGACAAAAAGAAAAAATGTAAGAAAGAATGGTGACTAAAGAAATATATTTTTAGATACATTAAAACAATAATAAAATTATTCATTTAAGCATATAGCACAAAGACCACAGTGATATGTAACATTCACTAAGTGAAGGGTAGTGAATAGAATGAATTCATTCTAAGATCTTTGTAATGTTTAAGCAAAAAATCGAGATACTACCACATTTTATTCTCTGTTGTGACAATTACTTATATTAAAATTTAAGGATTGCAACTAAAAGAGTAGAAATAGAATGCACAGATTTTAGAGTAATAGTTGGGAAATAATAGGAGGTTAAAAATCTTAATCGTCCCCGAAGAATGTAGATAAAATAGAAAACACAAAAGTATAGCATAAGTTGGGAGGTGTAAACTCCAAAGGTTAAAGGGACAAATACGATTGTGTTAGTATATGTTATATATGCAGGTGCACTAAATCACTAGTGGAACATTGGATTGTCAGGTTGGATCTGGAAACAAAATCAACACATGCTATTTACAAGGGACATAACTAAAATACAAGAGCACAGAAATATCGAAATTGAAAGATGTGGCGATTATACCTAAAAGCAATATGGAGCACTATAGCTATCAGACAAAATTGTAATTAAGGTAAATGGCAATATTGGGGATAAAAGTGATCACTACGTAATGATACAATGAAGAAACAAAAACACATAGTTTGTTGCAGGCTTAAATAAGAACAATGGATAAAGGATGCGATAATTGTCCCTATAGTTATGTCTTATTTTATACTTATGATGCAACTGTGAATTTTCTTTCTTTTTGATATATAAGTAACATCAGAATTTCGACTAAAATGTTCAAAATAATAGTCTCATAAATAGAATTAGACAGACTATTTGATAAATCCTGATCATAAAAGGAAATTTTAACACATCTCTCTCAGAAATTGTTAGGTCAAGTGGAGGAATTAATAAGGGCAGAAAATGTTTGCTATTAATTAATATTTTTGAGTTAATGGGCAAAATGAATAATGTATAACCCTAAGGAACATATATGCAGCAGTTACAAAATTTGCCCATGTATTAAGTAGTTTGTATAGAAAACTTCAAGAACTTTTAAAGAATTTACATCATGAAGATCTCAGTCTTTTACCACAATGCAATGAAAATAGAAACCTATTTAAAATTATACAGGTATATATTCATGTATGTAATACAGCTAAATATATAAACACACACGCACATATATATATACACAAATTTATATATATATGACAGATAAAGCAGTACTTAGATATTTTATAGTCAAACATGATTATTTTTGAAAAAATACTAACAATTAATGAAATAAAAATAAGGTCAAAATCTAGAAAAAGAGCTGCAGAACAAACAGAAAATAGAAGGAAATGTGAAAGAGGAAACATTAAGGAATAGAAAACAAAGACATAGTAGCATTAACAGAGTTGAAAATTGTTCATTAAAATTATAACAAAATAAACCTCAAGGGAAATAAATAAGGCAAAATTATAGGAAGCTAAACTTTATAAAAATGAGAAAAAATGTGGACATAGCTATAAACAAATATAAAGGTCGTTAAAAAGCAAGAGAATGATAAAAATCAAATGTGCCACTGAATATGAAAACTTATACATTATAAACAATTTCCTAGTTTACTATAAAGTATCTAGTCAGAGTCCAGAAGAAGTAAGAAATGTGGTTGTTTATATATTTTTAAAATAGAACTGTTTCTGAAATATCAACCAAAAAGCCACTAGATTTAGACAGTTCTTGGATCAAATTCTAAAAATCATTGAAGATAAAATCTTTTTAAATAGAGACTGTTCTAGAAAATGGAAAAAGAAGAGATGTTTTCGACTCATTTTATGAGGATAGTAATCATATAATTATAATAAAAAATGCTGTTATGAGATGGGGAATTATTAAATGTTAGCAAATGCAATCTAGTTTTTTTTTTAAAGTTGCATCAAGACTAAGTTGGGTTTATTCTAGGAATGCATGGATGGTTTTATATTTAAAAATTGATTAACATAACTCATCATCACAACAAAATAAAGCAATTAGCATGATTTAAAATATATTCTAGAAACATCTCAATAGATTAAAAAAGATTTAATCATGTGAAAAGCCTCCAAATGGATAAAGAGGGACAATACTGATTTAAAAAAAACAAATAAAAAACTCATCAAGAAAATATGACATTTAAAATCCTTGTGCTCTTAGTAACATCATTTTGAATCATGTACAGCAAAAACAGTAAAAAAACAATAAAAAATTGATGAATTAATAATCAAATTGTAAGAGTTTAAGTCAACTTTATTGGAAACCAGACTCAGTAACAAAAATGTAAGTGGAGATATGAAAAACTTGAAGAAAAACGTGTTAACAGTCTAGGCTGTTTACAATACATATACAGATCTAAAAACAAATATACAGAGAATAAATATTCTTTCCAAACAAACAGGAAACATTTACAAAAATTGAACATGTGGTAGTTCGAGTGGCTGTTTTCAAGTTCTTAAATATGATACCATACAGACCACTATCAGTATCAGCAACGAAAAAAAGGTTTTAAAGGACTGATAAAAGAGACAAACTTTAAAATATGATCAAAGAGAAAGAAAATTTGCAAATTGAATCACAAGTATAAAAGAAGACATAACTTTTGGGGCAATTGTTGTGACCATTTTCCACTGTTCTTATTTAATCCACAACACAGGTAATTATACTTTCTATAACCACTTGTGTTTGCACCTCTCACTCAGTCTTGTCCAATAGAAGAACACTGTGTTATTTTGATTGGTGATATTGGTGATACTGAGGGAGTTGAACAAGCATAGTTCAGCCAAGTTTGAATTCTCGTAGTGGGTTGTAATCTGTAATAATCTGAATGTGTTCTACTGTCATCCACCTGGATAAACTACCAAAATTGGCCCTCTGTCTGTATAAAGAAGTTTGAAATTCTCCAGCTGCTCAGCCTACAACTGAGTTTGCAAGTTTAATTCAGAGTAAAGAAGTTTGGGGAAGTCCAATTCAATTTCAAGGGCAAGCCATATTTTCGGATCCAGTTCTATCAGATATAAAGTGGATATTTTGACCTCTATCTGATCACTACGTATCATTTTTATTGTGCATCATTTGTGTTCAACATCTTTAATCACATTTACCTTAGTCAAAGGGCTCCAGGACCATAAACAGGCTTATATTAGGACAAGTGGACATGAATCTCACAGTGGTAGCTAGAGTTAAGTTCCTGCTCACAAAGCCTAGGAAAAATGTCTGTATGTTTCTACTTCTATTTCCACTCATTTTCTCTCTATCTTTATCTATCTATATTTATATATCTTAGTTTAGGAGTTCAACAAATTGAGCACCTTAGTAGCTGCTTTTTAAGAAAAATTTCTAGATGAAGCACATAATCATCACTACATATATGTGCAAGTCAAAACATTCTGACTATGACTCCATTCCTGTGGCTTATTCTGGTAATTGCTGCTGACAGCATCATCACTCTAGCATCTAAATTTCCTAGATCCCATCACCCCACTGATATCAGAGAATTCAATTCCGTTGTAGCACTTCCCACCAAAGTCACTGGAATAAAGAGGACAGACACACTTGAGCATTTCAAGAATGCTAGTGTCTCCTTTACCAATGCCTTTCTTAATACCCTTGTGAAATGAATACCGTGAGGACCCGCTCTGGGGATGTGACTGGAGGTTGGCCAAGAAGGATGCATAAAACATACCCATTTCAATATCTTCACGTTTGAGTTTGGACTCTTTCCTCTACCATGTATCAGGGAAATTCAAATATTTCAACCACATATCTATAAGCCATTTTTGACTCAAAGCTTGAATTTTCTAACTAAGCCGTCTGTCAATGCCACTCCTGTATGCTCAACCCAACACATTCAATTTTTAATCATAAGTGAATGTACTCATATCTGTAAATTTAGCATGATCAAATTTATACCCCATCCTTCTTGGTCTAACTCTGAGAATCTATTTCCATTCATGATCTTCAGATTTGTACTGATACACATTATGACTTCAGATTATGTGGCCCATTTCTGCCTGAAAAATTACTTTTTTACAAAGTCGAGCTGAGATCTAATTCTCATTAAGAACCTAGGGGCAATGAAGGTAGTGGCAGGGGTTGTGTGTGTGTGTGTGTGTGGGAGAACCAAATGCTTGTGAGTCAGCTTCCCCAGGTGAAATCTTTTATTATTGTTTTATAAAGAAGAGGAAAGCTCTTAATGGTTAGGGAAATGAAGAAAATAGAGAGGTCCACCTCTTGTGGCAAAGGAAATTCAAGAAGATTTAACAGTTCAAATTTGTCAGATTTCTGTCTCTCTCCTAAATGCCCCATCCATATTTCTGATCTTAATACGTTCCTCCAGTGCCCTTGATTTAGCAAAAGATTTGGTAGTTTTAACATTTATCTGGCACTGCAACTATGGAACTCTTTTGTCCACTAGGCATAGATATCTGCACTGCAATTATAGGAGATGCAAACTCTTTTATAACTGCTGTCAAGGTTGTAAGGTTGGTCATGCACAATCTCATTTGGATATGCACAGCTCTCAGTTTCTCCTTTTCCTTATCTAAATTGTCTAGGATCATGGGAGCAAGTGAGCTATTCCCATTGCCTTATTATTACTCACCATAATGACTAAGTGTCAGATCTACCAGATCTCCTAATATCCTCATCTATTTGCACTCCAACCCATGCTATGTCTGATGATCATTTGAGCAAGAGTGATGAGATGATAAGGGAAGACAGCAGTACTCAAATTTGCAGTGAGAAAGAGCTATGTGCGGAGGGCAGCGTGACAGTAGAGTTGATCTTCACCTGAGTGAGGCAGCAGCCAATGCAAACCATGAAGGAGGGAGCAGCGGAACAAATACCCTGAATCCTCTTATCTTCCTTCTTCTGATTTTTCCTAGTGTTCCTATTGGCTAATCCAACTGAAGGCCAATGGATAAAGGCATCTCTTGATACATAGTCCCAAAAGGTCAGCCATCTAAGAAGAGTTGAGAGTAGTTTTTGAGGGACAAAAAGAAAATGTCTTCCATACTCTGCAAGAAGATTACAAATGTTCAAATTCCCAATGATTATTTCACAAGTTATTTTATTCAGTGAAATGCTCTTATCAAGTCTTTCTTAATTTGGAGGATTTGGTATTCTACTTGGTTTGAAGCCAGGTAGTCCATGTATGTTGGTTAACAAAACAATCTCATTACATTAAAGTCAAACATATTTTTGAGAATAATATAAACTATATCTTAAGGCAGCAGGCAGCCCTATTGCCATGACTGCACTGAAATATATTAGTGTTTCATATGGATGAGACTCAAGGACAAGTATTATAATTTCTATCAGAGATATAACTTTTCCCTTCTCACACATAGTATTTAAAGCATATGGGTCTCGCTTTAACCAACAACAGAGAATTTTTACATTAGAATTCATCTTTAAAAATTTCAGTACTAATTGACTAAAATCTAAAAACTGCCAAGGGTTGGCACAGGACTTGTGAAATTTCACAGGGAAAGAGAGTTCAACAGATGTATTAACTATCTGTTCTTCTTATGTCTGTAAGTTTCATCCCAGTACTAAGATAGAAGACCAGAAATCAACTCGCCAGATATATTTTCTCAATTCATTAAAGTAATATTTACATTAACTATTTAAGTTATTTCCTTAGTTTTTGTAATGATAACTATACACTAACAGTTGTAGAAAATTCAGTATGCGCCTGGCACAGATCAAAGATCTTTATATACATTAATTTAATCATCACAAAAACCTTTTGTATAACAACCTATTTGAATAATGTTTTTGCATCTTTTAGAAAATAACGCTGAAGACATTGTCTATAATGTTGACCATTACAACACAAATAAGACATATATGGTAAATTTTCTGCTTTAATGAAATTCTATGAAAAACATTTTTTCCCCTTAGGGTAGTTTCTGTGTACATTTTAGAATATAAATGCATAACTTATTATATATCTTAAAAATTTTAAATATCAATATGAACAAGTTTAGAATTAAATTCAGAGTGAAATAAGTACAGCTTAGGTGCCTGCTTGTATCTACTTTCTCTGCTCACTTTACGTGATTTTTATTCTCTTGTATATCCCAAAAGGCCATATTTGGCATTACATTGAATCTTTCTGTAAGTTTCCTTCAATTTTGAATGAAATATATGGCATATACATTCTTAATAAGTACAGTAAAATTAATCTCAGTAGCTTAGTATTATTCTCAGCAGGTACTCTGGCTTTAGTGTACTCCTTATCAAATACTCCTTGATACTCCTTTGATACTCCTTATCAAAGATATGGAGACGTACTTTGCTTCCACCTACAGGAATGTATCATTAAGAACAATTTCACGCATATGAAAAAGAAACATAATTGTTTCACATACCTAGACATTGGATTATTACATAAATATATATCCTTATGAACACTAATCAATATCTCAAAGCATTTATACATATTCATTAATCCTCATTGTCTTATTTTCTAAACACAAAAATAGCTAACATGCATATAGTAAGAGCACCCGTCTTCAATATAAATATATATGATCACATGCACATACATCTTTGCCCTTTATATTATGGAATAGTCTTGCTGAAATAACAGATAAAATCATAGTAGGTATCCATAATTATTTATAAAGGTTGGTAGGGAATCACATACTTTCTAGAATACATTTTGGTCATAAGAAGAAAAAGAACAAGGGCAACAAGCCCTTTCATTTTGACATCTAGGAAAGCACTGTTACTATACTGGTGAAATCCTGACCCCTTAGTGCAATATTCTGGAGCCTAGACTCTTGTGGACTCTGTTGGCATACTGACAGATGTTTCTCTGTTTTATTAATGTGATTAATGAGTAATGAAGTCTCTGCTGGTTGTCATCCATTTTCCCTTTCAGATTTGCTCTCCACCCTTCTGTACCCTGCTCTCTGCCTGGGCTGTTAGCTCTGTTGAGACTGTCCAGCAGACCTCCATGCCAGTGGGCTTCCATGTGGCTTTCACTAATGGAGAGCCCCAGGAGGTTCCAGGGATAAAGGAGTTTAAAGTCAGCTTATATATCATGTTGGCTACTTCCTTGCAAAGTTAATCACTTGGTCTGCATTCCTTGAGGTTAGTCCTAGCTTCTCAAAGGTGACCATCTCCACAAGATTCTCTGCTTCCATGTTCTGAAAACTAGTCTCTCTTACCTCTTCAGGCGTAGGAGAAGTAATACTTCTCTATTCCTCTGTGCGTGCCACACCATCCTTTATGGATTCCTAATACTCTGTCCACACTTTCACACATATTTTCTCTATTAAACTGTTCTCAAATTATTCAAATATAAATGTGTCATCTGTTTCTTTTTGGAATTCTGACTAATATAAATGGCTTTTTTAATTTAAAGATTGGCACCTGAGCTAACATTTGTTGCCAATCTTCTTTTTTATTTATTTTTTCTTCCTCTCCCCAAAGCTCCCCAGTACATAGTTGTATATTCTAGTTATGGTGCCTCTGGTTGTGCTATGTGTGATGCTGCCTCAGCATGGCTTGATGAGTGGTGTGCAGGTCCGCACCCAGGATCTGAACTGGCGAAGCCGTAGGCTGCCGAAGCAGAGGGTGTGAACTTAACCACTCAGACATGGCGCTGGCCCAATATAAGTGGCTTCTCAGCTTTACCTTCTGTAGGTACCAGGGCCCTATGCCCTAATACACTGTGCATATCTTATTGGCTGCATCTGACTTGCTTGAACCACTGTAATAGCACATCTCACTGGCACATCTTATTATGTGACGTTTTGATCCTGGTAGCCTTTGTTTTGTTTTGCTTTCTTTCATCTCAATCAGCCTTCATTGACTGAGCACCTTATAATGCAGCAGATGACTGAATAAGACGTTACCAGTCTCAGTCTCAGACAGGAAGCCCTGAGCCTTGAGTTACAGAATCATCATTTTTCTTCTCATGGTCTGCCTGAGTCCAAAGCTATGCCGTTCATAACTCTGCTCATCTCCTTTCCATCGTTAAGAGCATGTTATCCCAATATACATGTGCATGGGAAGGAGACAAGGAACACTGGTACAGGATAAATCTAGTTTGTATTTAAAGAATAGCATATTGGGATGATCTTCTATGTATATTGTCTTGATGTTTTCAGGATATTATTGCCTATCTAGCTATTTATGAATTCCTTTTTACATTTCTCAAATTTTGTTTTTTTTTTATAATTTGGATCATTTCATTTAACACTATTTAAATTTCAGGTGTACATCATCATATTTCAATTTCATTGTAGATTACATCATGTTCACCATGGGAAGACTAATTACCATTCAGCACCCTACACATGTGCCCTATAGTCCCTTTCTCCCTCCTCCCTCCCCCCTTCCCCTCTGGTAACCCCCAACTTAATCTCTATAGCTATGTGTTTGTTTGTTGCTGTTGTTTTTATCTTTTACTTATGGATTAAATCATACGGTATTTGACTTTTGCCATCTGACTTATTTCACTTAGCATAATACCTTCAAGGTCCTTCCATGTTGTCTCAAATAGCAAGATTTCATCCTTTTTATAGCTGAGTAATATTCCATTGTGTATACATCCCACATTTTTATCCACTCACCCATTGATGGACACTTAGGTTGTTTCCAAGTCTTGGCTATTGTGAATAATGCTGCAATGAACATGCGGTGCATATATCTTCCACATTCTTTGGATAAATATCCAGAAATGGAATAGCTGGATCATATGTTAGTTCTAATCTTAATTTTTGAGGACTCTTTATGCTGTTATCCCTGGTGGCTGGACCAGTCTGCACTCCCACCAGCAGTGTTTGAGAGTTCCCTTTTCTCCACATTTTCTCTAACACGTGTTATTTCTTGTCTTGTTAATTACAGCCATTCTGATGGGCATGAGGTGATATCTCACTTGTAGTTTTGATTTGCATTTCCCTAATAATTAGTGATGTTGAACATCTTTTCATGTGCCTGTTGCCCATTTTTCAAGTCATAACTATCCTTTGTCAACATTTTGTCATGGCTTATAAGAATTTTTAGGCTAGCTATAACTTATCTTCCCAAACTTAGAGAATCACAATTGAGGGGTCATGTGTTAAAATTACATAATTTTTCCCTTATGGCCCTTGTAAGAAAAAAATATGATCCTTGCAAAACCTCCAACCAAGTCTCTCCTTGGTAGTGAATGAAAGGAAGGTTAAAAACAATATTAAGGATACTAAAATTCCTCATTTTATCTTCTGGAGGATTGAGTGTCAAACTCACATTGTGGTTCAAGTGTCACCTCATCCAAGGAGAATTTCTTACCCTTTCATAGAGAGTATAACTTTCCAATCAGGCCTCTTTCACTCCAGTTTAACGTTTTCCCCTATGACTGGAAAATTCCATGCTTCCCCCACCCACCCCAACATATACCAGGTCTTTGATGAATGATGGAGTTTGTGACTCAAACCTAGCATCACTGGTGCCTATGACAGGGACCATCCCCTCCCAGCTATATCTTTTGTCCCCTCACTCTGAAAAGGAGGATCATTCAGGCTCAGGACTATTTCCAGCTCTAGGGCGGGGAATGTATAAGATGAGCCTATCATCTCGTTTGGTCTGAAACTAAGAAAGGGCTCAAAGAATGAAGGGTACATAAAAAAAAAGACAGATAAGCAGCTTAAAGAGGCCTCTACTAGTTCACTCTGACAATTTGATCATTAAAGTATGTGACAATAGTGAATTATAACCTACTAAATAAGTAAGAATCCACTAGTCTGTAGCGATACACATAAAGAAGAAGGGCAAGTTCTAATAGTACATTGACAAACATTGAATGGAGAAGAATGATGTACTTAAGAAAATCACCATTTGAAAAATACAATAGTAATAATTTATTAGGTAAGAATCACCAATGTATGAATAAAACTAGTGGTCAAAGTTTGATGAAGTTTACTATATCTACATATTCTTAAAGTATCTCCCAATAAAATACTTATTAAATAAAAATAGGAAACTACTTAATTTGCAAGGGAAAAATCTGGCAGACATCACCTTAACCAAGTCATCAAAGTTAACATGAATAATGGGACAAATCTACAACATACTTATATACATACATATACATATATATGTTTTATATAATTTTAAAAATATTTTAATTCTTTTGCTTTAAGGGATACTATTTAGGCAAATGTGACTAAGATTTGTAGACAGGCTAACTGTTGTTATCAACAAGAATTTATTGATTTTGGTAATTTGACTGTGTTTAAGTAAAAGAATATATCTTTTCTTAGGAAATACATGGTGAAATATTTAGGGGTAAAATGGCATCATGTCTGCAACTTATTCTCAAATTGTTTAGGAAAGTAATAAAAATCTGTACAAATATGCAGAGAGATTAGTGATAAAGCCAATGTATTAAAATATTTACAACTGGGAAATCTGGATGAATGGTATGGGAATTCTTTGTATGATTTTGAACTTTTGTGTGAGTGTGAAATTATCTGAAAACAAAAAAAATGCAAAAAAGTGAGAGACAATTTATGAGTCTTCTAGGACCGTCATAACAAAATACTGTAGACTGAGTGACTTAAACAATAGAAATATGTTTCTCATAATTGTGGTGGCTAGGAGTCTGAGATCAAGGCGTTGGCAGAGTTGGTTTCTTCTGGGGCATCTCCTTTGCTTATAGATGGCTGACTTCCTGTGTCTTCACATGGTCTTTCCTTTGCATGTCTGTGTCCAGTTGCCTTTCTTATAAGGACAACTGTCGTATAGGAATAGGGCCCACCCTAATGACCTCATTTTAACTTAATCACCTCTTTAATGACCCTGTCTTCAAATCCAGTCGCTTTCTGAGGTACTGAGGGTGAGGACTTCAACATACGAATTTTTGGAGAAAAGAATTCAGCCCATAACATACACAATAAACCTTCAAAATTAATTAACCATATTTCATGGCCAATTGATATTAAAATTTCCTCCTTTGAATCAATTTCTTACATAATTAAAAAAATTTTGCACTAAAAAAGGCACTCATTTTTATCATCAATAGAATTATTAATTTATGTATTGGGTTGATTTGCGTTATTGTTTTAATAAAATTACTGTAACATTTAACAGTATGTTTTTATATACAAATGTGCATGTGTATTCCTTTATTTTTTTAAAAAAATGTAAACTTTTATTAGCGAGCATTTAAGCATTTAGAACTGAAGCTCAGGAGCTTTAAGAACTTGTTGGATTGTAGGGGGTGGGAAAGATGGAATGTGTATAAAATTATTTTTTCATAATTAAGTTAAATTTAGAGACCATCATAAGAAACATTTTGGAATAATGATTAATTCTGGAGTCTAGAAATTGAAGGCATAGTTTTTCTATGTAAACGTTGAAATGTTCTCTAGTTATTAGTATTCTTTAGACTCTGCCTTCTCAATACTTTTGGAAGTATTTTTCTTCTAGTACTAGTCCCATTCCCTAGTGTGGCTACTATGCTCTCCCACCTGAATTTTGACAGTATGTTCTAAAAGATCCAGTATTCTTATCACCAGAGTTAGTCTTTTCCAAATCTAAAGATGTCACTCATTGCTTAATAACATTTAATGGCTCCTATAAGAGTCTGGAAAAATTTGGCTTACAGTCCTTGCATAATTGTGTGCCTACTCACCTTTCCTGTTCTTTCACCTTTCATGTTGTCCCCCACACAGTGTGTTACACCAACCCTAACACCTCCCCCCTTTCTTTCTCTCTCTCTCACACACACCCACTCACACACACAAACACATTGCTGGTTCTCATCTACCTCCTGATCTTAGATTATACATCTTGTGGAAACATTCCTCAATCTCTGAAATCTGGTCAATGACTCTCATTTGTGATCTCATCACATTTTTTATTTTTATTTTTTTGGCAGTAAAAAATATTGAGCTATTATACACATACCATAAAATTCACCATCTTAAAGTGGACTATTCAGTGACTTCTAGTATATTCAGTTTAGTATATTCATTTTAGTATATTGCACAAGGTTGTGCAACTATCACCATTATCTAATTCTAGAACATTTTCTTCACCACAAAAGAATCCCTGAGTGGCATCAGCATCATGGCAGAGTGAGCTGTTCCCTCAGACTTCCCCTTCTAAAATACAACCAAAAGAACATTCAAACACCAACAGAGGACACACACATAACACAGGGGATGTCTGGGAGACCCAAGCAGCTTCAGCAGGAGCTCCACAGAGAGAGTGGCCATGGTTAGGGGAGGTGAGTGGCTGAGAATAGGTGCCCCATTCCCGTATGGTGGTCCAGCACCACGTTCACTGGGAAAGTGGCCAAGTGAGAGAGGGGCCAGCTAGGGGAGGTGCACAGCTGGGGAGAGATGCTCTGTTCCAACCCGGTGCTCCAGCCCCACACTCCATCCCCATGTTTGCTGAGAAAGCAGTATGGTGAGAGAGGGGTTGGCTGGGGGAAGTGCAGAGCTGCTGAGAGGCACCGTGGTCCACCTGGTGCTCCAGTCTCATGCTCCAGCCCCATGATTGCTGGGAGCACTGCACGGAGAGAGAAGCAGTGGCAGGTGGAACCCCTTGGGGGCCCATAGCACCAAGCAGAGAGAGAGGCAGAGGTTGGGGGAGGCATGCAGGTGTAAGAAAGTGCTCCTAACCCTGCCTGGCACTCCAGTCCTGCTAATGCCCACAGCTCCACACAGAGTGAGAAGCACAGTCTGAGAGAAGGACAGGGGAAGGAGAGCACCCCTATCCCTACCCAATGCTCCAGATCTGCTATCAGCCAGAGCATTGCACAATGAGGAAAGCAGCCAGTGGCCAGAGCTGCGGAGCCCCAGATCATGCTGATACACAGAGACTGATCCTTACCCAGCAGAGGCACAAGGCAGCAGCAACCAGATAATAACACCATATAGAGGCAAAAATCCACACCATAAAGCATAAAGATATACAGAGTATATCAAATCTCCAGATGAGAAGGAAAATGACAAGTACCCAGAAACCAAGCCTGAAGACACAGAAATACTTAACCTGAATGACAAAGAATTCAAATAGAAATCATGAAAAACTCAATGAGTTACAAGAAAACACAGAAAGACAAAGTAACGAATTCAGGAGCTCCTTCACAAAAGAGATTGAAACTTTAAAGAAGAACCAGTCAGAACTGCTGGAGATGAAAAACACAATGGATGGAGATTTAAAAAAATCCGGACTCCTTAAACAACAAAACTGACAATGTGGAAGATCAAATTAGCAATTTAGAAGACAATGCTATAGAAATGCTTCAGAGGGAGGAGAAGAGAGAACTAAGACTAAAAAGAAATGAAGAGGCTCTCAGAGAAATATCTGACTCAATTAGGAAATGCAACATAAGGATTATAGGTATTCCACAGGGGGAAGAGAAGGAGAATGGAGCAGAAAGCTTGTTCAAAGAAACAATAACTGAATTTCCCAAACCTTGGGAAAGAGATGGAAATCCATGTGAAAGAGGCTATCAGAACTCCCAACATTGTTAATGTAAAAAGACCTACTGCAAAGCATATAGTAGTAAAGCTAGCAAAAGTCAATGACAAAGAAAAAATACTAAGGGCAGCAAGGCAGAAGAAAATAACTTACAAAGGAACCCCTATCAGGCTTTCAGTGGATTTCTCAGCAGAAACCTTACAGGTTAGGAGAGAGTGAAACGATATATTCAAAATCCTGGAAGACAAAAACTTCCAGCCAAGAGTAATCTATCCAATGAAAATCTCCTTCAGATGTGATGGAGAAATAAAAACTGTCCCAGATAAACAAAAGCTAAGGGAATTCATCACCACAAGACCCCCCTCCCCCCCCCCCCCGCCACAAGTAATCCTCAAAAAGGCCCTCATACATGAAAGGAAAAAAGAAAAACAGGAAAGGGGCTACAAAGCCCTGAGCAAAGAGATGAATAGGTATGCAACAACCAGAAATTGGCAGCTCTCTATAGGATCAGGTTGGTAAACTTAACTCTTACATCAAGGATAAAGAAAAAGAAAACACCAAAGTAAAAATTATATCATCGCCTTAACCACAAACTCACAACAGAAGATGGAATAAACTATGACAAAAATAACTTAGAAGGGGAAGAGAAAAGGGACAGAATCAGTATAATCTAAGGGAATAAGGGGCAATCAGAAAATAGACTATCTCATCTACTAGACTTTTTATGCTAACCTAATGGTAACCACTAAACAAATAATTAGAGCAGAGACATATATGATAAACAAGGAGAAAATAAAGAAAACCAACATAGAAAACTACCTAATCAAATTTGTAGCCTGATATACACTAGAAAAGAAACAAATGATATGCAGAGGAACCAGAAAACATGCAATAAGATGGCAGTATTAAGCCGTCATATATCAATAACCACTCTAAATGTAAATGGACTGAATTCTATAGTCAAAAGACACAGAGTAGCAGGATGTATTAAAGAACAAGACCCAACATATGCTCCCTCCAGCAAACACATCTCAGGTCTAAAGACAAACATAGGCTCAGAGTGAGGAGATGGATGACGATACTCCAAGCTAATGTCAAACAAAAGAAAGCAGGCATTGCCATACTTATAGAAGCCAAAGTAGACTTCAAGATAAAACAGCTAAAGAGAGACATAAAGCAGCAGTATATAGTGATAAAAGGGACTCTTCACCAAGAAGACATAACACTTATAAACATATATACACGCAACACAGGAGCACCAAAGTACCTAAAGCAACTATTAACAGACCTAAAAGAAGATATTACCAACAGAACAATAATAGTAGGGGACCTAAACACCCCACTTACTTCAGTGGATAGATCATCCAGACAAAAACTCTATAAGAAGATAGTGAAATTAAATGAAAAACTAGACCAGATGAACTTAATAGATATTTATGGAGTACTCCATCTAAAAACAGCAGAGTATACATTCTTCTCAAGTGCACATGGAACATTCTGAAGGATAGACTGTATATTGGGAAACAGGCAAACCTCAACAAATTTAAGAAGATTGAAATCATATCTACTATCTTCTCTGACTATAATGCTCTGAAACTAGAAATCAACTACAAGAAAAAATCAGGGAAAGGAACAAAAATGTAGAGACTAAACAACATGCTGCTGAACAACCAATGTGTCATCAAAGAAATAAAAGGAGAAATCAAAAAATAGTTGGAGACAAATGAGAATGAAAACACACCATGCTAACTCATATGGGATGCAGCAAAAGCAGTCCTAAGAGGGCAATTTATAGCAATACAGGCTGACGTTGACAAACAAGAAAAAGCTCAAATAAACAGTCTTAAACTACACCTAACAGAATTAGGAAAAAAAAAAAACAAACAAATCCCAACTCAGCAGAAGGAGGGAAATAATAAAAATTAGAGCAGAAATAAATGAAATTGAAACAAAAAAGACGGTGAAAAGGATCAATGAAACAAGGAGCTGGTCCTTTGAGAAGATAAACAAAATTGACAAAGCCTTAGCTAGACTCACTAAGAAAAAAAGAGAGAAGGCTGAAATAAATAACAATAGAAATGAAAGAGGAGAAATTACAATGGATACCACAGAAATACAAAAGATTATAAGAGAATATTATGAAAAACCGTATGCCAACAAACTGGACAATCTAGAAGAAATGGATAAATTCTTAGACTCTTAAAACCTCCCAAGACTGAAATCAAGATGAAATAGAGAATCTGAATGGACCAATCACAAGTAAAGAAGTTGAAACAGTTATCAAAAACCTCCCCCAAAATAAAAGTCAGGGACCATATGGCTTCTCAGGAGAATTCTACCAAACATTCAAAGAAGAATTATTACCTATTCTTCTCAAATGATTCCAAAAAATTGAGGAAGGAAATATTCTTAAACCTTCTATAAGGCCAACATCAGCCTGATACCAAAGTCAGATAAGGACAACACAAAGGAGAAAAATTACAGGCCAATATCCCTGATGAAAATAGATTCAAAAATCCTGAACAAAATATTGGCAAACCAAATACAGCGATACACTGAAATGATCATACACCATGATCAAGTGGGGTTCATACCAGGGACATGGGGATGGTTCAACATCCACAAATCAATCAATGTGATACACCACATTAACAAAATGAGGAAAAAAACCCACGTGACAAATGCAGAGAAAGCATTTGACAAGACCCAACATTCATTCATGATAAAAACTCTCAATTAAATGGGTATAGAAGGAGAGGATCTCAAATGATAAAGGCCATATATGACAAACCCACAGCCAACATCACACTCAATTCGGAAAAACTGAAAGTCATCCTTCTGAGAACAGGAGCAAGACAAGTGTGCCCACTCCCACCACTCTTATTCAACATATTACTGGAGGTTTTGACCAGACCAATTAGGCAAGAAAAATAAATAAAAGGAATCCAAATAGGCACTGAAGAAGTGAAACTCACTGTTTGCACGTGACATGATTTTATATGTATAGAAAACATTAAAGAATCCATCGGAAAACTATCAGAAATAATGAAAAACTACAGCAAAGTTGCAGGGTACAAAGTCAACTTACAAAAATCAGTAGCATTTCTATACTCAAATAACAAGCTAACAGAATAAGAACTCAAGAATACATTCACATTTAAAATCACAACAAAAAGAATAAAATATCTACGAATAAATTTAACCAAGGAGCTGAAAGAAAACTATAAGACATTACTGAAAGAAATCAATAATAACATAAAGAAATGGAAAGATATTCCAAGCACATCGATTGGAAGAATGAACGTAGTTAAAATGTCCATACTTCCTAAAGCAATCATCAGAGTCAATGCAATCCTAATCAGAATCCCAATGACATTCCTCACAGATATAGAACAAAGAATCTTAAAATTCATATGGGGCAACAAAAGACCCCAAATAGCCAAAGAAATCCTGAAAAACAAGAACAAAGCTGGTGGCATTGCAATCCCTGACTTCAATATATATTACAAGCTAAAGTAATCAAAATAGCATGGTACTGGTACAAAAACAGGCACAGAGATCAATGGATCAGAATTGAAAGCCCAGAAATAAAATCACACATCTACAGACAACTAATATTCGACAAGGGAGCCAAGAACATACAATGGAGAAAGGAAAGCCTCTTCAATAAATGGTGCTGGGAAAACTGGACCGCCACATGCAAAAGAATGAAAGTAGGCCATTATCTTTCCCTGTGCACAAAGGTAGACTCAAAATGGACCAAAGACTTGAAGGTAAGACATGAAACCATAAAACTTCTTGAAGAGAATATAGGCAGTGCACTCTTTGACATCAGACTTAAAAGGATTGTTTCAAATACCATGTCTACTCAGACAAGGGAAACAAAAGCAAAAATAAACAAATGGGTCTTCATCAGACTGAATAGCTTCTGGAAGGCAAAGGCAACCAAGATTGAAATGAAAAACCAACCCAGCAACTGGGAGAAAATATTTGCAAATCATATATCCAACAAGGGGTTAGTCTCCATAATATATAAAGAACTCACACCAATGAACTACAAAAGAACACATAACCCAATCAAAAATTGGGCAGAAGATATTACCAGACATTTTTTCAAAGAAGATATACAGATGGCCAACAGGCACATGAAAAGATACTAAACATCACTAATCATCAAGGAGATGCCAATCAAAACCACGATTAGATATCATTTTACACTCGGTAGGATGGTTATAATCACCCAGACAAAAAACAACAAACGTTGGAGACGTTGTAGAGAAAAGGGAACCCTCATCCACTGCTGGTGGGAATGCAAACTGGTGCAGCCACTGTGGAAAACAGTGTGGAGATTTCTCAAAAAATTAAAAATAGAAATACCATATGAGCCAGCTATCTCACTACTGGGTATCTACACAGAGAACTTGAAATCAACAATTCAAAGAGACTTATGCACCCCTATGTTCATTGCAGCATTATTCACAATAACCAAGACATGGCAGCAACCCAAGTGCCCACTGACTGATGATTGGATAAAGAAGATGTGGTATATATATACAATGCAATACTTCTCAGCCATAAAAAAAGAGGAAATCATCTCATTTGCAACCACATGGATGAAACCTGAGGACATCATGTTAAGCAAAATACACCAGACAGATAAAGACAAACACCATATGATTTCAAATACTTTATCCATTTTTAAATAAGGTTATTTGTATTTATAATGGTGAGTGGTAAGAGTTCTTAACATATTCTGGGTACTAGACACTTATTAGATATATGATTTGCAAACACTTTTTCCCATTCTGTGATTATCCGTTTACTTTCTTAATAGTGTCCTTTGAAGCACAAATATTTTAAATTTTGACGATGTCCAATTTATCTATTTTTTTCTTTTGTTGCTTTTGCTTGATGCTATCTCTAAGAAATATTGTCTAATCCAGGTAACAAAGATTTATAAAATTACTTATAAAATCGGTTTTATTCTAAGAATTTTATAGTTTATCTCTTATACTTAGTTCTTTGATCTATTTTGAATTAATTTTTGTATATGCTGTGAGATAAGGGGCCACCTTCATTCTTCTGCATGTGGATACCCAGTTGTCCCAGCACTATTTGCTGAAGACTTTTTTTTCCTATTGAATTGTCTTGGCACTTTTGTCAAAAATGATCTCATGCATCCCCTTTCATATCCTTTATCTCACTGTATTAGTCTGCCTGGCTGCCGTAACAAAATAGCATAGACTTGGTGGCTTAAACAACAGAAATTTATTTTATCATAGCTCTGGAGGCTTAACGTTCCAGATCAACGTCCAGCAGGGTTGGCTTCTAATGAGGACTCTCTTCTTGGCTTGCAGATGTCTGACTTTTCACTGTCCCTACATGACATGGAGAAAGAGAATGAACGGGCTTGCTTGTGTCTTTTCTCATAAGAATCCTAATCCTGTTAGATCAGGGCTCCACTCTTATGACCTCATTTAACCTTAATTACCTCCCTAAAGACCCTATCTCTAAATACAGTCTCATTGGGTGTTGAAGCTTCGACATACAAATTCTGGGAGAACACAAACATTCAATCCATAACACTCATCAATATTTATTTTTGTCTGTGTGCTCTGATAAATTGCAAACTCCTTGTTTACTTCCCTTTGGTGCCCCCAAATCTGGTAAGGTGCCAGGTAGGCACTTGAGTCATTAGTAGGCATTGAGTAAATATTTGTTGAATTAATGAATGAGTAACTAACCTAAAGTTATTGTGGAGAAAACAGAGGAGCTAAACATATTTGAACCATATTTGTGGTATGTTTTGATGATTCTCTTTTTCATGTTACAGTAGGTACTAGACAGATCAAAGAACACCTTAATCAGCTGAGAATACTGTCTAATTTTAGTGGTCACAGAAGAAAAGCAACAAAGAGAATGCATATAGCTTCATTTTCAAACATTATTTCAGTTTTCAGTGGACCTATTTGAGGATTTTTAAATTTTGAATTGAATCTCTCTTTAGGTACTTCCTTTGGGTACTTCCGAAAATTATTTAGGTTACCAAAGTAGGAGATTAAGAAGATTCTTGAGGTCTATTAATGAGGCAATTTCTTAAGTAAATGGATATTTTCTTTTAGATTATATTTCTGTGTTAATATTGCATATTTAAAGTCACATGTTGTATGCATTGGCATTAACCATAAATATTGTATTTTACAATTGAGTTCTACTTTTATATCAAATTATTGTTCACTTATATGCTGCTTTTGACCATTCAGAGGTAGAGTGACAGATTATAACTAGATAATTAGAAATGGATATGGGGATTTGGGCTGAAATCATGTCACTTTCAAGGATGGTTGCTACTATTTGCAGTTTTAATAAAATGCATATCTAAAGTGTACTTTCAAATAGTTCATTCATTTCTTCAATTATCCAACATACATTTGTTGAATGCCTATCTATGCCAGGCGCTGAATACATATGGATTGATAAGACAAAATTCTTCTCCTTGAGGAGCCCACAGTCTAAAGTAAGACACAAAAGAAAATAGATACAAATGCATGTGGTGAGTTGTGTGTCTGAACTGTGTACTTACTACGGTAGGATTATTTTGTAAGTAATTACATGCACTTACTGTTTTTATGGAGGTGGAGAGGCTTTTAAGGTGAATAAGACCTTATTCTGCTAACTGGGGAGAAGTGGCTTCCCCTGTCAGAAGCACCTGCCTGCATATATATGTAGAATATCAGGCACAAAGAACTGCCAGTAATTTAGCCTAGAGGGAGCACTGGATATATAAGGGAAATGAAACTAGCAAGGTCTGCAAAGCATAGGTCATGAAAGAAATGGTATTCAATCTTTTTCTTGTAGGATATTCAAAGCCCTGGAGGATTTTTAAACAAAGAAGCGATCATTGGCATTTCGTTTTAGAGCAATCACTAGTCCATGTAGAGTCATGAGGACAAGACAGGAGGCAGAAGCCAGTTAGGAATCACTCAGTAGTCCATGTAAGACCCGGAATTAAGACAATGTCTCCAAAGTGGTATAGAGTTACCAGCACTTGATTACCAATTGAATGTAAGAATAGAGGGAGAAAAAAGGTGCCTAGAAGAGCTCTGAGTTATCACAGTTTAGGAGACTAGGATTGGGGCCACAGTGTTACTTTCCTGGGTCCCAGGCACTTTTGCCTTCATGAGCTACTTCCTCCAGGGAAAAAAATTTAAAAATTTATATTTTATGATTATGTTGTATATACTATATATTAAAACAGTTTCTTTGACCTAAAAGTTATTGCTTTCCTCAGGTTTTGAAAGTATTGTGGCTCTAGGGACTGTGCCTACTGTCCTTTGGGATAAGTCAGCCCTGATTGGGATAGATGGTGACACGGATCATAAATAATAAAAGAGAAAAACATAGATTTGAGGGAGAAAATGGTAAGCTAAGTTTGAGACATCATTGGTTTGAAGTGTCTCTTGGTCATTGAAATAGACAAGTTCCTTACACGTGACATCTATAGGGAATGTTGAAACTGAAAGTAAGTACTATATGCAGAAGAATTGAAGCTGTAGGTTCAAATGAGCTAACTTATGGATAATTTTTAGGATGAAAAGAAACTAGGTATCGGGGTGACCTTGAGGAAACAGAAACATCTAAGGAGCTGATGATGCAGGACAAAACAGAGAAGGTACAACTGGAGAGAAGGGACTATGATGGTAATACTAAGAGTTTGGAGGAAATAGAAGAATCTGGAAAAATAATTAAATGAAATATAAATAAAGAGAGGCTACAGTGTTGAATGTTCCATTTGTCAAGTAATTAAAGGACAGAAGGTGGAGCCTTGGGTTAGGCACATAATTGGCTATCTTTGACATAGTACTTTTAGAGACAAGGGTGCATACATCATATTGCAGATGTTGAAGAGTACATTGACCATGAGGAAGAAGTGTCAGTATTGTGGTCCAGAATTTTCCATGTAGCTCAGCTATAAAGACAAGGCAAGGCAAGGACTTTTGTAAGAGGTAGAATCCCAGGGTTCAGAGGTTGTCTTTGTTTTCCTTTCCTTTCACTTTTTAAATAAATGTTTACATAGTCTAAGAGGCCAGTGTAGAGGAATAATTTAAAACAGCAGAAGAGAGAGAAGATATAATTGATAGACGAAGGTTTTGGAGAAGAGAGGGAATGGTAGTTGAGAACGTTGTTGTTCAAAGTATAACTTGTGGGGCAGGAACATGAACATTGTTCAGAATTTTTTAGAATCTCAGGCTCTACTCCAGACCTACTGAATCAGAATCTGCATTAAACAAGATTTCCAGGTACTTCATTAGCACATTAAAGTTTGAGAAGCTCTGATTCAGACACCATTGAATTAATTAGTGTTAGAGAGGCAGAGGGACATTTTTTCCCTTGAGACTAGAGGTGAGAAAATAGAGTGCATGCAGATAATATATTTATAGCTGGTTAAATAAAAGAAGTCGATACTGATTACTTCAACTTTCTCTGAGGAGTAGAAAGCAAGCTCTTCTAATAGAGAAGAAGTTGGAACTTGCACAGGTTAGGAATACTGAGAAATATTTTAAAAAATTATTTTGGAATAGCTATAGGGAATAAGAGAAGTAACTACTCAGAGACTGAGAGGGTCTACTGATAAGAGCATGTGAGTGTGTGGTAGAGCGTGGGCTGGGATGTGTGTGTGTGTGTGTGTGTGTATGGTGGGAATCGGTGGGTGATAACTAAGATACTTTAGTACTAGACAACAGTAGTCCCATGTTTAGAAATAGAGAATTCAGAAATTATTTCACAGTGATCTAAGGTTAAAATGAAGATAGATTACCAAGGATCTATAGTTCAAAAGTAATTTCAATAGTGTGGTTTTGGTTGGGAGGGTAGCTCTGCTATACTGGAACACTAGTGAAGTCAGAAGGGTTAATAAACACTGAGAAAAGATAGTACTCAAGAAAGAGTGGAGATCGATGAGATTGAAGAACATATTTATGGCAGTACAGCATGGAATAATATAGGGATTAGGGATCATAATCCCAAAACGGCATGTTGGGTTTTAAATTTTTAGATATTGATGAATCCAGGATTTGGTACTATCTGGAGAATAAATTACTAAGTAAAGGTCATAAGTGTGGGAGGAAAAGAGTTCAAATAATTTTCATGTAAGATATTGTGTGGCCATTCACATAGATTCTGAAGCACCATCCATCCCTCTTCCACCAAAGCTCCCAGATCGCCATGATGGTGAGGGCGAGGACTGTGAGTCCACTGCCATGGTCCCCCGAGGAAGGAGCAGTAAAGGTAGGAGAAGCAGCAGGCATAAGCTTCAAAGGTGGTGGTGGGAAGCACCACTTGCAGATGGAGAACCGGGGGTCTGAAATAGGTACAGAAATGTATATTCTACCTCTAAAACCTTACATAGTGGAGAATGAGAGTGCTGCCTTTCATACAGAGAGCTGTAGGGAGGGATACATTTTATTTTAGCCATTGGGTTTGAAGAATTCTAGAAAAACTTTGAGGATAAGTATTACTTGACACAGAGGAGAAGACTAGAAGGCAGAGGCAAGATGGAAGTACCCATGTGTTTGAAAAGATTCTCCTTCACATGAAGAAAGAGGAAAAATTATTCTTCTGAGGACATTTGCTTCTAGGAGGAGTCAACAACCTCCCCCTTATAATTTAGAGAATGCTGATGCAGGTAGACCTGGAAGACACTTCTAAGGTCCTAAAGTCCAATCCCTGCCCCCCTCCTCCCCCAATATTCTCCCTAGCTAGTGGAGAAAGGGTGGGGTGTGAGAAGGAGGTGTATCTGGGAAATATCCTTTCCTGGTGCCAGTGATTTGGGGACTGGGGTATAACACCATTGATCCTGGTCAGACCTTTTGCAACACTCCGCCATCACTCCCAAAGCCAGCAAACAATTCGCAAATGGCACTTGACTATTGGGTCTTCACTGTAGTCGGTACTTTTACCTCCCTTGCATTGCATTTGTGTATAATTTCTGGAAATGTCTGGTCCTCCTAATGGACTGAAGTCTACATTACATACAGTTACCGTAAATTAGTCATCTCTGTAGTCTCTTTTCCAGCACTCAACACAGTGTGTGCTGGAATAGCTACTCAATAAATGTGTGTTTCCTAAATCCATAAATCCCTATGATCCTGTACCCGAGGACCCTGCAGCCTCAGGGAGCAGAATAGCACTCTTTGAGCAATGACTTGGTACTCTTTCAGCAAGAAGAATGTAATGCCTATCAATATATTCATGGGATTGATATTAAAAAAACGTGACAAAAGTGAATGGCATGCTTTTAATCCAATTTACAAATAGCTAGGTTATATCTTAGGATTAAATGTGGATAATCCATCCATTGAATATTGGGAATTTTAAATATTATTACCTGTCTCTCAATGTTCCAGGACTATCATTCTCTTATGGGAAATCCAATAAAACCCTCCTTCCTCCTAAGCAAAGGTTTACATATTATTCATAAGAAGCATGATTTCTTCTGATGGTTTTAGGATTATGGTTTATGCCATGATTGATTATTTTATGGCTATGCTTATTTTTACTTTTTATATTAGCCTTGCTTTTTCTGTAACATGTTTTTGTATAAGAATTTTTCTCAAGAGTCCCCATTTTTCCTTTTATTTGTGAGGAATGCATTTTATTGCACATAACAGAAAACTCACTAACACATGTAGATTTATTTTTCTCGCTTAATAGGGTGTCTGATGATAAGCAGACCAGAGCTGGTATACTGACTCAGTGACACTATCAGGAACCAGGGTCTCTTCAATATTTCTGTGTGCTGTTTGTTAGATATGGCCTTTTCCTTGAAGTTTCAAGATGGCTGTTGTACTTACTTATATGCTCTTGGAAAAAGAGGAACAAATGGTGAAGGGCAAAGTGGTGTGCCTGCCAAGCCTCTCTCTGTTAGAAAGTCTTCCCGGAAGCTCTACGCAGAGATTTCAACTTTTATTGCACTGGCCAAAATTGGGTCATGTGGCCACTTGTAGACCAATTTTACTGGATAGTGGCTGCAGAAGAAGGATGGTGAATAGGAGTTGGTTAATCCAATTAAAGCATCTATTATTACCTTTTATCATTAATCAGTATGCCAGTCTCTTTACTCTTTACTGAGGTATATAGAGCTTGGACTCAAATAGCACATTTCATATTATGCATTCAGATTAACTATATCTCTTACAAGGATGTGTTCATAAAAATATCAACAATAGCTCATATTTATTACCCATTCACTCAGACTACTGCTGTGTATAATGATCTCATTCAATCTTAATTCTATATAATATAAATAAAGAACTGACTATTGTGTGGAACCAGTTTCCCCAAATTTAAAAAGTTTCTTCATTTCTCTTTCATTTGGAGGGGGCATTAAGCGTATATCAAGCCTATTTTTTCTGTTTCTTTTTTTGGTCTATTTTTCCTTTGTGAAAGATATTGCTGTTAAGAGAATATTACAGCATAGTATTTCTTAAAGTGTGTTTCAAGTGTTGTTAAAAGTGATACACATTAAAAAGTTATATAGTCAAATGATACTGAAAAATGTATAAAATAGTTTAAAATATTAATTTATTTCATTATGGTTTGTTTTCCCAGCTGAATGATAAGCTGCTTCGTGAGATTGGTGGCTGCGTCTGTGTTGCTCATGCTTATAAACCCAGCATCTAGTATGATGTTTGGTAGAAAGTATACCAAAAATAATTATTTTTAAATGAATTTTAGAGCTCTTATATGCTAATGAACTGAGTGAAAATCTAAGAGAGAGAATACAGGTTTAAGTCCCGGCTTTTCAAAATAACTAATCTATGATTTTAAAAATACATTATGGTTTTTGAACTTATAATACACAAAGAAGAGAAAAAAATTCAAAAGCTAAAAATAAAGTAGGAGTGACACCAGCAAGACAGTAACATTGGTCGTTTCTGATTTCATTCTCCTTCACAAGAAAAACTAACAACTATTCATGGACAACACATTACTGAGAGAATCCTAGAACATGGAGAAGAGGCTGAAGCACACTCCCCACACCATAGAGACCAAGAGAGACCGTGGTAGAAGGGTAAGAGGAAAGGCTACATGCTGACCATGTTGCCCCTCCTCCAGCCAGCCCAGTGACGCAGACAGGGGTTTCTCCTGAGCCTACAATTCTTCCAGTGGGAAAAGAAGCCTGGAGTGACATCCTTTCATTGTATGGTCCCAAGATAATATAACAAATCCTTATTTAGGTTGTATTTTCTGTATGTACATATATCATTTCACACATGTAAGAGAGTCTGTAGGATAAATTTCAAGACGTGAATTTGTTGAGTCAAAGTGTACGTGAATTACAAAATTTAGTGGATTGCCAAATTGCTTTCCATTAAGGTTACATGAGTTATACTCTCATCATAATGGATAAATGCCTGTTTCCCTTTAGTCTTCACAATACTGCATGTGATCAGCTTGTCATCTATATCATATAGTTGTCATCAATTGTAGTTGAGCAAAGTGGTCTTTTATGAATTTTAATTATATCTTACTTTGGATTTTGTGCTTTTTTTCTTTTTGCATGCATACTATGACTCTCTGCCTCCCTGACTCTCTTTAATTGTACAGTTTGGTAAATTCTTCTGTTTTCGTTATTAACTCCTTCTATTTTGTAAATGTGTATGAGTGTGTGTGTGTGTGTGTGTATAAGGGTGGAGGGTATGTGTGCGATGCTTACCATATAATTTTGGATTTAAATACTACTTTTATGAATCATCCTAAACACTCATGGGATGTTTCTGCAGTGCTCTCATTTTAGAGATGAGGAAAACACAGAGGTTCATAGAAGTTTAGCACCTTACCAGAGGGCCACGCAGCTAGATAAGATAAAACCTACACTTGATCTCAAATCTAAACTCTCTTCACTAAACAGGGGCCTTCTGATTATATAATTAATGTGCCAACATAGTTTTATGACTGTTTTGTTGTATAGCTCATTATGCTAAAATAATTAAAAGGAAAATAAGTAAAAGGAAAAACGCCTTGTGTATGTTTCATCACATCTACAGCAAACAGAAACATTCACACATATTAATTTTCTCTGTAACCCGATTTTTAATGAATCATGGTTCAGTTTGTTGAAGTATGTATTTAAGCATTTTCAGGAAAAGAGCAGCTGGCATCTTTACAAATAATCAAACTTCTACTAGCTATCTGAGGTGGTTTGTAATAATAATTACAACTCCTTCTGTGTTAATATGTACCATATAGTTTCTTAAACTTTTAAGATTTTTACTTAAGACTTTAGAGTTTTTAGAAGTTTGTTATTTAAAAAAATTCATCCTTCTACAACCTTATATAGTATAAAATAGGATTCTCCCCATTTTACAGTTGAGCATGGAAGGCTGAAACAATTGAGTAACATGTAATGAGAGCAGCAGCTGCTGTTTCAGCCCGGGTGTAACTGACACTAAAGTCTCTGCTCTTAAATGCAAAGTAATAATGTTGTCAAATTTTGTTTAGTAAAATAAATTATTTCAACTTAAAACCTATTAGTTGATCAAGGAAGAGACGGGAGTGGAGAGGGCCTTGGTGTAGACTGCCGGTTTTCAGAGTAAGCTCTGCTGGACAATGAGACCACCAGGTCAGACCCCAGTAACCCTTCAGATTTCTGAGATTTCCTACCATGAATTAGGGAAAATGAAAGATTTTGAGCGGAATTCAGAGATGCTGGGCAAAAGGGAGATAATTTTCTACCAGCAAAGAAAAAGACTTTAGGTCCAAGAATATCAGCAGAGAACAAGGTAAATTCCAGGTGGAGGGATTAGAATTAAAGGTCGATTGTCATTCATTGATGGGGGGTAGGAAGTAGGTAAATCTGAGTGTTAAATGTAAACCACTGAAATATCATTTTAAACTATTATTAAAAAGGAAGACTGACATGTTTGTAAAACTAGAATATGCTTAATTTTCCAAATAGGGAAATTCAAGTTTAATGTGAGCAGTAACCAATTACTGTTGAAACTTTTAGGAAATGAATCATAGAAATTTGCATTAAAATTATATTGGACATTATATGTCATTGTTAAGCTTAGCAGGGATTAGTTCATGTACTAAAATTTAATACTTTTTGAGTGTATTGGAAGCTCATGTACAAAATTGCACTTTCTCTTAGCAGTCCACACCCCAGATACCTCCTACTTTTTGTTCTGTGCAAATGTACAAATGTTCACACCTTAGCTGGTCATGACAGAGTGTAGATTGTGGTAGAAAGAGTTTTGGATATACATCAACATATGGCTATGTTTGAATCCTGGACTCATGCAGCTGTAGTCAAAAATATTAGCCCCTTGTCTCTCAGAAAAAGGAGGAGGTGTAATATCAAAATTTTAGATTTGATAGATTTGAAATTCTTATTTTATAAACATTTCAAATAAGTTGCAAAAAAGTACCTGAAAAATGGTAGGCACTCCATCATAGAGGCCCAGGGATAGGTAGAAGGCATAGTACCCGCTTCTATACAGCTGACTAATAAAACGTATGCAATTCTGAAGATCACAGCTGAAAGAATTGAAAAAATAAAGTTTTCATTCGTTTATTTTGAACACCAACTACATTCAAGGCCAAGTACATTCTAATATCAAATCTTTAAGATTTGCTTTGTGTGAAATACTCTTTTTCAGGTATTCACTTGACTGATTTTATCTTACTTGACTATCATGAAAAATAGTTCCTGAGTCAGGCTCCCCCTTATTCTATTTGTCACTGCCTGATATTTACGATGTAGTTATTTTCTTATCTTTTAGTCTCTGTTTCATCATGAGAATGTAAGCTTCACCTGGGCAGGTGCTTCTTTACTTTTTTATGGCCATGTAACTAGTGCCTTGACTTATGTGTGACATATTGCATGTGATAGTAAATGATTTAATAAATCATGCTATATCACAATATGTGGTACCCATTTATCTTGTCATAAAATATCCTTTTCCGATGTTCTTTGATGTTTATAAGTTGTTTCCTGCTTATGAAAATGCAGTATTTTTCTTGCTTTGGTTTTAAATATTTTGACATTTCAAATAATGCTATTATGAACATCTCTGTACATGAATGTTATTGCCTAATTCTGATTATTTCCTCAGGATAAAATCTTAGGGTGGAGTAGCTTGATCAAAGATTACATTTCAAAATGTAATCTTTAAATATTTTGACACAGCAGTAGATTCATTAGCAACAGCTAGTCCAGTACCCTGCTGCTAATAAGAACTCAAGAGAGATTTATTTAACTGAATGTTTATGTTTTTGAGTAAAGAAATAGAGTGAGATGCAGAAGGAGCTCAGAGAAACGAGGTGGTCTAGGGTGCTCTGGAATAAGCATTGTATACAAAGGCTAAAAACCATGAATTTGACCAGCTCTCTACCACACAATAGGCGAGGCATAGGTTATAACAATTGTGGATGGGTGGGTCAAAACAGCAGGTAGAGAATAATGGTTTAAAGTAGGCTTGGGGAGAACCCTTGGCTGTTTACACAGAGGCCAATGACTGCCCGCATAGACAACAGAATAAAATGCCCAATAAACAAAAATGGTATCTTCCTTTAGACTACGAGACAATCAAGATTAATATTAATCTGAAGGAGTTTCTAGTGATTGTGCTATTTAACTCACTATATGAAAACTAAATTGCTGTCTAATGGAATAGTATTCAGTGTAAGGACGTTACAAACTAAAATCATATTTTTATGAACCATTCTTCATTTTATAAATATAGAAGTATTTAATTGTCCCCCTTTATATTATTAATAGGTACAAATTAAGCATTTTAAAATTTCCTCTGCTTTCCAAAGCATCAGATTTGCTGAAGCATGCTAAGTAAATTAATCAAGACTCCACACTGTGCATTTTTAAATACCTGGTAAATGCAAAATACTGCACTGGATGTTATCTGAGCTAGAATCAGGTAAGTCACTGTTCCTGTCCTGGGAAGATTTTAATCTCCTTGGGAAGAAGAGATGTCAGTACAGGAAGTAACAAAATGAGGGTTAAATACATGTTCAAGGGATGAGGAAGAAGTTAAGTAAACAGTACTAACACCCTTAACAGCAGAGAGACAAGTCTGACCTGAATTTACAAGTGAGAGGAATGGCTTAGTTTGAAGTTCCAGGGAAGACCCTATGGAGAAGGTCGGATACACAGGATTTAGGTCAAGTCAGCAGAAGGAGATGTCATTATGTCAGGAGAAACAGCATGAGTCAGAAAAAAATAAGAAATGTAAAGAAAGGAAGTGGGAAAAGATAATAATGTTCACCTCATGGGAAATAAAACAGTGTGGCTGAGTGGATGGTAAATGTGGAAAATTAAAGGCAGATGCCATTGAAAGATATGATAGATATACACAGACTACCAGGCCAAGACGTTTAATAGAAGACCAAAAAAAGTGACTAACTTCTAAAATGGTTTGCCTGTCATTATGCATGTGACATTTTAACAGTGACCCACCCGCTCTCATAGGGAATTGTAAAGACAGGGGTCGATCCATGAACGAAGTTAATTGACACTAAATGATTTCTTTTACCTTAAACCAGAAGGTTCATAAAATGGTTGGCCATTTAGTTCATTGCTACATTGGAAGCACAGTTAGGAAGAAGAAAGTGTACAGCACTGGGACGAACTCCACATAATTTAATGGGCTAATGATAATTTATAAACTCAGAGGATATGATTCCTAATCCTGCTCTTACAGTTAACACAGCATGTGGTGTTTCTGCATTAATTTCTCTGGTTATAAAATAACTGTATTCCACAACTCTCAAGGGGATCCTACAAAATCAATTGAATAACGACAGATAAGTACTTTGAGCTTCTTAGCGAGAAAACGAAATCTTATAATTGCCTTCTTCAACCACCTTCATTTTATTTTATAGAGTGAACTGGAGTACATGTAAGAGATGGATTAATTTTATCTCCCTTCATTTTTTTCTTGGTAAATCGCACGAAAAAGGAATTCTCACAGATGTGCAGCGTATAAAGATTTTGTTCATAAATGGTAAACATATGATATAACTAGCAATGAAATCACTTCTGCGACACATTTAAGAATTGAGGCATAACTCTTTATAATCAAAACTCATATACATAACATACAAAAGGATGCTTTTATGTTATAATCCACTGTTAGAGTCATTTGTATGTGTTCTTTTGCTTTTCCATAACAGATAATGGACTTTCACTGATTCATGTATATTTTTTTGGTCCAGATTCAACTTTGCTTCCTGGCACAGATTTTTAAAAAATACCTGGCTAAATTGAAATGTGCTGTCCTTGGGCAAAGAACAGCTCTCTGTGTAGCACTAACAAGCTTATTGTATCTGTTAATGTTATTTTGGGTACATGCAATAGAAAGCAATGGACCTTGGCCTACTTAAGTACAAAGGAGATTTATGAGAAGGTAGCATGGTACTCAAAGGCAATGAAAGAGCAGGGTGGCAAAGCTTCTGCAAGGGCAATGCCAGAACAGCTCCAGGGACAAGGAATTCCTCGATGTTATAACGAGGTATTGTCATCAAGTTGCCTCATCTCTCCCGAGATTGCAGTGGGTAGCTCTCAGTTTATGATCAAAATTCCCAGGCAGCATGTGAATCTGATTGCCCCATCTTGAAGGTAGACCATAATGGTTTGACTGAGTCAGGTGCGGACGGCAGCATCAGGTGTTAGGGGGCTGTAACAAGAACAGGAAGATTTGTTGGGTGTCCAAGACCCACCGCACTTGGTGACTACTGACGCTCTCATGATCAAAGACATTCTTGGCTCTTATATACATAACTCTTCTCTAGGATATGCTAAAAGGGATTTGAATAAAAACACCTCTAATACTAGTAAGTGCTGTTCGATGCATCAAAGAGGGCACCTCCTGAGAACTAGGAAAAATAAATTTGTCAAGAGTTAAAGCAATCCATACAAAAGTCAGTTTAAAAATTTGAATGGTGTCTACTCTTAAAGGATTTGAAAAGTAGAATGTTCTAGAAAATAAAAGCAAGAAATAGAGAAAAATAGAGGAAACAATGGGATGAGCTAAATTCCAGTGTACCATATAAAGTAACTGAAAATCTATTCAATAAACATACTAAAGTCCTTAGTTGTGGAAATAAAGATACTGAGAACTGATAACATACAGTACGAAAGAAACACTTTGGCATAAGTCAGCTAGTATCAATTCAGATCTATCATGGAAACCTTTTAAGGAAAGAGCCCAGAACTTGATTAAATTGTTTTCTTAATAAAAAGAGAACAGAACAGAAGTGGTGGAGGAGTATCCTTGCACGCCAAGGAGGTGTGCAACTGAATGGGAATCCATGGGTCTGAGGGTGGATCACAGTAGAACATTTGGGTGAGGATGAAGGGAAAGGAAACCATATTTGATGTTGCTGTGGAAGAAGATGACAGCTCACTCAGCCCAGCAGATGCTTCCCTAATACAGATCATGAAACTGTCACAGAAGCAAGATATAGTGGTAATGTGGGACTTCAAACGTCTGGACATCTGCTGGAAGTCTTGTTTTGCTAAAAGCGACAAATCTAATAAATTCAGCAGTGGTAGATAATGTGTTCTCTTCAGCAATGTCATCCCCATATGTCTCAGTGTTCTCCAACACAGACCCATCCTCCAACCCCAGCCAGACCTTTGCACTTCAAGCAGGAACCCCAATCTTACGTACACAAATCCCTTACCAGGCTACAGAAGGCTCTCTCTGTTGGCTTTTACTAACACCTGGTTCTTCCCTAAGAAGGTGGCTTCAACTTCAGTCTCTGAAGGGGAGTTTTCTTAGTTTCCCAAGGCTCATGTAACGCAGGATATGGAGGCTGCTTTGACAGTACCTTGCTTCTTTGGTGCTGTTTCTAAACCATTACGACTCAGAGCCCATGTATGTAAGCAGACTCTACTTTACCACTTATACTTGGCTTTATCATCTCGATCCTTTTCACGTTTCCACCATCCACCCAACACTTGTCAATATCCCTCATCCGTGACCATCCTCCCTGAAGGGTCTGATCCCAGTCAACGGTTTCACCATGTGCCTTAAGCCTGGCTATAATTGTGGCCTTCACGTGGGCAAACCTTAGAGTGTTCTGACTTCTCATTTCTTTTGCCTTCAATTTCTAACTCTTTTTCCCATTCTGCATCAGTCACTCCCACATCTTTAACAGTCTGGAATAGGTTTCTGTAGCAATATTTTCACTCCTGGCGTCTTACATTCCACTCCCTGGCTATTTCTTCAAGATGCTCACTCCTTTATTCCTTTTACATCTGTTTTCTGACTGCATTTAGAAAGCCTATCTTTGACTACCTTATTTTTTCCAGCTTACCAGGAAAAGTCTCTTTGCTTCTTATTCCATCTAGCTAGATCATGCTACTCATCAATTCATCCATTCTCTTGCCAATAGTCTCATCTTCCAAGCCTCCTTTCTTCACCAGCTCTCAGCTCTAAGCTGTTGAGCAGAGTGAGGAAAAATTCACAGTTTATAGATTGTTGTGATTAAGTACTCAGACTATCTGATCTCATCTGGGCCTTAAAATCTACCTGAAGTTCCTTGTATGTGATCCTTGTCATCTCCTTTTCCTGCTCTCTACAGTTGCTATGTCCAACCTTCATTCATGGTAAAGCCCAAATATATCATCCCTCTCTAATTCAAAGAGGAAAGAGAGGACGTCAACTGAGAAATTCTTAATGTTTCTTGTCACTATGGTAGACAGGATATTTTTGGCTGGAAGTAGCATAACCCCTTATCAAAAGTGGCTTTAAAGGGTAAGGACTTTTATTGTCTCACTTAAGAAAAAGCTGTAATGTAGGTAAGTCTAGGGGTTAGTTCAGCTGTATAATATTGTCATTGGAGACTCAGCCAGTTTATATCTGTGGTGGGTATAAGATTCAAGCATGAAGTCTCACAAAGCATGACTTCTAGTATTTATGCCTTTGCAACCCCTTCCCTGGGGTGTGGGTGGGACATGTGACTTGCTTCTAACCCGCAGACTATGGCAAAGCTGACAAGATGTCACTCCTTTGATTGTGGAGTGTAGTCTTGCTAGCTGACTTACTTTAGAAACTCTACTGCTAGCTTAGAAGAACCAAGCAGCCATATTTTGGAGGCTCCCATGGCAAGAAGCTGAGAGGCCTCTAGGAGCTGAGGGGCAACTTTAGCCAACAGGCGGGAAGAAACTAGGGTCCTCAGTCCTACAACCACAAGGGAATGAATTCTGCCTACAAGCTGAGTGACATTGGCAGCATATTCTTCCCCAGCAGAGCCTTGAGATGAGGGCACAATCTGATCCCTTGATCACAGACTTGGGAAACCCTAAGCAGAGGCCCTGGTCAAGCTGTGCCAAGACTCCTGATCCAGAGAACTCATGCCCAGAACTCATTCTATAGTAGACATACTGGTGTTCTTACCAAGATTGGTTCCCGCATTAGAGCCTTTGACTTAATAATCCCTTTTCATGGCTCATTCTTCCTTAGTCAACATTTTCATTCATCTTTTATACATATATAGATAGATAGTCTATATATATATACACACACACACACACAATCATTCTTCCTTTATTTCATTATACAAAAGTAATTATTAAATTTTTACCCTGTGTCAAGCACTAACCAGATGATAGAAATTCAGCATTAAACAAACAAACTATATATATATATAGGTGAAAAATATTGGTCCTGAGCTAACACCTGTGCCAATATCCCTCTGTTTTGTATGTGGGATGCCACTACAGCATGGCTTGATGAGTGATGTAAGTCTGTACCCAGAATCCGAACCTGCGAACCCTGGGCTGCCAAAATGGAGCACACAAACTTAACCACTATGCCATTGGGCTGGCTGCAGTAAAATATTCTTATCAAAAAGACACTGACTGTTGCTTAAATAAACTATTCAAATTGTCAGATTGGATGCAGCTGCAAATAAATTTGAAAAATTCCTGTTAAGATAGCCCAGAGTGCATAATCTGAATAGTATTTCATTTTGAACCCCTTCAGCAACAAATTCAAGTCTACTCCATGCTCGTGGGTGTCTATGATGGCCTAGATCTAAGGTCAATCACCTGGAAAAGTCAAAAGAGAACATGACATGAATATTTTCAAAACTTTACTCATTACAAGTCAGTGGTCTACTCTTCCAATGTGGAATTCCTGAGTACATCTCAAACTGACTCATTCTCCTCATCACTTCTCCCATATAGTTGATCAATTCCTGTTTATTTCCACTCTAAAAATAATTTCCACATGTTTCCTATCCCTTGGATGCAGATCTTAGCATGGCGTAGTGTAAACCTTATTCTCAGGATAATTTTTTTCCTACTTCCTTACTTTTATCACTCAAAGTACAAATGGAATGCCGTTTTTTGGTTGAAGGCTACCAGGTAGACTTTCGGAGTTACTTGTTTTGCTCTCTGGTCTCTGTACTCCTTTGATAGTTTATCATTGTCTCTATAAGACACCTAGAAAGCTGTATGTGATTGACATACTGGTCTGCCCTTCCAGATCAAGTGTTTTGCAAGACCGGGTCTACAACATATTAATATTGTTTCCAGGATCTAGAAAATTGACTGACACAATAGCCACATAATGAGTATTTTTAGAAGTATTAAGAATTAATGAAACACTACCAGAAAAAAGGTTGCCCAGCTCCATTCTATTGATTTTCTTCTCTAGCACCATCTTCATTTTAAAAAGACATAATTACTGATATGATTGGCAATGTGCTAATTATGTATTTTTCTTGTAAGTTACTGAGGAACAGTTTAAAGCACTAATTTTAATGGTGACGCTGATATTTCCAGTTGACAAGCGTGAGGAAGCATCTAGAAAATGGGATCAGACCACTGGAGAAATGTGACATGTAAAAGAATTCGCTGGACAGAAAGTATTCCAGAGAAGCTGGGAGAGCATGTCCCACACAAGTTTCCTTCTGCCAATTCCCACCTGACTTCTTTGCACAGTTATATTTCAAGGCCACGTGGGTTTTGGCGAATTGAGCAGTTTCAATTAGTTTATCATTTGCTGATTACTTGCAGTAAGTAATGTAATAAACACACCCTGCAATATGTATGCAGCTTTTTGGTGGCTTGAAAGTAACTTGCCTTCACAGTACCCCACGTTATACAGAGCTCGGCTATTCTAGTGGGAGAGACAAGGTAGGTCGGTCTGCAATACTCTCCTGTGAGCAGCCACTACGGCCCGTTTATTGCTATTATTTAGCTCATCCTCAGTACATGCAAGAGAATATTATTTTCTTTGTTGCTGTAGTTTTCAGGTTTCTTTCGTGTCTATTTATTCCTCCTAAATCATTATCAGATTTGTTTTGAAGAAAGCCAAAGTCAATTTTAGTATAAATTATGAAGACATATATGGAATATTTGTAGAAAAGTAATAACAATATGGAAACTCTCAGAATATCCATCTTTTTCTGTCAATAGATGTTAATATGTAGCAAATAAAAATGGTAATATCCTCTGTATATCTTAATTAAAGAGATTTAATATTTACACAGGACCATGAAGAAAGCATTATTTAATGTGCTCCCTTTCTCCCTCCTTCTTGCTGCCCCTCTGTCCCCATTCTGTGCCATAGTTGTAGCATTATTTTCACCTCAGCTCAAAAAAAATAAAGTTTTGACTAAAGTCTCTCTGAGGCCTCACACTAAATGAGTCCCTCTCACATACACAGTCATAGCAGCTCCTACTTTGACTTCAGAAACTTTAAAATAGTTTTTATGCCAGAGCCCAACCTAATCCTTGTTCTGGAAAAGGAAAACCCCTGTTAACATCGGCCAGGGTCCACAGCACCACAGAGCGGAAGCCACAAAGATTCACATTTGCTCTGCACTGGAGAGGAGAGCAGGGTCCACCAGGAGGTGAACACCCAGCAATGGGGCGGGGGGGAGGCGTGGTGGAGGGAGACTAGTGAGGAGTGGAGAGACAGGAGAAGACATGGCGGCAGGGCAGAGTCATATGGGATATCCTTCCGTACCTAAGCCGAGAAACTTGCTCCACATTCCCTTATTTGATACAAGTAAATGACATAGATGGGGTCATTTGATTCCTCTGGGAATGAAAGTCAGCTGGCTAGTCAGAAAGCCTGGTACAAACGTGCTGAGACCTCCAGGGGTGTCCCGAGTTTGTCTTCTCTGGGGTAAGTCGGTATAACAGTACTTAGGTAAGGGTGTCCTTGCTTCCTGGGCGCCTGGAGAGGCACAGTCAAGGTAGAGCTGGGAAAGCAGCTCCATCCTGGGAGCTTTTCTTGCTATGAAAGAAAATCAGTTCTCACTTTCATATAATTGGCAAGCATAAAAAGGATGCATTTTATGGGCACCAAAAAAAAACCCCCACATGTTGTGTGCTTAATAAATATTTATAGCCCTGTTACTGAAACCAATGAGCTCTGTAAATTTTTTATTTTAAGATTTTATTTTTTCCTTTTTCTCCCCAAAGCCCCCCAGTACATAGTTGTATATTCTTTGTTGTGGGTCCTTCTAGTTGTGGCATGTGGGACGCCGCCTCAGCATGGTTTAATGAGCAGTGCCATGTCCGCGCCCAGGATTCGAACCAACGAAACACTGGGCCGCCTGCAGCGGAGCGCACGAACTTAACCACTCGGCCACGGGGCCAGCCCCAAGAGCTCTGTAAATTTTAAAATGCACTCAAAGTTTCCAGAGCCACGTGGGGATTAAACTTAACTTTCCCTGGGAGTGAAACTTGGAGCAGAGGAGAGTTGAATGCTTTTAGGTGTTTAATTCCCAAGCGTGGCAATACATTCACCCTGTTGCTTCTTCCTCTGATCGTCTCTGTCATACCTGCCTGTGGCACCACTCAAGGTGATTACTAGAGGCACTAATTAGTTTGGAAGAGTCAAAATAAGTCATCCAAAAGAAACAGTCAGTTCATTTTTTCCTTCCATCTCTAAATAGAAATGCCCCACATTCAACACTTTGCTCACACTGCTGTGCTCCTAATCCCTCTGCTTTATCATCTTCTCCTTCTTCATCTCCTTTCCCATTATGCCATGAAAGGCATATACAAGTAAAAGTGAAGTCAGGAAAAAAAATGGTGTCTATATTAATTTATTGTAGAGCCTGTCAGTTTTAATCGTATCAAAGTAAAGATTATGTTTCTATAGGTTAATTCTCTAAAATGACTTGAATTGATTATCTCTATTGTGGTTATTGTGATGCTAAAGAAAAATTCCAGTGATGATTCATTTCATCACAAATCATTCTCTACTCTCTAAATTTAACATTCTCTAAACATAGTCTAGCAAAGGAAGGCAGTTGGACATTATTTGTAGAGTCATGTACTTATTCCTATTAATCTTGTTCTGAGTATACTTTGGAAAGCAAAATCTAGGAATTTTGTAACTCGAACACAAAATACTTCCTCCCCAGGAAGAGTATTGTACTTTAAAAGTAATACTTGATTAATTCTTTTGGGCTTTATCCATGAAATATATGCTTCAGAAATAACATATGTGTTATTCGTATCATCAAAGGTTTTCAAAAAATATTTATGAAAAGCTTAATATGTGCTCATTCTCTTGGACCTTGGAAAAGATTACAGTAAAATTCTATACTCTGCCTATGTAATCTTGTGTTGTCCCTGATGATCTCCTTCATAGGACCCACCATGAGGACCACCTTCTTGATGCCTGCATCTGTGCTGGAGAAAGAGGCGTAGCCAAGTAGACCTGGCCTTCTCAGTGTTTATAGCAACCAGCTGCAACCTGGCCCTGACCACTTCTCAGCACGCCTGACATTTCTCCCTCATTGCCTCCTTGGCTCATCACTCTCAGAAATGTTCCAAATCCCTTTAGCCCATAAGCTTCCAATTTTCCTTCCTCAATCTCAGCAGATCTCTTACTTCACTGGGCATTTTGGGACAGTTCAGAAGGACTCCTTTCAGTATTTCAGCATGCCTCATTTTTTTCCTTCATTCTTTCATTGTCTCAGGAATAGAATGGAGTGTAATTGTTCAAAACCCAGAACTATATTTTTGATTCCATTTTCTGGCATCCTGAGGAGCCCTGAATGTATGCTCATCCCTTTGAGTTTAAGCATTTTAAACGGCATCCTCCTAATTTTTTGTTTTAATCATCCATTTATTCAATGAACAAATATTTACTCAGGGCCTGCTATATTAGGCATTGGGTCTAAAGAAGAAAAAAAATGAGTCTTGACATTTGGGGGTTCACAGACTGATATTTAGATAGTCATTCTATAATATGGTGAGTGAAATAAGAACAGCAAATATTGTATTGAACTCTGACTATAGCCAGACATTGTATTAAAGTCATTATTGAATATAATTCTAAAACAAAGCATGATGAAATAAAATCTGTCCAAGGACATTCTGTGCTTACACCATTTTTACCAACTATAAAACTAAGGTTTTCAGAGGTGAAATAATTTGTCAAAACATGTATAACTAGAGAGTGGCAGAGTTGATGTTCAAACCCCTGACTTTGTGATTTGAGGGCTCATGTCTTTAAGGTATTGTATTGTCTATACAATGATGAGGTGCTGCATAAAGTACTATGGCAGAATAGGAATGTTTAAGCCAGGTTGGTATATGGCAGTAGTCTCCTTGGAGCAGGTTACACCCACATTGTCTTACTAAATGAGAGTTGGATTTAGGCAAGAGGGTGCTTGGGTCTTGCCCTGGAGGGCATTGCATATAGCAAGGTGACCACCAGTCACATCAAGAGAGCAGAAGCGGTCTAGTATTAGAAGGTCATAGAGTTGAAAGATAGTGGTGGAAGATTACACTGAGAAGCAGGCTGGGACCTTGTCCTTGAGAGCCTTTATGGTACAAGGAGGAGTTTAGATTTTATGTAAGAAGCCACTGGGAACCAGAACAATTTTAATAAAAGAAATTCCAAGGTCAGATTTGCGTTACTTATAAGTCTACCTAGAATGGGAGAGGGTGAAAGAAGAAAGCCAGACAAGAAGCAGAAACAGAAGTTAGACAATTGTTCCAATAACCCAGGTGAGAGGTGATTGATGAGTGCTCTATGGAGCAATGGCATCACTATCAAGCAGACCTGTGCTGTCATTCTGCCTCTGACACCTACCAGCTGGGTGACTCAGGGCTAGTTTTTAACCTTTCTAATTTCCAAGTTCCTAAAATGGTAAATGAAGATAATACCTCCTTCATAGATTTATTGAAGGGAATAATGTGACAATCCGTGTAAACTGCTTAACATATTGCTTGGCACATTGTAAGCGTTCAACAAATTAGTGATGTTATTATTACTAATGTTATATCTACTAGCAAATTCAATGCGAATAGCTCTCTTGGGGAGCAGGACATGGAGCGTTAGCTCAAATTTTATGCTTAGAAGTTAGGATTAAATGTTGTAGTTGATGGAACAGGTCTAGTTCACTGGGCTGCAGAGATTTCCAGACACAAAACACATGTAACAGATAGCAGTCTTTGTGCACAAACCCAAGATATATTTCATACTAAAGCTGCATCAAGGCCTCTCCTGATGCAAGAATTTCAACTTCAGACACCACTGGGCTTCCCTTCCCCCATAGGGTTCGACTGGTTACCAAAAATCTAAGGAATGTGTCAGGCCCTTAATCCCGAGCAATGCCATTGTTTCCTTGGACTCTTCTGCTCTCCAGGACTACAAGAGAGGGTCTTCAAAGGCCACTCAAGACACTGCTCACAGTGGACTCAAGGATATTGTATTGGTCAGGCTATGCTGTGGTAGCAACAAACCTCAGAAAGTCTATCACTTTTACTTGCTCATGCTACATGTTCAGTTCAGGTCAGCTCGGGAGGGGTGCTCTGCTCTGCATCTGAGCACTCTGGGACCCAGGATAATGAAGTGTTTCCAGGCACCATGACAGAGGGAAAGAGAAAAGCATCATGAGTCCCTCATTGACTCGTAAGGCTTCTACCAAAAAGTGATGTGCCACTTCCTTTCATGTTTAACATTGGCCAAAGCAAGTCATGAGACACACCCAAATCCCAAAGGATGGCAAAATAAAATCCCACCACGTAACCAGGAAGAGACCCAGATATATTTGGTAAATAGCACTGATGTCTCCCACGGATGCCAGTCACAGTCCGCTGCCCACAAACTTGCCCACAGTTACATTTTAATCTGTTCTTTAGTCTGGAAAGTGTAGTGTGCAGCCTCCACTGACTTCCCACAGCTAGCCCCAAAGTGGGGCATTGCTTGCTGATGGGGGCTTTGCTCCACGATGTGCAGAGAGCATCCCACACCACCACCCTGAGGAATCTCAACCTGATTAGGATGGTCTACTTCTGCTTCTTTCCATTCAAACTTTGTTTGCCCCACCAAAGTCTTGGCAAAGATAGCTCCTAGATGTCTGCAACTTCTGCTTTCAGCCCATCACAATTTTAAAAAAGCTTGTTGTTAACTGTCATCCACTATTTCCACCGCACCCAATTCCCTAGGCAAAGAGATCTGAAATGACAACTAAAACAAGTTCCATCAGACAGTAGAGGGGATTAATGCATTCAACAGTGAGCAAAAAAATACAAAATTATATTATTGTATGAGAAGCTTGAAAAAATGACAAATCTTGAGCAAAAGCCAGTGAGGAAACCATACTTCTTAGTGAACTAAGTTTTGGAAATAGTGGAGATGATCTGGCCAAATCAAGAGGCAGAACGTAGAAAGGGCCTCTGAGACAAAGGCCAAGAGGAAGAGGTGAGCGCTTGAGCAGTGATGGCCCTGGAGCCTGGGGGTGGGTGGAGGTGGCAGGAGGGAGCCGAGGGCACAGACTGTTCATGAGTCAGATATGAGGTTTTTAGTGAATGCAAGAGCAAAGCATGATTTCCAAGTTTAAGTCTTGTTTCTTGGGTGATTGATAGCATCATAAACTCAAATATTTAACCCTGAAAGAGAAGGAGTTTCTGTTTTTCTTTAATTGAGGGATGGGATCCAGGTTGGTTATGTTCAGTTTGAAGCATCTGTGGAATAACCAAAAAAAAGACATGTAGCAAGTATTAAGATATATAAGGGTGGGTCTCAGGAATGATATTTGGATTAGAAATAAAGACTTGGTATATAGGTGGTTGGTGAAACCATAGATGAGATGAGATCTCCCAGGACAGCGAGAAGGTAAGGAAGGGCTCACAGCTCAAGTTGCCTTTCCTTGGAAAGAAAAATATCATTTGCCAAGGTGACCACTGAATTTAAGCATTAAACCATCTTCTCTCTGCCAAATGAGTGTTTATTCCTATTCTGCTTGATAATTGATCTCTGGTTTCTTCACACGTGCTGACAAAATAATCAAAAAACCTCCTGAAATGTATATGGTACAATAACTGAAATAAATGATGCCACTGCATAATCTGTCAGCTAAATAATAATTACTACTGCAAGAATATCATAGCTTATTGAGTATTAACTCTGTGCTAAGCTTAGTTTAAGTTCTTTACATACAGTTGACTTAAATTTTCAGGAATACCTCATTCCAGTATGTAGCATTATCTTCATTGTTTTGTGGAGGGAAATAGGCTAAAACAGTTTGAGTGAAGGGAGAGGGTGGATGTAAGATTTAAGCCCCATTTTTTTTTAACTCCTATAACGTCTCATATACTGTTATCCATTAGACAAAAGTGTTGATTTATTAATAATTTAGAATGTTAAACTTTCATCAAATAGTGGTTGTGTTTAGTTATTCAGAGGTGAATTACAACTGAAGTCATAACTCTCAATTTTCTCCTTCCATCTTGCTGTCAAAAGATCAGTGGGTAAAGAAAATACTTTAATCACTCACATGAAGCGCATTTTTACCCTGTCTTACTAGAGCTAAGTAATACTCAGATCCTCACGTTTCCGTTGTCAGTACATACTGGATGTTTGAGAGAGTACACCAAGCATCAGTCCCTCACTGAAAATAGCCATGCGGGATGTTTATGAGAGTTTAAAAATGCTTTATCACACCTGTCACCTGGCAGCGTGCATGAGCCTGTTATGATGGAGATGAGCAAACAATCAGTAAAAAATACCTAATGTGATTTCTATACACAAGTAGCCTCAAATGGAAAAGTAGAAACTAGTAAATAATGTTTGTTGAGAAGATATAGTAGCAATAAACAGCCGGTAAGTGAATGGTTAGTAAGAATTTAGCTCACTTTATGTATGCTTTCCATATTAAAGTAAGAGTAATTAAAGGAGAATTGCTAGTTTTTGACACTGACAGCATTTTTTCTTTTTAAGATAAGAGAACAGTTCCTTTACTTACATTCTACTTGACTCCACAGGCCCATTGTGCTGTCTGCTGTAATCTTGCTGAATTATGTGAGGAACAACTTTGCTAAAAGACTACTAGAAATATAAGATTGGTATATTGCACTATATCTTCTCCCATACCAGAATGAATTAAGGTTTCAACATAGATGAAACAGCAAGCACACCACAGCCAATGGTTAACTAGGTAATCTAGTTAACTGGAGAACTGGTCTTGGTTTATTTAGTCCTGTCCTAAATCTCTTACTGATAGTTCCAATAGATTATTTCAATTGGACCTGTTTTCTTGACCTAAAGATTTAAGTGACAGCAAATAGCACTCTGATCTTTGGCCCATCTAAAAAGCTCCAACCAGCCAGGCTAAACTTCATCATTGTTTATTTCCACGCAGTACAGATAGAAACTAAACCCCCCACCTCCAATTTTACTGCCCTTTGGTATTACATAATTATTTTTATTAATCATAAAGCTGTTAAATCCTACCATTTTTGCTGGGATTTTAGAAGTTGAATACCTAACATTTATCATTATCACATGCAACCTTAAGTGGCTTAAATGGGCATTTGAGGAAGTGTCACCTCATCTGTGTGTGGCAACGCTGAGGAATTGCTTCGGAACAGATGTTAGCGTTTAACACATTTACTTCTTAGATGTTCATTTGAAAAGAAATCTCTTAGGCTGTAAATTATCAGACTGACAGAGAGGGAAGATATTTATATTGTTCTTATCAATTAAACATCTTTGATTTTAGAGTCAAAGCCTTTAGTGAAGTCTTTCAGAACAGTTAAACACTGTTCATGTCTCCTGACTTACTCTCATTAAGCATTTAAACACTCCACAGGGAGAAATTGTGTTCCCAACATCAGTGATTCACAGTTCCCGATGTTAACGCTCATACTCTTTAAAGAGATCCGTCACAGTAAATATCTGCTCTAAAAGGAAGGGTGGGCTGGGATTACCCAAGTTCTATGTTGAATAAGGCGCTGGCTCTTCCTCTTCAGCAGGCATCAGGTTCAGCTGGCAGTGGGTATGTGAAAACAGACGACTGGCTCCCACCTCCAGAGTTTCTAAATCGGTAGGTCTTTGGTGGGGTCCAATAATTTGCATTTATAACAGGTTCTCAGGAGATGTTAATACTGAAATGGCTGGTCTGGGAGGCAAACTTTAGGAACCACTGGCATTGAGTGTAAGTTTACCCATTTGTCTTCCTGGGTTAAAAATTTTCAGCAATTGGAAAAGTTATGGGAATCCTGCAGACTATCTGGTCCTGTTTCTTAGAGAGTTACAACAAAGGATCTAAGAAGCCCTAAAGTTAAAAATATTTTTTTTTTAATTTTGACTTCGTATTTCTCCAACTCATTTGGTTCAAAACCTTTATTATCATGGGTAATTTACATCTACTTGGATATTCCCTAAAATAGAGTTAAGACATTAATTTCTTAGGACTTGATTGTGAAAACCTCATAGCATGCTGCCTTAAGGAACTGCATTGTTCATACCATTCTCTCCTCCTTTCGTTTGCTAGCAAGATGCATTTAAAGTTTAAGGGAGCGCTAATCCTCCTCATAGAGAAAGTAGAACATGAACTTATCCTTCTAATAGACTAGTAGTTAGAGATGAGTGTGAAGGCAAGCAGGCAGTGTCAAAGGAGAAAATTAGGTTCAGAGAACACAAGACATGAAGAAAAACGTTTGGGTGAAGTATGGCGGTATACAGGATAGATGGATGGACAAAATCTCAGACCAAATCAGCCTCCTGCGTCAGCACTTACCAAAGACCACTCTAGTACCTTCAGGAAGCTTCAATGATTGTTCACAGCTTGTTATAATTTCCGGCTCTGGCCAACTCTATCTCAGTTTACCCCCTGGTTCAAGTTTTCCTGAAGGAGAAAGTCACTGTTTTCATTCTAGGTATATATTTATAAAGGATCTTTTCAGAGACGTTGTAAGAGAGATATAATCAAGTTGGTTGAAAGAAAACAAAAAGCTTTTGTCAGTTTTCTGATTGAAAGGTGTATATGTATTGAGGGTTTGAGGAAGTATGAACAGGTGAGGTGAAGTCACACTTAACCTAATCCATGTTATTTTCATTAAAGATAATCACAATACAATCAATTAAAAGAATCAGTGCTATAGTCTACCCCCACCACTTTAATTTTATAGTATTTATCCACTAATGTCTCAATGTATGGGACTATGACCCCTTAAGAAAAGGATGCCAAACTTTTGACTTTACTTCCAGCACAGAAAAAGAGGGCAAATGACATCAAAGTTGCTCCATGAGAATATAACTATTCTTTGGGAGGATGACATAGAACAGACATACCCATCATATGATGGATTATTTTATCTCAGATATTATGGTTGGTCAGAATTTTTCCTGGTCACCTGCCCTTTGTCCACTGCTCTACTTTTTCCATCTTCAGATCCAAATAAGATCAATAACTTCTAACGAATGGGAATGTTGCCTGGCAGCCTAAAAGAGGTTGGTAACTGTATTGTATTAGTTTTCTATTTCTGCATAACAAATTATCACACATATAGCAGCTTAAAAGAACATGTACTTACTATTTCACATTTCTGTGGCTCGGGAACCTGGGCACAGCTTACCTGGGTCCTCTGTTCAGGATCTCATGAAGCTGAAATCTACTTGTTAGATTGCATTCTCATTCAGAGGATCAGCGAGGGACAGATCATCTTCCAAGATCCCTCTGGTTGGAAGGAGAGAGAGTCCTTCTCATTGGGGACGGCTAGGTTAGTCTTTTAAGGGTTTTCAACTAATTAAGTCAGGCCCAACCAAAATGACCTCCTTTTTGATTAGTTCAAAATCAACTGACTCGGAACCTACACTGCATCTGCAAAATTCTTTCACCTCTGCTATGTTCTATTGGCTAGAAGTTTGTCCCAGCCACACTTGAAAGGAGATGAGTATAGGGGTGGAGGACATCAGAGATAGAGATCATAGATTCCATCTTAGTATTTGCCTCTCACAGTAAGTTTAGGTCACGTTATTTTAATGACAGAGAAAAAGCACTTTAAATCAGCGGTTAACTGAAGGTGGAAACTTTGGAGTGGGCCTAGTGCATCGGTTTTTAAATGCTCCCAGGTGATTCTTTGTTCACTTAGGTGGACACAACTGCTTTTAATCCTCACGAAACAGAAGGAAAGAACTAAAGAGCTTTCCAACAGCACATCTGTTTGTAATCTCATTGGAAGACCCTGAAATAAATGAGTAAGATCGTCTAATTGAACACCTGCAGGAAAAGGGGCTGTTGTAACTTGGGAATCATTTTTACTCACATTTTGGTGAGGTCTGGCATATCTAGGTTTTAATTTTTTAGTTAGATAAAATGTTTAACTTAAAAAATGTGGTTTGCTTGCTTGCTTCCTTCCTGGAAAATTCAGCCGGGGGTGAGAGCAATTTAGTGCTGCACTGGTGGGAAGGGTTGTTACCCTGAGCAGAGGAAGAGGGTGTCTGAACAGGGGGTGATGGTGGTGGCCAGGCATGGAGTGTGAGAGTCTGAGAAAGGTGAGGAGGGGATCTGCACTGGGATTGTGTCAGAATGGATTTGTTACATACGTAAGAACTGAACCTGTTTACCCTGGTGTATATATTGATGAGGGAGATTTCTAACTGTCAGAAAATCGAGGTATAAATATAGAAAGAAATCTACAATAAACCCTGTGATGACGTTGGATTGGAAGTGGATTATGAATGTGAAATCATATTTGCACACGTGTGTGTGTGTGTTTGTGTGTGTGTATCCAGTCTGTCCACTGAAAGAGCTGGAAGAGCCAGGGACCAGTGACATACCAATAGCAATGAGCTCATTTGATGCATAGGTCTTGGCTTCTAAATACCACTGTCATTGAGAGGAACCATAGCTTCTTGAAGAAGTGGCTGATTCCAGGAATGGGGAAGTGAATGTATAATATGGGCCTGGAACATCTTACGAAGAAAGTCCTCAAAGAATGCTGGGACATGACAAGAACACAGAACTGAGCTTGAAGAGGGATATTAGGGATGTTGAAATTAGGGATGATTTAAGCGTCAAAATAAATATATAAATTATACAGATAAATGACTAAGTAAATGGAGAGAAGACAAATCTTTTGTTTTGGTAGAAAGCCAGGTAATCTATGTAGAAGGAATTAAAAACTCACCATTTGGTAAATATCATCATAATTGATACAAGCAAGAATCATCTATGTTGCCAAAAATACTGGGTGAAATTTTTATAAGAACCAGGATATTTACATAATCTCAAACTATCTCCCTGTGGACAACAATAAAATGACAATGACAAACAATTAATTGCAAGAGGAAAAATGACGACCTTTTAAGTAGAAAATCATGGCCTACATGACCCTAATCAAGCAGTCAAATAACCATCACTAACATTGGGACAAAGTCCAAGATAGAATTCAATGAAACAAACCACAGCATTCATTGTCTGAATCTAATTTTGAGGAAATATAAGACAAGTTGAGTGCATTTGTATAAAGGACCTCTGCAGAATTGTGTGTTCAACCATCATGATTGTGAAACTCAATGGAAGAATGAGGAATTAGTCCAGATTAAAGAGAATAAAGAGAAAATGACAACTAAATGCAACTGACAATCCTCGTTTAGATATTTCACTATACATTTTATTATTAGACAATTGTAAAACTTGAATGGGTTTGTGCATTAGATAGTGTATTAGTTTGCTAATGCTCCCATAACAAAATACCCCAGAATGGGTGGCTTAAATAACAGAGATTTATGTTCTCACAGTTCTGGAGCCTGGAAGCCCTAGATCAAGGTGTTGTCAGGTTAGGTTTCCTCTGAGGCCTCTCTCCTCAGCTTGCAGATGGTTGATCTCTTGCTGCCTCTTCACATGGCTGTCCCTCGGTGTACACAGGCTCCAGGTGTTTCTGTGTGTCCAAATTGTCTCTTCTTATAAGGATGCCAGTCAGATTGGTTTGGGCCACACCCTAATGGCCTCATTTAACTTCATCACCTGTTTAAAGATCTTGTCTCCAAATACAGTCAAAATCTAAGGTACTAGGGGTTACAAATTCTGAGGGGACACAATTCAGCACATAACAGATGATATTAACAAATCAGTGTTAATTTCCTGATTTTGATGGTGAAATTGTGGTTATGTTAGAGAATGTCCTTGTTTCTAGGAATTGCACACCAAGGCATTTGGAAGTGACAGTATAATAAGTGTTTAACTTACAACTAGTTTACGAAAAAACAAGTTATTTGTGCTCTTCTTTCAAAAAAAAAAGTAGGACTAATAAGAGATTAGCTTCTGAGTGGCTATAGAAGAGGCATGATTGTCCCTGTGAGGAAAAGGAGTAAGACAGTGGCAATATTTACAAAGTGATGACTATGTGCTTTTCAAGGTTTAGTTCATGTTGCATACTGTAGGAAAAGTGAATACAGATGGAAAGACTTTCTTGCTCTATGAAAGTTATACAGATAAACAAAATAGAACTCTAAGGAAAAAAGGGGAGACAGAGCTCTAGCTTAGTATAGTCAAGAAAGATGAAAGATTTTTGATGCCTTAGGCACAAAACTTTACATCCACTTCTGACATCTTAAGTGGAGAGCTCGGATAGATAGAGGGAAATGCAATTTGTGGTTAGCTGGGAGTAAACTGGAAACATCAGAGTGGAGAATAAGTTAAAATAATTTCTGGAGAAGACAGACAGTTCAATACTAATCAATAATTAATAGCAGTTGACAGTATATAAAAAGAAGATACCTTATTTTCCTTCACATTGATCCTTTCTCTTTTGAATATTACCAGCATATTTAATTGCATTCAACATGATTAATTGATCAGTGTCCTAGACTGTGTGTGACATTCTTGAGAACATAAGACAAGCTCTCTCAAATAAAGGACTTACCATCTGGTGGTGAAGATTAAAAAATAAAAAAGATGCTCTAGTATTTCTACACAAAGGCAAACAAGGCGCATTTTGCAGCTCTTTATTGAAGAACAAGGTGGGGGTCAGGAGGTGAGAAGTTGTAGCAGTCACCCAGTGAGCCATGATTTCTGTCCTTCATGCATTTTCATATCTGCAAATATTCTGCCTCCCCTCTTTGGGCCTCCATTCGTCTGACTAACTGCTGCACAGCTGTAAGTACCTAGCAGCATGAGCTCTATTCTGTAGACAATAAGGAGACCTCACAAGTTTTTAAGGAAGGAATTTGCACAATCAGACTTTAATTTGGGGCTCATTCATTATTTCAAACAACGATTTACTGAGTCCCAAGCACAACGGACTTCGCTTCTTTCAGATGGTCTTTCCTGACATCCCAAGAACCTGGGTCGAATGCCTCCTAATAGGTAGTCTAGACCCCTGTACTTAAAACCACTACAACATCCCTATCATTGCGATCTGCTTGTGTATTTGGATTTGCTACTAGCCGAGGTGTCTCACAGGCAGGCACCACGCTTCACTCACTGTTAGATCCTCATCGCTTAACTCAATGCCTTGTACATAGAAGTTTGCAATAACTATTCTATGAATCAAAAAATAAATACTGCTGAAAATAGTTATAACCAAAGAGTTTGTATACTCAGAGACATTTCTTCCACTTGGAAGATCACTCATGGATTAGGTGAGATTTGAACTGGTGTTTGAAGTATGGATCTGAGTTGAAAGGACAGAGGAGGAAGAAAAGGGACTCTAGGTTGAGGCAATGGCATTGTGCAAAGACTTCCCAGGGCAAGCTGTGCTGTGAGGATGAGCTACGTTAACTGGATTGAGAGTCTATTCTACCTGGAATGTATACTTTTTCAGGTATTGTGGTAGATATTTTTGGAATGAAAATTAGGATCTAGGTTGTAGAAGATATAATTATTATGCTTAGAAGTGTAAACCCTATGTTCATCATGAGTGCACTAAAATTTTTAAGCAGGAAACTGGTATTTTCAGAGCTCTGATTAGGGTTCGTTCATTACTTCAATGCCTGTCTTCTGACTATTTCTTCTGTTCCAGTCACTGTGTCAGATTCTAGAGATAACACAGAAGAAAAGTTTTCATGGAAGTGACTCTGATAACAAATGTAAAGATGAGAGAGAGCAAAGGAAATGAGCCAATTGCAATGGTATTGAAATCATCTAATGAGAAGTAATGAGTCCTTTTCTAAGACACTGGCAGTGGAAACCCTGAAGTAATTTTGAGAAGTATAATATAATTTACAGAAAAAATAGTTATATTTTTGTCTATATGACATCAATTGTCCATATCTGGAGAAGGTCTGTGTACTGGGACCAAGTAAAACTTTTTTGGAATGACTTTTGGGCTATCTCAGTTTATAATATTGAATTTCAAATCATCCTGACCTATTCATGTTCAACTAAATGAAGCACATTTTAACAGCATGTACTTGAAGGGTAGAAGCCATTTATTCCATGTTTATATGACACCCTATCTATGCAGGTCCTCATCTCTGTAAAGCCAGGGAGAGCTGGGGACCTAAGTCTGAGTCTTAGTTCAGCCGATTACACGGATGGTCTAACTCCAGGAATTGTGGTTTGTGACTAGGACTCAGACATTTAAAAATAGTTCCCCAGTCACTTGCAATCGGAATAGGATCAACTTTCACTGTTTCTTCCTCCCAAAGACAGTGATATTGAAGTAGAACCTTATCCTCATTGGCCTCTTTCCTCTGAATCTTCTGCCAAAGAAATGCATGTGAGATGGGGCAGGGCTGATTGATATTGATCCACTGCCTTCACTGTAGCTCCTTTAACTTACTCAGAGGACCATACCTAATATGTTAGATCATAACATTTCTCTGGCTTCCTGGGTTTGCTGGCCAGCGTAAATGACAGCTTTGATTCTTAACTCATTTTGGGCTAACCCTGTTCACAGTCTGATCCTAAACTTCACTTCAATTTTCAAAGAGGAAAAACTTTACCAAAATTCTGACCATAAAAATGACTCACTGCTTTATTTCTTTATCCCAGCTCCTAAGAGTGGCTTACAAAATGCAGGACTTTAAAAAATATCGTCTGTGTCTTTAAGCTGGCAAAACTGGCTTTGGATTGGCAGCCACTGGAATTGTAGGCATAATGGCTAGAAGAAGATAATGAGCTTCTGGGGTGACCACCTTGTCTTTCCTGCCTTAGTGAAATGACGATGAATGTCCCAGAGTCACTTGGCCTTCTTTCTCATCCCATTGCAGGTCCAGGGGTCAGAAGTTGCCTTTGTGTTGAGCCACCTTGGAATATTTCCATGGTAACTGATGCATGCTTTAAACTCATTTAAAAATATTTCTTAAATGTTAGCACAACAGTTGCAGTTGAATATTATTAATGCCAATCATTGAGAACAGGTTTATTTAAAAAATGTATGTGGAAAATACAGTATCATTATATTCTAAGCAGTTTTACAATTTTAAAGGTGATAGATTAAGGGTGCAGCTTCAATTGTGTGTGTGTGTTTGCAGCAAAAATAATGCAAAATCATAAGAATCATTGAAAATATGGGGCTGTTAGTTAAAAGAATGGTACACTGAATGATAAAAAATTGTACCACATGTATTTTTTGAATACTGGTCTCATCTTTGTTCATAGTATATTGCTGATTTTTAAAAAGGCTTTGTTTCTAGAATAAACAAAAATACTTCAAAAGAAGGTGTTGGTTTCTATGAAATATTTTTAGTATTAATAAATTAACTGAAGCTTAATAATAAACCACAGTGTGCACTTGCTGAGTAGCTGCTAAATGCTGTGGACTGGTCTCAATGCTTCACATATATGAACTCATTTAATCCCATTGTTATCATAGGAGTTAGGTACGATTATTATCCTGATTTTACAGAGAGGAACACTGAGGCATGGAGATTTAAGCACCATGCCTGAAGTCCCCCGCTTAATAAGTGTCAGAGTAAGGACTGAGTCTCAGCAGTCTGGCACTGGCACCTGTGTTCTTAACCACCGTGCTACGTGCACTGGCTTCTTCGCGCCTAGAAACAGTGGGAATCATGCTTGCCAGCGTGAGATGCCAGAAGCCGGTAGCCAAGTGGCAGAGAGAGTGGGGGAGCATCAGCTGTTGAGGGGCTCAGAAGGACTCAAGCTGCTACCACTTTATAGTGCAAGGGAGTGGAAATGAGACAGGAAGCAGATCTAAGAGGCCTCCGCCTCACTAGAGGTACATTACCAGAAAATTAAGTGCACAGAATTTAATGGAGTGTCCAGAGTAAATTCACTTCTAATGAGATCAAAATACGTTTTCTAATATTGAATGATGAAAACAAACCCCTTCATTAAGTTATCTCCTCAGTTTCCTGTTAGAGGATATTCTCAGGTCACAGTCACCTTTAAAGAGGTTAGATCACCGTCGTGGTGGCTCAAAGTGGAGGATATGTGATAGGTTGTGCTGTGGCCTGAATGTTTGTGTCCCCTCAGAATTCATAAACACAAATTCTAATGACTGATGTGACGGTTTTAGTAGGTGGCGCCTTCGGGAGGTGCTTAAGTCATGAGGGTGGAACCATCACGAATAGGATTAGTGCCTTATAAAAGAGGCTCCAGAGAGATCCCTTGCCCCTTCTGCCATGTGAGGACACAACAAGAAATCTCTGACCTGGAAGAGGCTCCTCACCCTACCATGCTGGCACCCTCACCTCGGACTTCTGGCCTCCAGAACTGCAAGAAATAAATTTTTGCTGTTTATACGCTACTCAATCTGTGATATTTTGTTAGAGGAGACTGAACAGACTAAGACGGGCTATTTTTTGAATCACAAAATATTTTCAAAGGGGTAATAAGCCTGAAAACTTGGTATTTCCTCTTTCCAGACCTTATTTAGTTTTAAACTTCTAATTATTCTCAGTGTAACTTTATATTAAATTCTCCTTATTTCTTCCTTCATCTAGTCTCTCTTGACCTTTCTTGATCTTCCAAAAATTTCCCCCACTCAGGGCTGATATTCAACAGGAATGCACCTGCATTCCTGACAGACATTCTCATTGTCAGGACCCATGCCATTTCTATGGTTAATTATATTCATTATCATCCCTGCTGATGCCATGAACATTGTCTTTGTCTTACCCACGGCTTGTCCTCTTACTTCTTCTCAAGAATTCTCACTATCCAGAAATGTGGAACATGAAGGGCAATGCCAGGGGGTGAGGAAGAATGTCAGCTACATTTCCATCTCCTAATCAATGCGGAACTGCAAATCTCATCCTTTCTCTGAATATAGCCATGAGCATCAATGCGAAAAAAATATCATCCCAGAGCTGTTATGATCAAGGGTCAAGGACTGATTCTGGTGTGAAAAGTGTGCCTCACTGCTGAACATTCAGAGAAGCATGGATCTTTAATGGATATTTGGGGTAAAAGAGGGGCAAGTAAGTGTAAGTCTCCCTAAGCAGGGAGTGTTGTCTGCAATGTGCAAGGTGCCACAGGAAGTGCAGTGTGGTGGGAATAGTGTGAGGAGACAAGCCTTTGGAGATAAGATAGAGAGGAAGGAGGGGCTGGGCCAACCAAAACTCTGTTGGGCTTTTGTTCTAAGAGAGAAGGGGAGCAGGAGGAGATGTGAGATGAACCAAATTACATATTGAGAAAGTCTTTCTGATCTGTGTGTTGAGAAAAGGGTGGGAAGGTAGAGAGGAATCTGAGAGATGGCAGTCAGGAGGCCATTGCAACTCTCCTGGTGACAGATCACGCTCCCTTCTGCTGGGGAGGAATAGTAGAGGTATTCAGAGTGGTCAACTTCTTAATATATTTTCACCTTAGTGACAGTAAAATTTCCAGAAAAATTTGTTTTTGGGCCTGAGAGAAAGGATGGAACCAATAATGAATCCAATTATTTTGGTTTTTTTGGCTTGAGCAATTGGAAGAATTGATTTGCTGTCAACTGAGAGACAGAAAACTCTAGTGGCACATGCTTTGGGGAAAGATTGCTAGTTCAGTTTTTACAGATAATATTTGAGATGTATATTAGTCTTGCAAGTGGGGATGTCAAGGAGGTAGTCTGTGGTGTGACAGAGAGAGGTCTAAGTTGCAGACATAAAATTTGGGAGTTTTTTGTCATATAGATGATATTTATAGACCTGAGAATACCAAGGGAATGTGTATTGACAGAGAACAAATGAGGATAAAGACTCAATTCCTGGCACACCAACGTGGATGGCTGAAAAGAGGAGGAATCAGTAGAAGAACCAAAGAAGGAACAGTCAGTGAATTATAAGTGGCATCCGAAATATGTGGAGTTCTGGAAAACAGGAGACTAATTGAGTATTGATGAGGAAGGAATGATCAGCTGTGTGACTTCCGCTGAGGAATCAGGTAGGATGAAGACAGAACATTGACCTTTGGATTTAGCAACACAAAGCGTATGGGTGACATTTACTTGGTAGTTTCATGGAGAAATGAGTGTAAAAGTTGGACGGGAGTGGATTAAGTAGAGAATAGAAGAAGAATCGAAGAAAACGAGTATAGCAACTCTGGAGGTATTTTACTGCAAAAGGGAGGAGTGAAATGAGGATGTTGCTCTTAGGGGAAGAAATATATATATATATATATATATATATATATATATATATGTATATATATATATTTGATGTTTGTATGCTGAAGGACATCAATCAGGGAAGAGATTGTACAGAAGTCAAGAATAAGAATGCCAAGCACTCCTCTCCTCCTCTCCTTTCTCTATATTGTATTCCTTATATGGGTTTGGGAATAACTAGGTTATACTCTGAATACAGCTGTTTGATGGAGGGTATTGGATAAGGTCACATTCCTGTAGGGGTGATGTGTTTGAGGAAACTGCATGCTAGTGACTGTGAGAGAAATCACTTGAGGAATGCCAGCTGGCCAATCACACACATCCCAACAGGGTGGCACTATTTTGGTGAATTCATTACAGCCTAACTGTCAGAATTGGATTCATGCTAATGAAGCTCACAGAGAACACAAGTTTATTTATTTAAATTAGGCACATTCTCTTCTGACTAATGCTAGAGACATTACCACGTTTGCTTTTAGTCCCTTCCTTTTTTAGTCTATCTCCCTTCTCTTCATATATTCGTCAAGCTCTTTGAACACAGTTAAATGTATTTATTTTAATATGTGTTTCCTTAGTTACAGTCAAATCCAGTCATGCCTCCCTAAGAGCATTCTTAGGTCACTTTGATCAGATTACTGCGCATAGAGAATGTCTCAAATCAAATGATTTAGACAAATGTGGTGATGATTAAGCTTGTTCTACATTTTGAAGCTCCCTAGTTAATTTATCACAGGCTAACTTTTACTACAGCACTGGAGGAACTTTGTGGATATCTGGTATGCTACTCATGGGTAGTGGTTGGGTTCTTCTTTAAAAGTATGGCCGTTCTAGATGGTAATCCTCCAGGAAACAGACAAGACCTTCAGAAAAGCCAGAGACTGATAATTTCCATCTCTCTAGAGTCCCCTTTCACATGTGTACAGCGGACATTTAGCATGTGCTCCCAGGGAAGAAGTAATAAATGACACCTGTTAAATAACAGTCACCCAAGAAGTAGCATTATCTATAAATTTGTTATTTAGTTATGAGAAAAATTAGCTTAGCGAAATAAACTAAAAAGTCCAAAAGTACATAATCTAGTGTAGATGTGGTGACTCCATGATGCCATCATACCACAGGCGATCTTCTCCTGAATCATTCATTCTTTGCAAGTGACTTCCATCCTCAAGACTACCTCATTGTCATTTGTAGTCACTGTGGCTCCACCCATCAATTCTTTGTGAAGGGTAGAAGAGCCTTAGAATCCTGCCAGCTGAATTCAGCTTCCGAGAAGCCTCACCCAAAACTTCCCCTCACATCTCATTGATCACAACTTATATCTGCTAAAAAAGCTGAAAGCATAGTAGTTAGTAGCTGGACACAATGCGACCCCAACAAAATCAGGGTTTTGGTATTAAGGAAGAAGAAAAAAATGGATTGGGGTGGACAATAAATTTTGAGCACTCCAGGAGGCTATTTCTTAGAAATCTGATAATCTGTTCATTAGTGCCTTAATTTTATTTCAGTTTCTCATGCCTGAGATTTTGTTTTTACTTAAATGTTTCTGATTGGTCTCTGCTATTGTTATATTTAACTAGATTTTTAAGAGTGTTGCGCCAAATATTGATGGGTGATCTTCAGACACATTGTTTACAAACAGAGCTGGTTTTCTTCTTTATTGCTTTGAAAATCATTTTTCCAGGCCTATTCTGTTAATAACTGTTTCCCTAACCTTACCCTGTGCTTTTGGCAAAATAAATCATTTATTTCATACATAGTCTTCCATACAGTGATTTTCTCCTCATTATGCTAAAGACTATTACCACAATAGATTTGTTGAATTTCTGTGTAATCTATCTTGCCAAAGCTCAAGTGATTTATAATATTTTAATAATTATTATTAATTTGGTCCTCAGGTTTTTTTTCTTTACAATCATTTTCAAATGTAAGGAGATAAAATTTCTACTTACACAATTCTCGAAATCATGTTTTCTTTCTAATTTTCCTGTTTTAGATAGTCTTTTGTTCATGATAATAGCTATTCTATGAGGGTGTGATTCTTTTGTCTTTCTATTATATTAAAGCCAAATAATAAACATTTATAAACATGCCCATCTCTACAGGAACTTAAAATCCAATTAGACCAACTTTTTAAAAGTAATTAATATATCCTTACTGAATACCTGCTCTGTTTCAGCATAATAGTACATTACAGACATACAAACATTGATAGAAATAGTCCTGATTTAATGACAAAATATGTAAGCAAATAAACACAATGCAGTGTGATGAGTGTAACAGGGGCATCAGCCAGAATGATCCAATGTCAGAATGAGCTCTGTTTGGAAGAATTAATGCAATCATTCTCAACACTCTCACTCCCTCAGAATCAACCTCAGGGATGGAAAAAATAGATACCCGGGCCTCACTCCTAGAGATCTAGAGATTTCTCAAATGATTCTAGAGAACAGATAGGTGGGGACAAATAAGGTGGATTAAGGAAAGGGATACATGTGCTGATTTTTGAGAGTGGGGCAGGAGTTTTCCCAGAAGAGAGCCTATTAGGCAACATAATAGCAAGTGCCTTTGCCAACCAAGGCGCTGTAAGCGTGTCAGTGAAAGAGGAATCACAGAGAACAGAAGAGTTGATATGAGCAGGTTTTAGAAGAGGGCAGGATTAAAAGCACTCTTGTTTTGCCAACATGAGAGTTTGAAATTATTCCACAGGCAGCATTTATCCAATTGTGTTCATAGGCATTTACTATCCCTTCCCTCTCTGCCCTGGATTTTATGAACAAGGAGGTTTGGGAAACGCTGAATGCTATTCCATCTCCTCGGATGTCACACATGCCTATGACATTAAAGTGCTCCAAGAGGTCTACAGTAATGACAACAGTTACAGCCACAGTTTCCTACGCTTGTTTGTCCCAGGAACTTTTGTTTCTCTCCTCTAATCCCAGTTTGGATTTCAATTAATGTTCTGTGGAACACAACATGGAAGATGCTGTTATGGACTATGTAGAAAGTTTTGAATACGGCAGCAAATCCATGTACTTTGTGTGTTTCAAAAATCCATTTTAGTAGTTAAATTAAGTTGGGAACTTGGCAAGACTGGAGGCCTGAAACCAGTTATGAGGCTATTGCACCAGTCCAAAAAGGGGATCATGAGTTCTTGAGCAAAGCAATGTTAATGGAGGAAAAGAGAAAATAATGGATTTGAGGGATATTGAAAAGACAGAATGAAAGGATTTATGGATAATGAAATAGGAGTTATTTGTGTACAGGTAATAGAGTCCAGATTACTGCAGAAGACAATAGGGGATATTTACATGGGACTGCTTACATAGCCAAATGAGATCATGAAAGCCTGGTGAAAGACGCGTTATTCTGAAATGGAGAAAGACAAATGTCTGTTAGTAGTGAAATAGTGAAAATGCAAAGCAAGTGTTTTACTTGAAATAAAATTATTTCTCTTATAAGAACTCTTGATTTTAATAGAATTCAGTAAGAAAAGTACAATTTTTGACATGCATGTGTTTTATAAATGTCTCGGGAACATATGTATTTTGTCAGTCGGGTAACACAGCAGGTCAAGATTGAGAAAATCATGTAAACTGTCAACCTGAACAAAGAAGATCCGGCAGAAATGCAATCTGAGAAATAGCATGCTGATGGTGTACTATGAGCCAGAAAATGACAGTGTGGTATATTTCGGCAGCAGGTGTGATGGAGAGTGCAGAAGCAAGTCTTTATTGGTTAGCTCTATTTTTAGTTCCTTAATGGACTACATTTTGTCTAAACTTGCAGTATTTGAAGGACAAAGGATTCATGAATCTTAAAACTTTATTTTTAGTTACTCTTCCATTTCTTTCATTTTTTATTTTTTCTTAAGATCAAATTGTCTCAGTTTGGGTACCATTACCAAAAGTTCTTCATCAATCTTGATGACGATTAGATGTTTCTACCACACTATTGAGCAAAGAATTTGGGGAATTGGTGATTGCCATTAAAAATACAGTGTTTCATATTTTTGTATAAGGATCATAATTAAGTCAAACTAACCATTTATATGTGGTGAGTAGGCCTTTGAGCTATTATGGTATTTATTACAATAAAGACTGCAAGAGCATTTACATGTCACAGTTGAAATAATGTAAGAAGATTAAATCAAGATTTATAATCTCTCCAAATACTATGAGAATATCATAAACCTTAGACTAAAGCAAAATTTAGTTAATATCTACCCTAAATAATTTAAGTGTAAAATACTCAACTCCAATCAAATATTAAAAAATTAAGCACTCACACATAATGGTATGAACATATTGAAGAAGAATGAGTGTTCTAATAGGAATATATTTGGCTATCTAATGACTGCATGGCAATGTGTGGCAGTGTGTGTGAAATCGTGAGCATTCTATTCCATTTCCCCTTTCTTGCTTTTCTGTTATCATAAGGAGAAACAGACAGTTCCTCTCTAAGGAAGAAGAGGCCCATCTGCTTCTCATTTTGACTCTCTTTATGCTTGGAAGTTTTAAACTAATTTTCAGACCATTTGTACAGATGATATGAAAGAACTTTAATTTTTAAACTTGGCACTGAAGAAGACAGCTAAAAATCGTGATCTCAACTTATTTATTTTTGTTAAAATATTTGATATTGCATCATCAATTTGTTTCTCTTCCAACTGAAATTCATATCGACTTTAGAGCTTTCCACCATCATAAATACAATAGAAAATGGCAGATAAGGACAAAATTTATATATTTTGAGGTCAATATACTGCTAAGTTGCATCTATCTTCATGGATCCCTTAGTAATGGCATGAACCTCCTTTTCCCTCCAAACAAACATCCATATCATCTTTAAATAGATTCCATGTATCCCCAATTATAAAGTCAGCTCTTTCTACACACATATTGTTTTACTTTTCCTTGACCAACTGATTATCCAGGGATAAAAGTAATACCTGCTGATAAAAAAGATTAATTTACTTTTTGCTCAGGAATTAGGCTGCCAAAAAAACTAAAACCATTATTATTAATTTAATAAGTATGCTTAAGAGCTTTAGTTAAATCTGTTTAAACGGACAGTTACACTTGACATGAACAAAATAGACACAGCGTTTTGATTCCTGCCATGCACTGTTCTAGTCAGCATCCCAGTTGATAAGATTTAGGTGTATTACTTTCTTTTGAGGTTGGAAGAAATCTGCAGGAGAGGTTTTGGAGGACTATCTGTTAAAACTGAAATTTTAATCGTTCTGCTTAGTTCAACAAAAGAATAACAGAAAATGAAATAAGCCACAGAATCCATCTTCTTACCTACTTCCTCAATTGAATTAAATGTCAATTGGACCACAGGTAAAAACTTTCCATAGTTTATAGCATCAGGGATGGTGAGGGTTGTAATATGTTCAAAATAAGCTGTTGTAAGGAGTAGTCGCCATCATCTACAGTTCTCAGGAAGGTTTTCTGCCCAGCTCCATCCCTTGATTCATAATGTATATTGGGGAATGGAGTGAGAAACATGCCATGCAGAAGATGCTCGTGTGGGTTGTGAAGGGGAAATAAATCTGAGTTCAGTGAAGTTGTGTGAGAGGTGGGGAACCAAAGCCTGGACTCTATGCACAGTATTCCTGCAGATTCTCCATAGATGTGAGGTGGGGAGGTTTTGCATTCTAAAATCATCCAGAGATTCTCCGTGTCTCAGTGTTCTACGGCTCTAATATTACACGAGGAAATGTGTTTCCTGGTCACTAAACTTCTTACTACAACTAGGTAGTAACTGTATTTGTCTTGTTTTTCAGATATTCCTAGAAGTACTGGGAGGGGAAAAACTGTGCCAGTGCTCAAAATGTGTCACTTAATTTGTTTGTTAAACAAAAATAAGATAAATCACTAATAAATGATTGCACAGATTATGCATTACTTACAGCATGTGCAGATATATTCCCAGGTAGGGCTTTGCTAAGTATACATGTCATTAATGTCCACAGGTTTGGTCCCATGGTGGATAAAGCAAGTGTAACTCTCTCAGTGAAGGAGGGTCTGTGTTACTTATAGTCACAAATACTAGCCCAAAAGACCATTGAATAACATTTCTTATAATACCCCATGTTTTTATGGAATGTTTACAGATCTGAAGCAATTTATATAAAGGAAAATTATAAACCGTGTCTGAATTCTCCAATTGATATCTTGCTCTGGTGCATTCTGCAACGGTGGGAACTTGTCCAGATACGCTGAACACTCTTTACCTACCAAGCAGTCAGAGAAATGATTGGCTGTCCTTGAAACAAGCTGCCCAAGCTCGAGCTCATTGAAGGCCATGACAGAAGTGCTATTCGGGGTTACAAAGGATCTGGCCATAATCCCCATAGTCCTAGCTGCCCACGGATTTCCCATGGAGCCCTAGGCCAGTCACAACCTCTAGCAGTCCTGGGAGAGGATTGGTGGCTTCTGCAATTCCTTGTGGTCAATATTTTGGAACTAATGACACTAGATGTGGTATGCAGAGTACTAGCCTCCCACATAGATGTCTACATCCTAATCCAAAGAGCCTGGTGATACAATAGTTACATGGCAAAATGGAATTCGGGTTACAGTTGGAATTAAACCTGCTAACCATTTTGTCTTAACACTGGGAAATTATCCTGGATTTTCTGAGTGGACCTAGTATAATCATAAGTGTCGTTAAAAATGGAAAGGAGAATTGGAAGAGAGAAAAAGAGAGATAGTAGCGTGAGAATGACTAGGCCTGATACTGCTGGCCTCCAAGATAGAAGGGGTCACGAGCCAGCTAAAGAAATTGGTGGCTTTTTTGAAGCCAGAAAAGGCAAGAAAACTGTTCCGCTCCAGAGACTCCAGAAAAGAACACAGCAATGCAAATGCTTCATTGCTGCCTGGTGAGACTTATGTTAGAGTTCTGGCCTTCAGAACTGTAAAATAATAATTCATGTTAAACCACGAAATTTGTGGTAATCTGGTATGGTGACAATGGAAAACTATACATATTTTGGCGCCTGGAATTGGAGTGCTGCTGTAATAAATGCCTAGAAATGTGGGCGTGGCTTTGTAATTGGGCAATGGGCAGAGGCTAGAAAGATTTTTAAAGCATGATAGAGAAAGCTTAGATTGCCTTGAGCAGACTGTTAGTAGACATACGGATGTTAATAACTGCTAGCGAGGACTCAGGAGGAAGTGAAAAGTATGGTAGAGAAACATTTGTTGCCTTAGAAATATCTAAGTTGTCATTAACAGACTGTTGGTAAGTGATGTTGAAGGTGCTGTTGACCAAGGCTTGGAAGGAAATGAAGAATATCTTATTGGAAACTGGAGGAAAGGAGATCCTTGTTACATAGTTGCAGAATCTTAGCACAATTGTACCCTGCAGTTATGTGGAAAGTAGAATTTATAAATGATGAAACTGGACATTAACTGAGGAGATTTCCAAGTAAAGTGTTGAAGGTGCAGCTTAGTTTCTTTTTGATGCTTAGAGTAAAATGCAAGATAAAAGAGAGAAATTAAGGGAAGGATTGTTAAACACAAAGCAACCATACTGGATGATTTGGGAAAACCTCAGCATATCCAGATTGCAAACAATGCTAAAATGAAGAGATTGACTGTTCGGAAAGTGGGCTCTTGGAAAAAAGCCAAGTGTGTGGCTGGGCAACACTTAGCGGATCCCTCAGGAAGATTGGAAGTTTAGAGTGTGCTTTTGCACTTAATGTCAGATAACATTAAGTGTGTGGCTCAGATCCCCACAGCCATACCAGGAGAAGCCCAAATTAGAGATGAGATCATCTATGAAAGATCTTTGGAGGGCCCTCTTGTCTAATGAAGTGAATGCCATGGCATACACAGGTATGTGAAGGTTCTGTCAATCAGCAGAATGGCATATACTTGGTACCCCAACCTTCCCAGCAAGCACCACATAGTGTTACAGAGAACGGTCTTGGGAGCTTCCTAAACTGCAGGGCTCATTTTGAGGCTGCCACTCACTGTTGATGCTGCCTCTGGTCCTTCTTCGATCTTTGAAGCTTCACATTTGAGAAATGAGTTACAGTACATATGGCCAATCTTACGCTTGCTTTATTAAAATGCTGTAAAGATCAATACGGCAGGAGCTCGCAAAGTGGTCCTGGACACTAGAGCTCCTTATCACATATTCTGAGAGCAGGCTATCTCCCCATCCTAAGCACGTTTCATCCCTCTGGAGGACTTCTGATGGATTTTATGTTTGGCAACAAAGGGTGATTTTCACATGGTAATGATGAAATCTTTCTCCGATTTCTGTCGTTTCCTCTTTAATCAGTGGGAGAGTGATGGAATTTTACATTTTGTAAGAATTAAGCATGCTGTCTTTGAGGGATTTGTGAAACTAAATATATTCACAACTCAACTTTTATGAGTTTGAATTCATACTCCCAAACAGAAAATCTAGTCCTCATAGCCACTCTTCCTACTGAACTTGAAGGCGTATTATAAATAAGTTTTCAATGCAGACACATCCCAAGGGCATTGCCTGTGGTTTCCCTGGTCTTCTTCGAATATAATCTGACCTCATGGGAAACAGAGAAGTATCTATATAATAGTTAAAGGAAATTAATCTAATATGACTAAGACGATATAGACAGTTATCATGATATTTTGAGTGTAGCTAGTAACTCCTAAAGATCAAAATAAGACTTTTATTTATAAAAAAGAATTGAGAGGCTGGCCCCGTGGCTGAGTGCTAAGTTCTCGTGCTCTGCTTCAGCTGCCCAGGTTCCGCTGGTTCGGATCCTGGGTGCGGACATGGCACCACTCATCAGGCCATGTTGAGGTGGCGTCCCACATGCCACAACTAGAAGGACTCATGACTAGAATATACAAATTTGTACTGGGGGGATTTGGGGAGAAAGAGCAGAAAAAAAAAAAGATTGGCAACAGTTGTTAGCTCAGGTGCCAATCTTTTAAAAAAATTTAAAATAAAATAAATAAAAAAAGAATTGAAAAGATTTTTGTCACATTAATTTTGGTAAAAATTTTTTTCGCTATGGGTAATTGAATAAATCTCAGTATCTCCTAGCAATGATAGATTGTAATTCCTATATCAAGGCAGTATTTTTGAAATATACTGGTTACCTTTCCCTGATGTTTAGACTTAACTCCTCTCATAAGGCTGCTTGCCTATTGTAAACTTTATAAAGAATAGATGAGACTGCAAGTGCTTGTTATATGATTTTTTTATTGATATATTATTAAATACACAAAGCTTGGAAAGTAAAGTATATGTTATCAATTTATGAAAGCTAGAGTCTATTTCATGCTTCTAGCCTCTGTTGTCATTTCTACCAGAACTGAAGATACGGTTTTCTTTCCCTTGGGTGTGTAGGGCTGCTGCTAGAAAGGGGTGTTTTGGAAAAAACGGAAGGTGTCAGGTTTTCATAGAGCCTTGAAACGATGTGGCTGTTTTACGGAGGAGCAGTTTGGATGCACTAGACTTTTCAGCAACCTGATAAACCCTGCTGGGCCATCATTCCCTATGTCTGGAGACGACAGAAACTATTTCTGCTGGTCTTAGCGCCTTCTGGTATCTGCACGTACAAATGGAATGGAGATCCCGTCACGCTAAAAAAATCCCTGTCTGCCTGCACTCCAGCCTCTTTGATACACATTTATTTTCTTGAGTTCCTTCTTAAACTCTCATGGGCTTGGAAACCTCAACTAGGATTGAGTTTCTTAAGGTCCAAGATACAAACATAGACTGAAGCCAAAGCAAATTATATTCCATGGAACCTGTTCATAGCCCTTAACTGATTGGTGCTTAGGACGTTAGTTTTTGACCTTTAGGATCTCGTTTCAGCTAGGAGCAGGCAAACACCATCGTAAACAGCAGGGTAATAGCTAGTTCTGGACGGCAAATTATGAGAGATTTATTTCATAACGGCAAAGGTTGAAATTAAAATGTCCCATATTGTTCTAAAAATGACAAGATACAGCACAATTATTATAATATAGAGAATGTTCTGATATTGAAATACATCTTTTAAAAGGCAACCCTCAGTTTTTGTAAAGCCATTTGAATCTCTGGGGACACTGAAGAATGTTGACAGATAGTCCCCTGATAGAGGAAGAGTGTATTACACTATAATTTTCTTGAGAGAGGAGTACAGTATGGAATGTGAATCAATATATTTAGTTTCAAAGGCTTGATGTAAGAATTTCATCAATTTTCTATTTTCACAGAAATACACACTGAATGCAACAGCAGTAAAACCCTATTCTGTTAATTTTCCTAACAATCACATAGAATAGTTATTGCTACTTTCTTTTCACAGTTTAGGAAACCAAGCTTCTGAGAGGTTAGATTCCACAAAATCACATGGCTTGAACGTATTCTATTTGAATTCCAGGCCACCAGCTGCCTCCCCTTCTAGTGGAGGCTGGTAAGAAACAACCGAAGGGCAGACACGCTCGCAGTGCCAGTTGTAATTCATGCCTCCAGACTTCTCCCAGGTAAAACATGCACTTTTAAAAGGCTGCAGGTTCTCACTAATTGAGTTGCCTCTTTAAAAATCTTGTTAATTTAGTGTACTGCTTATCTCATTCCAATCCTGTGACATTTCCACCACACCCAAGTGTCAGGACATAACTATACAAGCATTGTGTGATTTCCCAAACTCTGAAAATACCTGTATATAAAATTGACAATTTCCTTTTAGCAAAAATTATATTTTATTGATTCCAAATTTTAACCTATTTTAATTTTAATAGATTTTTCTGCACATTGCGTGTTATATATGGCTTTAAGTGATAACCTTCAAGGCACTTTACTAAAATCCATTTATTTCTACAATAATCTTACACCAAAATAAAACATTCCTATTTGCAGAGAAAAAATAAAATCCAAAAAAAGAATGCTCATAGGTGACTTGGTTTAAATTATGTGATTGATAAATAGAACAGCCCTGTGAGCTCCCTGTGGCTTACAATTGTCTTCATTCTGTTGTCCGAGCTCTAAGCTGCCTCCTTGTGTTTCTGGAATGGTACTTTCAGGTATGGTTCAAGTTGAGACAGTGATGGGCTTCAGGCACACCTCTCTGTTCTGTAGCCACACGGTGGAGGCCTCCTGGGGCCTGCAAAACCCTGGGCTACAGGACATCTCTATACCCAGAGGCCCTTTAAAGGGGCATCGAATGGGTACTTCTGCTTCAGTACCAGGGTCTGGATCACTGGAGGCAAGGCCAGCATGAGTATTACCATCTGTGGTAACTTTGGAGCCACCTGAGCACCTGTCTGTACTTTAGTTTCTGAAAGAGTCTTGAGCAGCTGCAAGCAAGGGAGTGTGTGTTTGTATTGAGGCATTGCTAAGTCAGGTCTCAAAAACTGGAGCTTGGGAGCCAGTGGTGTCCTAATTAAAATAATTTACAGAAAATGATAAGCCCACAACATTCTTCATGGAACACAGTTAGGGAATGGAAACTCTTGAGATACATATAGCTAATCCAATAAATATATTCTAGTTGATTTTAGGCAGAAAATATGCAAATAGCATTTTTGTTCTTTATCTACTGCTTTTCCCCCCACTCTGATTCTAAGTTCTATTTAAAAAACTAAATTAAACATTTATGGGTAATGAAGTACAAGCTATGAGACAGAATCAGATAACATTTGTCCAGATGCAGCTTTAAAAACCAAAAGCGTTTAGAATTTTTTCCATCGGTAATTTTAATCTTATGTTTAAAAATTTGTTCATATGTTCCAGACTGTTAGATTTCCCCTCAATATTCAAATTCATTCGTTTACATTTTGAATCTTACTAATACTTAAGGCCCATTATGGATTAAGAAATTGGCAGGAAAAGTGATAAGAAAATAGAACCTGATCTTGAAATGTTAATTATATTTTTATTTTATCCCTATCTTAAGGCCTTATTTCTAAGTAATATTGACAAATAAGATGAACAATGTTTTAGACTTAACACACTTTTAATTTGATAATAAAAACATTGTATCATTTATAATTTAATTAGAAAAAAGTTGTTTTTAGTACTCAGGTTAAGAAAAAATAATCAGTTTTTGGATTTTGGCTTCTACTTTTGTGATGATAAAATATACTTTGATATGACACCATGCTAATAAACTAAAACTCTAAAATCTCTGATATTATGTAACCATGAATTAAAAGCATCATTTGCATTAATGTCAAATTACATAATTAAATATAATTATAATTATATGATTATTCCATACTTAGTATATGTCTATTTACTCACCCTAAAGTTTACACACGTCAAACATCACTTTTTCAAATGCTATATTTGGTGAATAGTGAATAAATCATATTATTTTTTCTTTAGTCATCATGTGGTACATTACATCCCCAGAAATTATTTATCTTATAACTGGAAGTTTGTACATTTAAATTATTTATATTATTTTAAAATAATATGTAAAGTAGCTTTGTAAAAACGTTATTTCTACTTTTGTTTATTTGATCAACATGATAATATTCTGCTCATTTGTGGAAAGTTGGTATGTAAGGCAGTCAATTGCACAAAGAAACAATTTTAGATTTTAGGGCTTTCTGCATGATTAAGAAGCCTTCTTCTCTTATGTTAAAGAATCATATTGCAAACCTTTTACATTCCCAGTGATAAGTAGGTGCTTTCTCTTTCCTGTGCCTGAGAATCCAAGGGTTTCCTTTGGTAACAGAGAAAGTGTAAAAACCTCTTTCTAGCTGCATCTCTACATTAGAGTTAATGGAAGCAATATGCATGGAGAAGTTTTTTGTGTTTATTTTCTCCTAACTGGCCAATAAGTAGAGAATGATTAAATAAATTGCAGTGCATTGATACAATTGAAAATATTTAATTACTTGGCATTACAATATTTTCAAAGGTTACTCGTTACCTGGAAAATGGTTATTGTGTAATATTCAATGAGAAACAAAGCAAGTGTGATCTACCATTATTCAGCTCAACAATATTTGGTGGACCGCTGCTCTGCTGTCTGCAGAGATTCTCCTTTTGTTCCATGGGTGGGTCACATTCCCTTCTACCCAGCTCCTCCTGCATTGATGAACGTCGAGTGTATTTCCAAATGGCTTACTATAAAAAGTGCTGAGAGAGAATCTTGGTATAGATGGCTTTACATATCTACGTAATTATTTCTTTCAGATATATTTCTTGAAGTGGAGGTGTAGGCAAAATGAATAGGTGCATTTTAATTTCCTGAGTTGATTTGTAATTCAAATATTTAAGGCACTTTACCCATTGAAATCATAGTAACTTTAATTCTACCATAACCTTATGTAAAAAAATTCTGTTTCACATTTCATAAAGGAAACAGTGGGAACATTCAAAAAAATATGGAAAATATATAATTGATTTAAAAAATTTTAGTGTGATACAATCTATTTAGATATGTTTAAATATTTTTTCAGTCTAATTTTTTCAGCTATAAAATAATGCCCCTCTTGTAAGAATTTGTTTTAAATACAGAAAATTTAAAGAAGTAAAACCAGTAATAATTTTATAACCTAAAGAAGCACTCTTTACGTTTCAATGTATTTTCCCCTTGGAAAAAAATATTATACATATATATATATATATATATATATATATATATGAATCCTATGCATTATTTACATAATTGTATTGTTTTTAATTTGACTATAAATATTTATATTTTTTCATGTTGTTGTAAATCCTTTAATGACATGTTTAGTATTTTATTAAGCAGACGTGCTAGTTTGCTTACCCATTCTCATAATGATACACACTGAAATTGTTTATAGTTTTTCACTAAGGGGCCATAAGATTGGGTTAAACGGTATTTACACATTTAAAGCTTTTAGCAAAACTGCCAAGCGGCTTTCCAGCTAGGTTGTACCAGGGAAGCTTCCCAACTGTAGTTTCTAGGATTGAAAGTTTTGCCAAATCCTGTCCAAATATTTTTAAATAGATGCAAGCCTTCATGTACTGCTGGCGTGTCTTGTCTGACTTTAACAAGTTGTCTGTTCTCATAGTGCTCAATCATTCTCAGGAGAGATTTTCACTTTTATGAATATCTTTTTTTTCTTAAAGAACTTTCCATTTATTGTCTCCATCTTTCCTCAGTGGCTGTTAACTTAATTTTCCTTGCGGGACCCTCTTCCTTTGGTTGATATCTAAATGTCTGAAAATTACAAGCTTCAGTTTTTGCCCCTTTTCTTTTAACTGTTAATATTTTCTCTTGAGATGGAGTCCCATGTCTAGTGCTATCATATCCCCTAAGCTTCAGATTCACCTACAGAGTTACCACCCAACCTTCTTGAGGATCCCAAACTGAACGTATTCAGAGCAAACTTCTTAATTATCAGTTTTTCCCATTTTAGCTAACAACACTACCAATTGTCAATCTGAAGCCTGGAAGTCATCCCTGATTTCCCACACATCAAATCCATTGGCACAACATGTTGGTTTTACTTTCACTATGAATCCAAAATTTGGTTTACATTAGATCACCTTGACTTTTAACCTTTTAGTCCCTGTTAACTTCAAGAGCCTCCTAGGAACTAATTTATGCCCCATCCCAGATCTTTCCACACAGCCATGAGAGTGAATTTTAGAGAAAAAATCTAAAGCCATAACAAGCATATATGTAGATTTATAAACATGAGTGTGCATATGTGTGTGTCTTAAATAGCCCTGCATGATCTGATCTTACCTGTGTCTCCAAATTAATCTCATATTACTCTCACTCAAGTTTAAAATACTCCATGCATACTGGCCTTTTTGTGTAATTCCACAAGCCAGGCTAATTTCTCACTAAGAACCTTCTATTTCCTATCTCTCTGCCTGAAACTCTCTCCCCAACATTTTCACTTGGCTGGATACCTTTTTTTATCATTCAAGTCTCTGTTAGAATGTTAATTTCTCAAATACACTTTCCAGATGAAATCTTCGAAATAGTATCATAGAGGCAGGCCATCTCATGCTGCGTTATCGTCTATCTAACTCTTCCACTCTATTAAATTTACCTAATGATGAATGTGTTAACTAGCATACTTTTGAAATATCTCAGAATATATCACCTTATCAATAACATACATCCTTTATTGCCTCCTATTGCCACGTCCTTCCTAAGCCAGTCTCTGGACCCAGGAGAAAATTGTGCTGGTAAACCATAGATACTCATGAGGCCAGCGTGACTTCAGTCACTTATCCCTCATGATTTCTTAACCTAGCATTGGCTTCAGCATTACCAGCGGGTTCCCTTTCTGACCCAGATATATAGGGTATTCTAACTTTGTGAAAAAAATGCACATGCATTCATGTATACATCCATGCACACACATAATTTCCTAGGCTTAGTATTTGTTCCTTGTGATCTCGGATGCTATTACTAGCCTTAAAATAACTTCCATGCTTTTCTCTTTCTTCCACCGGCTGATTACCCTGAATTTGCCTTACACTTTCTTCCTCTCACAAGATTGCAAGCCTAACCTTAAATGATTTGGCTCCCTAATTCTGGTCTAGACATTTGTAATTAGCCCATGGAGCAGACACATAAAGCACACGATTCTTAGCAATCCCAAACAGTCTCCTTCATACAGAGGCACAGAACGGAGCACGAAGTAACTCAAATGTGAAATACTGTAGATTTTTAAATTTTTCTGTCATTGATCTTTGCTGAATCTTAATGTTTCTTTCTCTGCCATCAGGAAGAATGGAAAATTGTAAGAAAATTTGGTTCCTGGTATATTCTTTGTTTAAAACAATCTCATTTCACTTGAACATCTGCTAAATTATGTTTATTTCCCTATCAGCAAGTTGTGCATTCTCCTCTCTTTCTGCTATGACCACCCTGCCAGCCTGGCATAAACCTACTTCCCATCATCCTTCACATCTGCCTGACAGTGGAGGAGGCAGAAGGGCTCCTCCAATCATTACTGGCCCTTCCTTGAACTTCCTGTACCTTTATCCTGAGTATCCTTGCCTCATATCATGTGACAAGCCAATTTGTAAACCAATTATGGTGGCCCAGGGGAAGTTCACTGCAAATTGTCTTAAACAATACAAGGTTGCTCCTGGCACTGAGGGATCCCCAATCCTATCCAATCTCTATGGTTAGGAATGGAGGTGGGGTGATTCCTCTCCCCAAAATATTCAGGGTGCTATTACCAAGAAGGAGAGGGAATGAGTAATGGACAATAAAGAGGCATCCACTACAAGGACAAAGGATGTAAGTCAGAGATTACCTCTGCTTGGCTTGCTCAAAAAGAACAGCGTGGACTGATTACATTAGTCTGGGAACAACGGGAAACCTACCTTATTTTCTGAGATATTTGCATATTTGCAAAAAAGAATGCCTCTAGGTTCTCCCTTCTAGCTTCCCTCAGCTTCTGCTTTTTTCTCTCTGCTCAAGTGTTCTTCCAAGGACCACCCATCGGAAATGAAATAGCCCAGAATAGCTGGCCTTGTTGATAACATTAATTTCAGAAAGAAGCCACAGTGAGATAAGGAGAAGCCCCGGGAGAGAGAGAGAAAGGAGAGAATTAGAGGAGACTTATGCCCCTTTACTTTAGAGATTGGCCCTAGCCTCCCAAGGGTTTTTCAATTTCTTCAAAGCCTTAACAAAAATAGCAAACTCCTCTGGGCCTTAGTGTTTTGCTTCAGCATGCTCTTCTGACACTCCCTTCTCCCTTCCCTCTTCAGCTGAGTTACCCCTGCAGTTCACAGGTATCCTCTTAAATACCTACTCTCTCTCTTTCTCTCTCTCTCTCTCCCTCCCTCGTTTCCTCCTTCTCTCCCTCCCTCCTCCCCTGTCTTTATTTCTTCTGTTTTTGCAGTCAGCTTTGTGTTTCACAACTAGTTTAAGTTCCCTTGGGTCAGGCTTCCAAATCACCCTATACATATACTTCCTATCATTGATCCTAAATGCAATTTTTAAAAGATTTTTTTTTTTTTTTTGAGGAAGATTAGCCTTGAACTAACATCCACTGCCAATCTCCCTCTTTTTGCTGAAGAAGACTGACCCTGAGCTAACATCCATGCCCATCTTCCTCTACTTTATATGTGGGATGCCTGCCACAGCATGGCTTGACAAGCGGTGCTAGGTCTGCACCCGACCTGAACTGGTGAATCCCGGGCCGCCAAAGCGGAGCGTGCAAACGCAACTGCTCCATCACTGGGCCAGTTCCTAAAACAGTTTTATTGATGTGAAATTCACATACAATAAACAGTACCTTCTAAAATTACAAAATTTGATACATTTTGACATATGCATTTACCTGTGAAACCATCCAACACAATCAAGACAGTGAATATACACACATAAATCTCCAACCGTTCTAATCTTCGCCTCCTGGCTCTTCCGGCCTCCCCTCCCCCACCTCATTCAGGCAAACACTGAACTCATCTGCCTTCTTTCACTATATACTAACTTCCATATTCTTTCTTTTTCTCTAACTTACTATTTTGAAATTATTATTGACAAACAAGAAGTTGACAAAATAGTGCAGAGAGGGCCTCTCTATCCAATATCCTGCTTTCCTTAATGACAACGACTTATATAACTATCGTAGATTATCAAAACCAGGAAATTGATACTGGTGAAATGCAACGAACTACATTACAGGCCTTTCGCGGATGTTATAAGGATGTTGCCTGGATTTCCAGCCTGTGAGATTCTTTTAGATTCATTTCTTCTTAATAAGTTTCACATGGTGGTAGAAATTTACATAAAAGCAATAAAACAGTCTCGGAATCGGTAGTTCCATCTCCGTGTCTGTTGCTATGGCTTCTGCTCCTGACTCTGCCCTGCGGTCGCAGACCACTCCTAGCAAAGGATGAAGACAGGTGAAAAGGTTTCCAGAGAGCAACGTAAACCCTGTACTCTACTTTTGTGGAGAATCCGTGTTAAATAAAAAAGAGGCAAGACAACTACAAAAGAAAGCCAAGAGAGGAGTTTATCTAGATGAGAAAGAATTAAACGGCAGGCGCAGTGAGAGAAAAAGTGAGAACAACTTTGTGGATCGGATGTGGGGAGTGTTTAGTGAAAATCTCCGGAACCGCCATCAAGTAAACGAAACTGCAGAGGCGTGGAAACGTGATTTTGAGAAATGTTACTTCTGGTAATGAATTAAATAATCTTCTCTAAAATTCTTCAAGACATACCAATAAAGATAGAAAGTCCTTTTTAATTACTCATGGTTTCACATCTGTGCATCTTTGAAAGCGACCCAGTGCAGGATCTTGAGCATGTGGAGTGCTAGAAGTTTTTAGGATATCACTGAATTTACCCATCACAATACCAAGATTATACCACCACCACCACCACTGACAAAGTATGCATCCTCCTATGTTCCCAATACTGATGAAAATCACTAACATCTGCCCACTTCTGGAGAAAGAAACTTTATTTTAATCCTTGCCTCGTCCCTCAGAACCTAATTATTTATTTAATTTTCCTGTCCTACAGATTCTATTTCTTAAACTTCCTTCCCATTCATTCAGTGTCATCCATATAACTTCTGGATCCTGATTCAGGTTGCCAAACTCTCTGGCCTTTGGTACCACAACAACTTCTAAGTGCTCATATTTCCCTTCATGCTCTGCTGGCTTCCAGTCCATTCCTTACCTAGAAGCCATTATCATCCTGCTGTAACATATATCTGATGATGATATTCTGCTGCTCCAAAAGACATCAGGGACTTTTTGCTCCTTGGAAGGAGCCCAAAATTCTCTCACTTTGATCTTCTTTATCTCTGAAGCCTCATACCTCTCTATTCCCCACCTCAGACTCTTAACTCCTTGACACAGTAAACATTGCCTTCCTTCCGTTGACGTGTTCTCTCTGGCTCTTTATGTGAGACGTGCTTCACTTCTCCCCGCACTATACCTGCCTTACCTGGGCTTGCCCCTGCTCATCTTTCCGGTTCTCACTTGGGGTTCATTTCTTTCAGGACGTCATCCTTTGTCTCCTTCTCTCAATTCTTGATTATGTGTCCCTCCTGTGTGTTCTGAGCACTCTCTGGTTCTGTATGTGGTAGAGCTTGTTAGAATATATCCTAATGGCAATGTTTATCTGTCTTCTTCACCAGACAGAAAGCTCTGTAAGAACACAGATCATATATTTCTTATTTAGCATTGTGAAAAACAAAACAAAGCCCACAAAAAACAACAAAAACCCACTGTGCCTGGCTCATACAATATTCAATAAACATTGTTGGAGTAAAATTAAACTTCATATATTCTTTTTTTCTATGCAATAGCATATATACTGAATGTTAAGTAAAATGCCTGTCACTCTCCTGCTACCATGAGATGGGTTGAGACTGTGATTATCTTATATTACCTTGTTGGTGTGTCTCAGAACACAAAACCGCTGGGCTCACTATTGTGTGCTAGACAAATACATATTTAGTGCTGGCACAGAGTAGTATGCACTAAATAATAATTGCTCTCAAAGGAGTAATACAAAAGAAGATTTTTTTCATTAACTCATTATTAGGAGCACAAGAATGATCAAACGTCTACAAACAAATAATATTCTTAAGTAATTATTAAGAAGGCAATTATTTTTTCCCCAGTAAAGTTGCACTTGTTAGCTCTAGGTTTCTATTATTCAAAGACCTCTTATAATTTGCTGAGAGAACAAATTGGCTGTAATAATTATAATGTAATTTTTATAATTGGTGTCATGCTTTCACCTAGCAGACAACTGCAATATCAACTGACTATTAAATAAATGATATTGTCCAAAAAGACTTTAAATTTAGAATTGTGGACACAATCTCAGAGTTTCCACATATCAAGTATATGTTTTTGTCGTATTTTGATGTCACGTACCACTGCATTAGACTTTCCTTATTCTTGAATGTGGCTGCCTGAGATGTCAGAGGCTAAGTTATTTGCTTTTCTTTATGTTGCATATGGAAAATAATCATGATGTGCAATGAAGACAATCATTGCTTTTATGGATCTTCTTAAAAATGGAAATATAAAATGAACATAAGATACCAGAAAATAAGACATCTTTTGATGATTGAGTTCAGTTTTTTAAACTTTTATTGAAGTATAATACACATACACATATAAAGTGAATTTAATTAAAATTCAAAATTAATTTTCACAGACTTGACATAACTGTCTAAAAGACATCAAGATCACAAAACAGAACATTACCATCACACCACAAGACCTACTACCTGTGGCTTGTCCTAGTCACTGACCCCTCCCCCAGGTTAACCACCATCCTTTAAATGCAATAGATTCGTTTTGCTTGTATTTGAACTTTACATAAATGAAATCATTTAGTATGTAGTCTTTTGTCTCTGTCCTTTTCACTCAATATTATGTAAATGAGACATCCACATTGTTGGATGTGATTGTAGGTTGTTTACTGTCATTTATGTGCAGTATTCCATTATTTTCATGTAGTATAATTTATTTTCTATTCTACTGTTGATAGACGTTTCGGGAATGTCTAGGTTTCGGCTATTATAAATAGTTCTTTTATGAACATATATGCATTTCTGGGGTGTGTATACCCCAGGGTGGAATTTCTGGGTCATAGAATAGGCAGATATTTAACCTTAGTAGATACAGTTAAACACTTTCCAAAGAGGTTTGATCAGTTAGCCCACCTAGAAACAGTGTATGAGGATTCTGGTTTTTCCACATCCTTGCTAACCGTTGCTATTACCTTATTATTATTACTTTTGTTTAAACTTCATCCATCCTGCAGAGTGTAGTGAAATAAGGATACATTGTTGTTCTTATTTGCGTTTCTCTGATGATAAAGGAAGTTAATAAATGCCTTCGTATATGTTTACTGGCAATTTGGATGTGCTTTTTGCTGAAGTGTCTGTTCAGGTTGTCTGCCCATTTTTTATTAGCTGCAATGTCCTTTTCATATAGATTTGTAGAAGCTCTTTATCCTTTATTGGAATTACGTATTGCAAATGTCTTTTTCCACCCTTTGGATTTCCTTTTTTTCTCTCAATGGTTTATTTTGATAAACAGAATTTCTTCAGTTGAAAATAGAGCAATCCACTAGATTTGTTAGTATTATGGTTAGTGTAAACATTGATTTCCATAAGTCACAGCTTAAAATTAAATATTTTGAAAGCTATCTTTATAAAGTACCAAGCATTTGGACTCCGAGACCTATTTTGTTCCCTGGATCTTAAGCGTGGCATCACCTTAGGCTAGATAGTTAATTCCTCCTAGCCTCTATTTCCTCACTGTGAAATAGAGACAGGGAAAATAATAATACCTATTTCTTGGACTGAATGCAAAAATAAGATACATGAAGGTAGCAAAATTTCTATGTAAACTGCAAAGCACAACACAAGTACAACACAATGATATAGAGAACTTTGTGATTTTCCCACCATATGCACAATAGATTTTTTTTTTTTTTTTTTTTTTTTTTTTTTTTTTTTTAAAAGATTTTATTTTTTCCTTTTTCTCCCCAAAGCCCCCCCGGTACATAGTTGTGCATTCTTCGTTGTGGGTTCCTCTAGTTGTGGCATGTGGGACGCTGCCTCAGCGTGGTCTGACGAGCAGTGCCATGTCCGCGCCCAGGATTCGAACCGACGAAACACTGGGCCGCCTGCAGCAGAGTGCGCGAACTTAACCGCTCGGCCACGGGGCCAGCCCCTGCACAATAGATTTTATATGCCCTAATTTATGCCATGACCTTCAGTCAATGTTCAGCTCACAAAAATAATTAATAGATGGGTAAATGACGGTACTTTTTATCAACCCACACATATCTCTAATATTACTAATTTGAATGAAATTCCTTTAATTATCAGATCAATTATTTCTTTTCTGTATAATCAAATAAACTTAAATTTCATAGTAGTCTATGGCTGTTGTTTTGGACCCACCACTTAAGACCATGTGCCCTGGAACACATCAATTCATACATGGACTGTAGCCATGTAAACTATAAAACAATTCAACCATAAAGTATTGTCATTTTATAAAACTATATTTTCAAAGTATTTTAATATAACATTTGTGAATCTATAAGAAATGCCTGTTAGTTTATTTGTACATTCAATGAAACACTTATTTAGAATCTAAATTAATATTAGTCAGGATAGGCTGGATGATGCTTCATAAAAAATAACTCCAAACTTTTCACAATTTAAAACATCAAAGTTATTTTTCACTCTTGCAACATATCCATCTCAAGTGAGTTGCCCGCTCTGAATCCAAGCAGAAGGATCAGCCACCATTGAGAGCATTGCTAGTTGTGGAAATAATAATGGTGCTCTGAAGAGTCTCTCTTCAGAAATGATCCATCCAAGATGTGACATAGATCTTTTCATCAGAACCCATTGACCATAACTAGCAACATGGCCCCAACTAACCAAACAAGGTCCAACAAATACAAACTTATCATGTGGCTGAAAGGTGAAGAGCTGGAATATCCGGTTAACAGAAGTAATGATGATTTATACTATGCCATATATACCATACGGACTTCTAGGGAACACAAAAATAAAAAGGACATGGCCTGTATCTCTACAGTAACAAACGAAAAAGTACACTCCACTGAGATGTGTGCAAAAATAGTTCAGTCGCTACACAAAGGAAGGCATAATAAAGTCTTCTTTGATGAATGTGGAAGGACTTTAGAAAGAGGGAAATAATTGATCTGGATCTTGAAGCATAACTAAGTGTTTAACAGGAAAAATGAAATGGGATGGATAACTGTTTCAGGAACATGAAACAACATGATCAAATCCTTAGAAGTATTCATCTTCAACAAGGGAAATCTGTGATTTAGCACAGCTGGAGCACTACGTAAATAAGAGAAATGGCAAGAGAGAAAGCTGAAAAGATAGAAAGAGACTTACATGCCAAAAGACTGAGTATCCATTTTATGTTGATAAAGAGGGCAGCACTGAAAGATTTTGAAAATGAAAGAAACATGGTCAAAGTTTTGTTTTGCAAAGAATGCTTTGGTCCTAGGTAGACAATTAATAAATAGCATGAAAATGAAGTCCAGGACTCCAGTTAGAGAGGGTAAAGACCTGAGGAAAATTATATTAGTCAATATGGGGAAAAAGGGGAAAAGAGTACATAAGATATCAGAGTGCTTTGGCTTTTAGCCAGGATGGAAGTTCATATATAGACAACATATATGAACCAATGGATTTCAAAACATTGGACATCAGATGAAAAATTACATTGATTCCTGACAGACAAGAAAAAAAAGCAACATGAGTCCCACAATTGCCCGGCTTGCTACCTGGAAAGAGGTTCCAGTCTGTGGCACAGGGGGCTGGGGGACCCAGATACAGACTGATGATCTCTCTGAGTTGCAGAAGTGGAACTGAGAGTATAGGAAGGCCAATGCAGCTAGATGGGGTCTTCATGGAAGAATATCTGAGAAGAGAATTGCAGAGAGAGAAAGAGAGAGTTTTGGAGAGCTGAAAACTTTCAGCAGAACCCTCATCGTTGCATACGTGATATGTAATGGGAAATTACCCAAAGCCGAGGAAAGAGCTCCCTGAAGAGATTAGAGGACCAAAACCAGTTCCTGATCCCTCCAGTTAGGGTATAAACTCTCATAATTTATAGGGCATTGGGTATAGTAGAAGTTTTGCCTCGGATTGAGACAAAATTATTCATAAATTAAATTCTGCTCTGATACTGCCTAGCAAAGTTTAAAATAATACTTTCTGTAGGTAACATAATGATTTCCAGAACAAAGCTCAAGGGTATTTATAGAAAAACAGAATAGGCTGCACCTGGCATGTTAAACACACAATGTCTGGCATCAAGTGAAACTTAGCAGACATACAAAGAGGCAGAAAAGTACCACTCAATATGAGGAGAAAAATCAATCAATTGGAACATCCAAATTTGACACAGATGATAAAATTAGTAGACAAGAACATTAAAACAGCCACTATAGCTGAATTCCATATTTTTAATAAAGTAGACGAAAGATTGTTAAGAAGAGATGTAGAAGACGCAAGAATATATAATACATAGTAAAAATAGATCAGTGGATACGTGGAGACAGGGTGTGGGGTTAGGGCTCCAAGCAGCAGCAGGAAAAGATTTATAAAGTGCCGTAAGATAACTTTTTGGGTGATGGATATATTCATTATCTTTACTGTGGTAATGGTTTCAGAGGGATTTATACATATATCTCACACATTTTATCAAAGTATATTCCTGAAATATGTACAATTTAGTGAATATAAATTATACTTCAATAAAGCTTCAAAAAATATCAAAGAGCTAGGTACGGGATAACTTAGAAACTGACTATGAGTTGAAGATTAACTTAGTTTTATTTCTAAGATTTTCTTGCAATTGTGTAAGTGATGTTACCATAATATAAGCAATAATGGAAGGATGTAGTTTAGGGGAAAAGAGAGTTCATTAAAATACTGAGCTAGAGGTTATATGGAAGATTCAGAAGATGACTTGTAGAAAGTTTGGTAACACAGTAGCAATGTAGAAGAATATTGTAGCAATGCAGAAGAATGGAATGTTTTTGGAGGTCAAGACTGTATCCAGCAGAGGACACCATAGTATTGATGAAGCCATAGTATTCATGAGAATGTTGTGAGTCAGCCTTAATCAGTCAGATGAAGGACAGGATTCTGGATAAATTCCTAGCAAAGGAAAGACGAAAAAGGGGATTAGTAAAAGAAGATAGAGACCCTTATAGAAGCAATAAAGAGAGCAGATTTAAATAAGGACAAACCTAAAGAGAGAAGACACAGAAAATTCTCAGGACATGAAAGGACGTTCAGAGCAATGTGAAAGGATGACAAAAAGCAACACAAATCTCTCTGAGAACTGAGGAAATGACGAGTACACAAAGACAGTTTCTGGATTTAGTTGAGGGAATTCATATCTAATAGGCTAAATTCACTCAGCATAATTTTAGAAAGCAAGATCAAAACTGACAGGGAAGGTTGATAGTCTACATTACAACTTGTACAGTAAATACAACAAACAGCATGCAGTTATATAATGAAATGCAACTCATTTATTGACAAATTATGATGCCTCAGGGGATGGCCTATCATATTATAAATCCAAGGTAAATAAGATATTTCTCATGATTTCTCTTGATTTGTGAAGTGTTTAATTTGGCAGCTTAATTATAAAGTGTACGCTAATGAAATTATGTGTGAAGCAGTCAACCCAAAAACAGGCTTTTCCTGCCCTTTGGTTTAAGTTCTTTGACTGAATTCGCCTAGTAACCTAGGTGAGACAAAGGCTGAAGAAATTCACTAAGCAACGGCAATCTTTCGTAGCAACTTCTTTGACTAGGGAGATTTCATGAGCTTAAAGGTTGGAACTGATAAATTAATTCAGTAAAGTTGTGGGTCACAAAATCGACATACAAAAATCAGTTTTGTTTCTGTACACTAACAATGACTTATCTGAGAAAGAAATTAAGAGAACAATCCATTTACAATAGCATCAGAAATAATAAAACATCTAGGAATAAATTTGACCAAGGAGGTAAAAGATCTATATACTGAAAACTATAAGACAACAATGAAGGAAAGTGAAGATACAAATAAATGGAAAGATATCCCATCTTCATGTTTTGGAAGAATTAATATTGTTAAGGTATCTGTACTCTCCAAAGTAACTTACAGATTCAAAATTCCAATGACATTTTTTCGCAAATTTTAAGTATGGAACCATCAAAGACCTCAAATAACCAAAGCAATCTTTAGAAAGAAGAACATAGCTGGAGGCACCACACTTCCTTCCAAAGTATATCACAAAGCTACAGTAATCAAAACAGTATGGTACTGTCATAAAAATAGACACATAGATCAATGGAACAGAATAGAAAGCCCCGAAATAAACATACATGCATATGATCAACTAATTTTTGACAAAGATACCAAGAATATGAAATAGGGAAAGAATACTTTCTCCAATAAATGGTGTTAGTAAAACTGGATATCCACATGCAAAAGAATGAATTTGGACCTCTATCTTACACGATACACAAAAATCAATTCAAATGGACAAAAGGCTTAAACATAAGACCTGAAACCATACAACTCCTAGAAGAAAACATAGGCTGTAACCTCCTAGATGATTTTTTCTATTTGACACCAAAAGGTAAGTCAACAAAAACACAAATAAACAAGCGCTACTTCATCAGACTAAAAAGCTTTTGAACAGCAAAGGAAACCATCAACAAAATGAAAAACAACCCATAGAATGAGGGAAAATCTTTGCAAACCACAAACTTGATATAGGGGTTAATCTGCAAACTATAAAGAACATATACAACTTAATGGCAAAAAAAAAATAACTCGATTAAAAAATGGTCAATGGACCTGAATAGACATTTTTCTAAAAAAGACATACAAATGACAAATAGTATATGAAAAGATGCTCAATATTGATAATCATCAGGAAAATGCAAATCACAATCATGAGATATCACCTCACACCTGTTAGGATGTCTATTATTTAAAAGACAGGAAATAACTAGTGTTGGTGAGGATGCAGAGAAAAGGAAGCCCATGTGCACTGTTGATGGGAATATAAATTGGTGAAGCCATTATGGGAAGCAGTATGGAGTTTCCCCAAAAAATTAAAAATAGAATTCCCATATGATCCAATAATCGCACTTCTGAGTATATATTCAAAGGAAAGGAAATCACTATCCTGAAGAGATATCTGTACTCTCATGTTCATTGCAATATTATTCACAAGAGCCAAAGTATGCAAACAATCTAAGTGTCCATGGACCGCTGGATGGACAAAGAAAAGGTTGTAGATATATACAATGAAATATCATTCAGCCTTAAAAAAGAAGGAAATCCTGCCATTTATGACAACATGGATGAAACTGCAGGGCATTATGCTAAGTGAAATAAACCAAACAGAGAAAGACGTATACTATATGGTATCACTTATCCGTGGAATCTTAAAAAAAAAAAAAAGGAACTCATAGAAACAGAGAGTAGAATTGTGGTTGCCAGGGGCAGAGGGGTGGGGGAAATGGAGACAGGTTGGCCAATGGGTACGAACCTTCAGTCATAAGATGAATAATTTATGGGGGTCTAATATACAGCATGGTGGCTATGCTTAACACCACTGTATTGTATATTTGAAGTTTGCCAAGAGAGTAGATTGCAAGCATCCTTATCAAAAAAAAATAGGAACTATGAGAAGTGAGAGATGTGTCAATTGACTTGATTATGGGAATCTTTTCACAATGTACATGTGAATAAAATTATCATGTTATACACTTTAAATACATAATAATTTTTGTGAAAAAATTTAAAAGAAAAGAAGTAAAAATAAAAGCTGAAGAAATGCGGAATATCAGGAGAAGTTAAGAGAGAACTCTAGAGACATCGAAAATGGTTCTATGAGAACACGGCTCATTAATGTCATAGGGAAATAGAACTTTTTGCCTAAGACGTTAGTAATAGGTTTACTTGAGGACGTCACTTAAATTTAGGGGAGGGATTTCTTCATTAAAATAAGTCAAGGCTCTCATCTTTTTGAAATGAAAACTACGGCTAAGCAGTTTAGCTGCTGAAAGTATAGATGACTGTTGGGAAATATAATTACTTTTTTTTTTTTTTAAAGATTTTTTTATTTTTTCCTTTTTCTCCCCAAAGCCCCCCGGTACATAGTTGTGTATTCTTCGTTGTGGGTTCTTCTAGTTGTGGCAAGTGGGACGCTGCCTCAGCGTGGTCCTATGAGCAGTGCCATGTCCGCGCCCAGGACTCGAACTAACGAAACACTGGGCCGCCTGCAGCGGAGCGCGGGAACTTAACCACTCGGCCACGGGGCCAGCCCCGAAATATAATTACTTTTAATGTGGAATAACCTGTATGATTAATCTTTGATTGGGTTTTCCCTATTTTACGTTATCTTTGGACTGAGAATGGCGGAGTATCTGCATCTTCTAGATAGTAGGTGTAGCTGGTAGCTACTCTTCATCATTTTCTTCGAAAGATTAAATACCGCAGTTAAGACTCCATGGCACAGAAAACTCAGCTGATCCAGGTCTCAGACTTCCTGCTGTGTCGTTGTCCTGTTGTGTGTGTGCCGATGATGGCAGGCAATTGGATCTTTTTTTCTGGTTGATATAAAGTAATATCGATTTGTTTCTTTATTTCATTATTCTAATGCTAGCCTCCAGCTAGTGACTGGTGTCAGCAAAGTCTTAGGACTTAGAAAGAAAAAAAAAGGAAGCTAACCATGAATAAACGTCCGTCCAGGTTTACTGAAGAACAAATTACTGAAAACAAAACAAAACAACATGACGACAACAAAAATAACTAACATTTGAACACTTACACTATGTCTAGTACTATGCTAAGCACTTTCCACTTAATAATCAAGACATTCTCTAAGCTAGGTTTTAGGAATTGCTGTAATTTACAGATTAGGGTATTGAGAATCAGAGAAGGTAACTGATCTAAGATCTCAGCTGAAAAGTTTTTAAGACTTGCATCCAGCTAAGTATACCCTCTTAGAAACACCACACTAACTCTTTCACTTTATGAGATCTGGACTGAAAAAAACAAAAACACATTGTCCTCGTACATAAGGTCCAGCCTACTCACATACAAATTGATTGTGGATATTTCCATTACAAGAAAATTTTTGTCATAAAGAAGCATTCTCTGATAATGATCGTGTTCCCTTTCACAAGATTAGGTACAGCTAATGATGAAAAGCCAGTTTAGATATAGAGCAATTTTAAACTTCTGAAGTTGGACCTGGTATACTGCCCTCAGCAGGATTTTATCGCAGGAATCTTAAGCAATTTAACCTCTCTGAACCTTACTTTTCATCTGTAAAATGGGGATAATAGTGTTACATATCTTGTCATTCTTGTGAAGAGTCAATGAGTTAATGCATGGGAAGTGGTTCATACAGTGACTGGCACATGGTACACCCTCAAAAAATGTAACTCTCATTTTTTGAAACACCATCATCGTCATCTTCATTGTCATTATCATCATCACTGTCATCTTCATCATTTAGAATTGTGTAACTCTACCTTTTCAGGAAGATAACTATCACATGTGTTTGAGCACCAATGAAGGCTAATTATTAACAGGTTTCTCATTCCCAACCTAGCTTGACTGTACAGTATGACTCAGAGATTTTTCTAGTTCTAAATAAATAGCAGAGTGAAAAATGCAAATTCAATATGGTTATTCAATTCTTAAGTATAATTTGAATGTAGGGCAGATGATAAAAGTCACCAACAGATAATAAACTATTCTGAAGAGCTTCCTATTTCAGGAGGGGAGAAAATGAGTCTTGTTATATTTTTGGTTTACAACCTTATTGATCAAATTAGAGCGACTTTATAGTGATTTTTATATCTCATTATAAAGCTCCTCGTATTCGTTGAGATCATGTTAAAAAAGATTGAATCAGTAAAATCAAAAGTATTCTTAGAGTTTCCATAAGCCATCTGCACTGTTTTTGGTATATTAATTACACAACACATCCACAGAACAGAAACCAATGGCGAGACGGCTGACCTCCGTCCAGCTGGTGGTTCTCAATTAAGGAAACTTTAAAAATTCTTCAAATATTATATTTAATTATTTGGCTGTGCTTTATGTTACCCGAACCCCTGAAAGTATTGTCTTGAATGTATGTGTGTGTGTATAACTATATTTTATGTGTATGCTGTAATATATATGCAGGCATATGTATATAAAACCATGCCATATCGACATACTACATAGTTAATAAAACATTCTTCCTATATATCTATATATCTAGATGTCTATATTATAACAAATATAATTAGATCATGACTTTTAATGCTTCATATTAGAATGTGACCTTACAAGGAGGTCTCACGATAGTTGCATGACTTAAAGTCTTGCGTTTCATGAGCCAAGCACGTGCGGGCACATGGCACTGAGCAATGGCAATCTTCTGTAGCAAGTTCTTTGACTAGAGAGGTTTCATGAACTTAAAGGTTAAAAATGAAATTAAATATTGGAAATAGAGATTATTTCTTCGATAGAAAATTGCAGTCTAAAGAAAAAAATATCTGTCATGCTGATTAAAATTCATTGGTATTTATCATCACGTGTGTTGGATGGAAGAAAAACATTTTCAGAGCTCTCATCTGTACATATATTTGTGTACTTTCAGATTGCTATAACTTAGTATTAGACAGAAATCCTACGCCTTCCTGACACATTGCTTAATTGAGGATAGAAGAAAACAACAGCATTCACTTGTTGAGTTCACATAAAAGGTAAAAGAATTAATTAACATATTTTAATGATTATCTTGAATTCTATCATTTCAAGCTGTCTAGTGTCAGAAAATTTGGAGGCAGTAAAAGTTCAATAAATATTTGTTGAATAAAAAACAATTAAAACATTAACTTGAATGAAGTGATTATTTGGCACTTGATTCTTTAAATTTTAAGAGATAGCGTTCACTTCCTAAAAATAAAAATAAAGAGAGATATCCAAGTTATAAGATGTAATTTTTGTAAACATGTTGGACAATTGTTAGTAGATTTACATTAAAAATACTTAAATCATGAAAAAGGTAAAAAGATGTACACATACAAAAGGGATTCCTTTGCATTGTGTTCGATAATAGATAGCCATATGGAGGGGCCAAAACTAGCTTAACTACGAATTGGCTATTTGAAATGTCACTTTCTCTAAGGGTGAACGTGGATTGCTATAGGTTGTCTTTAAATCTTTTTAAAAAATTTTTGTCACCTTGCTTTTGAACTATAGCTGAAAACAAGTCAGATTGCCTTCCATGAGTTGTATCTTTCATATCCAATAATTTCCACGTGTAAGAGAGAAAATTAGAAACAAAGACTTAGAGAAGATAATGGACCCTCACCCCACACCGAGATCTCTCATTCCCACAGGGAGACTCTAGGATGTTTCCATAAGTTTTAACAGTGCCTCTGATTTTGAAAGCTTTGTGTTGACGAGGGAGAAAGCGTGTGTGGTTACAGCTATTCCAGAGATCACCTATGTATCCTCCTGCATTTGCCAACACTGATCTAGCCCAGTGATTGAAACTCTATATCACTGTGTTCAAAAGGAGTTTAAAACTCCATGCTGCCGCAGTGTGAACAAGTTTTGGTTGATAGTGGTGTCAGCTATGGGCAGCTGAGGGAGGAGATACTGGCGATATACATAGGAATCTATCCTTGCTATTTTCTTTTAGACTGCTCAGAGCTCCTAAGCATACTTTTCTCAAATAGGATGGAGCCCTAAGTCAGAGAAAGATTGTAGAAATAATCATCTGTTTCTACTATTTTGGATGCATCTTGAATACTATGAAGATGGTGCATACATAGTGTTTAAGAAAGCTAGCAATGACATTTTAACTCAATCCCTTACTAGCTATATGTTCTAAGCTGACTTATTTAAACAATTTAATAATAATAGTAACTTTTGCCTGTGGTGGTTATGAGGATTTAATAATATAATACGTGAAACATGATTAGTACGATGTATTACATAATGAAGCCTCAATAAACATTAGCAATTATCATTCTCATTATACTGATTATACAGCAACAATTTGTGTGTGTGGAAGATAATTGTGCTGACCATTGTCTTAACATATATATATATATACATATATAAAATATGTTAACATATATATAATGTTAATGAAAAATGAGTCCAAATATGCATATATTTCTCGAGTTTAAAAAAAGAATTTAGTATAATGACAGTACCTCTAAAGAGTGCCTTATAAATGCTCCTAGTCTTTCTTTTTAATAATTTTATGGTTTTTATATTAAACTCATTGTTACAAAATGGGAATAAAGTATTTTTATACGTGCTTTATTGTTAAAAACTAGTGGGATATGATAGGAGACCTAACAAGTACCTGAATATTGCTAAAATTAACAGAATTTCAATAATTTGCTATCATTCAACATCTGTTGAGTAACTTCAGTTAGCAACATGCTGTGATTGAAATAAGCACAGGATCATAGAAGTTTATCAATGGTCACTCTTTTTTATTCCAATACATTTTAAAGAAAGTATGGATACAATTAAATAGTTCTACACTTAAGACTGCCCAGGATTTCTCAGAAACTTTCTCTCTGTTTCTCAGCTTTGGGAGAGGTAGAAACATTGGATTGAAAAAGTGGGGAAAGCTAATTGGTATTAAAACTTGATTCTATTATTTAAAACATGGTAAGTGTTACCAAGATTGTAGAGAAAAGACCACCCTGGTATTCTGTTGGTGAGAATGTAAACCACTACAGCCACTATGGAAAACAGTGTGGAAGTTCCTCAAAAAACTAAAAATGAAACTACTGTATGATCCAGCCATCCCTTTCCTGGGTATATACCCAAATGAAGTAAAATGAGTACCTCAAAGAGATGTCTGCACGCCCATGTTCATTGCAGCATTAGTCACAACAGCCAAGATACGGAAACAATTTAAGGGTCTGTGGGTGCACGAATGGATAAAGAAAATGGAAAGCAATGTGGAAGAAAACCAAAGAATTCAATATTCTGAAGTGAAGTAATAGATATGAGGAATATAAGTTCTTAGTACATAGTAGGGTTCAATATCTGTTAAATAAATAAATGATCCTCTATTAAACTGTTGGAGGTCATCGAGAGGATGTGAACGCTGGTTGACCTGAGAGCTGGACCCGGGCCGTCAGAAGCTCCTCCCCACCCCCCTGTCCTTGGGTTCTGCCCACTGTTGCCACAGTGGGAGGTGTTTTCAAGGATGCAGCCTTGAGAAAACAATGTGTTGTTGAGCGTATCTGGACTGTATACATGGCTTATAGTTAAGGCCTCTGTATAAACTTTGATGACTCCGGCAGGTAGGTATGAGATCTGCTCCTTTTGCGTTTGCCCAATGCAAGCCTCCTATCTAAGTTTCTGTGCTCTCAGATACCCACCTGTGTGACCTGCCTCTTTCTTCGGTCTCTCCTTCCCTCTGTGTAGGGTGGCTTGTTTCAGATTTCACCAGGAAACTCCTGAGGTTGCAAACCAAGATGAACTAATCCCATTAATTTGCTCAAGTTTTAAACCTTACAAGCCACATAAAATACTAGATATTCATAAAATATTTAATAAACGTCTAGTGAACTTATTAGTGATTTAATTTCCCCATGAGTTTTTTAAGAGATAGAAAGCACAAGCACTGGGAAGTTGGCATAAACCATCCCAATTCTTTAGTTAGATATGAGCATCACCATAAAATAGCAATGTGCTTGATAGTGTTTTAAATTCTTGTGCTTTTGTCAAATGTGAATCAGTCCTTGAGTCTAATCATCTTTGACCGTCATCGTTAATGGGATTATTGACCTACAAATATGAGGAAGACACTCTGCATTTCATTTTTGCAGGATATTTCATCATTCCAGGCTTCTGTCTGTAACTCTTGTGGTCTTCTACTTGGAGCTCCCTCTGTAGCACACTTGTATGTGTACATACATAATATATGTATTTGTGTGTATATATACACAAAACATGTATGTATGTGCATATATGTGTTTGTGTGTGTATATATATAAGAATAAAATCAGGACAAATCTGGGTCAGAAATGACTGTAATTTGCTCATATGAGAATTTCACAATCTAGTTGATCTAACTATCTACTGGTATCTTTAAAGCAGTACAATGGTGGAGAGAGAGCAGCTTTTGCTTAGCGAGGAGACAGGCACGGAGGTAAATTGAATTCCTGAAAACCAAAGCTATTTTCAGTTAGTGTGAGCTTACCTTTTACCTTCCCTCAAAGTGAATGGAACACAGCCAGAGTGTTAAACTTGTACATACCAAATACTTTTAATTCTGTTCTTTAAAACAGCTTCCACATCTACCTTGCCAAAAATGCAAGATGTTCCTTTGATGGTACACCTGCCTCATCTCGCCACTTTAAAACGTATGATCATGTAGAGAAAATGAAATTTGGGGATTAGCAAGTGGACAGTGTGTCATACAATATTGTAAAAGATTGATATACTTTTGTTTCATTGTATTTAATACAAATATTGAGTATTTGCTATAATTATTAAGTATATATCTGCTCTACAATATATGCTGAGAGCACAAATTTGAATTCCACCCTCATCTCCACTAATTTTTGCTGTGAGAAAGTTAATTTGCCTTACTAACCCTCAATCTCCCCATCTTTCAAATGCAGAATTGAATCCCATCCCTCCCACAGAGCTGTTATGAGGATTAAATGATACAATAATTTAAATGGTTAGCACAGTAAATGCTAGATATTACTATTAGTCCCGCGTCAGCCTGTTAGCAGCATATAGCCAAACAGTGCTTTTGTTTTAAAATCATGAGCATTTAAATAGAACACATTATATAGAATTAAAATACAAATTTTGTTTTACCTAATTTCGAAAGCCATATGTTGCATTGCTTACCTTTAAAAAAAATAAGCCCCTAGGTCGAGAAATGCATGCTACAAATTTAATTCTGTGTCAGTGTTACACAATCGTAAATACAGCAACATTTTTCTTCTGGAGAGAAGCAAGATTTCCCCAGTGGGGGAAAACCTTTCCCTTACCTGCCAAACATTGCTTCTCTGCCCCCGTTACTCCTCTAACTTCTAAAGATAAGTTTGTAGACTCTGCGAGTTATTATGTGCTTCTCTTCTCTGAGTTACAACACACACTTGCCCGAGGAGGTTTGCAAACCTTGGTTAATATTAATGAAACAATCTGGGGCATAAGTCGCCCAGAGAACAACTTTGTCTTCACGAGCTGTGCTGCTCTCCTCATTAGATGAGGGAAATCTTCCTCTCACATTCAATTACAGATGCCTACATAATGTTTCTTTTCTCTGGCAATCTAAAATTTTTAAGCATTAAAGAAGGGAAATAAAAGTCATCTTTTCTTTCCAAACAGCATTCTTTTCTCACGCTCACACACCAAGTGCTGTCAACCAGCTGGAAGTGTGTAAGTGACTCCCTGGCCGGGGACATGCCACACACTCTTTAGAGAAATGATGAATGATTTAAAACCATGATCTGAAATAAACCTTGCGTCCCTGAGGATTATTGGAGGCCTGTCTGTAAGAGCTCACAGAAAGCCACGTACTGTTGGTTGTATACTGTTTGAGCTGGCTTGTTCCAGGGTCCAAGCTACTCCCGGGTTTTATACATTATTAACTCTTCAGGGAATCCAATATCTATTTAAAGTGGTAAAGATGACATTAATAAGACAGTATCCAGGGTTGTGGTTAGTGAGAATTGTCTCAGTGAATTCACAAGTTTTCCCGTCTGAAATATACTCTCACAAAATCTGGCCAATTATTTTTCTCATTTCTTTTTTTGCCTTCCCCACCGCATTCCCCATGAAAGTTGTCCTTTTACCTTATACACCCAAACTTACCTTTTTTAAACAGATGTAGGCCATTTCTCAGCTTCCTTAACTGCTAATGTTCTCCTTCTCTGGATAATTAGGGAAGGAAGGAAAGAAACAAACGTTTGTTGAAAGTTTACTCTTATCACAGTGTTCCAAACAGCTATGGACATTAGTATCATCTTCCTAGCTTATAGCTGAGAATGTTTGGCCCAGAGACGTCAAGTGGCTTGCAGAAGGTTGCACACACGGAGCTAATGACGGTGAATGGATTCTAACTCAGGTCTGCCAGATGCCAGTGTCCACGCAGCTTCCGAGAAGCACACCTGGTTTATGGCACGGTGAAGCATCTTTCTGCCTGTGCTTGGTTCCATGTCTGCCTCCTCTAGGGCCAATTTCCTCCAGTTACTACTTTTCCTACCTACACTTAACACACTTTCTCATCTGACAGTTGTAAAGGTAAGCTTGTTCTTGCCTCACATAGCAGAAAACTCAACAAAGACTGCCTTCCTTCAAACCCACTATGCTTCCACCACAGTCCAACCTCTTCTTTCCCTCACTGTCTAGCTATCTGAAAGAACAGTTTATACTCACAGCCTTCACTGTGTCGGAAATCACGGTCTTTTTTGTTTTTATGAGGAAGATTCATCTGTGCCAGTCTTCCCCTACTTTATACGTGGGTTGCCATGTATAAAGCATGGCTGAGGAGTGGTGTAGGTCCACACCTGGGATCCAAACCCATGAACCCAGGCCACCAAAGTGGAGCACGCCAAACTCAACTGCCATGCCATGGAGCCAGTCCCCTAAACCACTTTCTTCTTTTTCTTATTTTTTTTTTTTTTTGTGAGGAAGATTGGCCCTGAGGTAACATCTGTTGCTAATCTTCCTCTTTTTGCTTGAGGAAGATTGTTGCTGAGCTAACACCTGTGCCAGTCTTCCTCTGTTGTATGTGGGATGCCACCATAGCATGGCTTGACAAGCAGTACTAGCTCTATGCCCAGGATCCAAACCTGGAAATCCCCGGCCATTGAAGCAGAACATGGAAATTTAACCACTACACCACAGGGCCAGCCCCTAAACCATTTTCTTTTTAATCCCTTGCTACCAGGCTTCCATTTCAACCTCTTCTATGAGTTGTTCTCCATCAGTTGTGCCACATTTCTACTTCCCTGCAATTTCTGGAAGCATTCTTCTTTTCTGGCTTCTACTACAACATAATTTGTTTCTCCTTATGAAAATAAAAACTACAATCCATTGTGTCCTACTGGCTCTGCTAGGATCTCTACATCTTTATTACATTTAACCCTAATGACAATCCTTCAGGTTAGGAATTATTCACTATTACAGATCAAGAAAGTGAGGCTCATGCAGCCTCTGTCAGTTCCCCCGGGGAACACAGTAATGGGAAATAGCTGAATGTGATCTCACAGCTGCTTTGCTCCAATGTGTCTTCTTTACTTTGTTTTTCTTATGTTCCATGTATTACGGCATTTCCTGTGATTTCTTGACAACACATTCTCTGTCTTCATTAGGTTCTATTCTCTGAAAACATCATCTTCTTTAACGTCAACTACCTTCACCAGACAGCCTGACTTCAATCTGAACATAATGCAATGGCATTGTCACCCCACCCCCATGGCTCCTTCTGTCCACAAATCTCCATCCCAAGAGCTTCGCTTTCTTATTACTGCCAGTTGTATCCAACACTTCCAGCTAATCAATCCTGAAAAATAATGTGTTCTGATTCCCCCACACCTCAGTTGTCCTGGGTTTAATTCTGCTTTATGACTATTTCTCCTAAGCAATGCCTCCTTTCCATTGGTAATGCTGGAAAGTAGATGAAGCCCTCATTGGTTTTGCCCAGGTCACATCAACAGCCATTACAAGAGCATTATGAGTCTTGTACAGAATATCAAATAAATCTTCCTAACATGTGTCTCCCTTCATAACATTTTCTTATTCATGAACTCCCATGACATTTCTGCTTAACTCTTAACTCTGGCAAGTAATTCCTTCTTTTATGGAGCCCCAAATTCGCTACTACAGACAAACTCCCATAGGGAATCTGTGTTCAAGTCAAAGGAATTAAAGAAACTAGAATTACTCACTTATATATATTTGTTTTCACTTTTAGGAGATAAAGTCAGTTCCTTTTCATATGTCTTCTTATAAGTCTTATTGATTGATTATGTTAGATCATAAATAATTTGAAAAAACTATGATATGTGTATATACATAAACATATAAATATATGTATGTATTACAACAAAATGCAAGATATTTCTTTTTAAATCACTAGCTATTCTGTATTTTTAAAATTTGCTGCTTTTTGGAATTATATATTTTCTAAAGAATTTGGAAGTTTGGAAGGTTAAGGGGTAGAAATTCTCCTCCCCCCATATACATGTTGCATATACATATATGTGTGTATTTTCATAAATATGCATACATACATATGTATATATATAATATACACGTATGTTAATATATAGTACAACTAGCTAATTATACACGTAGATTTGGGAGTATTTTTCAAACTGAAGTCAAGTTATTTACACCTAACTTATTTATTTGGGTGTCTTTTCCCACTTTTTGTGTACTTTGATCATTTATCCACAGACGTTTATGTTCTCCATGACAAATCAAGCTTTTTCTGTATGTCCAAGTTTTGATATGTACTACCTCTAATTAGAAAAGAATAAACAGCATGAAAATGAGGAGGAAGGAAAAAGAACCATCAAAGTTCTTCTGTTTTAAAATGTTGATTTTTGAATTTTTGTGTATATATTTTGAATTTAATTTATGTTTATTTTCTCACTATCTGTTTTCTCCTGATATATGCATCTATAGATAGATGTATATAATTATATATGCTAAAGATTTAAACAAATTATTAAGAAAATACGACACAGTAGCACTTGTAAGGTAAAAACATTTAATTTATGGAATTGTTGTTTGAAAACAGATGATAATATTCCTTCTTTTGTATTCTATAGCTCTTTTTAAAAAAATCTTCCACACAATTCCTTCAAACTCTACCAGCAGGTTGAAAAGAACACTTATCCAGATACAGGATGAAATAATAATTGGAGATCTACAATCCACGCTACTAAATGCTTCCTTCCAATGGCATTAAACATATGTCTTAAATGCATCTAGTTGAGGGGAAATTAAATTTACTGTCTTTAAAAGTCAAAAAGGTAATTTTACATGATAAAAGCAATATAAAATTGCCAGTGGCAGAGACAAAACTACTCAGCAAGTGGTCCATTTACTTCTCTGTCTTTCCCATCCCTCCTTTCAGACCACGTGACCATGCTAACCAATGAAACTGAAGAACGATGCATGTCATTTCCAGGCTGAAGCAGTAACAAGCCTACACACAATTTTCTGGTCTTCTTTTTGTCTTTTGTGGCAACTAAAGTGGTTTCATAGTTCAAGAAACATATCCATAGATGATGGCAATTCTGTCAGTCTGAGCCCTTGAGAAACTATAGAAAGCACAAGATCTCCCCTGCAATCCTACTAATCACCAAATTAGCATGTAGTGTAAGCAAAAATAAATGTTTGTTCTGATAAGCCACAGGAATTCTGGGGGTTAATTTGTTAGTGCAATATAACAATGCCTACACTAGTAAATATGTCACTGCCAATTTAAAACAATTTCTTTATTATTCGTGTTGTTTTAAGACTAATATTGTTCCTTTATCATAGCACTGCATATCATTTCTCAAAAAATAGATCTTCTGTGGAAAGAACATCATTATGAAGATAATCGGAACAGTAAATCAAGCATCAAAGAGAATTTTACTGATTTAAATACTTTATTTTATATAACGCCTGGTAGTTTTCAAAGTTTAAATACTTTAATCATTTAATGCTGCCAAAAAACAAAATCATGGCATAGAATCTATTCAAAAACAATTTGTTTTGTTTTCTTCCACTTTAGCTGTCATTTAACTATGAAAACACAGAAAAACTAATGGGCCTGAGGAAACCATTAAAATCTATTAATAAATGACCCGGAAACCAAAAATCTTTACTTAACCTAGTGCCAACGAAATATAAAATACAAAATGACACAGATACACATATGTTTTAATATACTTTATTATAAAGCTATGTATAAATTGAAAATCAATTCTTTGTAAAAGCACCTTATTAACAGATGCTGTTGAAGAATAACATCTATTTCTTTATAAATGTTTAGTATATGATATTTTTGTAATTCACATTTCTTAGAAGTTTCTACTTTGTATACTTTAGTAGCCATATTTCTTTCGAGGGGCAGTGTGGCGTCTGAGACCCCTTCTAAAGTTGGAGCAATGAGCCATTATGTAAGTCTGGTGACAGGCAAGGGTGGTGCCGGTCCCACTATAGTCTGAAAGAATGTGTGCTGGCTTTCTTTATCCCTGGCATGCAGAGTGCTGGCTGATTAGCCCAACTGAGCCAATTCAAGGCTACCACTTAGAACTTTGGCTCTAGCTCAATGACACAAAGAATTAGGGGATAGATTAGAATTTATTACAGTACTAGCCACACAAATACTGTAGAAGTCTTGGTGCAAGCAGAGTTTGCTAGTAATCTGGATGATTCCATCTTCCTTCCGGTAGTCGTCCGATCATTTCTCTTCTTGGTCCCAGAAATCTACATCAGTTTCTGCTGTTTGAAACCAAGACACTGATGAGCTCATCTTTGCAGAAGCTTATAATGTGCCTTCTACATACTTGTCTATGGGTAGATATTGCCAAAAGATTTCCAAAAGAATAAAATATAATGCTTTTCTTTTTTTTTGCTATAAGTCTTAGGAAAGATCTAAAAAGCCTCATAATCACTCAACAGATGCTATTGAGTTTTAAAAAAACACTTTGTAAACATTATAACAGGATGAAGTGCAGTCTGTTCTTTAGTTCTTAAATCAAGTTAGTCCATTGAATTTTAAGGAATGTTTCATTTCAGATATTTTTCATCTCAGGTATGTGTCATTTAAATGAATAAATCATACATTTTAGAATTTCCATTTGAAAAAAGAATTTCAGCCTATTTCACAGGAAAAAAAATGACCACCATGGGATCTATCAGCTCTATCCATAAATAGAATTTCCATGGGAGATATAAGAAAATCCTTTTTTAACTTGATAAAGAGGAAAACAATGTTTTATGATCTATATACTATACAGTATTTAAACTGTAATGAATTGTATTCTGTATTAGGTCACTAAAACAAGGTTTAAAATTTTGATTTAATCAGTTTTTCTTCAGCACTTTAAAGGTAATGTCTGTTTTAAAGTCTGTCAGAAAGGTTATGCAATTCTGTTTTAAATACTGAGTACCACGATTAACTTTCACCATCAACTCTCCACCAACTTTAAAGTAATGTAGTGGTTAACATAGTTTTTGGCTAACTATGATTAATATGCATATATCCTTTAGGATTCCCCTATCTTGCCCGAAAAAGGATTTACTAAATAAAAAAGAAATAAAGAAGATATGATCGTTTGCTCTGTGTTGGGTTACATGATTCTGAGGGCTAGTCCGAGCATATTCGACTGCAGAAGGAGGGTATGAGGAGTGAGTCTGACGTTAACCAAGTGCCCGGATACAGTTATTCAGAAGATTGATGAGGGTATTTAAGATGAATCTGTGTCAGACTGGGCCTCCTCTTACTAATGCTGAAGGGCCACCTTCTTTACGTGCATCTCTGCCAAGTCCACACATCACTGGACATCCATCGTGGACGAATTTAGGAGTCCTTTATTAGCAAGTAGAACATGTGATATTCTGTAAGGATGAGGCTTCACTCCCTCTGAATAGCAGTCATCTCTCCCATCTTTATCTTAATCAGGTTCTTAATGCATCTGACCATTCTTAAGACTGTCTTCATCCTTCAACTCCAGGCATCCATTAGGACTCCTGAAAAGCAACTGAAAACCTCCTCTCCCCTCCCCTGAGTTTCCATATATACTAGTTGTACAGGTTGGGTTCTTGTAGTAAAATGGGCAGAGTTTATACCCAAAGCGTTCTCAGGTCTTAGAACTTAGACTATTTCCTTAGAGAACTTTCTGTCCTTAGACCCCTTAGAAATGTCAATGTCCAGCCTCATACCTGGGTGTCATATGCCAACTTTCTAAAGGATCTTAGTCGTACTTTCCTGAGAGGTCAAACATCTTTTCCTTACTATTCTCTTTCCCGCAATTGATTGGTTTTTCTATTCAGACAAATTTTAGTCCTTTATGCTGCCTTGTAAACATTTGCCTCTTATTTTCCTCTCATTGTGATTTTTTCTTCAGTGAATACTGTTAAGAATGGGAATTAGTGAGGTAGTTGGAGAAATAAGTTAGGTTGGTTAAAATTCTCAGTTCTTTGATTTTTTTTTCCCATTGGCCTTATGTTCCAAAAGTTATTCCTCTTTGCAGCTCCCTGCTAAACCTTTCAAGTTTTTCGTGCTTTTTATCCTATGTCTGAATTCTCTATTTCTACTTCAGCTGTATTAACACTATTTTATTTTTAGTAAGTTACTTTAAAACAATTTTGAAAAGGGAATATTTACAAAAAATAAATATTTCTCACTTATTTTAGAGCCTTTATGTGGCCACAACTAGCTGGGCAAAAGATCACTTAAAAGAAAAATGATTCAACCTTCCTACGCTAAACCCATATTAGGGAAATACGTATCATTTATCAGCTGCTGTCTTAACTCACGTAATTCTCCAGGTGGTGCAAGATGCCAAGAGGGAACAACACGGTGCTTACAGTCAACATGCTTCTGTTTGGGGATATTTTTTTGAAATTTCATTACAGGAAAAATATTTATTAAATGGCATAATCAAAAGCTAGTCTTCCTTGCGCATTATTGCATTTTATTCAGACTATTGCATTTTTATCTACAAACTTGGTCATTTCTGTTTTTCAAACCTTACAGATTGGAATTTTTGTTTGCATGTCTATCATCACTATTAATAATGAACTTCCATTTCACGATCCACAAAGTGTAAGAATTTATATACCTCTATTCAAGGTGTTGACAATTAATCTTTAAGATCAATAATCATACCTATAATGGATGGAAGAATGTCATTTAAGCACCTGTGAACAAGAGACTGACTTCTATGGAACATAACAATATTATTGTTTTACTGATAGTAGTTAGTTGCTATTGTCTGAGTACAATCCTCCAATAATTTTCTAGTATTTAGATTACTTTAACATTCTATGCTCTGATTTAGTTAATATGATATTAATTTCCTGGAAATTTCTATTTTTTTCTGTCACCAAAGTTATTGTTTAAGTCTAAGACAAGTAAAGTTGAATGGTTTAACTGGAACAAAGCAACTATATAAAATAAAGATAACAATATCGCTAAGTACTCTCAAACTAATCCAGGCGATTTATGCAGTTTGTCAACATTTATTGCAATTTGAAGAACATGTTTCGGAGGAAACCTAGCTGGGCACTTAGACAGGCCTCCACGGGATGGCAGCATGTTGGCATTATCACTACGTAGCATGATCTGCTCCTGTAATGAGCGTCTGTCAGTCTTAGAAATGTGATTCTCTTAGTGCAGCCAGAAGCAATGAGCTCAATGGTGGATATGAGGCATGCATAAAAATCAGATTGACTTATTTTTTTAATAAATATTTTATAATAAATGTTTACTGGATTGGTGTTCACTGACGTTATTTATAGGCAGATCTCGTAGTAATTCAAATTGCAATCATAAGATTTCTTAATACATGTGGTATTTATCAAGGGAAAACATGAATGCTATTCATGTTTGGTGCATTTGTCTACAAAAACAGTGAAATGCCCATTTCCACTGAGAGGTCATCAGCTAGCTATCAGTAACATTACCACAACTGCATCTGCTACTACGTCTCTCCCCACCACTTCTACTATCTATTCTGGGTGTTTCCGTGGAGGGGCATTCATTGGCATAACCCTTGAGGCCCCTCCTTGTCTTCTGTCTTCTCATGCACTCTACTGCTATACTGGCATGACTTTATCTGATTGGTGCATTTAGAAGGAAAACTCTACCACACCTACATCAGCCCCATCCTCTCTTCTCTCTTTCTTTTGGGGACTCTGTGCACAGACAACGCAAACACTGATTTGTTTGTCCAAGCCATAAATCTTATAGGAGTAGACCTTTCATATAGGGAGGGCGTGCTAGGTCTCATGTTATTGTTTGTTACTGGTTGCAAAATTCTCCCCAAATCTGGGATTCAGTAGTTTCAAGTACCTGCATATAGATATAAGTCATAATGCTTCAGACTCAGCTTTATCTGTATTAACCTTTTTTTCCCCCTCTATATCTGCCTTACTCTGCCTTATTTCTAAATTGTTTCAGAATTCAGTCAGAGAAGCTGTGTATTATTTATTGGGTGCTACCATATTCCCTAATACATATTCCTAGGATATTTACTAAATGCTAAAGGGCTTTTCATAGATAGGAAAGCTATTCTTATTAGCATCATTTTATAGATGTGAACACTGAAAGCTTGAGAACTTAAAAAATTTTCTAATGAACACACTGCATGTATTAGTTATCTACAGCTGTACTCTCTGAGCCTTAGTGGCTTAGCACGGCACCAATTTATTGTTGTGTAGTTTCTTCGGGTCAAGAATCCAGCCACACCTTAGCTAAATTGTTTCCTTCAGGGTGTCTCAAGAGACACCAGTGGGGGTGTTGGCCCAAGGACTGTAATCTTATTTGAAAGTTCAACCGTAGAAGTAACTGCTTCTAAACTCACTGAGCGGTTGTTGGCAATATTCAGTTTCTTGCGAGCTGCTGTTGACTGGAAGACAGCCTCCCACATGGCAGCTTGCTACATGAGAGCATGCAAGTTGAGAAGGCAATAAAGATGGTCTTCTAGAAAATGGAAATTATCATCTTTTGTAACCTAATCATGGAAGTGACGTCTCATGACCTTTGCTCTGTTGTATTGGTTAGATTCAAGTCACCAGGTCCAGCCCACACTCCAGAGAAGGAGATTGCACAAGGACAGATGGAGATCTTCAGAGAGCATCTGACAAGCCACCCTACTATGCTGCAATTAAGTGCAAGAATCAGGATTTGAATCCAAGTATTTGGACAGCAGAGCCCATTCTCCTAGGTGTGCCAATGGTTCAAAGCCGCCTCTGCCCTCTCGGTGCTGGAGCACATTGCAGTCAGCTGACTATAGGACTCTTTATTTCTAACCTTCTACTTCTGCAAACCCACATCTAATAAACAGAATCTTCTGTAGAAGATTTAGAATATTGATCAGGTTATAGTCAAATTTCCACTTGATCATCACTTTAAGCTGATTTTACTTGTATCTGTCACAAGGCATGATGCATACATTTTTATCTTTTAACTCCTAAATGAAGATCTTTTTCCTGGATTATTTAGTCTCCTCAAATCAATTATTTGGAACACAAATCATTTCTAAAGTAAAACATATTTCCTATGTTAAACACTAATTTTTAATACCAAGAAAATAATTCTAGATTAAATATAGTGATCAATCTAAATTAATCTTTTACTAATACAAGGCAGTTTTATATTTCCATATATATTATAAAGTTAAACATAATCCTTAATTACTATTACTTTCCAAACTGTAATGGCACATGAGTATCTGCACAGATATGCAAGTTGAACTGTATGTATCATTAAAGACAAGAGGAAATTATTAAGTCTTATAACAGTAATCTTTTAAGTTCTCCTTTCCTCTTATTTATTTTTCTTAATGCACAATGTGAATATTCATTAAATAATCAGAGCCCATATCCAAAGGTATCAGAATTTTGCCAGTGGATATGCATTAAATATTTCCCACTGAATTATATTATCATATTTTAAACAGTTTTTCTATTTTCAAATCATTTTCAGTTCATGGAGATTTCAAATATCTCAGGTTTAGGCTCTTCCGCCCCCCAGGCTCAGACTCTCATTGAAGTGAATCCTGATTTATACATAAACAGCTAGACTAGTGGAGCGTCTATTTATAAAACTTTACAGTGGTTCAACTATAAGACAAAGCATTCCCACTTAACCTATTTGTCTATAAATGCAAATTTCTGTCTTTCAAGTCTGAAAGCAGAATAAACCTATTGTTAAGAACAGACTCTGAAACACGAAAATGCTATATTTCTCCAGTAAATTTTAACAGGTCAATCCAAATTGTTATTGCTTGCTTTTAAAAGGAAATCATCAAAGAGCTCCACATTTCTGAATAATCTCTTTAGATTTGTGGTATTTCATGTCAACATTCAGACTATTTGTACAGCTCCCCTTTAATTTTATTCTATCCCTTGAGCTTTCCCAAGTCTCCTAATTTTCTTCATGATAGTCACTCGAAAAGCATACCATTTCATATGAAGAAATACCACATTTGCCCTGCCATAAAAAGATCAATATAATTTGTGGTTTCTTCCTAGTCTACGTAGACGTTGTCAAATGTAACCACGCCCTCAGAAGGTCTTCTTCTAACTCACCAATGATATTTTTTTCTGTTAGCACAATAAAAATCTTCAATGCTTTTACTTGACAAGCTGAAGAAGAAAATATAGTCACTTTATCATATTACTTAACATATGAATACTCATATGGGGAATGTAATCACTGTGCTGCTTTTTTCCTATTGCATTGTATGACATTAACAATTTTGGTTATTAAAATTAGTTAAGGAAGATAATCTTTAGTAACTCAAATTACAATATTATTTGACTGACCTTTTAAAAATAAACTGTACTCTATAAATCACTTGTTTTGTAATTGCAAGTGGAAGTTCTTTTGAAGTAACTCTGCTCTGGAACTCGACACCCCTATAAAATATAGGTTAGATATAATACGACCACACTTGTTTTAGAAATTCAGCCTAAAGAAAAAGTGTTCCTCAATGCTCTCCAACAAAAGGTTTAATTTGGGTCATGAGAACATTCAGTTCTTTTTACAATTATCATTTAGGATGCTATTTCAACTGCTGCATTCAAAACCTGCTATGTGGTAATGAAAAGCTACTCAGCAAACATACAGTGAAAACACACCTGATGCCATCTTTGAGTCACTGTACGCCAACCTCATCCTAGCCCAATCGTACGATTGTTTGCAGGCTTTTAGGACTTTGATGTCTATTGGTTTTTAGGTTCGTTATCCTCTCTTTATTTTTTTTGGATATTTGAGCTAGGTGTGCCAATGCTATTTATATAAATAAGGTTCATTTATTGTTGAGTCTAAAAGTGAAACAACATATTTGGAAATATGCGGAATCCACATATTATGAGAAAGGGAAGTCTCTAAACACACTAATGTTTAGTGAAATATCAATCATGTGTGAGGAAGAGAAAGAATCTACTTTGAGGATATATCTGCAAAAAATGATCAGAGTCCTTAGACCCTGCCACATGTTAGAAATACATTTGAGCACTTTAAAAATTATCCAAGTTCCATCTCCAGATATGCTGATTCATGGAGTCTTCAACGGGGCCAGACATCTGCATTTCTAAATATACCTCAGTAATTGTGATGTGCAGCCTTGAAAACCCTTTAAATCCTTTGAGAGTAAGAATTAATACTATGCAACATGATGTATCTGTGTATTAAAAGAATATAACATAAAAATGATGATTTCTCATGTGAGATTGATCCTTATGATTATTGTTACAGTATTAGATATTTGGGGAATTCTTTCTGTGGATTCAGACCGTAGAGAAATAGAGATATACCAAGATTTGACTAAGTCACATAATTCAAAAAGCAATATGTGTCTTAAATCAATGGGAGGAACTTCTAGGCTGAAGCTTGATGAATAGTCTTAACAAAATAGAACGCATCACAGAAGGTAAGGGCAGTAACCAGAATAATAGCCTCCTCCCTCCAAAATGCCAAAGTTCTAATCCCTAGGACCTACAGATATGTTGCATCATGTGACGAAAGTGCATGAAGATTGCAGATGGACTTTAGTTTGCTAACCAACTGACTTTACGATAGGGAGATTCCTCTGGGTTATCCAGGAGGGCCCAGTGCAATCACAAGGGTCCTTGAAAATGGAAAAGGCAGGCAGAGGAGGAGGTCAGAGGGCAGCAGGCTATGACAAGGATTTGATCTGCTGTTGCTGATTCTGAAGATGAAGGAATGGGGCCACGAGCCAAAGGATGCGGCAGCCTCTAGAAGCCAGAAAAGAAGTAGAATTGTATTCTCTCTCAGAAAGGAATGCAGCCTTGCAGACATCTTGATTTTAGCCCAGTGAGACACATTTCAGACTTCTAACTTACAGAGCTATAAAATAATAAATTTGCATTATTTTACATCACTAAGTTTGTGATAATTTGCTATAGTAGCAACAGAAAACTAGAACAGCAGGTAGTCAGAATCAGGGAACAAAAGCCGTCCATGTGCACACGTATTCTGACGAGAAGGGAGGTTCATCTGGAAGCGTGTGCAATCCAGGCGCAGAGAGGAGCACTCTCCTGCAGGGTAGCGCTGCCCCAGGCATTTTTCAAGATTGTCCAAAATATCACTGGAGCCTTCTTCCTTTCTTCTCTTTTCTGTTCTACCTCTCCTTTCCCTTTACTTCCTTCTGTCTATCCTTCCTTCCTTCTGTTCGTCTTTCCCTCCTTCCATCTGTCCTTCCTTCCTTCTGTCCATCCTTTCTTCCTTCCATCTGTCCTTCCTATCACCTTTCTTTCTCTTTTATTCTTCATTCACCAAGGAAAGTTTAATGGCTAATTTAATGTTCCACGTAACTTATCTCAAAAAGGTCATCCTGCACAGCGGATACATATAACTCCAGTCATTACAAAGAATGTTCCCTATTGAAAAATTGGCCAATTAATATTCAGCTATACATTAATCTCGGAGTTTAGTTAGTGAAAACCACTTACTTTCATTCTTATAAATGTTCATCCATGACTGAAAAACCCCTACCCTTTTAGGAGTGGAATTTTATCAACAAAGCAGATGTGAAATCCTTTTTTTTTTTTTTTTTGCAAATGAAATTATATACAAAAATATAAATCCAATTTTAGATAATTTGATGTCACACTACTCATCAGGATATTGACATCAATTTGTGAAATACTTTTTCAATGAATTAAACATTCCTTGTATACACCCAAACATTTCTCTTTTTACCTCTTTCAGTACTTTCAGTACATATACTGAGTTTGGTGAAGTTTTCATTACAGCCTGACCATTTTTTTTATCATATAGGCAGACCATAGTTTCATAATAGGATAGTAACATGTACAGAGGCAGGGGAGACATACTTTTTGGTGTCTCCCAACATTCAGTGACCAGGACTCAGTTTTCCTTTGAATAAATGCTCTTTTAATGAAACATTTCCCATTAGCTTACATGCTGCATCATGTGTTTCCATTGACCCCTCATAGTGGCAGGTCAACAGGAAAATATTACATACAGAAAAGAAAAATTGGAATTTTTAACTAAAAAAATGGTTTGATAATTGGTTACTAGGAATAAATTAAACACTTTTTTTGCTTTTACTTCAAGTGCTTCTTTGGTTTGACTCTCTATTATTGTACTTATTTTTGTGATTATAATTAATACAAGCCTTTTTGTTGAATGGTGGTGAGAAACAGGAATTGCAAGAATCAGATGAATGAGAATCAGTATGACACTGCACCTTCTGATATTTAGTTGGTCCTAAAATCCTTTCTCTAGGTACTCGTTAGAAGAAGCGCTTACCGTTGGCCACAATGGTGGATTTAAGATTCACCTGATTCCCTATTCCTATTTTTCCCTCTGGTGGAGTGACTGCTGAATTGCAAAATGATCAAAGAATGGCATAGTCCAAGTAGAAGATCAGTCAGGACACATGAGAAACGGGTCAACCACGATTCATGGGGAAAACCATCATCCTGCTCTTATTTTACCCTCTACCATATTTATTGGGCACCTGCACAGCTCAGGCTACACCAGGCACTGGGCATTCAAAGAGGCATGAGAATCAGTAACTTTCCTGTGCTCTCCACTCACCAGTTTCCTGTCGTTCACACTGTTTTCTGTGCATGCCTCTCTACTTATTCATTAACGCTTCCCAGGAATATTTTTGAGATTTTCAGCCCTCTTGAGCAAAATTTGTTCATACATTCTGTCAATGCATTTCTCTCTCTCTCTTTCCTTATTATTCATTCCAAGAGGCCAGGCACTTCCTCTAGAATCCACACCACCTCAATTCCTTAAATAGTCCCTTCTTATTAATGATAACTAAACCCAGATCTCGTCAATTCCACTTCGTACTCCTACAATTTGAGAGATAAAATGTCCACTGGGTCAAATAAAAAATTTGTCAGATTATTTGATATTAGAGTGTGAGACTCTTACTACGTTTATAACAAACAATTTCCTATGATAGGTGTTTATTATCATTCATTTATATTTTTTATTCATTCATTCATTCAACCTATATATAAAATGCCAGCTGATTTCCTGGTACAGAGTCGAAGTTATCTACTCTATCCTTTGCTGTGAAAGGAGGCTCTTCTCTCTCCTTCTCTTGACAGCTTAAATTTAGATGACTTATTTTTAGGTAAATGTGCAAAAAAGCTAAACTTTGGTACATATTTCTTTGTCTAAAAATAAACATTTATTTGTCTTTGTTTGCTGTTTTGTAGATATGCCTGGAGGCATTGCATACAATTTTGTAAATGAAAAGTAAATCTGTGGCATGTTGATAACAGACAAGACTATTGCCAGCTGGACCACGTGCGTCCGGTGGGAGGTGGTTTATCCTGAACTGTAGGCTTCTCCTAATTTAGTTCCAAATGGAAGAGAACCTACTAATACTCCTTCCTCAGAACTTGTATATTTGATATTAGGCTGAATGTCATGATGTTCAATTTGCTCAACCAAAGCATTTTTGTTTTTCAAGGCATATTATATTGCTTAATGAAATAAAAGACTGAAACTCAATGAGGAATGTGCAAAAATATTATTTATTTTAAAATATGTCTGAAATATTGATTACATGCAACCCTGGAATACTGGCAGAGAAAAACACCAGATAAAATGTGAGATTCTTTTAATACTTTTGTAAAGATCTTAAATATGTGTAGCTAAATATCTTGAATTTCCAATTAAATCTAGGCTTATTTGACTTATAATGAAGAAACCCTAAGTCATTTGGATTTTAAGTTTATTAATAGTTGGGAAAACGTGAGGCTATAGAAGTGTCCTAGGTGGTGAGGCTGAGCCTTAATGTAATCTATTTATCTTTTTTCTTTCTTTTGGCTGAAATAGCCTAAACCCTAGTTCATTTTTTTTTTTTTTTAGTAAATCATTAAGACTATTTTGTGTTATCTACTACTTGAAGCAGCATTAAACTTAGCATAGCAGACTTTCAACACAGCATTTGTACCATGCCTGGTTCCAGTCTTCCTACAGAATTTCTGGAAATGTGTGCTCTCTGTGAAAATGAATACTCTGCTGTTCCCTAAAGTGTGTCTTTGAGAACCATTCACAAGCATCCAATAATGTCTCATGGTTAACCACAGTTAAAGCTTCTGACAGGACCAAAACTGTCTGGGTCCGTGCAGGATGACTTAGAGAGTTCCTCTACCAAACTTAGATAATAAACAAAAAATTGTGATGTCCAGAGCACTCAGGAATTCTTAATTTAATTATAACTTTTTTTTTCACCCACTCTTGCTACCAGTTAGAAATTCTGAATTTTAACATATGGAATAAAATTGGAGCAACCACTTTCCAAGATTTTGTGGATATTTTTAAGGAATTGGAACAGTATGCTTATAAAAATGAGAATACAAGGGCTGGCCCCATGGCATAGAGGTTATACTCTGCTTCGGTGGCCCATGTTCACAGGTGCGGATCCCTGGCACAGTCCTACACCACTCATCAGCCACGCTGTGGCAGCAACCCACATACAAAATAGAGGAAGATTGGCACAGATGTTAGCTCAGGGACAATCTTCTGACAAGCAAAAAAATAGAAAGATTGGTAATGGACGTTACTTCAGGGAAAAGCTCCCTCAGGACAAAAAAAAAATGAGAGTACAGGAACAGATAATAGCAAAAGATTAATTTTGAAATTATGAAACCAATTTTCAAGGTAATTCCATGGGACTTAGTTCTTATGGGGAACAACTCTCAAGATTCCCACTAAAAATATATGTGATATCCCAGGTCCAGAGAGAATACTTAAGAAGATAAGACAGTCAGAATAGATCTAGATTTGTTCTAGGAACAGTGGCTAAAGATGGCCTTTTATTCAATACGTCCCTTAGATGCAGAATATCAATGACACATATGCCGTTCTATGGTCATGTTCATATATTCCGTGCATATGGTAATGTTCACATAAGCCCTCAATTATGTTGGAGACTAGGCGAATTATTTGTGTATGCTATACATTAATAGTAATATTTCTTCCTCTTAGCTGTTGGTGATTGAAAATTTATTTTCCTTTATTGTGACATTCTTTTAAATATGTTGATATTTTCCCAGATACGTAAATTTATATACTGTCTCAAAAATGGCAACCTGGGACCAGTGTTAAGGACAATGATTGGCTCTTATTGTTCAAGTTGTTGCAGAAAATACTGCAATAGATTCCAATAATATTTCCCCTTTGTGCTGCTAACATTAGTTTTCTTGTCCTCTTTCTGTAAATTCCTTATTTAAACTGATATGTAGTTGTGAGTTATTCATATCTGACATAATAGAAAATGTTCCAGTGAATTTATGTCTACCATCCTCTGGAAAGTTTGTGTTCACACATAGGATTTATTTGTGGCACTGGCGTGAACAGACTATTACTTCCATCCACCCACCTTGTATTTGTAAATTTTCAATAATTCTGTCATATAATTAGAAAACAGTAAAACATTTTTTTTTCTCATCACATCACATTGTTATAAAGATTTGCAAACATACACAAAAGTTGAAAAATTTTTACAGAGAATATCCATGAGCAGACCAACTGAATTCTATAGTTAACATTTGACTATATTTGCTTTATCATATCTCTCTCTATCCTTTTATTCATCCATTTGCGTACCTTGTCTTTTTTTATGCATTATGGACAAGTTGCAGACGTCAATACACTTTACCCCTAGACATTACAGCAAACATGTAACTGATAGCTTGTTAAAATGTATATCTTTAGATAAACCCTGTCCTTTTAGCAATATGTTATTTAAAAATTATTTTTTTACTTGTTTCTTCTACATATTTTTTTTCTCTTTGGATGTTGCTGAAGAATCTTTAAAGAATTTAAGGCTAGGTTTTATTTGATATACAAAAGTAATAAATAATTGATTCCCACTGCACATTTGAACGTATGCTTGAACACAAGTTTTCTTTCTTTAAGGATCTCTTAGATACTTCAAACAAAGGCTAGACCATTACATTTTAAAGTCTGGATATTAGCATCCTCTATGAGGACTCTCTTCTCAATTCATGCTGTCTTTATATGCTCCATGATGGGAATAAAAACTGTGCAAAGGACCAAAGTAAGCAGAACTTCCCCGTCCCTTCTCCACAATAGTAGTCACTTGTACCTTGCAAGGGGCAGGGGACTTATCGTTTGTTTATGGACGCAAATTTTGTTAAAACTGGAAGAGGCATTTTTTGTTTTGTTTTACACAAGAGTAGAAACTGAAAAGCATGTATGTGTCCAAAAGAATACTTGATTTTATTACAATATTCTAATATTTGTTAATGCCTCCCACGTATCACAAATCTTGGTGTTTGTATTATATTATGTTATATTTAGTGGATGGATTTGTTTTGAAAGTCTATTTTTTGCTTTTGTAACATGATAGTCTAGCTTCTGACTTTTCCATAGGCCAGTTTTTTATGAGTGATAAAATATAAATTAGACTTCAATAGTGCAAGATGACATTGCATACTGAAATGATGCATATCCAGTAAATAATAGTGGTCTGTTATTTGTTGATTTGCTTGGGATTTTTCCATTTTATAATATAATTGGAAACACTTAATTTCGTCCTAAGTAGTATGTCTATATATATATATAAAACAGTAGCATCAGAGTTCGTCATGTTTTCTTAAAGCAAAAGATGTTATAGATATGCTTTATGCTGCTCAAGTAATGTATACTATGTTATTTGCTGCAAATAATATAAAATTTGACCCAATTCTGAGTCATTTGAAACTAAAAGTTTATTCAGCTTGAAACATTCACCAAAAACTGAATGGATTAGAATATTTCTTATTTTAAATTTCAAAAAGTATCATTTAATAAACTATCTATAAAACCTGACATGAAAATAAGTACATATATACATATAGACACACATATATATAAAATGCTTTTAACAGAGAAGAAAACAATGATTTTTGTGTATGTGTCAGGAATATTGGCCCTGAGCTAACATCTCTTGCCAGTCTTTCACTTTCTGCTTGAGGAAGAACGTCCCTGAGCTAACATCTGTGCCAGTGTTCCTTTATTTTATATGCGACGCCACAACAGCATGGCTTGGAAATCGGTGTGTAGGTCCACACCAAGGATCCAAACTGGGAACCCTGGGCCGCTGAAGTGGAATGCTAGAACTTAACCACTACACCACCTGGCCGGCCCCAGAGAAGAAAACAATGCATTGTAGTTTGGATAGTATCTCATTTTAAGGAAAACAAAAATATTCTCCTTACTCTAATTCTATTAAGATTTTGTTTTGTTTTATTATCTGTATATTTTCTAGTTCTTTGTTACTAGATTATACATCAGGTCAAATGAGTATTGAAGACAAAATTAATAAATATAGAATAAAGCAAGGTATTTGTATGTTGGACAATTAATTATCTTGCTATGTCTTCCATATAACATTGCAAACTATAAAGTTATCATCCAATAATCTGCAAAGTGAAAAAAATTTATACATACACAAAGTTAATATTTTAAAAAAGACTTAATCCTATATCTTCTACATGATATCAATACTATTCTGAGGAGAATAATTCAATAAAGCTCAGAATTTTAGTATATTATCTAAAAATACTATTTAAGAGACATTTGAATAATAACTGCTATTTCCATATAATGGAAAAAATAAAACAAAATATAATCAATCTTACTTGCCCAACATATGGGAATATATGGAAATCTAAATCAAACTGTAAGAAGTAATCCTCATTATGCATATGCTTTTTTAATCTCCAAAGGAGCATTCCTGGGGGAAAAATCCACTGTAAATAAGTCAATTTCAACCATTAGTTTCACAGACTTCCTTAAACTGCCAGTAAACTCTATCTTCTCAGGAGCTCAAAAACATTCTGATTTTAATTCAAGGTTGAGCTGTAAAATCTACATTAGTCTCGGTCTGTAAAGATATTTCTATTTCTGTTCATTTGAAAATTGACATTAGGAGTATTTGTGCCAGATCCTCTTCATTTAGAACTGGAGTCGACTCAGGCGTATGCAGGATGCAGACAGGTAGCAAATGAGGGAAGCAGCTAATTGTGAAAACAAAAAAACGGGTAATCTCCAAGAAAATAACAACTGACCCCTGTTGGTGAATCTGTGTTGTGAATATGAATAAAAGCTGGGGAACAAGACAAACCGAAGAGAGTGTTCTTTTTGAAAGGAAGAGCACCAGCTGATTGTATAGTGTGGTAATGTTGACTCTGTGTTGCTACATCTGAGTCAGAAATCTAGGTTTGCATGAGATATTTCCCAATTTTTAATTGTAAGGAACTAATTAAATTTAAAAACACAGAAAAGAAAAACCAACCAACAACTAACACCGGTGGTCAATCAAAACCCATCTGCCTGATTGATAAAATCTGAGGGCCAACAAGGCTCAACTTCTTGTTCAAATTAAGTCAGAAATTCTGCTTCTTCTTGATTCCCAAAGTCCTTCTTCTAGGTTCACCTATTCATCCGAGGAATGAGGTGTAGTTACACACCCCATTTTCTGAGAATGCTCACCAGAAAGAGATCTGAGCATAGCCAATGAACAGCTCTCTCAGAGCAGTCTTCAAAATGAGTCAGCCTGAGGTCAGAGATCCTTAGCCCACTTGATGATGCCCGGAGGCACTGCTGGTGGCTCCACCTGTGCTGCTGTGACGTACCCTCTGCTCTTCCCCTCATCTTTGGGGATGCTTTCCCTCTTCTTCCACACTGATCTTGGGTGACAGCCGTTCTTTCCTCTTGACACAGTTAGCCAATAGCCCAAAGAAAGAAGCCAGGCACATGGCTTGCAGGGAAATAAAAATGAGGTAGTCTTAAAATTTTGTATAACTTAATTGAAAATATTGTCCCACAGAGTAGATAACAAAACTGTTAAGCCCCTCAATAACTAACTCTGACTTTATATTGCCTGACAAGAGTACTCTGTTTGCTGTAGATTTGCTAAGAGAGTTATAGTCACTTCCTTCATACAGGATTCTCCCTATCCAGAGACACAACTCCTACAGGTCATTTTCCTGGGCTCTACACATTATGAGCTAGTTTGTTTGAAGGCTTTTTTGAAGAGAACAGAAAATATTACACAAAATATCTCCTTGTCTGCCACTATTCAGAAACACGAATATTTTATACTCTGGAAGGATGTTCTAATTTCAGATTTCAATTCTCACTTTGTCACAGTGACTGTCATTCAATATCATTAATGTATTTGTTTAGGTTAATATTCAGTACATAACATGAATATCTTTTATCAATAGATACTGCAGATGTAAGAGTAACTTTGCTCTTTCTGGTGCCAAGTATGCACAAATGCACTGCCAGAATCATCATACCAGAAGTTTGTTTAATAAAATGTGCTTTGAAATCTGAAAATTGCTGATAGAATCTTTTTCTGGGTCTTCTGGCTTTTTTTGCCTTTTGGTTTGCTTAGTATACTAAGGAACATGTATATCTTGCTGATATACTACCTTCACGGCCTAAGAAATCACATACTCTCAATGGAATAAAATCCTAGACTACTAGTCTCCTTATGGAATGTTCTCAGAAAATGAATCTGCTACTCATTAGACTCTATCACATGGTGTGATTTTATACTTTTAAGTCACGTGACGAGACTAGGTGCTCAGATTGCTAACCAAGGCATCAACAGGCTAGCCATGCTCTTCAGTTATCTCTGAACATATGTCTCTCTGAGGGAACATTTTTTTCTGAGGTCTAAAATGCTCCGTTAGTTTCTGAATAGCTGCGTTAAAACCTCTATTATCTCCTGTTCCTTTGAGCATGGAAAACATATCCTGGAGGTCAGGCCCCCTGAAGGGCGACTTTTTGTAAGACAACTGCAGAATCAAATGCAGTTACAAGCAGTTTTAAACATCTCCATTTAGATCCTATTTGAATAACTCTTAATTCCATCTTGGACCAAAAGTAGTTAAAACCACAGAAAGGTTAAACGGTCGTTTAAAATTACATGTAATAACTGATGTAGGCAAATCCACACAATTCTCCTCAAATTAATATCAAGTGTCTGCTTCAGATAACTTTGTATAATACCATTCTTTATGACACTATATTTAAATCATTTTTATTAATGTGCTTCTAAATGGAACATCATAATATTACTGATCTCAAAATATTACTCATTTCAAAATTTTTATGAATACTATATCACGTACATAAATTTTCGTGTACCCCCAAAAGATTCAATGAATATAGTAGCGCATTCTTTTCTTTTTCTGTTGAGCAATTGAAGAAAATGTGTTAATGCTATAGCTGAATCCATATTTTTCAGAGTTAATATGTGAAGATATCACTCATACTCACCTGACAGTGGAAATACATATGAGAAAGGTGATGCAAATCAAAACAGATCTGAGACCTATCTTTCAGGAATTTTACCAGTCACTTCATTAAAAGGAATTATAAATTCAAATCAGAAGCACAAGGAAACTTGTGTATAATATATGTTGTGAAATGATGCTTACATTCTCTGAAGGAAGGGATTGTATGGACTCTGTGCTCATTGGATCCCCCTCCAGGACTGAAGGTCTTGCTCAGCCAGCTTCTAGAGAGCTGCTGGCTCCCTTGCCCAAGGTCACACCTCCTTCCCATGGGCTGCTGCATTCAGTGACTGGCCAGTGTATAAGAAGGTCAAGTCTCTTTGCCTGTCAGAGATCTAACCTCCTTCTCAGAGTCTGCTTCCCGGTGATGCTCATCTGCACCACTCCTCTGTACCAAGAGCCAAGCATAGGGCAGGCACATGGGTGGGTGCTCAGTGAATATTTGCTGAATGAAGTATATGGAATGAATACTGTACATGGAATGGTCCTCATGCTCTGAATTATTTTCATTTTGACTTTCTCTAAAAGTCCATCAAAGATTCAGATAGATGATGAAATATGATGTGATAGGATTAATTTTAATCAACATATTTCTACTCTATTTTCTTTTGAAGTTTCAGCTAAAGAAAGATTTATGTCCTGATTATAATGACATGGGAAAGTTTGAACACCTCAGTCACACTCACGAATAAAACAATTAAACATAAAATATGGTTACCTCTCACTCTAGTTACCATTAGAACTTAAGATCAAGCTATACTTAATTAAAAAGCGAGAGAGAGAGATGTACTTGCAAGAGTGCAAGTAATTCCAGATTTGAAGTCAGTGTATCTAAAAGCTCACTCATTTTCTGGTAGTGATATTTTAAAGTTTTTGAAATGATGGCCAGCTTCAATGGATCACCTTAACTTTGATAAATTAAAGCCTGTTTATTATTTTTTCATGAAACAGTTTAAATTTGAAATTGAACATTCACTTTGTGAAATTATTGATGTTTTATCAAACTTCCTGTACTGGAGTGAAATTTTCCTGAACGTAAAAGATGAACCTCCAGGTGTAACATCTGTTACCATGAATATAATAACATTCTCATTCAGCAGGAACAGCTGCTGCAACTGCTGCATCTTCTCTCTGGAGGAAACTACCCTAGGAAAAGAGAAGGCCCTGGAGAATTGCCACCAGCTAACACTGAGCAGAAATGTTGACCTGTTCGGTAAGTTTGTGTATATGTGGCAATGGTTAGAGTTTTATTTAGTTTCTTGACATTTACAGATGTCTTAAAGTAGGAATTTTTCTGATTAGACGTTAAAATAACATACGGGGAATTTTGTATTAATGATGTATGTGCATGTTCTTATTGTTGCATTTTCATTATTGTCCTTAAATTGTGCAACATCATTCCAAAAATTGCTTCATACCCAGCTAGAGAATGACGTAGCCATTACCACGAAGTTACATTTACGATAATACAAAATGCAACATATTTAGTAATGCAAACTTTGTATCTTAGGCAACACGGAAGAATCACTGGGCACTCTGTATTGTGGATTCTGCCTGGAGCTTGAATTTAAACTCTTATAGATTGGGGTAGAGACTTCTGATATTTTTGTACATCCGATTCTCCTTTCCTTTTCGGTGAAAGAGGGGATTATGTTCGCATGCTCTTTTGTAATTAGGTACAGACACGTGACTGTTTCTATGTAATATGTTTTGAGCAGAAGTAACATATACCTCTTCCAGAACAAAGCATTTAATTGATGGTTTGAGACCCTGCTGTGCTCCTTTTCCTGCTGCATTGACCAAAGATGCCACACATTGCAGAGGGTGCAACAGCAGGATGGCGGAGTCCGTCAACCCAGGATTGTGAGAAGCCACATGGAGGATAAGCATCCTAGGAAGTCTTTCAGACCCGTGAAAAACTTTGACAAGTGAGAAATCAATCTTAGTTGTGTTAAATCAGCAGGATTTTGTGACTTGGTGTTACCACATCATAATCTATCCTCTTGCTACTTTTGCGTGTAGCTGAAACATATTAACCAGAGGCTTATTTAAATCTCACAGGAATATATTTTTAACTGTATGGTTTCTGAAATATTCATGATTTAATAGACAACTTCCTAAGAACACAGTTCTTGAGAACAGGATGACTTGGTTTTGAAAACACTAAAATCGTGATAATTGCCCAAATAGATCAAGTTATATCTTAGTGTTACCCATATCAAAGTGTATAGTTATTTCATGTGTTAAAAACCAAATTTACATCATGAAAAAATCTTAGCGTTTCCTTTTGTCTTTGAATATTATAGATATGCATACTTTCCAATTATCTCTATAACATTTCTGGTTTACCTGCTATTATTTCTCAAGTTCATTCTGTTAGTACTGCCAATTACTATATCCCGAAGCTGTCATTATTCCAGTGTTCATAATCTTATCATTTTGCAAGTTCTTTAGTGAAACAACTAAACAGAAACACTGTCAAATTCTGCAAATAATCAAGTTAAGCAGATTTCACAACCTCTTTTACCCTCTTTCCTATATTTTGTTTTTTAAGATTTTCACAGTCAGATTCAAGTACATTTTCCTGCAAATTTTATTCTCAGGAAATATGTTCTCTTACCTCATTCCCAGGAATTTTTTCCATTTTCCAACTTGTTAAATTATTGTGTTTACTCTCATTTTATATGTTGAAAATTCCAGTTACACTTTTGCTTACAGAAAGAAACAAACAAAAAACTTAGTGGGGTTGAGATTAGAATGAGTTGCTTCCAGATATGAGCAGGTGCTCTCTTTTTTCTCCCCAAATACATGAGTGTGGTTAATGAGGCAGCAATGAAACCATATATTTTTTAAAAACTCAAACTAAAAATACCTGATATAGTCTCTATAGTCATGATGATGGATTTTTTTTAACTACAAACTGGGACTCATGGTGTGAAGATTGCTTTCATGTTTTGTGAAATTATCTATATAAAGTATATTGAAATCAAATAAAACTAAACTATACAATATATGTATTTAACAAGATATCCTAATTATAGCAAAATGAAATAACATGTAACTAGGATTGTCCCAGAGAGTCTAGTATTTATTCTAACAGTATATCAAATGTAAGTCAAGTATATAATATAGCCAGACAATTATTAAATATAAGTAAATCATATGATAATTCCCTATTAATAATATGCCTGAAATAGATAAGTAATAAACTGCGATTGTGCTCAAAAGAGGTGACCGGAGTGAACATGCTTTGGAGACCTGAGGCAGTCATAGTAGTCAGCTTGGTTTTCATTGCCGAAGTAGCAGGATTAGAGAAAGTATCATGTGGTCAGGACTGAATTTCTTCATTTGACTAAACATGAGACTACTAAGAGTTATGATATGATTTGGGTGTTTGTCTTGAGATTCAAAGACTACTGGCGGCCCGTCTGCCAGTTGCTTCTTTTCCCATGAGATTTCTGAGGGAGCCACACTAATAAGGATCCCTAACATAAAGGGGAAAATGCCTCCTATTGTTAGATGGACCAGTGCCTGATGCACAAATGCAGGGTTCTGGTAAGGTCAGGTTCTAGGAAATTTGTAGGGCAAGCCAGCAGGCAAACAGGGGTCGACACTTCAGTCCTGAGGAAGAATTTCTTCTTCTCCAGGAAACCTCACTTTTTGCTGTGATGGCCTTCAGCTGATTGGATGAGCCCCATCCATGTTACTAAGGGTAATCTTCTTTATTTAAGGTCACCGAGCTGTTATCCACATCTACAAAATACCTTCACAGCAATGCCTAGATTAGTGTTGCATTAAATAACTGGGTACTATAGCCTAGCCAAGGCTGACACATAAAACTAACCATCATATCTCCCTCTAACACAAAGTCTAAATCTTGGTAACTTATCACTGTTAGGTGAGACATTTGGTGTAAGGACCTGAAGCAATCGTTAGCATAATCGAGTGCTTAAAAAGAAGAGGTCAACATAATTAAGCTGTTTCTGGGGCTGGATCTAAAGCAGGGATGAAGGAGAATTTCAAAGACAACCACAAACACAATTTTTACAAGCCTGGGATCCTGTCTACTCACAAATGTGACACATCTTTACCTTTGCAAATTGACCAAGCAGATAGCAACCCATCCTCCCTTAGAGAGAAGAAAGGAAGAGGGAGTGGACTGAGAGTGGACAGGGGTGGAAGCTTTTCCTTTCTCTCCACAGGCCTTTGGGTGGTTTCCCTTACAAACCGGCAGCTCTAGCACAGGCTGCTGTGCACCATCCAGATCTCGTTAGCACCCATCATTCCTGAACAAGCCAGACGTTTTCACAAAGGAAGTGCCGGGCAGTCAGCATCACTGGGAACAGTTCTCAAGTCATGATAGACAGAGGCTGGGGGGGTAGATACCTCAAGTTCCCACCTGCAGGGCTGGTACATTCTGCCCTGTTTCTCAGAGGTCCCCAGTGGAACCTCCTGGTTATTCAATCTGTATTGGTTTCCTTTCTGCTGTGTGTCACTTCTCATTCTCCTGCTGCTGCTTCCTGGGATTGCTTCCCAAATAAACCACTTGCAGTGGAATCCTTGACTCAGACTCTGTTTTGGGGAAAGGACGTGGAGGGGATCTAAAACTAAGACAAATACAGATGAAATTCTTTACATCGTCTTATTAAACACATTGAGAAGTGCCACGATGTAAAAACTGGTTATCCCTATGTAATTCAGCATACTCTAAATTGACTTAACCACAGAATACTTTTTTTTATAGGATATTTATTAGGATCATGACTGACTAAAGTTCTATTTATTAAACTTTGAGAAAAGCTGACCTAGAAAATCTTTGAGTGTATTTATCCATAATCCTCAACTGTTGCAATTATTAATTTCTTTATTAAAAAAGACATATATGTAGTATTCTTCCTATTTACTCATAAATTTTTGAAGCTGTACACAGCTTCTGCATTGATGGGTTTATTTATATTTAATGTTCCTCTGGTGACAGTCTTTTCCATGGAGGACATGACATGCCAAAGACGTACAATTAAAAATATTAATATAATATATTTTAACGCATAAACATGAAAAATTTCTGAGTGGAAAAATACTGTAAACAAGTCCAAAGACAAAGTGGAAACAAATATTTGCATGTCACATTACAAAGACATAATTTCCTTTATATAAAAACTATATTAAATCCATAGGAAGACAAGGTCAATAACAAAAACTAAGATGGGTAATGGATATGATAGACTATTAATAGAAAAGAAATTCTTTTAAAATATGAAGAGGTGCTCAACTATGTCTTATGACAACTATATACACACAAACTATAATCACATTTAGGTGATGTTTTCTCTTCTGTGAATGGTCAGACTCAGTAACTTGATACGTCACAGTATGACTGTCAGTCCTTAGGAGAGCATGAGTTCGAACAACTCCCTTAGAAGATAATTTGGCATTAGCAGTAAAATTCCATTTCTAGGCATGTATTTATTAAGAAACTTACTTGTTTAAAAAAATCTACAGTCACACGCTGCAAAATGATGTTTTGGTCAATGAAGGACCACGTATACAATGGTGGTCCCATAAGATTATAATGGACCTGGAAAATTTCTATCACCTGGTGATGTCACAGGCATCCTAACATCATAACGCAATGCATTACTCACGGATTTGTGCTGAGGCTGGTGTAAACAAATCTACCACATTTCTAGTCGTATAAAAGTATAGTCCATACGGTTGTGTACAGTACATAATACTTGATGATAATAATGAATGACTATGTTACTGGTTTATGTGTTTTCTAGACTTTTCATCCTTGCTTTAGAATGTGCTCTTTCTACCTATAAAAAAATTCACTGTAAAACAGGATGCTGTGTGACACCAGCAGCAGCCTCCATACATCTTGTGTTCACTGCATCTCTTGATTGCATCATCATTTTCTTTTGTGCTTGATTTAATCTCGTGAGGTTATGTTTGGCATGGCCCCAAGGGTGCAAAATCTACTGCTAATGGTGCCAGTAAAAGGCCAAGTCAAGTGATTGACCTGGAAATGAAATTAGAGGTGATAAAGGACTACTAAGGGGGAAAATCAGTGAAGGTTACTGTTTGCCGGTTAGGCATGCTCCCTTCCACCATAGCTGCACTCTTGAAGACCAAGAACAAAGTGATGGAGACTGTTTAAAGGTCTGCTGCATTGAAGGCAACAAGGCTAACAAGCGTTTGAGAAGGTCTTACAGCAGACATAGAGAAACATCTAATGACGTGGATTGAAGACCAGACACAAAAGTGTATCCCTTTCAGCACCGTCACAATCACAGCCAAAGCAAAAAGTTTGTTTGCAATGTTAAAAGAAAAGGCTGAACCTGACTATGATTTTGGGTTTACTGCTGGATTTGGGCAGTTGAAATGATGCAAGGGGCTGGCCCCGTGGCTGAGTGGTTAAGTCTGCGCCCTCCGCTGTGGCGGCCCAAAGTTTCGCTGGTTCGGATCCTGGGCACAGACATGGCACCGCTTGTCAAGCCACATTGAGGTGGCGTCTCCCATGTCAAAACTAGAAGGACCTGCAACTAAGATATACAACTATGTACCAGGGGTTTGGGGGAGATAGAGCAGGAAAGAAAAAAAAGAAATGATTGAAGAATCATTATTCACTACATAATGTGGAAGTAAGTGGTGAGTCTGTGACTGCTGATGTGAGGGCAGCTAAAGAACGTTTGGAAACTCTAGGTATGTTGTTGTGGAGGAAAATTGCTTGCTAGAGCAAATATTCAATATGGATGAACCCTCCCTATTCTGGAAATGGATGCCTGAAGGACTTTCATCATAAGGAGGCCAAGTCAATGCTGGCCTCAAGGCTTTTAAGGACAGGATAAAAGTCTTGTTGGGGACAGTGTTGCAGGCTACAAACTGACCCTTTGTGGCCTGGTACAGTGAGAACCCAGGCCCTTCAAGCATGTCAACAGACACACACTGCCCGTGTACTACAGGAGCAATAAGAATTCATGAATGACCCAGCTCCACTTCCAAGATGCCCTCCTGAATTGCTATGTCAGTGAAAGGGAAATGGACTGTTTGGAGAATAACATAAGTTTCAAGGTTTTGCTCACTGTTGATAATGTTCCCAGACATCCTTCTTTTATTGGTGATCTTCATCCCAATATTAAAGCAGTGTTTCTCCCTCTAAACACCACTTCTTTGATCCAACCAATGGATGAAGGAGTTAGCAGCTTTTAAGGTCTGCTACCTCAGGAGGACTTTTGTCCAGGCTGTTGCTGAAACTGAGGAAGACTCTGATGAAATTCTGGAAGGATTACAACACCTCTGACTGCACCAAGAACCTTGCTTGGGCTTGGGGTGATATCACCAAGGAGTGTATGAATTGCATCTGGAAGAAGACACTCAAGAGGTTCGTCCATGGCTTCAAAGATTTGCCAAGGATGATGAGGCTGCAAAAATCAACAGGCTGTGGCTGAGATGGCAAACGACTTTACCCTGATGTGGATGAGGATCATATTGAGGAGCTCCTAGAGGTGGTTCCTGAGGAGTTGACTAATGCGGAGTTGTTAGAACCAGAACAGGAATGCATCGCTGGAGAAGAGGCAAGAGAAAAGGAAACTGCAGGAGGACAAAAGAAGAAGCAGCTCAAGAAAATTCACAGTGAATGGTTTAGCAGGAGCTTTTGCAGACCTCAACAAGCTTCTTAAAAAGTTTGAAAACATGGACCCCCAACACTGAAAGGCTTTCATTAATGCAGAGGAATGTTCACGGTGCATTATCTGCTGACGAGCAAATCTATAATGGAAAAAGAAACAAACCAAGCAAACCACCGTGGGCATATTTCCTAAGAGAGTAACACCTCCTCAGGAAGAGCTTCAGGCAGGTCCTGCAAGGGATATTCTAGAAGGAGGCATTATTATCACAGCAGAAGACAGCTCTACACACGTTATTGCCCCTGGAGACCTTCTAGTGCGACGAGATGTGGCGGTGGAAGACAGTGATACTGATGACCCTGACCCTGTTCAGGCCTGGACTAAAATGTGTGTTTATGTCTTAGTTTTAGAATAGGATATAAAGAAAGAAAATCTTTTTGTAGAGATGTACAATATGTGTTTTAAGTTCAGTGTTATTAAAAAAGAGTCAAAAAACTTAAGAAGTTTATAAAATGAAAGAGTAAACTAAAGTTAATTTAATATTGAAGAAAGAAAAGTATTTCTTTATAAATTCAGTGTAGTGCGCAGTGTTGATAAAGTCTACAATAGTGTACGATAATGTCCTAGGCCTTCATAGTCACCCACCGCTCACTCACTGACTCACCCAGAGCAACCTCCAGTCCTTCATGCGCTGCTCATGATGTGTCCTATACAGGTGCACCATTTTTTATCTTTTATGCTATATTTTTACTGTCTTTTCTACATTTAGGTATGTTTAGACACACAAATACCTACCATTGTGCAACAGTCACCTACAGTACTCAGTGCAGTGACATGCTGTGCAGGTTTGTAGCCCAGGAGCAATTAGCTACATCCCAGAGCCTGGGTGTGTAGTAGACTATACCCTCTAGGTTTGTGTAAGTGCACTCTCATGCTCGCACAATGACAAAATCGCCTACCAATGCATTTCTCAGAACATACTCCCGTTGTTACGTGATGCATGACTATATTTATAGGAATATTCTTGGAACCATGAATACATAACCTGGTAAGTTATAATGATTAGATGTTTGAGCACTATGTAGTCATTACAAATAATGACATAGAACTTTATGATTGTGATTAGTCTATGAAAAGAGGCTGGTATCAACCATTGCTACTTGGAAGAAGAGCTAGGAGACTGGAAAGGAGTGGGAGGAAAAAAACCTTTTGAATTCTATATCCATTGGACCATTTGAGATTTTGTTTCCACGTGCATGCATTAATTTAGGGGGAAGAAAAGCCTATGTTTGCAATGTTATTCTCTTGTTGATTAGCTTTCTGAGAAAAACTAGCAAAAGAGAACTGTGTCTCTCCTTTGGTTTCCTTTTACTTTTTTTTGTAGCTATATTTTCTTGACCTCATTTGCATATAGCAAATATACAAGGAGGAGGGAGGCAGACACAGTGAGAAAGGTGAAAATCACATGGCTATATTTTTCCAATTAGAATTACCTATGGAACAGGCATACATTGAATGTCAGCTGCAACTAGACACCAGGCTCTGTGCTGGGTGGGAGGAGATTCAGAGACAATCAACAGGGACCCTGCCCTCAAGGTCTCAAGGTCAACGGCAACTCCCAGGTGTGTAGGGGATCCCACAAATTAAAGAATTTTTCATATCCTTTAATTCAACCCTATGCAGTACATTGAGCTCTTTCTACATGGAAGAGGTTGCATTAGGTGCTTGTGAGGTCTGTGAAAGGCACAGACTAAAATTTATCTCTCTAACAGAAATCTTTGTAACAAATGACCTGGCGTTAGCAGATTTCCAAATACCACTGTATCTCTCTTAGCTGGGGAGATGGTCCCTAGTGAGCTGCAAATTTACAAACTACTTTTGAAGCAGATAGCTTTAACCAGAAGGATTCCCAGAACTGATTTCTAAAACTGTTTGTATTCCAATCAGAACAAGGGAGTCTATAACAAAAATATAACATATTTTAAAAGAGAAATTTAAAGACTTTTAATACCACAGGCAGTTCCTTTGTCTTACCTGTTTCTCCCTAACATCCTCACAACCTCTGCCATGTTCCATTCCTTAGTCTCTACAGCACCTTTAGTTTTTTTTTTTCTTTTCTTCCACCTTTGCACTGTCACCAAGAACTGCATAAAAAGAAAGTCATAGCACATAGTATTTAGCACCTAGATTTTGAATTTTTCCTCTCACTGGTCGTTGAACATATTGATCCTGACTCAGTCCAATGGCCTCTGATCTAGTTACATTGTTTCTACTCCTTTCTTCTTGTTGCTTCTGAAGTTTGGAATTCAGCAACCCTTGTGGCACTTTGCTACATGGAACTCAGATTCTCTGCATCGTGACTCTGTTTTTTCTCTCAGAGCTTGAGGCGGACAGCTGTAAATACGATTCCCAGGCTTGTGTCCTGGATGGTGCCTCCTGCCGCTATGGACTTCGTCCTACTAGCATCCTTTCCCTGAAAATGAGAACCGAACAGAGGTCATTTAGTAAGAATTTCTATGAGAACTGCATTCCATCCAATCCAGTTCATGCATTCAATTCTTTACCGACCTTTTTGAGAATGTATGTAAAATATTTACTTAGTCTATTTTTCCCATCAAAAGCCTTGCTTGCATGTCAGCCGCATAATAGATTAGTTACTTGGGGATTTTTTTTGTGCAAAATACATTTGACCATCAATAAAGTTATAAAAACCGTTAATTTATGCAAAACACACGCTGTGTTGTTTATTTTGTTGTAATGTATCATATTTTTATTCTTAAAATAGGAATGCTAAGTTATAGTTTCTTCTGTCCCTCCTCATTGTAGTTTTCTAAACTAAGTATAACACTTTAACTAGATATGGAGAAATCCAAACTTGAGACTATTGATAGCAAAGTTATTAAGTATTTTCTACTGAACATATTTCCAATTTTTATAATTACACAAATTTTGAGCAGCCAAAAGAGAAAGTTGCTAATTGCTAAGCTATATTGTCTGTGTTTATATTGAAGACAATGCAAGCAATGGAAATTTTAAAAGTACACTGGAATGCTGAAACTTTTATTCAAAATCATTATGAGTGTAACTAACAAAGAAAGATGTGCAAAGCATTGGAGTTAATGAAACGATTCAATGAGCAACATAAGTACTATGCAGAAAGCTTTCCCAGACTGTTGAAAGTTAAGAAACCAATTTGGAAGAGTAAGCAAATGCAAGTTAAGATGGAAAATAATGGAGCAAATTTACTGTGTCAAACTGAATAGAATATTTCAGCTAACAACATTGTATTCTTCAAATCTATTCATAGCAGACAGAAGACAAGAGAAAATTGGCTCTCGAAAGTGACAGGGGAGAATTGTATCTTGTGGATAAGGGAACGGAGATTTGCTAAGCAGTTTATTTTTTGCTACCATCAGAATAGAGAAAAGCCCAGATTCCTGAGACATATTTCTTTGTATATGTCACTGCCCAGAATCATGAGCATCACATCCAATCAGAGCTGGCTACAATGACTCAGCCTGACCCTTAACTGCCACCTCAGAAAATAGAAACAACTTAAGTGGTACCCACTTATACTAAGGAGGTGTCTCTATTGTTCTCTGCATAAGATATGGAAGTAGAAACAATATGTTTCATTCTAGTTGGTAAACCTGCTAGATGATTTAATACACTAGCCACATTGTCAAAAGCGCTGACCTTTCTGAGCATCATCATCCCAGAATGTTACAATGTCAGATACAAGGGAGAGGAGAAGATGCAGTTTATTCCACCACAAACTTGTCCGATACCTTATGGATGTAAATGTTAAAACACAGATGCCTGGGCCCACCCTGATGTTCTGAATCTGTACACTTGGGTGGGGCATAAGAATTTATCTTCCTAAAGGCAATCCGAGGATCCATACGTCTGAGCTAGAGCGCTGTCTTCACTGTATATACTCTCTACGTAACTGATGACTGCCGATTGCTCCTGGCTCTGTCTGCTGCCTCACCCCTCATCTGCATCGTGGGGAACCACATTTCCCAGGCTCCACTGCTCTCTGGCTTCCAGGAAAGATTGGTTGCATAATCACATTTTTTTCTCACTTCCCTACACCTGGGGCTGCTGGTGGCTTTCTGCTGTTGCTAATCTCTAAATTGCTTCACCATTCTTTGTTTAACTTCAAGCTATTCCATCACAAATGTAACCAATTTTTTGTCCTAAATATCTTTAAGAAAAGCTAAAATTGCTTCTTTTTCCTGGATGGTCCCTGACTGAAAAAATGTATTACAATGTCCCATGAAATAACACTATGCTCTCCTTTCCTAGACATTCATAGATGATTCAGGATGAGAAATCAAAAAGTTGGCAAAGCTAAACCTTGGGCTTTTGGATAAACAAAATCATGAGAACTTCCTTGTATATTTGTTTCCAAAAGAAAAATTATAAAATTTTTCCTGTCTTAAATCCAACTTAGATCTAAGAAATTTTAATCATTATGGGGGAACATCATTTTAAATAGTGATAAATAAAAGTCAGTCTATAAATTCAAAAGAGCAGTTAACTCCACTGTGGAACAGGAAAGATATTGGAAAGGTTTTCAGTTTCTTATCTGGGGCAGCGGAAGGTCAAAATCATGTAACTTTAAAAATCACTATTTTTGAGACTTGGAAGGCGTAGTATTGATCTTGGTCAAGACAAATGTGATCAGAGCAAGGAGTCCCTTCAGTTTAAGCCAGCAAACACCTAGAGAAGAGAAACCAGTTGAAGCTGACGGGTTCTTAGATCCCCCCATATCTTTTTATGTGTTGTTGCTGCTGTTGGCATTGTGTTTAGGCCAGGGTCGAGTACGATGCAGAGATTCTTAATATTTAGTGATAAGGATGATTGCTCCTTAAACTTTTTTGTCACTTTAGAGATCAGAGTCACCAGGGTACAAGAGTACTGAAGATAACCAAATTTCAAGACAGTTGATTTGCAAATCACCGATTTAAATCATTACTAAATGGTTTCCCATGAGGAAGTAATTTTCACACCTCTGACAATTTTTATGCTTAGTTGGGAAGTAGGAGGTGAAGGAAGAATATATGAGAGGCTCTTTGCTTACCAGGCTCTGAAACTATTCCAATTGTATGTTGGAATGGAGATTTGTTACTAAATCTCTTAAAGTTATGCTTCAAAAATAAAATAAAATAGAATAAGACAAAGGAAGAATTATTATCAAATTTGAAGTATTACATTTGGAATCTGTAATTTGTAAAGAAAGAAAATACTGATACTGTTTTGATACCTGTAAGATTTGATAGCTGAAAATGATATGTTTGTTTCCTTTAAGTGCTTACTATATGTCAGGCAACATTCTAAGTACTTTACATACTTTAGCTTATTTAAGAATCAAAACAATCCTACGTGACAGGTACTATTATTATCTCTGTTTTAAAGATGAAGAAGCTGAGGGGCTGGCCACGTGGCCGAGTGGTTAAGTTCGCGCACTCCCCTGCAGGCGGCCCAGTGTTTCGTTGGTTTGAATCCTGGGCGTGGACATGGCACTGCTCATCAAACCACGATGAGGCAGCGTCCCACATGCCACAACTAGAAGGACCCACAACGAAGAATATACAACTATGTACTGGGGGACTTTGGGGAGAAAAAGGAAAAAATAAAATCTTTAAAGATGAGGAAGCTGAGACCAGACAGATTCAGTAATTCCCCAAGTGGCACAGCTCATGTGTGGCAGAGCAGGATTTGGATGTGGGAAGACTGCCTCCATGCTCTTAGCCACTAGCATGCACCAACTCCTCTTGTACTATAATACTACCTATTACACGTTCCATGCACAGAAAATGTAGGCTCAAAAAAGTTAATGAAGTCTTAAGTTGAGTAGAAATGAAGTTCTCAAGAAGGTCTAAGAAGGAAGAAGTTGGTGTCCTAGAAAATTAGAGTTGGAAAGATGTTTAGAATCTCCTAAATTCTCAGAAGTTTTCCTCTGATTGATGCAAGTCTACAATTTTTTCCTTTCGATGGGTTTATTTGGTGGTCAAAAACTTTACCTCATATATCTGAGCCCATGATTGCTGAGTGGGGACAACGTGGTCATTTAAAAGCTGCAGGAGTGTCTTTAAATTGAGTGCTAGAAGTCTGTTTCCGTCCCTTTCAGTTGGTGAAGGTTGGGGTGGGAAGTGTGGGGTCTGCTGGTAGCCCTTATCTACTGTCTCTTCTGTGGATGGTCCACAGTATGAAAAACTTAATCCAACATGTTAGAAAATGTAGCAATGAGAGTCACCTGTGTGTTTGGGAAAGAGAAGTGAAGCATTCCATTCCCTAGGTCCAATCTCACTAGAGATCCTTGTTCTGCCCCTAGTTACATGAGGTTTAGTATGAATTATCTTTTTTACCAAACTTAGTTTGAGTTGTTTCTGCCATTTGCAATCCAAAATACCTACTGATAGTATAAATACACCTTTAATATTATGCTTAAATGGTTTTCATTGAGGACAGGGCAAAATCTTTTTCAGGGATTATCATGGTAACTAATCTTGGACATCCTTTAAAAGCAGGGGGTATGCGTGAACCTCTGAAGACAGGAGAAAGAGGAGCAAGAGAGAGAAAATTCCTATCTGTACAGGGAGATTCTCTGTAACATTGTGCTGGGTTTGAGCTCAGAAGGGAGAGAGCTTTACTGGGAAGCCCAAGAGAAACAATATTAGCCCATAAACAATGGGGTAAATGATATCCAATATTAAATGTCATTGTAATATTTTAGCAAAGTTTTTAAAAATCAGCAGCCTTGTTTGACCCTGCCTTGGCAAGTAAAGGGAAGGACTATCATCCATATTTTGGGATGAAATGATATAGGAGATGAAAGAAGTAAAAATGGAAGTAAAGAATTCCTCACATGTTTTCAATGCAAAATAGGACAAGCTACATTTGTAAGCATTTTAAAGACCTTGATCAAGGCTCGAGGAAGGAGCTATAATTTATAATATTAAAAATGGGGAAATTGAATTACTTGCTTTGGACATAAAAGGGTAGGATTCTGCTCAAAATATAAAAAGTCTGGAAGCATTTGGACACACAAGGAGGATACTTTTAGTGTCTTCCATATCAACAATGGGTCCATCAGAATAATCGTAATTCATACAGCAAAAACTGGCTGCACAAGTAAGACATTAATGAGGTTAACTAAAAGGTGAATATATGTGACTACCTAGAATTAAACACTTGTGTGTCATAATCCACCAAAATCAAAAATAAAAGTCAAATATCGAAAAATATTTGCAACATGTATGACGAAATGGTAACATTGTCAATTGTTAGAACTTTAAAAATGATCCCCAATATGGAGCCCACTGTAGAAAGTGGACCAAGGACATGGAGCGATATTTACATTAAAAGGGCCAACAATTATATAAGAGATGTCAAAAATTAGTAATTTAAAATATTGCACTTAACATTTGTGAAGATGTAGGAAAATGGTTGCTTCATATAATAATACCAGGAATGTTGTATTATTTCCCAATATAAAATAAAGACATTACAAATATGAAGCTTTGGAAGGAACTAAATGTTTAAAAATGTGGATTTGTTGAACCAACAATGCTATGGCAACAAAATGATATTTTGGAAGAGGTTAAAAAAAGGACATAATAACGGTCCACGACATATTGCAAAGTGAAATAAAGCAGGCTACAAAACAGTAGAGTATCAGTATAGTATAACACCTCGCAAAAAGAAAATTATGTATGGGTAACTAAAGGGGCATATAACAAATTGTTAACACTTTTATCTTGGTGAGATGGGATTTGTGCTAAGGAGAAAATTTTTGTCCTTTTTCTGCACTGGGCATGAATTAATATTTGGGTTGTCAAATGCCATGGTGAAAATAATAAATGAAAAAAATGCATATAAAGTAAATTAGCATGAGATAGGACATATGATAGTCTTTCTTCTAGAGTGAAAGACTGTCAGAAGGTAAAACTTTCTTATCATTGAAAGACATGCCTTTAGGTTATTTAATTTCTCAGAACCAAATGGAAACTATCTGTTGGAAGGTAAGAGAGGTAATTCCTTAAGAAAGAGGAATCTTGAGGTGAAGTTAGCAAATAGTCAGATATTTTATAACAGCAACAAAAACTTGTGTAAAATTTGTTTTGTTTTAATGTCTAAAACAAATACGTACAAATATTTAAAAAAAGAATTGCCAAGGATCACCAGCATTTATTTATGATCCCTCATGCTACTTTGAGTTAATTAGACTCAGCTGGATGCTTCTCACTTGGGGACTTACCTATGATTGCGTTCTGAAGTGGACTGGAGCTACTGTCATTGAAGTGCAGTCTGGGCTGGTTGTCCAATATGGCTCCCTCACATGGCTGGAAGTTGATCTTGGTTGTCTGCTGGTTCAGCTAAGGCTGTTGACCAGAGTGCCCACACATGGGTCCTCCATGTGACCACAGTTTTTGGCAGCATAGCTCCTGGGTTGCAAGTGGGAGTGTCTTAAGAGTGAGCATTCCAAGTGACCCAAACAGAAACTCAAGACTTCTTGTAATTAACCTATGAACCAACATAGCTTGTCTGCCACATTTAATTGGCCAAAAGGGAAATCACAGGGCCAATCCAGATTCAAGGGAAAAGTTCTATGCACAAGTATGAATAGCTAGAGGATAGTTCATTAGTGGGGGAAGAGGCATCTTTGGAAACTAGCTGCCACATTCCTCATACCTAGGAATAGTACTGACGATCAGTACACGATTTGGAGGACACTAAAGCTTAAGTATAGAAATTTTAACTATCTTACCTACGGTTGACATCCAGCAATCACACAAGCCAAGTTTGAACCTATGGAGTCAAACCATGGGTGATGATCCTTGGTCACTTCTACACTGACTCTATCATATTCAGGCTGAGAATCAGTGATTAGGATTCTAATACCCACTTCACCACCAACACACTTTTGACCTTGGGCAAGTCACTTACTTCTCAACCTTTGCTTTCTTGTGTCGTCCTCAGAAAGCAGATTTGTGTCCTGCCCTTGCCTCCCTCTGTAGCTACACCCTGCTGTTCCTCCCACATCATCAACACTTTCTGGCCCACGATTTGAACTCCAGCCATGCTGAACTCAGGTGCTCAACTTTAGCAAGCCCTCCCTCCCCTAAGCCTGCTCTTGCTCTTCCCTCTCCCTGAAACATGCTTTCGACCTCTGTCTGGTGATTTCCTACTTGATCTTCTAGGCACGATTTTCAACATAATTTTTTCAAGTAGCTGTTTCCTCATATCCATTAGATTACATGAGGTGTTTCTTCCTTGTGTGCATTATGCTACTTGATCCTTATTAGATTGGTAATAAGCCCTTGCTGAAGAACTGTTTTCATAGCCCCTGTACTTTCCTTATCAGTCCATTATATGCTATTATTATTATTGTTGTTATTTAGGAAGATTAGCCCTGCACTAACTGCTGCCAATTCTCCTCTTTTTGCTGAGGAAGACTGGCCCTGAGCTAACGTCCGTGCCCATCTTCTTCTACTTTATATGTGGGACGCCTACCACAGCATGGCTTGCCAAGCAGTGCCACGTCTGGACCTGGGATCTGAACCGGTGAACCCTGGGCCGCCGAAGCGGAATGTGGGCACTTAACCGCTGTGCCACTGGGTCGGCCCCCTTTATATGCTATTATTACGGCATATTAACCTGCCCTTCTAGGCTATATGCTCAAAGATTAGTCTTGTTGTCTGATTGGCTTACTGCTGTATCCACAGAGCTCAGCAGTGTATTAGGATGTCATAGGCACTTATTAAGTATTTGCTAAATAAGTGAATGAACAAATGAAATAGATATCAAAGAAAGAGATTTAATGCCCATCAGAGACCAGATACAATGATATCTTTCTTAATAATAGAAAGGAAAGAACCATATCTGTTGAACCTCTGAAGCACTGATATATTGTTGCCCAAATAAACAATGCTAGAAAAATGCTCATAAACTTTCAACTTGGCTATCTTATTTGAAATTAACAATGACAATTGTGTATGCCAATTTAGTATCATTTGCCTTCTTTTTACGCTTAAATACATATTTCCATGAAAATTATATGTAGAGTAGGATCAAATTAAAGCATTTTATCTTAAGAAATAGGAATTGATAGAAATAATGTGCAAATCTTTTTCATATTTCATTTCAAAGTAAAGAACATTATTGTGATTTTGAGTGTTTCAGTAGCAGTATTTTAAATTCTTTGCAGAAATTAGCTGTGACTTCTCTTTCTATCTAGAAATAAAGATATTTCAATGTGTACATTAGCACACTACTCCTTTTCTCTGTGAAAACTGAGGTGGAAAGAGTACTACTCTTCCTTTTTCTAATTCTGGATTATTGACCATATCAAATATTTAGATGCTTGTGAGTATTCTAGAGTAAGTAAAATAATTAAAATGTGAGGATGGCAGTTGAAATTTTAACATTAAGTGCACTATGTTATGTGTCCGTGAAATTAGAATAATAGTTAGCCCATATTGTTCTCTTTCTTTTTCTTAGTTATTTTCATTATTCAGGAAATATATACTGATCATCTTCTAAGTGTAGGGCACTGTATGACATGATAGGGGCTGGAAATGTATAAGATGGAGCCTCTGATCTCAAGGAACATACGGTTCACTGGGCGAGGCTGGCACACAACTGGAGTACGTTATTGGAGCACAAAGCAGCACACTTAGCTCAGCCTGAGGTCTTAGGGGAGGCTTCTTTGAGGACTTAAGACTTTAACTAAGACATAACTGTTAAAAGGCAACTAAATTATAGTTAAAAATAAACACGAGAGTGAGAGTGGGGACTTTCTTAAAAATTTTTATTTATTTTATTTTTGTTTTTGAGGAAGACTAGCCCTGAGCTAACATCTGCCGCCAATCTTCCTCTTTTTGCTGAGGAAGACTGTCCCTGAGCTAACATCCGTGCCCATCTTCCTCTACTTTACATGTGGGACGCCTGCCACAGCATGGCTTGCCAAGTGGTGCCTAGGTCCTCACCTGGGATCCAAACTGTTCACCGAAGTGGAGTGCATGAACTTAACCACTATGCCACTGGGCCAGCCCCATAGAGAGTGGGAACATATTAGCAGAGAGAATGGAATGAATAAAGGCTTAAAAGCTAAAAACAACCTGGAGTGTTCAGAGAATTAAAAGTAGTTTTATGTGTCTGGGGCACAAACTGTGGCCTGGCCTGGAAAGGTGAGAGATGAGACCATAGAGATTAACATGAACCAGCATGTTTTGCTAAGAAATTTGGGTTTTATCCTATAGATAGTGAAAGGAGAGAGTGTCGAAAGATTTTAAGCAAGATCACGATATAGCTATACTGCATTTTAGATCAGTCATTCTGTGGGGTAGGGTATTGTGACACTGCAGGCAAGGATACATATTATAGAGAAACTTCAAACATTGTTAAAAAGAAAATCTTTAAAAATATAGATAAAAGTGAATTATTACCTTCAAAATAGAAAATTATATTTACAAAAAATTTCATATTAATGATAATACATCCCTTGAGACAGGGCTGAGGCAGAGTAACTGGTAACCTGTAATTCTCTACCCAGCTAAAGCTTCACCAAAGAGTTAGGAGAAGTAGAGATAATTTCAAACAAAGACAAAGAGAGTCCATGTTTCACAGAGCAGCCCTAAAATTATTTCTAAGGGATGTACTTTAGCAATAAGAAATGTGAACACAGAGAAATAAAGTAGTTTTTAAAAAACATAACAAAACAAGAAAAACTTGTTGTGAGCAAAAAGTAAATATATTATTACATGTAATTAAACATAGGCCATCAGAAAAAACATTTATTCCATAAAACTTACAAACCAACAAACAAAAGGAGGATAGAAAAGGTTGTAGGGACATGTCAAGTGAGGAGCTAAAATATGTTAAAGTTTTTATTATATTCAAGAAGAGGATAAACATTTTAAATAGCTGAAGTTATTTGTTTTAAAAATACATGTTATATTGAATTATAAAATGACAATGACATTTTCTCTAAACTCTCCTGTCATTTCCATTTACCAACCTGTTCCGCCTTGTTGCTCAGAATTGTTTAAAGATGTTCCTTCATTGTTTCCTCTATGTTCTAGTGGGAAAAATGATCAGCAGAGGAAGCCAGAATTGTATTGAGCAAGTAGAACTTGTAAAGTATTGTGCCAGACTTGTATTATTAGCAGAATGAAGCTTCCTTAGTATTCTTAATAACATGAAGTGACTGGTTGTCTTCTCCAGAGTTCAAAGATCTCATTCACACACTACTCCATCCACAGTGATTCAGCTCACCTGGTCCTATTTGTGGTTCTGTTCTGAGGCCGACTTTAGGAACCAGGGTTCATTTTCCAGTATGCTGAGCAGACTCTCTGCTCTCTACTTAGATATGCTGCTCATACTTATTTATAGTAAATTGACTGAGTCAGTGGGCTCTAGAACAGGTGGTCTTACTTCCATGTATAATCCTGGTGGCCTTCGTGCCTGTGTGCCAGTGGGGTGAGGGGGCGAGGGAGTGAGCAGAGTCGGAGGAGACAGAGGAAGACAGGGAGGCACTGTCCACAGAAGGATGCTCCTCTCAGTCGGCTCGAAATCATTATTCATCATAAATCCCTGAGGGAATAATACTGCTCCTTCTGAAAAGATAATTTAATTTTTAATAAAAGTTTGGTATTTTATTAAATACTAAACTCAGAAATGCACTTATATTTCAAAAAAAATGTACCACTACTATTGAGAATACAAAATCTAGAAGAAAATACTCAGCTTAAAAAGCCTGTGACTTCAAATGCCTTGATGATACACATGTTACTGCGTACCATTAGAGATAAAATATGGTTTCTCTGTATTTGTAGCTTTGGCCATTCAAACATTGTCACGTATCCTAAGAAATCATATTTTTGACATAAATTTATGTAAAGTGTGTTCTTTACAAACTCCCGAAGGAAATAGCCTCAGATCTGGGTAGCTATTCAGGTGTCTCTTCCCTCCTGGTTCTTACATTTGCTTTTCTTTTAATCCAATGCCTCTTCTGGAGGCATTTTTGCAGTTAACCTGAATTATTAAAGCCTTTTTTTCCTGTGATATAAACACTTAAAAGGTAGCTTGTCATTTACCTGAACATGCCCACGCAGATTTTCTTTGTAAATTATACTTCAGACACAATGCTTCTCGCTCCACCCAAAGTCTGAGCCACAAAAGGAGATCAGCCTAATTATATATTGTTATTGTTCGGGCTCATAGAAGGTCAGGAAATTTTAACTGCAGAGAAGAAGACTGAGGATGACATGCCTGAATTTCAACATTGTAAAAAGAAACTACTTCTAGCCGCTATTGTCTTAAAGGGCTTCACTGGAATTTTTTTTCTATTTCTTGTTTATCATACCATTATCTCAAAAGCCTTTATTCAACCCCTTCACTTTCTATTATCAATATTCTGTATCGGGAGTGAGTGTGTCTTGGATCTGTGGCAATGACAGGAGCCCTTAAGTGGCTCCTAAGGGGGCTGAGTGTGATTACATCAATTCCAGTTGCCTTTGTCCCCCTGACTCTGTCCCCTTTCCATCCTCCCAGCAATCCTTCCTCTTTCCTCTTCTTCCTGATGACAAAGATACTAGTAACATCTTATTGGCATCAATATGTTTAGCACCTTAATTTATGGAATGAAATTATATATCACTCCCTGTTTAATGATTTTAAATGTTATCATGCAATTAGGGGATTTGAAAGGAGATAGGCATTATTAATTGGTGTGTGGAGAGGACCGAAGCTTTGCAGAATTTTTCCTCTACACTATTTACTAGATGTGTGCCCTTCCTCAAGTAAGGTATCATTTCTGAGACTCGTTTTCCTCACAGGAGACAGAGGATCCATGAGCACATCTCAGAGAGTGGAGATGGCAGAGATAATAAAATACCTCGTGCACAATGGGCACTGCATACGTGTTGTTTCTTTGCTTTTTCCTTCTTTTGCATCTTTACTCTTTAAATAGAATCAAGACAGTCCTACTTCTCTTTAGGCGAATTATCTTTAAACACATAAAAATTAAGACTAGCCCCGGAAAAATATCTCATGAGACATATTCTGACTTTAGAACGCTCCCATCCTGGGCAGTTTAGTTTTACGCTTCTTTCTTCCTTAATCCATGTGTCTGGGAGCTTCCTGCTTACTGCTCCTTTTTTCTATCTAAACCAGTTCTTAGGAAATGATCTCCTAATTTCATTTACTCATAGGTGAAAATGACTCATGTGATTGAATGCTCCCAGGAAAATTTGCATTTTAACAGAGCTCAAAATTTTACAGCGAACACATTTTCCCTGGTAGTAAAATTTGGGGAAACTAATAATGGATGGCAGATAAGAATCTATTTTCTTTTCAATCTCCATGGGTATCATTCGTATTAAGCCATATAAACCCCTGTCCGTTGTACCTTCCCCATGCTGATTGAGGCTGTGAACATTCTACTCTGAAAAGAAAGAAAGACGGCCTTGATAATGTGCATGCCTTCATGAAGCAAGAAAGCCACATAATAAGGCATCTGACTGATTTGGGAATTAACCATTTCAGAGGTACTCTTCTTGTGGAAGGGCACTTTCAGTTACTGTCCTGAACCATCCATGTCTTCAAGGAAGCTGAATTGTTTAAAATTCTCTGTGACTGTAACCTCTGATTCATCACATTTCAATATATTCTGTTCTATATTCTAATTTATCTTAAGATTTCTTCATGCTTTTTTCCCTATCTTTAACATTTAGGTCTGCCATCTGCTTAATTTGTTTTACTGTGCAGGATTTAGCTGGAAGCACAGCAAAAATAAAGCACTTATGTTGAGTAGCTTTTATTTTGCAAGTAAAAAAAAAATAAAGTCTATGCAGCACACAGTCAAACATACTTAAGAAGTAAATAGCAGACGAGGAGGGTCAGAGGTAAAATTTGCTTAACGTGCTGAAGGCGATATTTGTGTGCATGCTTAGGAGAGGGACGTGAAGAAGGAACAGTGAAACAGAGGTAATTCCATTCTTCTTGATATGGAGAAAGAACGTATACAAACATACCAATGCACACTCATGTATGCAGGGACAGGCTCTTTCTAGGTGCAAACCACATGCCCCTCTGTACAAAATGACATGAGGCTCTTCCACTAAGAATGTCTTTCCTCATATGTCAGGCGCATTGTTAGTCTGGCCTGACGTGGGCTTGAATCACTTCACTCTTCCATTCCACAATGTCTTACTCTCCTCTACTGGGAATCCGTGGTGCTTATGAAGGGTCGGGTGCCTGGACGCCATGTTGAGGCTGTCTAGGTTTGAATTCCAGTTCTGCCATTTAACTGCAATGTAACTTTGAAAAAGTAACAGAAACACCCCATGCTTTGTTATTGTCACCTACAAAATAATGATGATTATAATGTTTCCTGTTTCATAGTTCCTGGAATTCAGCAGTTATGAGCTATTTGTACAATATATAAGAAATCAGTGATGCTGTTTTTCACTAATTCTTTGAATGATTATCCTATATCTTGATAAATTAACTTCTTTCTTTTTAAGTGGAGAATTGTCTGTTCTGGTCATTGTGAAAATGGAGATTTTTTTGTACAGCTCGAATAGGTACAGAGCACATATTTCTTTAGTTAGTTTTTTTTTAGTTGAATACGTTGCATTCATCATATGCCTCATGAGGAGGCCAATGAAGACGGCAGATAATATAATATGGGTGTGCTGGTCAGGACTGAAACACAGCCTAAATGGAGGATTAGAGTGGGAGGAGGAAACAGAACAAGGGGATAGAATTTTGTGAGAGTCCAGGCCTGGATGCAAGGCTCAGTCCTGGGGAAAGGAGTAGACTGGAGAATGAGCAGAGGTATGGCAACGTTGGTTTCACAAAAACACCTGGATTGAGTAGGGTTATTAAGTAATGTAGGATAATTCATTCCCAATGGAAGGGAAGCTAGAGAGAAAAAACAAATATCCATTAGTTTACCCCATGGTAGTCCACAAGCATTTTTTTTCTCGTACATACACTTTTAAAAAAATGCCAGTTCTACCACAAGGCGACTACTTCCACATAATACTCCAAATGCATTAATCTTCTCCCTAAAGGTTGACAACTCCAAGTCTTATTCAATTTCTGCATCCAGTTCCAAAGTTAGGATCTTTGAGTGATCTAACATGCTTTTGTTCAGTCTGGATGTTGCCCTAAATAAATTTATAATATACAGCTTCATGATAAATTTAAATAGTCCCAAAATATTAAGGCCAAATGAAGTAGGTAGAATGGGATAAACACAGAAAATAGACACTATCATATGAATAAAGAGAGAAGAATTAGTAACATACAGTGGCCTTTGAGCTAGAGCACACATCATTATTGCTGGACAGGGACCAGAGGCCACTATTACATGACAGTTGAGTCACTTTCTTGGTCATCCTGGCTCTCTGTTCTCTAGCTGGCTGCCCCTGTCCATTTTCCTCTATGGCTGAGTCTGAGATTACTGGAGTGCTTCCATCTTTGGAGCAGCACTACCTCGGTGGGCAACTTCCTTTTCATGTAAACTCAGAGATATTTGAATTCTTTTAGGCATTGAAAAGTTGCCAGGGTTAAAGTTTCTCTGACAAAATAACACCCTTGAAATCACAGCTGACTTTTGTTTGACTGTCCCCTGCTTCCTCCCTGGACTGGTAGTAAGTGTCCAAGCTTGAGGGGTCTCATCTGAAACCTGAATTTCATTCTGATAGTTTCTGTTTCTTCACAACCATCTCAATGTTGCATCATGGGAGAGTGAGGCCACCAATCCATCCCTGAACTCCTGGCTGCATGACAGTACATGTGTCTTAAGAGACTCCTATTTCCTTTTTCAGACTGGAAGTACACAATGGGTGTTTGGGTCTGGCCCCAGCCTTACAATTTTGATACTTTGTTCAGCATGGATTTTTTTTTGCGTTAATTTTGATGTACTACCATACCATTTGGCTTGATTACCAAGGTTTTTTAGTGCCCTTTTATATCATTCAAATATATCCAGATCCCATTGAATAGAAAATTTTCTGCCAAGAGGGACAAAATTATGAGATTCTGGTTAGCATGGCTGGGATCATGAGGTCTTCTCTGCTGATCACTCTGGCCAAGAAGGCAGTGTAGTCTGATTGATAATGTAGATAGTGCACTCTGATTAGCCAGGTTTTAGTCACACAGTTACCCATGGGCAGGGAAAGTGAGTGCTACTATGAACACATGGACTGAGTAGTATTACAATGATATGATGAAGGGTGGTTCCTCAAGGATAGAATTCAGAGATGACAAAGAATGGCCCGTTTTAACGTGACATGTATGCTTGGATCTGGGCTGAGGCAGTAAGGTTACATTTTAAAACTCCGGGGGAGGGGACCAGAGGGCAAGGTAACCAAATGCACGAGTAGGTGTAACATTCACTATTTATGCTCAGCTGCTCGCAGAGACTGCTCTAGCCATCCTGGGAGGAACAAAGACACATCTCTCAGAACATCCTTTTCCTCACCTTGGTTAGCTCAGTTCAGAGATATGCCAGGGCTTCCTTTTTTAGGATGGTAATTTTCTCCCTGCAGTTAAGCAATCCCAAGAGAGCGTGTGAAATGTGTGCTATTTGTGTTGAGGAGGGTGGAAGAGATGGGAGCAAGAAAGAAGCTTCTCTCCTCCTGTGCAGAAATTAGGAGACGCAGGACACAGTGAAATGCATTGCATGGATATGTTTTCACAGACTAAATTGTCCTTTACAATTTCTCATTGATCAAATACAACGACCTCTGATATGTTCTTAGTATTGGCTTAAAATTCTTAAAAATCTTCTTGCTGTTCAAAATACTTTGCCTACAAATAATACAAATTAATAATTTTGTGTCATGAACTAGGGAAAATTATGGGCAAGTACTGAATAAAATGGTTTTAAATGAATATTTTTCAGCAGATTTCAGTCGAGTACTTTAAATTCCTTCAACATGTATGAGTACATTTAGTACGGAAATGAAGCAAATGTGTAAGTGGTTACATAAGCCGGTCTATTCTCCTGCGTGTAGGGGAACAAGCTGTCTCAAGGGCACATGAGGCATCTGATTCCTCCAGACAACTCCAGGGGGCTGTTTCCTCTCTGGGTCCCAGAACACACCCCAGGAATGCCCTATCTTGAACCAGGGAAGAGCACTCTACTTGAGAGTTAAATTATCTAAGGGGTTTTTTGACATATAACTCCTGCATTGAGTGATGGTGCGTTTCACTCCTTGTTGATGTCAACACATATTCTCCTTCGGGCAGTTGTAAATCTTAAGTTTGCATCATGGACACAAAGAAGAGATCTGATTGTTTCTTGAATCCTTTAAAATGGAAGCAATATTGTTAACATATCTTTGTATGTACATTTGTCTCATGAGAGGACTTATGCAATCTTGTAGAATACTGTGGAATAAATCCAAGAAACGATATGTATCACTGATTTAGAGGAAATCTGTTCTGCATAAGATATTTTTGTAACACATTAGGGGAAGATGCTTGAGTCCCCACTCTGATGCATCAAATGAAAGTGTGAGGAACCCATACCTAAATTTCCTCACAAGATAACACACCTCACCTGCTATAATATTTCTATACCCATCTTCAGAGTGTTGTGATCGGGAAATGGCTATCTCCTTATCTAATATTCCGTTATTCTAAAAAATGAGCCCAATTATCAATAAATATAGAATTGGGATAATTTTCCAATCTCCTAACTATACTTTGCGCAGTGCTGTTGGAGGCTGTGGCTGTTGAAAAGATTGTGGCTCTCATCCGCCACAATCACTATGCTGTGGTATTTCCCTTCCTTCTGAAGAGCAGGAATTGAGGAGGTTCACAGCCACATTCTCCCTATTCCCCGAAGGACCGTGGAAGCTCAGGCTAGCCTCTGCACAAGGAGTTGCCCAGAGCTGACTACAGTGAAATTTTAGAGTGCTCTGCAATTTGTTCACTTGATATCTAGCATATGGTGTATGCTACTAGGTGTGAAATGATTGAAATTTTAATCAACAGTTTATAGTTGAGTTTCCAAGGACCCCAGGCATTTAGAGATGGCTGGTCTGTGAAATATCCATGAATGAAAATGACCCCAGGTAACTGAACATTACTCACTCTACAGATGTGGGTACTATACAGCCAGTAATGAAATGAAAGCCTCACAAAATGCTGATTGTATTTGACATGTAGTTCGCTGTAATTGAGGCTGAAATAAAGAAAGTGACATTCAGAATTTGTCCGTAGTCTCATTATAGATGTGGGTAGATATGGTATTTTGGAAGAAAATAATATGATATTATTGAAAGTGAAAGTGGCCCCTGTAGACCTACCCTGAATGCCGCTGCCTCAAAGCTGAACGAAAACCAGCTTTAGCTAAGTATACAATGGCAACTGGTTCACTTCATTGGTAAGGAACCAGCACACGTGGCAGCTCAATAAACATGAAAATCTTAAGAAGTTCACACTCTCAAAAATGCAATCAAATGTAAGTTATACCCTGCTTATTTTCTACCCTATCAACAATTTCTGAATTGTAGATGCTTAATTTATACAGCATCAAAAAGTATTTCCATGAATATATTAAAAATGAATGAGAAGAAGTGGTATGCCAAGGACTAATAGGTTTAATACACACATTGTATATATAAATATTATATATATATTATAACTATCTGTTAATTCTCCCTGGTCATACAACTCCTCAGTTAACTGGAATATGTATTTAACCAAGCTATCCTAATTCCTAAGCATGCTGTACCAACAGGTGTTTATTGTATTTCCTATACAAAGAAATGATTCCGTGGGAGATAGTCTAGTGTTTCCACACCTGTCAGTCACAACCACTTCCAGAGTGGAAGTATGCTCTAGGGCCTTGACGAGCCAGAAAACGAAAATTCGCTTTGAAGAGTGTGGCCCCATAAACATAATTGAAAATTTTTAGAGTCATTGAATCTAGTCAAGGATAAAAATAAATATTTAGGACAGTCTAGGCACCCCTAGGACAGATTAGAAGGCTCAGAGGATGGGAGATAACACATTCCCTAATTTCAAGAAATATTTGGTAATATCATAAGTCCAGCTTACAACCCAAATTTGCTCTCTCACAGTCTGGTTTTGATGCCCTTTCATAATGTGATCATGATCATAATTATCATTTTGTGGATGACTTTGGAAGCCTTTGCTGCATGTACATAATCAATGATTGGTTACTTATTTCGTTTTACTTAAAAGTTCCTTCATTTTCTCCCCCTTTCTTTCTCTTGCTTCTCTCTCCCTTTCTTTCTTTTTATCTTTCTTTTTTCCTCTCATTAATAATTAGGATAATTCTTAAATTATCTTAGACATGCAGATTTTCCCAAGGAAAGTATCTCATCACTCTCTCTATTTTTGTGTGTTGCTTACTTGCTTTATTAATTCCATGGAGATAATTTCTGATGTGTAGAGTGGCTGAGAGTACTAGATGGATAACCTGCAGGGAGGGACCCTGGTAGAATGTGGAGGGGTGCTCTCTTTCCTTTCCCTTTATCGAGGTGCCCTCCCTGAAGTGTTCTATGCTCACCCTTTCACATCCAGGCCCTCTCCTGCAGAACTCTACTCTGGGCGATGCTCAGTATCTCATCTGCCTAATATCAAACTTTATCTGTCACATATCCTGTTCCCTTAGGGCCCTGGTCACAGCTAGGAGATAGGGCAATTCGGATAAAACTGATAGAAGTCAGCAGCTGTTTGGATGCATAACTTTCCTAGATAACAAATTTTATTTTAACACTCAATTTTAGTGAGCAATGTCTTAGCCTAAAGAAATAAATCAGGTGGGAGATGTTTTGGATGATCTAGCAGATTTGTGCAAGATAAATTTGTTCTATTCGGTCTTTCCATGCCCATTAATTGCTGTTAAGACCAAGCTACACGTGTGCATTGTAAATTCTGTCCCACAGTATGGTATGTGCACAACAATCAAATAGAATTTTCTCCTTTTCTTTGATTAAATAATCTGAATATTTCACTTATCTTATTATTGGCTTCTTATGAATTTTTTAATAACTTAGGAGAAGGCTCTTATTTATGTGTAATGTACTATTTAGTGTAATTTGCTTATGAATTGGGAACTCATGAAGTTTTTCCAATATTATTGCAAGTTTTTTTTTTCCTGTTTAAAGTGTGCTATGTCACATCTAAGAAGATGGGGCAGGGACAGTGACTCAGAAAGACAGCTGGGTTAGAAGGATGGTGCAAAGCACAAATACCAGAGTACTTAGGGAAATACGACAGCCACGGCTGTTTCCTGCATTAAACACACAATTGGCTGAGGTTCTCTGGAACCCAGTGGGAGGTGAAGCAGAGTAGTCCAATTTAATCCCCTAAAAGAGAGGAGAAATCATAAAAATGCATTTTTTCATCTCTGCTTGAAGTTAAGCCAAAGAAACGTGAATTTCCTTAGCATTGTCCGTCCTCCCACTGCTCTCCTCTTCCTTCACGGCTCCATCCTGCATGTGTGATAATGAGACAGACTTTACCTTCTTAAATATTAACTACTTGAGGAGCTTTAGCTTTGGAACTTTTATATTTTTCCTACACAAGCATAGTGTGGGGAAATACCCTTCAACTAATGTCCCAACGAAAGACATCCAACAGAATTTTAGTGTTAGTTCCTAGCATGTGTGGTGGGTAGGGCAGGTGGGGTGAACAGAAATTTGGGAAATATTATAGGACCGTTGAAAACACACAAAATAAAATTTGTTTCTTACTCTTTATGCCAATTTAAAAATATAAAACTTTGTCTCAAGATAGTAAATAAAATATGAAAAGAACGATTAATGCTATGCTATCAAGGGACTTACTGCTGCCACCTCCTAATGGCTGTGCCTGCACTTTTTTCATTACATTTTGTCTTGTTTTTCTAGATATCCTAAATTCCAACCCAATACTGTCTGTTTGACTCAACTCTCAGTTTTAAAGCCCAGTTAATATGACCTTGCCTTAAATACTTAGGCAAATCACATATGGATCATTTTGAACATGAGTATTCTTTACTCCCAGGTTTGTGGAAAAAGAAAATAGTCAGTAATTGACCTTGGATGTTTTCCCAACAAATAAAGTACAAGAAGTTTATTATATTGCTCAGCATTTATGTAATAATTTTTGAAAGACATAGTTAGAAAAACAAACTTGATCTGATGTATCTGACATTTGACCAATGTCCACTGGTTCACCAGTCTTGATTGTTTACAGCTGGTATCCATTCTTCATTAGCATCCCTGCTGGTTCAATTATATTTTTGACTACCATCCCTTGTATAAATTATACAAGGGATTTCATTCTTTTTCATTTAAATAAATATTATCTTCCGAGGTCTCTGAAATTAACCTCTGACCAGATGAATATCCCCCGATAAATGAAAGTGATAATTTAACCTAATCTACAACAGTCTGGAAACATTCAGGCATTTTTGTCTTAAGTTATCCACAGAATTATAAATAGCACAAGGTTAAGCAGCACAGTGCAGCTATAACTAATAGAATAACAGGTAAATATGATAATATGTAGTTATATATATTTATCAGTTCCTATGAAATTTTCTAAATGGTGAACAGTTTCTTTAAGTAATGGGTCTATGTTTTCTCTGTATCTATATCTATATCCATCTATGTATATCAGTATTAAAGAAGTACTTTAATTTTTTTCTCCAGTCTGAGAAAGCAGTATTTCCTAAATTGCATGTGACAATCTACATGGATACTAAGGGAATTTTCCATATTATATGATACCATTTTGGCTTTTTATTATACACAGGAATATTTCATTTCACAGAATAGATATTTATTAAGCAAAACCAAGCACACAACTTTTATCCATTGTTTTGATAGTACTCTGCATTTTCTAGCATATGGATATTCACAACACTTATTACTTCTCAGAGCGTGCGTCCGTCTCCTTCCCTACACTCCTTGGAAGGTCTGCTAATTATTGCCTCTTCGGCGCTTACCCTTCTGACAAGCTCATAGAAGGCGTGAGGTAAACGCTTACTCACTGGATGAATGAATGAATGAATGGCTTTAGTTACAAAATCCTCACTTAAATTTGCAGGGTTTCATCTGTGGCCTCTCTCTACAGATCTAGTCAGAACTGACAATGTGGACATTATTGCTAAATTAGTTGACTCTAACAGGTGCTTGATATTTAACCAGAGTTTAACAACTTGAACAATCATCTGTGATCATAAAGGTGGTACATTTAAAAATGTATAATTTAACAACTTTCATAAAAAAAGCTACTCTGTCCTAATGAGGCTTTAAAATAATTTACAAAATTAGACCCTCAAAAAAGTTCTTTGGGGGGGCTGGCCCCGTGGCCAAGTGGTTAAGTTCGCACGCTCCGCTCAGGCGTCCCAGTGTTTCGTTGGTTCGAATCCTGGGCGCGGACATGGCACTGCTCATCAAACCACGCTGAGGCAGCGTCCCACATGCCACAACTAGAAGAACCCACAATGAGAAATACACAACTATGTACTGGGGGGCTTTGGGGAGAAAAAGGGAAAAAAATAAAATCTTTAAAAAAAAAAAAAGTTCTTTTGGCACAAGAAATTTGCATTGACATTGCCCAGAGTTGTTGTTTAAAGGAAAACTCATGACAAGGATAAGATTCAACCCATGTGTGGAGAGCACAATGAATTAGCAGTCCATTTCCTTAACCACTCAGCAACCTAGTCAGATTGCAGTCATTGTAAACATAATTGATCAATCAACTGGTCCAAAAGCTTTAGAGCATCTTTTGAGTCCTTAAATGCCACATGGACCTGCTTGATTATGTCATACAATTGGATGCAACAAGATTGAAGAGGACACAAAAAATAAGTTTAACAAAAGCACAAAGGATTGGCAGGAAACTGCAAAATTGCAGTATAAAATTAAAGGAAAAAACAAAGACAGCAATTAGCAATGATTAAACTCAGGGGAAATCAATGATAAATTACAGCCCTTCTTATTGGATGGAAATTGTTTTTGCATAATCCATCAAATGTCATGGATCTGTTGAGACTTAAAACTCCTCTTTCTTCTCTTTTATTGCTCCTAATTATAACCACCTCTATCTTAACATAACCACTGCAATCTTCCACTCCTCAGATCACTGAAAAGTAGTGGTCACGTGTCCTGGAACAGGACTTCTAGACCACAGAGAAATAGCGATGGCTCCCATGGTGAAGCTACACAACTGATCCCCAGATCTACTTTCCAAGTAGTTTCTCAGGAAGCAGTCCCATGCTGCTACTGGGTGTATAATCTGCTGTAAAACATAACCAGGTTGAATCCCATCTCTACTACTTACTAGCTTGAGATTTTGGCCAAATCACTTAAATTGCAGACATCTCACTCTCCTTGTCTATGAAATGAGACCAAAATATCTACTACTTAGAGATTCTTTAAAAATAAAGGTTTAACAAATTTGAATGGTTAACTGGCTAGTACTCAAGATTCTGCATTATTTTGTGATGTTCTGATCACCCTGAGAGGTGTGTTGATAATTGCCCTGACATGGATCCTCCAGGTCCTTTGGAAAATCCTAGTGAGACCAGCTTCTGAGCTCTGTCAACAGGCTGTGGTCATTACTCAGGTTCCAAAGAGAAGGGTGAAAATGACTTGTAATGTTACATAGGAACTAGATCCAGAAGGTATCTATAAATGGCAAAAGAAATCTCCTTCTGTCATATCAGAATCTAATTGTCTAAAACTAAGATTAGTATCTCTTTCTTTTGAATTTGACTTTTTCTCTGTTCTTTATTTTTGTCAACATTTCCCTTAAAGAGATCAACTTACTTCCATACATAAGGGATATCTGAAAAATACATCAGAGGGTCAAAAATATTTTTACAAAAGATCCTGAAGCAACTAGGGGGCAGTGCTGCCAAGAGATAGAGTAAAATCATCATTAGTCAACTGAGATGTGAAAAACAATATTTAGATCTAAAAACACACATGAGTGCTGTGATTGAATGTGTTAAAATGGAGTGTTGTGTGAAAATCGAATTTATGATGGATGCAGACCACCATATTCTCATATTTGCAGGAACTTATGAGCCCCATTTAAAATAGCAACAAAAAGAATAAAATTCCTGGGAATCAATTTAACCAAAGAGGTGAAACATCTATAACTAGAAAAGTTTACAATGCTGTTTAAAGAAATTGAAGAAGACACAAAGAAATGGAAAAACATTCCACGCTCATGGATTGGAAGAATTAACATAGTCAAGATGTCCATACTTCCTAAAACAATCTACAGATTCAATGCAATCTCTATCAAAGTTCAAATACCATTTTTCATAGAGAAAGAATCCTAAAATGTATATGGAACAAGAAAAGACTCCAAATAGCCAAAGGAATCCTGAGAAAAAAGAATAAAGCTGAAGGTATCATACTCCCCGATTTCAAAATATACTACAAAGTGATAGTAATCAAAACAGCATGGTATTGGCACAAAAATAGACACACAGATCAATGGAACAGAATCAAGAGTCCAGGGACAAACCCACACATCTATGGATACCTAGTTTTTAATAAGGGAGCCAAGAACATACATTGGAGAAAGGAAAGTCTCTTCAATAAGCAATGTTGGGAAAACTGGACAGCCACAAGCAAAAGAACAAAAGTACACCATTATCTTACACCATACAGAAGAATAACTCAAAATGGATTAAAGACTTGAATGTAAGATCTGAAACCATAAAACTCCTAGAAATATAGTCTTTGACATTGGTATTAGCAATACTGTTTTGAATACCATGTCTCTTCAGGCAAGGGATACAAAAGAAAAAATAAATGAATGGGACTACACCAAGCTAAAAAGCTTCTGCACCGCAAAGGAAACCATCAACAAAACAAGCAGACAACCTAACAATTGGGAGAGGATACCTGCAAATCATACATCCAATAAGGGATTAATATCCAAAATATATAAAGAACTCATACAACTCAACATCAAAAAATCAAAGAACCCTATTAAAAAAGGTAACAGTCTCATAACTGGCTTTCCTGCATCCACTCTTGCCCACTCCATAGCCCATTCTCTACACAGCACATAGAAAGAGTCTCTTTAAAGCAGTGCTGTGGTCTGAAGGTTTGTATCCCTTCAAAATTCGCATGTGAAAATCCTAACCCCCAAAGTGATAGTATTAGTAGGTGGCGCCTTGGGGAATCGATTAGGTTATGAGAGTGGAGCCCTCACGAATGAGAAAGTCCTCTTAGAAGAGATCCTGCATAGCTCTCTGGCTTCTTCTGCCATGTGAGGCTACAACTAAGCAGTCTGAGACCTGGAAGGGAGCCCTCATTCAACCATGCTGGTGTTGTGATCTTGAACTTCCAACGTCCAGAACAGTGAGAAATATATTTTTGTTGTTTATAAGCCATCCAGTCTGTGGTATTTTAATATAACAGCCTGAATAGACCAAAACAAGCACTGATAATATCATGTCAATCTCCTGCTTAAAACTCTCTAGTGACTTCCCACTGTAATTGGAATATGGTCCAAATTTATTACTGCTGTCTAGGAGGTCCTTATTTGATCTATATATTATCTCTTCCTCCAAACTCACCTTGATTCATTCTCTTACTTAAACACCTTCAGACACAGTGATCTTCCTTCAGTCTCTTGAACTGCATTGTCAAACAGGGTAGCTATTAGTCACAGCTGACTATTAATCACTTAACATATGATCACCATATTACATACTCTAACCTAAATTCACTTGTTCTATAAGTGTAAAATATGTGCCACATTTCAAAGACAGTATAAAAAGTTAATTTAAAATATCTTATTAATTTTTTCATTGATAACATGTACAAATGTTTATTAGACAAAATAAAGGAAAATTAAATATTAATGCACTTTATTTTTTAATGTGGCTTCTAGAAAATTTGAAATTATATATGTGTCACATTATATTTCTAGTGTACAGAATATTTCTAGAAGAGACTAAACTTACTTCCATTTCAGAAACTTTTATTTTTCTTTCAAGTTGTCTTCTCTTTTCAACATTCTCCAACCAGATTTTCACTTGATTGTTTCATCACCTCTTAGATCTCAGTTAAAATCATATCTCCACAAATTGCCTTGGCTTGGTCAGCCTAGATAAAGTCTTCCGGCTCTCCAACCCCACAGTGCTTACCCTTTATAATAGTTCTTATTTCATTTAGTTCTTAGCACTTATAGTTCTATGAAATTATTATTATTATTTTGGTCACATATGAGTTCATTGAAGAGAGGGGCATTTCTACGCACTGGGTTACTATCATAGTGACTGGCAAAGTGCAGATACTCAATTTCTATTCATTGGCTGATTGAGATAATGAATGGCTTACTGGTTGACTGTCTACAATACTATTCTTTTAACTTCCATTTTCACCTACTCCAAGCCTAGCAGTTTCCTTAAATTGGAGAAAGCCACTTCAGTTGGGGGGGTGGTAGAGAGTATATGAATAGAAGTAAAGAAAAGATAAACTAAGATCCTTGTGCTCTTAATGAACATAAATCCAGCTTCATTTCTCATTGCCACGAGGGGACACAGGCTTTTGAATTTCTTATAGAAATTTTTGCATATTCTTGGGTACATATTAATCATACAATAAATTCATGTTGACTTTTTTCATGAGCCACAAGGAGCAGGTGCAGCAAGTCTTTAATTGAAACTGACTCTGTTAGAGCGCATATAGATTCAGCTGTAGTCAGTTGCTCTGCAAAAATTCCCATGGAAACCCACAAAAAGGGAGGCAAAAGGAGAAACAAAGATATTAAATCATTTTAGGCTTACCAGATGATTCCCATTTGAATGCCTTACTTTGTTGTTCTTTGTGAGAAATACTTATCTGTTTTCTTAAACATTTTGATCGATATTGTGTTTCCAATCCTAAATAATCAGAAATGCATTTGTTGTGGATGCCTGTACTAAACAAGGTAGAGACAAAGAGAAACACAGTGCAGAGACTGATGCATGCATAGACGCCTCTGCTGGAGTCCTTCTTTTCATGGAAAGAATTATTTTCCCTGCTTATTTGGTGCTGGCAATTTGAGAGGGAAAGGTTGATTACTCCTAGATTGTCTTCTGGAGTGAAAGAAATTCGTTCTTACTTTGTGTAGAAGACACAGAGATGTTCCTTCCAGATCTCCCTTTAGGAAAGGACATGCTAGCTTCTAGGACCGTGGTTATCCAACGGCCTCTAGTTAGCTTCCTCATGGTCAGACTCAGCTTTCAAGCTGAGATAGCACTCTGCTTGGAATGGCTGCCAGCCAGTGACTGAACAAGGTGTGGTGCTAGGGCTAAGCCATTGCCGCTGAGAGGGGCTCTCCTCTAATGGGCCTCCTTTACTCTAGAGCTCCCTGGGGGGCTGATGGAGGCTTTGTCAGATCTAGCCCTTCCTTCTCCCTCCCTTTCCCTCTCATTGGTGTAACTTCCCAATAAAAAGAGCCACACACTCTCTCTGGCAGTGTCTTTTTCCTGGAAAGCTCAAACTGCAAGCCCTGCCTTGTCTGGAGTGGGCGCACCAGCACTGGATGTGTAGTAGCCATCCCCATTGTCTGCTGACAAATCGTCGAGGACAGGAACAGCAATAAAAACGGTCAACGCTTCTCTTCCTCTGCCTGCCTCTCATCCTCCTTCCCCTCTCTCCTACCTTCTTCTTTTCTCCCTCCCTCCCTTTCTTTCTCATTCTTTCCTTCAAAAAATATTTACTTGGCACTTTGGCCCAAGATGTACAATCGTAACAGGAGCAATAATACATATTCTCTCCCCTAATAGGTCCCGCCTCACTGGTAAGAATGAATTTTAGGTATTCTGGGTCACAGAACCTTTAGAAAATTTGAAAAATAAAATATAGACTTGATCTCCTTTAAATGAACATATGTACCATCACACAATTCTGCATTTCAGGTTGTACCAAAGCACCCTAGATCTGTACGGATCCACTTCTGTTGTTTCAAAAGATATTCATAATAGTCTATCACCCGATTTTATAATAATTAAATTAAATTAAAGTGTAATTAGGACTGAAAAAATAAATGAACATTTATTTAGTTTTAAAATATGTAAGAATTATAAAGTTCACCGAAGTTCAGATATTTTAAAGGGCTCTGGGGATTGGAGTTGTTCCTTATTTGGATTTTTCATTGATTCACCTAATACTTAAATCTGGTAGCTTGGTTTTGCCATTTCCAAATGCCCGCCTGATGATCAGAATCACCTTCTAGAAACGTATATATCTACCTAAGTCTTGATTTACCAAGTTAATGGGAATCTAGAACTCTGGGGAAAAATGTTTTGGGTAATTCTTACAGATTCCAGAATTAATACAGGCCATATAATCAAGACACTCACTATTACTTAGACGGAGCATATTATAATTGTAGGTCCAGTCCCTTTGTGTGGTTTTAAAAAATTCCTCTGGTATGAAAGCATAGATATATAAACTGATGAATTAGTTTTCCTTACAGATATGCATGCATAACAAAAGAACAATATTTCAGTGTGCTGTATTGCCCCAAAATTCCAGAAAACAAATTAACTCTTTCTAGAAATGCATTTTCTCCCTCAACTATGAACTTTAAGTATAATAGTACTTTGCACAAGCAAAGCAGCTGCAGCTGCGTTTTGTTTCTTAGCGAGGGAAGTTGGAGAGAAAAAATTGGTTGGATACTTTAAGTGGTTGTTGATTTCCCTAAGAATTAAAGCAAGTCCGGGAAACACACAGAGACTGCTCAAAACACAGGAGGGAGCAGGCTGTTTCTTTCCTTAGAAATTTGAAGTGCATGTAGGGTAGTTATGCACTGAGAAGGTAACTTGGGCTCCTGCTAGCAGCAACAGGAGAGCAACGACACAAGCGGCCATCTTCTAGCAGCGGCAGAAAGATCTCTCTGAGAATGATTGGACATGGCACCGGACAAAGCAAACAACATCGAATTAGGTGTGTTTTCTACAAAATGAAAACAATTCCCCAGGTTCCCTGTGAATGCGTGTGCGTGAACCTTGAACTCGGTCTGATTATCAGAAACATCCACTTTCTGGCACTATCTTTTGTCATCAATAATTGAGGACAGAGTGATGCAGATGCTGCCGGGCGGGGAGAGCTGAGGATCTCTGGAAGACCTGAATGACATGGAGGAAATACGAGCTCTTCTCTAGTTTCAAGAGACAGCTGCATTTAGGTGAAGGTCTCCTTCATTCCAAAGACGCAGGATTTGAATTTCAGTCAATTAAGGGTTTCAAAATTATGAAATACCTTTAACCTGTGAACACTACAGTTTCTTATTTGTCGCAATACGTATAAAACCTTGGATGTTGACCTATATATTGAACAAACATTCCTTTCTTGCTGTGAGAAGTCAACTTCCTTTGACTCTGTCCCCCGTATCCTCTTGACTAATAAGGGAGGAAGACATCACACAGGTCAATATCATCAACAAAAATAGTTTCTTTGCACAGAGGAACAGGCTAAGTATTGTCAACATGGAGATGTGTAGTATGTAATATAAAATATAAGACATAGAATTCATTTATTTATAAAATTGATTTTATTAATATAAAAAATTAAATATATAAATTTACAAATACTATAAATATACACGTTTAAACATATTTTCCCTGCACCCAGTGGGTTGAAGTTGGGATTAGTCTCCTCCACTGATCTTAGTCCCTTCCCTCCGTGAACATCTCTTCACAAACGCTTCTTTCCTATGGAAGCAGTGTTTAGTGAGTGCTTATTATGTGCCAGACATTGTGATTGGGACACATAAGAGGGAAATATATTAGTTTAGAAGTACACATTTGTGTTTTTGCATATTTCAGAGCCGTAAGTTAAAGCAACAAGGCCAGATGGAAAAATTAGCATGAAGGTTGGAAAGCAATGTGGGTAGCAGTACAAGTTTTCCCCATGAATTTGAAAGCTTGTCGCTAGGCATTTGGTGACTCCAAAGACATTTCTTTAGGGGGAGAAAATACATCACACTTTAATGAGGCCAGTTTTTATGAAGACACTCTGCTCACTCTGAGAAAAAGTGACACACCATTCATGAAGAAGACTAGCACAAATATTCCTAAGGCAGCATATAATCTAGTGGATAAATACTTTTTGAAGTAAGACAGCTAAATCTGAATCTTTGACATACATTAGCTGTGAGAGCTTGAGCATCTTATTCAATCTCCTTGTCCTTTAGTTCCTTACTTTATTTGCACAAATGGGAACAATTATAATATTTACGACATGGAGTTATTTTAAACACTAAATAACTTTAGTGCATGGGAAGTACAGTGCCTGACACACAGTAAGCAGTGACTGTTAATGTTAAAAGGGAGCTTTTGTCTGCAGAGGGCATCTTATGTGTTTGTAAAGAGTTTGTTGCTCTAATTTTACAGGGGAAAGTTAGCTTGAATAAGAATAAGACTTGGAGAAGCATACCCAAGCAATGGCTCTTATTTTAAAATTGGAAATTAATACTGCACTATCCAACTTAGAGCTACAAACACATGTCAGAGGGAGCTCAGTGAAAAAACTTGGTCGCTGAATCTAAATACTCAACTGGGCGTAGAATCAATCAAGGAAGCAAGAGAACATCAGCGGCACAGGGGGAAAGAAGCATTTGTGGGAAAGTTACAAACTCTGGAGGGGTGAGGCGTGACTATGCCGTGGAGACCTTGAAAAGTACACAGAGTTTTGGGGTTTTTTTTAAGAGAGAGTCTTCAAAAGAGAATAATATGAATAATGAATTTTATAGATCAAGCTCAGCATTTTTTTTAACTACACACTCGAACTGCCTACTAGGATTCAGATGTGAATTTCTTTATTGGAACTGGTTAGTCCTCTTAAAAAACCTTAGGCTAGAAGAAAGAAGAACTGTGAAAATTGTTCTTGATGAGGGGAGAGTGAGAAAATTCATGAAGCCATTAATTAAAAATAATTTTAACCTTGGTTGAATTATCATATTAAGTAAATTTTTTCAACCCTCTATTTTTGGAGGAAACTAAGAAACAGCTCCTCTGTGGTTCAGTGGGAAGATCTTCCCGTCAAGCCATCATGGTTGTCCAGCTAGACAATTACAAGGTTATGGAACACAGCTGAACTCTTGATGTATAGCGATATTTGGAAAAAACGAAGTTGCCTGCACATTTATCATGTTTAGGAGAACTCCCAGACTGAGGCACAGAAAAGCCGGGTGGGTGAGTCTGGATTACTTAGCATTTCATAGGGTTCTCAGGTGCTATGACTTGAGGGAGGAGTAAGACCTTTAACCCTTTCACTTGAACCCTCTTCCTAAGCCTAATACAGCCTCTCTAACCCCACCCCCAACATGAACTGATATGTCCCCTCTTGAGTCATTCTTTGATATTTACAGCACATAACACAGTGGGAACCACATGGGATGTGCATCTCAAAGGCCTCAGCTGGAACTCTGGTACTTACAAGCTATGCAAATTTGAGCAATGAACCTCTTGGAGGCTTATCTTCTTCATCTCTAAAATATGAATAATACTTATCTTGTGGAGTTGTTGAGAGGATCAAAGAAGATTATATTTTAAAGTGCCTGGTCCATAATATTTATTCAAAAATTGACAGCTGCTATTTGTAGCATTGGTTTATTTTTCAGCTTTTGTATTCTAGGCACAGATTGCCTGTACCTAGGAAGAGCAATTAGGGGAAGACACATTGCTTTGGGGTGGAGGAGGGAGTTCACACTAGCGAATGGCTCAATCAGGCAGATCCCAGACAACAGGGTTCCTGAGGGGACTGGCAAGTTTGGATGTGAGGTGAATATGGCCACTCAAATCATTTGCCTAACAAACATTTATTAAGCATGTACCTTGCAGCAGACAAGTGAGGCACTTTGAAATGGTGGCAGCATCAATGGATGGGTGCTCCTGGTGAAATGAAAGGGTTTGAGGAGTCAAGATTTTAGAGGGAGCAAACTGTAAGTGTTGGAAGTAACGACCAAAGCATGACTGGTTTGAAATTGTGACTATGGAGGGTCTGTAGTTATTGGAAATAAGACCTAGAGTGGGGTCAGCCGCTTTGCTTAAAGGGCCAGGTAGTAAATATTTTAGGCTTTGTGAACCAAAAGGCAAAATTGAAGATATAATGTTGGTACCTAAATAACTATTTTACATTTTTTAATAAACTATTTTAAATATAAATTTTTTAAAAATGTAAAATCTACCCTTAGCTCATGAGCTTTACAAAACCAGGTGGCATGCTGGATCTGGCCAATGGGTTATAGTTTGTCAACCCCTGGTATCAAATATGATTATGTGAGTGTATGCCTGTGGTAGGATGACAATCAGATGGATGAAAGAGGGGAGTTCAAAAATCTAAGAGGCCAGGGTCTTTGAGGCAGGGGAAAATTTTCCTTTCCTAGTGGGGATTCTGGGGAGACCAGAGGGACCAGTGCGATCTTGCCAGGGACAATCTATTGGCAAGAATGCTGGTAACTCCAACCAGGTGAGGGTCAGGGAGGATGCAGAATGGGAACTTTCACTCAGAGAAGAGGCCTGGGACAGGTCCTTACACAAGGAAGGCTCTGAGTGAGGACTGCAGGAACAGGGGGTGGAAGTGGACGTTAGGCAATGAATCTTCCCGGCAGATGAGTGTGACTCTGTGGGAAGACCCAAGGCAGATGCTTCCTCCCATGGCAGCCTACAGAATATTCTCTGTGACGTGACGTGAAGGAGTCCAACTGCTTAGAAGAGTAGAGGATCTGGTGGAACGACTGAAGAGGGTAAACATAAATCAGAAGTGTTCCTCAGCTTCAACACTCCCTTCACCAGGTTTCCCTTCATGTAGACTGGGTGCATATTAACAATCCAATGGTTGCTCTCTGCCTTTGTCCATATTTCTCATTTGGGGACAAAAATATGATGGAAGATTCATCTTGTTTCTGTACTTCTGTCTCCCACCTTCTCTAAGTGCTTCCTTACTCCTCGGTTGTCATAGTGGCAATTCTTGCTAATTGCAGTGAATCCTCCATTGCAATTCCTATAAAACCTGAATAGCCTCACCACTGTTCTTGTGCATGAGTCAGTACTGCTGCGCCATAGCTCTCCTCCAGCTCGGAGAGGGATCTGTTCACTGGGTAGGAACCTGGAAGCTGGCTCAGCCTGGGTCAGTCAGGAGAAGGTGCCTCAGACTCGGCAAGCAGTGTGGTGTCCCTTTAAAAATCACATGGCCTCTCTTCGTTTGCTCCTTCCCAGCCAAACCCTCCAGGATGGTGTTCACCTCTCCTTGTAACATTGCAGATTTGGCTCCTGTCACTGTGTCAAATCCTGTTGATTTGTGAATATTTTTCTACCACATCAACTGCTGGAAACATTTTCCTCACTTTTCTTGCCTCAGAAGTGTCTCTTTTCTTAGGCATTGCTTCTTTACAAGGAGCGTGTACAACCACTCTCCTTTTTTTTTTTCTTTATCCAGAAAGGTCATGTTCTTATCAGTGATATACGTCTCAACGTCTGGCCCTGACTTGGAGGTCAAGAGTAGTGTTTGGATAAGAGTAGATTTTTCGCTACATAAAGGTTTGGGGAAGAGATGATCTATTTTTTCACGAAAGTAGATTAATTTAAAAATTGGAAGCATAATAGAAAATCACTTCAAATAAAAACTTCTATTTTTGTCACATTAAAACATACACATTTGTGTGTTTTATGTATATTCTTAAAAATATTAGCTACTTTGTCAAATCAAAGAATGTAGATGAAAAACATAAAACTTTCTAGCCATTAACATTAATATCTGGGCAATATTTGAAAAGTAATATCACAGAGGGAGCTTTTTAAACTTTATCCTTAAATGAATCTTGGGCCATATTGGCAAGCTGGTGATTTACATGTGTTTGGTTAATCACTACTGGCATTTGGAAACAACAGAAGAATCTACTTCTCATTCTATCTTTACTGTGTCCCTTTCTAGAGGAAGAAAAATACAAGTTTATAAAGTAGATCCCAAAGATATCTTCAAGAAGTGTCCTTATCTAGAACAGCACTGACCTTTCTCAGGGTACGTCCTCCCTCATTTCATCAAACCAGAAGATTGCCAGGAATGTCATTCTCTTTGATGTAATTGTAGCCTGCATTGCTGTTTCTTTTAAGGGAGATCTGTCTGAGCTTCCAATTCTGGGCATAAATCTGGTTTGGAGAGGTGGGAAACCCTTTGGTATACACTTGTATATTGTAGTTTCAATAAATGTTGACTTAGGTTATGAAAATGAAAGATGAATAAACGAGGGAAACCATAGTATTGATTTATTACCATGTAAGAATATAGACAGTGGAGACCAGAATGGTGTGCTGGACGCTAGTAGGAGAAATTGAATGTATGAGAATTAACTTACTGAAAAGAGAATTTTATCCCATACTCAGTTCATTCTCCATGTACTTTTCCTGTATTTAGAGTTCAAGGGGATAAATAGCATAAATAGCTCCTCACTAGTAGCCTGTTTTAAAAGAAATCCACTTATCTTACTTTGATGAAAGAGCTTGGCATAGATATTCAAAACCTGCAGAAGAAAGAGGAAGCCAATGGCTTAGGCAGAGGTTTGGCTCCTTGGCAGCTTATTAAACCAGAAAGACCAAACCTGGTGTCCCCAGAAGCATCCACTTTGACATGATTAAAATACGTCCTTCATATATTTATATATTGATTTTCTGTATATAATATTATCTGGAGGAATCATTCAGTTTGACAGCTTCAACGGGTCACAGGCACCTAACACCCATACTCACTCAAAGCATGCATTTTATTCCAGAGAACATAGCTGTCAAGGACTCACCCAACACTCCTTTTTAATTTGTTAAAAATGGAAAAAACAAATTGCACTGTAGGGTTTCTTAGCTGATCATGCTCAAGTAAAAAAAATACTGGTATTGAACCTGAAGGGAGAATAATGGCTCAGAATTCAGTATCTTTTTAAAAATATTGAAAATCAACTTTAGATTTGAACCTTCAGATTACCTTGTATTTGACGACTTTATGAAACCAGACTCTGCCTGGCATCCCCGTTCTTCAGCCACAGTGAGATAGGAGTGAGCATTTGCTCTCTCAGGCCCCATGGGAACAATAATTTGATTGTCTGTTGATGGCTGTGCTCACAAAGCTCAAAGCAAAGGAGAGATTTGGCAGTTATAGGCAGGTCCCAGTGAACAAACAGATTTTGTTCCAAAACCTATTTATTTATTTACAGTCAGCTATTTGGAACTCAAATACACAATTTCATAGAAACAATGTAACAAACAGAAGTTCGGCTTCCAGGGTAGCCCATACAATCCAGTTATATAATTCAGCACAGGTACTGAACTGCTACAGAAAGTTCCAGGACTCTTGCACCTTTCCTGACACGTGCTGAAGACTGGGCAGTGTGGTCACCTCCTCTGACTGAATAGGAATCTCTCTGACGGATTTGAGCAATCCGAGGATGCCTCCCACAGTCTAGGTCATCTGGGATGACCTGCTTTATCCTCTAGTAGAAGTTCGTATTCATATGTTTGGGATATACATAAGATGACTAGTCCAAATTTGGGGAATATTTGCATCTGATTAATTAGATCAATGTGGTAAACACATTTGTGTAATTCTGGGCACAAAGTAAGTCTATTTGGCTTGAAAAGACCTAATTTGGCTGATTGCATAGCCAAGTTCTTAACTGCTTCCTCTGTTTATACTTGGTAGATTCAGCAATTGGAATAAACAGTTCTGCCTAAAGTGTTGTTTAGCAGTTTATGTGCCTTTAAATCAGCCATAATAAGAGTAGTCACCTAATAGTATGAATGAAGTAACTTTTATCCTTATCTATCAGGAAGCATTAGGTACTGCAGAGAGCTGAGCTCATTTATTTTTGACTCTTTATTTTTCCCACTGAAGAATAAATCAAGTTAATTCTGACACTATGTGAACTTGCGTTTATTCAGTTTTAAGACACAGTCCAGAAATCTTTCCTATTTCTTATTTATAGTATCCATTCTGCAAGCTGGTCTCATCCCCATGTTTCTTACTGGCCATTAAATGCTCTGTTTCTGAGTGTTCTTTCCAAAATACCTCCATCTCTCACTAAATTATTAAACAATTCCCATTGAAACTTCTTTCCTTAAGTTAGGATAGCCAAAATGGATCAGTATTAGGTAGAGTAAAGCACAGAATTCTTGTTCCCCTTTGCCAAATGGTTTATTAATATGTTCTGCTTAGTGTAATATTGAAATTCATCCAAAATTGTGATTTTAGGAGGATTGTTTCCTGGAACAAAATTGTAGAATAGGTCTTTTACTATTGTTTGAAAGCTATATTCATTTACTTACCAAAAATTTTAAAAATCCATTAAATAAGCAATTACATGTATGCTTTTAAGCCATTAAAAAGTTGCATTTCCATTGTTATTAGCTATAAAATAATTTATGATATAGAGATAAATTAATTTTTTAAATTAATGTTAACATATTTTCTATATTATGGAGAATATATTTTGATAGGAAATGACTATAAAGTTTAAAATTATTACTCACATAATCTATAACTGCTTCAATAACTCATTAAATTTCACCCCCTCATTTTGTTTTCATTTTCTCCCTTTTTATAATTAATATGTGTTAATTAATTTTAAAAAATCTTTTAGAATTTTGCCACATTTTTTCAGAAGAATTGGAAACTATAGGTTTGGTCCCAGAATAACTTAAATATAGGTACTGAGATGATATTTTAACAAACATTAGTGAGAGAATTAAAAAAAAGGGATTTTTTTCTAAATGAATTAAGTGGAGGTGCTCGTTATAAATAAATGCCCTGCCTCCCTAAATCTAATATGGGAAGAAACTGGTTCTCAAAGTTTTTAACAAATGTGTAATAAACTCTTAGTAAAATTCTTTTTTTCAGGCAAGAGTTTCTTACAAGACACAAATATATATCATTTAGAAAAGATAAAATTGAAAGGATTCTTTTGATCATTAAATTTTATAAAACTTTAGAGCTGGAAGAGATTATTTTAGTTATCTATTGTCGTGTAAAAAATTACCCCACAATTAGTGGTTTAAAACAACAATATTTATTTATTGTCTCACCAGGTCTGTAGGTCAGTAATCCAAGTATGGCTTAGATCAGAGACTTGCACGAGTCAAGGGGTCAGGCGGGGCTGGGGACATCTCATAACTTTTCTGGGAAAGGTCAGCTTCCGAGGTCACTCATGTGGTTGTTGCAGGATTTAGTTCCTCAGAGGCTATCGGACAGAGAACCCCGATTCCTGAGACCTCCGTCAGTTTCATTCCATGTGGCCCTCTCCCACCGACAGCGCCCCATATGGTAACAGGCTTCAGCAGAGCGAGTGAATCCGGCGGCTTGAGCGTGCGGAAAAGGGGGAAGTCAGAGACTTATGTAACCAAGGTCAGAAGCAGCGTCCCTTCATTTCTGCCACAGTCCATCAGCTATAAGCAAGTCATTAGGTCCAGCCTCTGCTCAAGGGCATGGGATTACACAAACGCCTGAGCACCGGGCAGCAGGGACTCTTGAGAGCCATTTCTGAAGCTGCCTATTGCAGGGGTTTCAGACGTATGCCGAGACTAATCTTTCTTTATACAAAGTAACTGAGACAGAGAAAAATAATAAATTTATGTGGCATCTACATTTACCAAAGGCCACCCGTAATAATAAGAGTTAACCTTTATTGGTTTCTTCATGCTTTCATTTATTGCAAAGTGCTTATACACGTTATTTCACTTAATCCTCTCAAACACCTTTTGAAAAAATATTTTAACCCCATTTTACAAATTCGAAAACTGAGACTCAGAGAGATTCAATAATTTGTTCAAATAATATAGCCTATTGGTGGCCAAACTGGGCCCTGATTCCTGGTATGCTGACTGCAGATCCCACCCCTCCAGGACCAGTCTCCCACTGAAGCAGCTACATGAGCTAAATCATACGTTGCTGTAACAGTTGTCAAGGACATTGCCCATGTTTTTACACATATTTTCTTTAATAAAACTCCATATGAGAATTTAACATAGTATTCAGGCTCGAAAGTATTTTTCTATTCTCAAACCCCAATGCACTTGTTTCATTTTATAATTGCAAGATAGATATTATCACTTTTTTCCTTGTTCAGCATGATTTCCAGAACAAAAAATTGATTCCTTCATTGTGCATTGTTTTGTAAGGTGGTGCAGCCATGTGTATCAAGAACGTTAAAAATATTTATGTTTTTCAATTTCACAAATTCATATCTAGAGAATAAACATAAGTACGTACGTGAATACCAGAAGATAACGCTATAAGATTTTTAATGGTAGTATAAGCTATGATGAGATAAAAAATCCAAACTTTGAAGTGGTTAAGTATATTGAGAAGTTATGATAGACTATTAGTCATTTTAAAGAAAATTGTGAAAAAAATCATTAGAAAATTCTCATTCATTAGCTGAAAAAATTATCACACAACATTTTAGATGAAGCGCAGACTCAACCGTGAAAGAAAACTGATAGGAAAAGAAAGCAAAATAAATATACAGAACCGTTCCACAGAAGTTGCTTGTGAATTATGAGAGCAAAAGTTCTCTTCTACTTTGTCCTTCACTGAGAGTTATCATTTTGGAAACGAGGGAATGAAATTAATTAAACTTGAAAAAAAATTATTCCCAGGAAAATTGACAACTCCTTCCTTTTGTTGTCTAAATCCCATCCTCCTTTTATCCTGTCAAGATTTCATTCTTGGGATTTTAAGGGTTGACTATTCTTAAATTGACTTAGCTGTCATCCCTCCCACTAGACAGAAAGTGCTGTAAGGGTACATACTCCAGCTTATGAATCCTCACAGCATGGCATAATGCCCGGCACAAAGTACGAGCTTAGGAAATGTTTCTTAGAAGAATGAAAAGTAAATGAGTCTACATGGTTGCCCTTTTTGTTTGTCTTTCTTTCCACGGTTCTGATATTCTACTTTATTAATATTGTTTATGCATAAGAGAACTGAACTGAAATCCTTTTGGAAAAAATGATGTTAAAAACAATTTTAATTTTTAATGTAGACTTTTATAGAAAAAAGAGCCTAAGACTAGAGCCTAGCCCTCCCAACTCTGACAACTATAGTAGTTTCTACATTTCTCTCCTCAAGTAAATTGTGGGATATCTTGGCATAAAGAGTTATATGTTATTCATCATTCATTTTCTTTACTCAGGGACTCAGCTCAGTTCATGGCCCAAAGCAGACACTTACAAAGGCAGCAACGTTGATTGCTGGAATGAATAAATGCTCTGAGAAGAGCTGAATTCAATTCATGTCATTAAAAAAATAATATTTTACTTGTATTTATATGTATGTTGGGAAGTATAAAAATGCAAACAAGAAAATGGGCCATCATTCCAATGTATAGATAAGTCCCTAGGAAATAAAAATAAAGACAATAGAGCTTTGTTAGAAGATTCTGGGGCCGGCCCTGTGGCCTAGTCGTTAAGTTCGTGGACTCTGCTTCAGGGGCCCAGGGTTCGGATCCTGGGCGTGGACATGGCACCGCTCATTAGGCCATGTTGAGGCGATGTCCCACATGCCACCACGAGAAGGACCCACAACTAAAATATACAACTACGTATCAGGGGGGATACGGAGAGAAAAAATAAAGAAAGAAGTTTCTAATAGTAAAGGAAGGGAATGATTCTTCCTTTCCACATTTCTATTTCCAACGATAAACTAACAATTTCCTGTGATTTCTAATAGAAAAAAATCCATATGCTGAAATGCAAATAAGTTACATTCCTTTACACGGTTGTTTCCAGGTTTCAGCTCACATTAGGATCACTTGGAAGGCTGGTTGAAACATAGACACTGGGCCACATGCCCAGTCTCTGATTCAGTGCATCTGGGGTGGTACCTAGAATTTGCATTTCCCAAGTGATGCTGAGCTACTGGTCCAGGGATCACACTTTGAGAACCACTAATTAACACAATTTACCTAAGAGGTAATAAATTGCACACTGCCGTGCCCTTTGCTTATTCACTCATAATGTGTCTTTTATTATTATTCTTTTTTATTTATAGGTTTTTTTGAGGAAGATTAGCCCTGAGCTAACATCTGCTGCCAATCCTCCTCTTTTTGCTGAGGAAGACTGGCCCTGAGCTAACATCCATGCCCACCTTCCTCTACTTTATAGGTGGGATGCCTACCACAGCATGGCTCTTGCCAAGTGGTGCCATGTCCGCACCCAGGATCCGAACCGGCGATCCCCCGGCCACTGAGAAGCAGAATGTGCGAACTTAACCACTGCACCACCCGGCAGGCCCCCATAGTGTGTCTTTTAAATCCAACACAGAGACATCCAGAATTTGAAGAAAAGAATGTTCAAAGGAAATAGGGAAAAATTAAGACTGAAAACCTTGCAGAGTCTGAAGCTGGGACAAAGTTGAATAAAATGCTAGGCTTATTTAAATTACATTGTAGGAAGGATGTCAATGTGTTCTTTTTCCTCTGGCTGGCTCCTTTTGGGGGCCACCATTCTTATAAAAATTTCCTTTCTTGCCTCTCTTGTAGATTGCTGTACTGTTGAATATCGAGCATGCTGGCTTTTATAGGCAAGGTTATGCTCTCTTTTAAAATAAGCACAGTAATTTAAAGGACCAGCAAACAGACAGCTGCAATTTCTCATTAACATAAAAGAACAGACTGGTTTGATCCTATGATTCATGAAGTGTGTCTTTGGTTCTGTATTTTTCCATGATTAAGAAAGTTCTCCACTTTTTCGTATAACCCTCCCCCCAATTACTTGAAGTTTTGAAGCTGCCTGTAACGTTCTCTATTTGTATGGGCAAAATATTGGATAACAGACTTGTGCCATGCGATTGAAAGAAATATTTAGCAAAATTGGGTGAAGATGCAATTTAAAGCTAGCTCACTTTTATCTTCAAGATTACAGAACGTCATCTTTATAAATTGTTAATCGTGTGGTTGACTACATTTGAAGAAGCTTACAGGTTGCCAGGGTTTGTGAAATGAGTTCAGAGGGACTATGTAAATGTGATGAGATTGGAAGCTTGCTAGTATTCCCAAAGGAGAAGTTGAAAAAATTAAATTAATTTTCAACTCTACTGAGAGGTCTCAGAGTGAAAAGAGGAGGAAGAATACAGCTAAAATTCTCATGAAGAAGCCTATCTCAGGAGAAAAGGAAAGGGCTAAGGGGAGATGTACTCAGCTACCACATCAAGTATCAACATATTTTATAGAATTAAAATGTTATTAATGCAACGATTGCTTTAACAACTGTTTAAACAATTGATATGTTCACTAAATGCTAAACAATATTTGTTTTACTTTTGGTCTGCTATAACTTGCTCTAATTTCAACAATCTTACATAATCAACTTAATTTAAAATCTTGGTTATGCTGATGAATTATAATTACTCACTTTACTAACAGGTCATTGAGTAATGACATTTTGGTGCCAGCAAAATTCTTCAAGGAAAAGGCTAATACCCACTGCAAGCTGGTTTCAGTTTAGTAAAAGAAAATATATATCTTAGATGGAAAGATGCAAGTAATATTTTAATAACTAATTTTCTATTCTTAAAGCTTTATCTTATTAGGAGTATGCTGAGACATTTTATAAATGCTAGTAACTATTGCTTTCAGTAATAGTAAAAAGGATTAAAATATAAAACTTAGGTATGTGTGCAATAGTATTCTTGTGTACTAAAAGCAGAGACAAGGAATGAATATATCAAGAATTTTGTGATGTCAGCAAAGAAGATGCGAACATATTTCTCTTCAATTTTTTACTTCTATTGATATTAGAATTTAGTGTATAGAAAACAGTCAGGATCCCATGAGATCCTATGAGAACCTCAGAGAAGCCTCAGATTTTGTCTATTAATCTGGTACATTTTTCCTAGTCTGAGGTCTGACTCTTGTAGGCAACAAATCTTGTTTTTACTGGCAGAGAAAGAATAGATTGTGCTTTATGGATGAATTCTTGTTAATCAGAATCAAATCATGAACAAGAAGTCCAAGTTATTAATCTAAAATGAGCACCGTAACTGATACATAGAACTTGACAATCTTGTTAGCACAAACAGTGGATTCTCTCCCTGTAGGCATGGGAAATAAAAAATCGTAATCGAAGTTTGGGGTGAGTGTGGATCAAGGGTGAGTCAAATACTTAATGACATGAAGCAATGACGAATGTATTCATTTGCTTAATAGCTATTACTAAACCTCTTGTGCCCTCTTATAAAACTATCTTTATTGAACCTCATGTCACCCAGACCTCGTCCTTGTTACTGACTCCCTCAAGCTCATTCCTTCTCATTGTTTGAGGACTCTGGCCTCTGGCTTATAAACTTTCTCTCCACCATTAATTCCACTATCTTCCTGGACAATGTTAGAGTGTGTGGGAAAATAAGCATCTGCACCTTAACTTTACACCACAGTGACTCTCGGGACCCCAATAACTTTCTCTCCTTCTCTACTCCAGCACCACTAAGCTGTCTCATTAACCAGAGCTACAGTATCTATTAAACTTCTGAGGTCTAAACTCCCACAGCTCACTTTCTAGCCACAGTTCTCTACGCTTCCAGAATTTTCATTCTCTTACTCACAATCTAAATTTTTCCCAACCTCAACTAGATTTAGGCTATTTACTATGAGTTTTCCCCAAATGTACGTGATCTTTTTAAAAATTAGTTTTAATCACTATGAGCATGACGGCCATTTATCCCAGTTTTCCTGGTGACAGACTCAGTTTACTTTTGTTTTCCTGGCATCCTATTTTCTTGTCTTCTTTCACTCTTAAACATGGCCCAGTTTGGATGATAAATTATACCGTCACTCAGCTATGAAACATGCAGTCCCTTTCTCCCTATTATCCTAAACATCCCTATCTCATTTTTATTCCATTGTAACTGCTTCGAATTGATATAAGCACATGATTTAACCACTCCAATACCTGGTTCACTGAGTGTGCCTGGAGAAAAAGTCGCAGCGTTGCATATTGAACCCAATATAAATTCTCGTTCTCCCATCACATATGCAATCCAACTGCTATCCAGGGATCCTCTGAAAAATCCCTTAGCCAGATTTCTCCCTCATGCCTTAAGCGACTCTTCCAGACTTGGAATTTCTTTTCACACTCCCTACCTACAAGCTGCTCTTTCAACCTCAGTCCAATTTCCTACCTGTTAGTATAGTGAAATCGATAAGTTTCTATATCGTCTTCCCTGATCTTTATGTGTGAGTAGCCATTTGTTCCTTTGCTTTCCAACTCCCCTCCCGTATCAGGGAAGTAGTATCCTTCTCCTCTATACAGTAAATCCCTGCACATGGGCTTTAGTTTCCATCCTTCCCACATCTCAAATACCTTCATACATCAAGCAAGCTTTCTCAGTCCTGCATTATCAACCTTTGTCTTCTTATTGAATTTCTATTCCAGACACATGCATACAACAAAGTCTATTCAGTATTACAAACAAAACAAAAACAATTTCTTCCTAACTTACATTCCCTTCTGTTTGGTGACTTCTTTTTCATCCTAAGGCAAGCTTTCAAAATGATTAATCGACTCTGTATCTACGTCATACCTCCCGTTGATACCTTAGCCCACTGTGTTCTGGCTTCTTCTCTCATCACTACATAGAAACTGCCCTCTCCAGCATTCCTTCTGTATTGTCTTCTCTAAAACATCCCATGCTTTCACTTCCTTAAAACATCCTCTTCTGTTTTTCTTCTACATCTCTGGCTTCCATTCAAGTACCTTCACTGTCTTTTTTTCTTACTTACCTCTTTGATATCCATATTCACCTGGGCCCAAATATGACCCTGTCCTTTTCCTCTTCTCCTCATTGCCCCTGCGTACCTCATCAAAACTTGTGCTGATTGCCTGAATGCTTATTTTAATCACCTTCATACAGGTTATGAACCAACCTTAGAAGCCGTGTCTATTACTGAGAGTAATAAGGTGCATCAGCAACTCATGTTTGACCTCAGTCCTTTCCAGAACATTTCTCCACCATTTGATGCTATTTAGTATTCATTTTGTCAAATGACTTAAGCAGTCTGTTAATAGTTAAGCCAAGAGAGTTAGTAATTATCTTTAGCTTGTTCCAAATAAGCATACTTTACACCCAAATTCTTTTAACTTTGATTTTTTATTAAAGACATAACTTTTATATACTTAAGTAAACATGCATGTGAATTTACATAAATAATAATTAATCTTCATGATAATAATCAACATTAGGAACTTTTTGGGGACTACTTAAGCTTGATGGGAGATTAATGTTATGGCTACCAAATTTATAATACTGGAAATATCAGTATCATCTTATGATGTATTTGGAAATGAGTTTTAGAAAAAAATAGATCTTATGTACTCTTTGTAATAGTTTGTGGGATGTGGGGATGACTTCTCCACCCAACAAAGGCAGGAAGGTGCCCCTCTGGAGCATTAAAATATCAAATCTACTCATCATTAATCAAAGCAAAGAAGTATACAAGTGTGGGAGATATATTTTTAACATAATGATAATAACTATACAAAAATGAGTTAATATATCAATGTATTCACAGAAATCTGACCTTTTTTTTCATGAAGAAGAGATGTGGAAATAAAATCTTTGTGCATTAGTCACATTGGTATATTGACTGGCATTTATCTCTAACACTTAAGGAGTAGAGGCCTAGACATCCCAAGATTTAGGTACCCAAGTTTGAGGGTTATAATTTTCAGGATTATTCTCTTCTAAAATATCCAGATATCTTATAGTAAGTGACTTGCTATTTATCTTAGACATTGATGTGCTGTGGATAGAGAGCAAAAAATAGAATATTTATCAGAAAACTTCTCCTCAAGTCTTGTTTTGTCCCTTGCAAAAATAGCATGGCAGAGAAAGCATTCATTTTAATTTTGAGCTCTAATAAGCTTTGCTTTTTCAAGCCTTGAACTATTTTTCAAATTTTACTATAAAAATATCTCTATTTATCTTAGCCTTTAGGCACTTGTACACTGAAAAATCATAAATCATCTGAGAACTAATAAAACAACCACCGCCCGGCAGAAACTCAAGGAAAGAAAAGCATTGTTTTAAAGACTAAAGCACAAAATCTCTATTGGACTGAAGTGGAAAGAAGCAGAGACTACTTGCTTTCGGGAGAGCTGAGTCAATATATTCTACACGGCATTGGACATCACATCCTGACTGGGATTAAAAAAGTAGCTGGGGGACAGGAAAGAGTCCTGAAGAAAGATAACACCAGACCTCGATAAGAGGCCTAGGAAATCCTTTAATATCCTTATCAGGTGTCTTGTGGTTTGCTTTTATTTTTTTTGTAAGGGTCTAGATTTTCTTTTCTGTCTTAACGTCTTTAATGGAAAAGGAACCATCAAGACAGAAAGATAGAAAGGCACAAATAATATAGACAAAAGGGTACAAATATTATAAATATATGTACGTCACAAATGTGATCATATTATCCCAAATATAAGATGGGGCCAACAAGACCTTTATAGCATTTCATGTTTCCTCCTCAAGATGTCAGAAAATTCCCAGATGAGGTTTCATTCTCATTGTCTTTATTGGCTCTCATTTTCTACCTTCTTTTGATTATTTTCTCTGACGCTACTTTTCCTTTATTTTTACCTTAAATTTGACCCTAACGGTGACCACATCCTTCTCTCCTATGTCAGTCCCACAGCTGACTCCCCAAACCACCTGCGTCCTCTAAAAAAGACTGCAATAGGCAACAAAACATTAATTGTACTTAAAAAATGTAGGATCATGGAGAAAGGCTTATACTCACTAATCTTCATAACAAAGAGAAAAAAGGATTCATACATTACACATCTCTGTCCCCTAGAGTCTTTTTGGCTGCTCCTCTACTAGGGCTGTCATTTGTAATGACAATTTCACCTTCTCTGGAATGAGTCTACGTCTCTAGGTCTGTCTTTATTCTCTCTCTCTCTCATTCTCTTACTGCTCCTCTCCCCATGTCATGGTCTTGGGGAACTTTAGTTTCTTCTTCCCACTCCACCACCCAATTTTGCAGAATAATTCAATTCGGTCTAGCCTCAGTTCTTAAATTCAGAAGAAAAGTCTACATTTGCACATCCTAAATTCTTTGAAATACTTAATTCACGCAGAAAGCTCTTCCTTTCGTGTTTTCTTATAAAGGATTCACATAGTTTAAAAAGTAATCTTTTAAAATAGGAAATGTTTTAGTTTGATACATATCAAATATAAATATTTACACTTTTTTTAAAAAAATGAGTTTTTTATGCCATTATCTTGAATTAATTTAATTCATGGCATCCTAAAATACAGGTACAGGTATTCTCATTGAATGAGCAAGCAAACTTGGGTCAGAGAGATTGAGAAATGTGCTCAAAGTTGTCACAGGCTGAAAGTGCCTAGATTTGAATTCCTGTATGGATGAGTCCAAACACTGCATATCTAATCCTGAGGAGATTTCTCAAGCCACTTTTTTGTTCATGTAAAAGTGATTGTATGGGGGCTGGCCCCGTGGCCCAGTGGTTAAGTTTGCGCGCTCCGCTGCAGGCGGCCCAGTGTTTCGTTAGTTTGAATCCTGGGCGTGGACATGGCACTGCTCATCAGACCACGCTGAGGCAGCGTTCCCATGTGCCACAACTAGAAGAGCCCACAACAAAGAATACACAGCTATGTACCGGGGGGCTTTGGGGAGAAAAAGGAAAAAATAAAATCTTTAAAAAAAAAAACGTGATTATATGCTTTACTCATCAGAAAGTCTACAGGATTATGTACAGAAGAAGGCAAGAAAGTGGTGTAAAATATAGAATCTAGAAGGGTAGATTGAAACTGAAAAATAAAACAGTTTAGTAGTTTCGAGAGACTGATAGTGCAAAACATAATTTGTGTCCTGAATGTTCCAATACTATGCTAACATCAGTTATGAAATGATGCATGTCCACAGCCAGGGATGAAGCGGATGTGGGGTTGGGGGTGGGACTGCTCCAGACAGACTAGAGAAATCTCAGGTCATTGATTCTACCCACATCAATCTATGTCAACTTGTACTTCAGAAACGGACTCCTAAACTCTTAACCACTGTGTAACATTGTAGCATATAATTTTAAATGAAGCACATGGCTCCAATAAATGCTGAAGGGCTCTTAAAAATCCACTAGGGAAAAACTATTAATGAGTCAATGAATTTTTAAAAAGTTGATGGGGATGAAATTTATTGATTTTGTATGTATGAATGTGCGTGAAGCCACAGTTGCTGGTTTCAAAACAACGCCCTGCAAAAGATTGGAGGATTGTTGCACAGTTCTGTCTCTTCTAGTGTGTTATACAGCGCAGTGGGAGGAGTCCCTTTTGTGAAGTGAGACAGATTCGGGTTTGAGTGCTTCCTCTTCTGCTGCGGGTTGGGACATTATAAGCAAGTTAGTATTCCATGCCTCGTTTTCTTCTTTTAAAGATTGGAGCCTGAGCTAACATCTGTTGCCAATCTTTTTTTTTTTTTCCTACTTCTCCCCAAAGCCCCCCAGTACATAGTTGTATATTCTAGTTGCAGGTCCTTCTGGTTGTGCTATGCAGCATGCTGCCTCAGCATGGCCTGACAAGCAGTGCTAGGTCCACACCCCAGATCTGAACCTAGAAAACTCTGGGCTGCCAAAGCAGACTGTGCAAACTTAACCACTCTGCCACAGGGCTGGCCCCCGTGCCTCATTTTCTTTATCTGCATGCGTGCAGATGATAATTGATGTGTGGTGGTATCTCATTATGGCTTTAATTTGCCTTTTCTAATACTAATGATGTTGAATGTTTTTTCAGGTGTTTATTCTCCATATCCTATATCTTCCTTGGTTAAGTGTCTGTCCAAATTTTTGTCCATTTTGAAAATGGATGTTTTTCTTATTATTTATATGGAGAGTTATTTATATATTCTGGATACAAGTCCTTTATCAGATATATGATTTCTAAATATTTTCTCACAGTTAGTGGCTTGTCTTTTAATTTTCTTAGCATTCACATTTAAAGACTAGACATTTATAGTTTTCATAAACTCCAATTTGTCAATTTGTTCTTTTACGGCTCGTGGAATTCCTATTAGTATCTGTAGTATGGACCAATATGATATGCTGTGAAATGTCCAGATGGTCCAGGCCCCTAGGGACTATATTATGACAGTGGGTAGAAGAGTTAGTATAGCAAGACCATAAATGGTCATTGTAGTCCATTCTAAATTCACGTAAACGTTTCTAATCCTCCTTTCCGATAGGAATAGAAAAGAATGTTTTTGTCAGACCAGCGGCCACGTGGAATGTTCCTGAGATAATGTTAATTTGCTCTGGTAAAATACTACATCTAACACAGCAGTGTAATTGGTTAAAATAAGAGACTTCAGGAGAATCTGAGGATTCCAGGTTCTCAAGCTGGTAATATCTCAGGATCCTACTTCTTCCGTGTAGGGTCCTGACATTGAGGTGGGAGCATCCTGACTTTAAAATTCAACCTCTTCCTTATGATTGCACTTTGGGCGCATCATCAGCTTTTTCTGTCTTCTTGCTGTAAGAACTGACTCCCAATATATGCTCCAAGAACCTGCTGTTTCATCCTTTGAGGTTAGTTGATTACTAATCATTTTTAGTCTTTAATTGTCTTTATCCATGCCATTAATTGGCTCCATAAAGAGCCATTCAATTCTATAATTCTCATATTATTATTTATCTTCCACTTCCCAAATGTCTGACACACAGCACCCGTCAGAGAGCACTTGGCATCCCATCACCATTGACCACTGGTAAAAGTGTTAACAAATGCGCTCTTACCACTTGACAGACGCTGTCGGTGTTCCACTTACCACCAGGGATGGGACACTTGCCCACTGGCCAGTGGGTGATAGAGCTCTAAAATCTAATTTTAGAGTCAGTTTCCTTGGAGGATTCTTTGCATCAACTATCTTAAATAGAGTGTCTGGGAAACAGACTGAGACAGAGAGCAGCAGTCAGGAATGTGGGAGGGGGTGTACTTGAAAACAACGCCTATCGGGGATGGAAGGAAGGAAGAGCAGGCAGAGCAAGACGTTCAACTGTATTACAGCAACGACAAAGGGCTCAGCACATTGCATGGGAGCTCTTCTCCTTGGATAAGGCATTTATTAATTCACTTAAAATCATCGTAATAAAGTCATTCTATGCTAAAATAAATAATGTATTTTCATGAAAAGTAACTGTATTTTAAAGATAAAAGAATTAATGAGAAGAGGGGCATTGCTAACATTTTGTAAATTTCCTTAATTTCTGGTTCCATAGAGAGAAGCTGGATTCAATCCGTTGCCATATGACATGTCATGTAACTTCTGGAAATTTCCACTGTAAACTTATGAGAGAATGGATGTGAAAAAGGGAAATAATATCTCAGTGTTCTTATGAAAATGTTTTCAGCTTCGGAGACGCTCGGGGGTCCATAGATCATGCTCTGAGAACCACTGCATTAGAACACGCTGTGAAAATGAATGCAGTTGCTATACTTTTAAAGCATGACCCCATTAATCTGTCTCTTTTGGTCTTTGCATCTGGTTGAGTTAATGGACTTCTGGAAGTCATTAGAGATGTCTCCAAATATTCTGATTCTCCATCTGGGCACAGGTAGAATCGTACTTTTCTGTCCCTTTTGAAGTTAAGTCTAGGTATACGGTTTGCTTTGACTAATAGAAATCAGCCTGAGGAGTGTGTGTCACTTTCTAGGAAGCTCAGGAGACAGCGTGCACTTTACTGCGCTGTTTTTCCTGCCTTGAATTCTTGGGTATTGACCATAAGCAGAAGCCACATGTGGAAAGGCAGGGGAAGTATAGTGTGAACAAGAAGCAAACCTCTTGTATGAAGTCACTGAGATTGTGCAGATTGTGTAGAATAACTGAAACTATACTAACTAATGTAACCCCTCTGCCTGTGTGTGTGTTATGTGTGTGCGTGTGTGTCATTTTGCCTCTCCCAGGCCCCCAACCCCACAAGGATGCCAAAATGATACTTTGAAGATTTAGATTAGGGCCCAGTAGGACTTGAACCTAAGCCAAATATGGCTGTGAATGCGGTATTGTGAACTTTCACTTGTTCAGTGCCTAAAAAAGTAATGTTTCAATTCCCATTAAACTTTTTATCTCTTAGAGGTGACTTATACGGAAAGTTGCAGGAGGTTGGGAAGGGGTGATTGTCAGAAAAGAAATTGCACATTCTGTGACCATGTATGTAATACCATATAATACCTTCAGAATCTAACCTTACTTCTAACACTAGACTTTTAATAACTGTCCAGAGAGGACAATTGTGCACTTTGCTAATGTATGAATAATTTATGTCTTATATTTTAAATAGGCATATTTTTTCGTGACTGTGTTAGGATAACCAAACAGATGCTAGGGTTTTCAGTGCTTTAAATAAAAAAAATGCAGAAGAAGTCAACTTTTTAAGAAGTTTTAAGATATGTTGCAAAATCTTTTAAAGATTTAGAATTATAAATCAATGAAAGTAAGAGGCAATTCTCCCCCTAATGCTTTTCTGTGAAAGCTTAGAATGCATAAGAACCTAGTGGTGATTAAATTGGGTCTACTGTGTGCTCTGTGTGTGTGTGTGTGTGTGTGTGAGAGAGAGAGAGAGAGAGAGAGAGCGAGGTAAATGGAACAATGTAATCTTTCTTAGATCTTACGGCTGAGTGTCCAAAGGAGAATACAGTAGGAACCAGGTACCGACATCCTGACATGCTATACTAGAATATATAGGCTTGTCTTGATGAAAGATTGTGAAATTAGTTTAGTCAGCATTAGCCCATCAGTTACCCCTGTTCTATATGAGAAGGCAAAGTATTAGTTGAGCAGTTAAAGATATTTTTAGGCTCAGTTTCCAAACTTTCACATGACGGGGGGAGGAATAATTCTCCCTCACCTCAAGAGTCCAAGAGAATCACCCGGGGAACTTGATATATATATTTCCTGAAGTGTGAGGGGCTGGTATTTGACACATCCTGAAAAATCTGAAGCCTAGAGCCAGTGGTTAGCAAGAACCCTGAGATGACAAAGTAAACATGGCTCTTGGTGATACTTCACTTCCAGGGTAAAAGGCAGTGCAACGTTGCACACATATACAAGGTAAGTGTGACATAGTCCCTGAGAAGGCAGCTGGACCAGGCCACCTTGAGTGGAATTCTGCCCAAGAGGACAGTAGAAGGGACAAGGTGAGTTTACCAGAGAGGACCTTCAGAAACCAGGTAGCAGAGAGAGAGAGATATGAGTGATCAGAGGACGCATGTTTTCTTCAAAGAACTGTAGATGAGAGCAACCCAGGAATAGGAGGAAAGCTCACCCAGGAAACATCCTCTCCCCCCTGAGAACCTCATAGAATCAAGCACTGGGATCTTCCACACTCAATGGAAACTGCTGAAGGGGCCGATATTGCAGCTCTTGATGGGGGAAGAGACTGAAGGAAAAACAGAGAAGTCACAGCACCACCTCACCCGCAGGCATACAAGACTAAAGAGAAAGAGAGCAGGTGGGCAGAGAAGTCTTACACTGGAGAAACGTCTGCAGGTTTGATGCCACACCGGACCGGGTATTCTATCATATATGTGGAGGAAGACACTCTATTTACTGCTAAAAATGAGGAAAGAATGAGATTTCGTCCAGGGACAGGGTAAAATGGTTGCAGAGGGAGGGTTGCCAGGGCAGTGGTGGGGAGAAAAGTGATGTGGTTGTCCCCACCCCAACAAGCAGGGTAGATAAACAGTCGTATGTCTTAATAACCCAACGGAAATGCTTCATTTGAAAAGTGATAGAATTGTTAATTCCATTCTGGGCTAAGAATGAGCATCGCAGTTTTTTTTTTTTCAACTTTTAACTAGACCATTGACAAAAGTCTCGGACTTCCTTTTATGCAGTATCTACCAGAACATTTTTATCTTTTTAAATGTATTTCGAATTTATTAACCTCTAAGTCTTTACATCTTTATGACAGCTAGCTTTAAAATTTTGTAAATCAATAGTGTTTTGTGCTAACATATTATATTTTGCATTCAGTTTTTGAGAAGATTCAAAGTTTAAAAAAATTCAGTTTTGGCTATATTTAGAAAACTTTCAGTTAAACTTTCCTGTTCTCCAGTCTAGGATGGAAGATCTTCACGCTGCCACTCTGCAGGATATTTTTCGAGCCTTTTATCACCTGGGCTCCTTCTTTGATGTCCTATAATTGGTATCATTCAGTTAGTAGGAGTAAGGAAGAGAAGCCTAATGGGAAATTGTAAGAGAATGCAATGAAGGGAAATCAGCCCTTAATATAAAAGAGCTTTACCTTTTTCTACATCATTTGATGAGCATTCTAAAATTCAAGCAATAATCTAGAATAAAAGCAATTCATAACCTATGCATAGACCCAAGGAACATTTTCTTCTTTCCAAATACTGCCCTTACCAAAAATTCTGTTTCTATGTTCTGTCCTATTTGGGTTTTCTGTGGATGTTTTGAATTAGCAGAGGGAATTGGTAAGGATACAAGAGAAGTCATACTGTTTTTTAACTTCATTGGCACTAATAAATCCTGTTGTGTGCAAATGAGCTTAAAAATCTCTGTGCAATTAGCTTCCCATTTTACCTTGAACGTTTTAGTGGAGACTGTTAGCTAATCAAGCTGGGAAATTGAAATAGAGTGTGCACAAAATATTTTATGGGTAATATTATAAACAAGCAGGGCAGATAGCACTGTACCTGTTTTACTGCTATAATAAAATAACCAGTGATATCAGCATTGCATCCATTCAGGTGTAATTGTACAAATTGCTAACTAATCAGATGAGAACATTGTGCTTGAAAGACCGGCCTTCTTTCTATAAGCTATTACCTTTGTGTTTTTAGATACATATGTGAAAGATTGTAAGACTTTAGCACAAAGAATATATGAATAGAGATGTATTTTTAAAAACGTTTTGATGTATGAAAGTAAATTTGCATTTTTTTGCTATAATAGGCTTTGGGCACTTTATAAATGCAAACTTGGGCAAATGTGTAGTATTCACTGAAAAAAAAATACAACTCTGTTTATCAAGCCAGATGCAATTAGTAGGTCAAAGGATTTTGACACGCTTTACCCAGCAGGACCTCAGCTAGAAAAGTACAAGTCTGACAGAAAGACATGTGAATTCTTTAAGAAGTAAGGTTGAAAATTTATGAGCGCATGAGGAAATGACATGTTTTCATCTTTCTATAAGTTTTATTTTATCTCAGGTTTTATGAATCCTAGTGTGGGTTCGACTATGCATAATCTCTCTTGTCCAGTGAAAACTTCTCTTAGAGGAAAGCTTTAAATGATAGAATAAGGAGCACAAATTAGGATTGAGTGTCCTTAGAATGATTCAGATTTACTGTTTCTCCCTGCTCATTTTTCATGTGGTCCTAATATATTTTTCAAGAAATTAGAACTATCCTGTGTGTATGCATATGTTTGTGTCCATAAGCATGTGTGTCTACGTATGTGCGTGTCTAGAGTTGACAATGCTCTTACACTATAAAAAATGCCTCAAAATTCAGCTCATGACTCTTTTATTTCAGGCTGAATAAAGAGTTAACTAAGTCTGCAGTTTTTTTCTGGACATTCATGCATCCCACACATGTATGTTTAGCACCAACTGTTCCAACCCTGCACCTGGGGCTTCCTTTGTGCATTCTGCTAGTCTTTCTCTGCCTCATGTAGCTTCTCTGAAAGGTCTGCTCTGCTTTCTTCAATCTAGTTGGATCATTTTTATTCTAAAAGTGCATACTTAATAAAGAAATTACATTTCTCCTTGATACTGCCTCCTTGCATTCATTGCATTTTCTATAACTGTGGAGTAATTCATAAAAATTAGGTCTTTTTTTTTTTTTACTTTGGAAGAATTATGTGGCAACAAGCATAGGTGAGTTACTACATACTAAGAGAAATGAACTACAACAGTGAGAAAGTGTCTGTAAGTTTCTCAAGTCACTGTCATACTTGGACTATTAAAGTAACTTGCTCGAAGTATAATGCCAGACTCAGAACGACAGCCCAGCTAACAGGCTCTCAATTCTGTGATTTTTCCATTGAGTGAAAGGCATACAAGAACAAAAAGTATATATGAGTTTAAAGTGAGAGTTAGGTTTCAGTTACAGCTCCATCAGATGTGGCATGTGACATTAGTTAAGTCGATGTGATGTTGACTAAACCTTTGACTTTTCTGAGTCCCAAATAATGATCCATGAATTGGGGATAACAACAAAATCAATTTGTAACTGTAAACTTTAATGTAATGTACAAAGTTTTGTTATAATTACAATGAGAGATATTGATTGTGATCCTTAACACTGTTAGCAATTAAATGTTGCAGAGTTTTTACCGACGACGTTGACTTTCCAAGCAAGGCCATAGACATCCCAGTGTTTGGATTTTCTTATCATTTTGCACTGGTCTCAGTTTGCTTTTTTCTTTCTTTGACTTTATTTTTTTTAGAGTAGTTTTAAGCTCACAGAAAAACTGAGAGAATGATGCAGAGATTTCCCATAAAGCCCCTGCCCCACATATGCATAGTTTCCGTTACCAATATACCCCACCAGAGTGATGCCTTGTTATAATCAATGAACCTACAGTGGCAGATCATTATCACCCGAAGCCCATAGTTTGCATTAGGGTTTACTTTTGGTGTTTTATACCCTATGGGTTTAGACAAGTGTACAATGACATGTATCCACCATAAAAGAATCATGTAGAGTATTTTCAAGCCCCTAAGAGCCTCTGTGCTCCATCTATTTGTCCATATCCCAATCCCCAACCCCTAGCAACCACTGATCTTTTCACTTCTCCATAGTTCTGCCTTTTCCAGAATGTCATCTGCTTGTTATCATACAGCCAGGAGCCTTTTCAGATCAGTTGTAATCATACAGTAAGTAACCTTCTTTTACCCGGTAATGTGCATTTGTTTCCTCTTTGTCTTTTCATGGCTTGATATAGCTCATTTATTTTTAGTGCTGGATAATATCCCATTGTCCAGATCTACCAGTTTATCCATTCAGCTTCTGAAGTATGTCTTGGTTGCTTCTAGGTTTTGACAATTATGAATAAAGTAGGATTTTGTGTGGACAAAAGTTTTCAACTCCTTTCGGAAGATACTGAAGAGTACACTTCCTGGATTACATGGTAAGAGTATGTTTAGTTTTGTGAGAAACTGCCAATCTGTCTTCCTAAATGGCTGCACCATTTTGCATTCCCACCAGCAGTAAATAAGTGTTTCTGTTTTCCACACCCTCATTAGCATTTGGTGTGGTCAGTGTTCTGGAGTTCGGCCTGTCTAATAAGCGTGTAGTGGTCTCTCCTTGTTTTAATTTGGTTTGCTTTTGACTTGGTGAGAAACACACTTTTGCCTTAGCCATATATATATATATATACATACATACATATATGTGGTCTCAAAATATGTTAACTAATAGGGGCTGGCCTGGCGGCATAGCAGTTAGGTTCACGTGCTCTGCTGTGGTGGTCTGGGGTTCAGTGGTTCGGATCCCAGGCATGGACCTATGCACTGCTTATCAAGCTATGCTCTGGCTGGCCTCCTAGACATAAAGTTGAGGAAGATGGGTATGGATGTTAGCTCAGGGCTAATCTTCCTCAAAAAAAAAAATATTAATTAATAAAAGAATTTAGGGATGCAAATATACTTTTTAAATTTGGTTTTCCTGACATTGTAATTTTCAGGTGATTCTAACTGGCATATACGAATTCTCAGTACTGTGCATTAGGTCAGAATCACAGCTTATTGAATTGGTAGAGTTTCCCATAGAGCCAGAGACAGCATGTAAAACTGAGTTATGCTCTGGTTCCTAAGTTCTTGAGCATAGCTTCAGTGCATTGAAACTATTGCATAAATCTGCAACACTTAAGCAGCCCTGCTTCACGTAAATGGTGAAAGATCCAGATCAGACGAGAATGCCTGCAGCAGTAGCAGGACCAGTTATGACAGCGCATGGTGGCCTCCATGTCCAAATGTCTTGGGTATTTATTATCAAGCTTAATATCTGTGAACTTTTTGCTGATATAAATTGGTAAGAGTGATGAAAAAGAGTTGGACATATAAGATATCTCAGTTGAGACGTGAATCAATATTGTAATTTGGTTGGCTCAATCACCTTAAGAAACTTCAAAATGTAGACTCGAGTGAGTAGCTGCTTGATTCGGGGTGTGCTTTTCAGTCGTTAATAGCTTGTTACTTACAGAGTGTTGCCATATTTGAAATCTAAAGTTTTAAGTTTTAAGTTTCAATAACTTTTAAGACATTTCTTTATCAGGAAAAAAATAACACTTCTTAAATTGATACACATGTTGAAGAACATCATTTTAAAAAATTTGTACAGTACTATTGTTGTATCTGATGTGCACTTTAAAGAATATTAATTAACATTATGGTATTTTCAGTTAAGTTCTCATTCCATCAGCAGGGAAACTGAGATCCAGAGACTAAAGTAAAATCCCTATATAAATCACGTCAAATATGGAATTTCCCACACCTTGCGCCTAATGTACTCATACCAATTTTATTCTTCTTTCTTACTTGTTATGCAACTAGGGGATAACTACAGATATTCTCTTTTAAGTTTTTTTCTCTTATCATGATGTTGTTTTTTTCCGCCATTACTGCTAATGACAGAAGAAAAGAGTCTTAGACAAGCACAATGTTTTTCTGTTATAAATTTGGTTGCAAACCCTAGTCTTTTGCAGTGGGAAAGAGTCCCACTGTTGCTTTTTAAAGTTTACCTGTATTGTAATTTCTAAATGACATTCTATGGTTAAAATTCTATTCCTGTTATCTCTCTTCCCTGGGTGCTTCAGAACAGGATGTGACCATGATCCCACCAATTAACAAGCATCCCAAGGATTTCTGGCAAGTCCTAGGTGGTGTGTGAGAAACATCTTCTCTCATCTTCCACTTACACCAGAATCTTGGAGGAATGACCACTTGCAAAATGGTTTATCCAGTTGGATTGAGGGAAATTTTCTCAGGATTATTCTCCTGGCTAAGAGATGTGTGCTTTAACTTGTCCTGGACCTGAGTGTCTGAAAGATCTGATCTATCCCCCAGGGGATCAGTGAGTTACAAATAAAATGTGGGCCTATATGTTGGAAAATACTGCATTTAATTATATCTTGACTGATGTGAGTACAAGCAAAAAACAATTTTTTTAATCCTCTTGGTATCTATGCAATTACTATGAAACAGGAGAATAGGAACAACGTCTAAGTGTTTCTAAGGAAGATTATACTCTGAAAACAATCTACTGATGGCTGAAGAAGATAATGACAGAGAATTGCGTAGCATCCTTAAGAAAACTAAAAAATAATAACAAACTAAAGATCACAAGAGCAAAATTGACTGAGATGAAAAGAGAGGCATGTGACATAAGAAAGGATTTAAGAAGACTGAAAGAGATAACATCTGACTCTATGCTGGAGGTAGAAAGGACCAGACGATTCTACAGAATCAAATCAGTGATTAAGACCCTCTCCAGAAATGTAATTGAGAGTAACACAATAATGAAAGCATTGTGAGAAATGACCCACTATGTCTCATGCACCATGAATTTTAAGAGGTTACGTATACCCCATCAAGAAACAAAGTGATGTGGCAGAAACAATAATCAGCTGGACAATTGAAATGAAAAAGAATAAGAAACTAAGGAAAATACTGATAGACTAAATAGCACAAAAAATTTTAAATGTATGAAAGTAAAAAAATACTGTAAACAATACTAAAAGTCATATTTATGTGTGACACATAAGGTCAGAGAGGAAATATTTTGAATATGTAATGAGTTCTTGATGCTCAAAATGTTGATTTGTGAAACACTCAGAGACCAATTATTATATGTATTTAATTTTACACACATACACAATGACTATGCTGTGTGTGTATGTATGAACGAAATATAACAATCTTATAAATTAATTATTTTAGGATGATGGCATTATTGACATTTTGGTTATATTTTTTCCAAACTTTCTACAGTAAAAACTGAAAAATTGTATAGTTCGAAAAGAACCCCAAACAAACAGATACATATCTTTTTAAATGATGAGCTATTAACTGGCTTAAACATGAAGAATTTACGTTAGCGAAGTTGTAATGGACGTAAAGCAATTTTCTTTAAAGGTTAATCTATTTACTCTTATCCCATTCAATTAGAGTTTATTGGTATTTAAGTTTGCCTGCCTGTGTTGAGGGTCTGTTTGAGGAATGTGTTTTCTTCCTAACAGTTTTCGCAAGATCTACCATTCACAATGCTGAGCAAGCCTTGCATCTTCCCTGAGGTATGTAAACCTGACACTTCCTCACTGAGTTTTTTCCTACTCCTTCACTTGTACAATTCTCTTTTCTTCTCACTGCACATTCTTACTCCAAACTACTTTTTCAATCAACCAATTCAGAAGGAAAAAAGAAAAAGAAAGAAATGCTCAGAAAGGTTTTGCCTAAAGTACACATTTTAATGCCGTTCAGGCATCTGAACAGTGAGGGCTTCCGTTAAGCACAGCTCCAGGCAGGTGCCAGTCAAGCTATTTTCACGCTTGATCGTATGAGTAGCTCAAAGGGCAATAGACAAGAGATTCCACTGAAAACAAAGGCTTTGCTGAAATACACGTGTAACCTTGAAGTCCTAGGGGCAGACTCTGAGTACAATCTCCACATATTTTCCATCTCTGTTTCAAAAATACCATGGCCACGTCGTTCCCTTTAGGAGAGAAAGACCAAAAGCATTACAGAGAATTGCTGATTATCTGGCAGCCTAAGGAGGTGCAGGACACGTGCTAGAAACACCGCAGGCAGCTAAATAAAGAGCAGCTGCATCAGTTACATTTCTGCAGGACTGTTTCCAGTCTTGAAATACTCTTGAACTTGATTTCAAAGTCACTCTCCCTCAGAAATCTTGTCAAGGCGTCTTGGCCACATCTGGATTGCCTATAAATTTTGGTGAACACCAAAGAAAAATGAAACAACTGACACAAGAAGAAAATTGTTGAATTTTGCCCACTTCACGCTTTCAACATTTTTTCTATCAGTGTTTCCTGAAACCAACTTAAAAGCATTGTAGGAAACATTTATCTTAAGTTTCTGCTCTGTTACCCTCTGCTTTCAATTTTCCTGAGCATTTATTCAGGTGATAAATCCTTGGTTCTCTATTTAGCTCATTTCTACTATAGGTTACCTGGCAATGATATTACTTTTTCCAGCTTAAAGAGCTTATCTCCTCAGCTTAGGAAGTAGAGACTGTATCTTATGTTACTTTATATCTCAAGAGAGCCCCATATAGTATCTGGAACATAAAGAAGAAACAGCTGCTGATTGATTAACTGATTGATGAAGAAGATGAGAAATATTAATATGCTACGCAAGAGGTCGTTTTCACTGGCACAGGCTAATGTAAGGGGAAAATTGCTCAGAACATTCAAGATGAATATACATCCTTCCCTTTTTGGAGGGACCATCTAGTCTGTAATTTCCTCTGCTTATTTAGTTTTTCTATAACAATCACACTGATGACGCATCACCGTGAGAACAGTTTGAGTAGCATCATTATTAATGAACTAACGGGTACACTTAAGGCCATTCAAATACTGGCAGTGCCTTTACGTAAGTTTTTTCTAATGTCAGTTTGTCACAGTGTAGTACATGCCTTTGTTCTGAAAAGTTTCTGCTCATTTCAAGTTTGTATTCGAATATACTCAGCAAGAATTAAAAGTCAGGAAAATGTGCAAAGACTAGAGGTGGCACTTAAACAATAAAAGTATAACGTTTAAATGCAAGCATTTTGTCACATCCAAAAGGAAGTGGGAAGCAGGACCATGAAATTTTGCTAGCATGTTGTAAAAGGAGATTGATGCTCAAGTCATGTGATAGTACAGCTACTCCCAGTGTTCTTGCTTGTTTCTTCCTCCGTGGATGGCTGGACTGCCTTATTCATCGTCACTAACAAATATTTATCGGACATCCGTGAGGTACCTGGTATGTAGATATGTATTCCTACAGCATGAATGTGCCTTATCCTCTACCCAATAAATTTTGAAAAAGTCTAGTCAATGTGAATTTTAGAATTATTGCATAGTTAGCAAATTTGTGCATTTTTAATTCCATACTGGGTTTATTTGGTCTAGTGTAGTGAGATTTAGATTCAATGGCAAGGAAAAGAGATAAATATTCAGGAAAATATGTATCTACCTCCTTATATAGGCAGATAACTTATAAAAAGAGCCCCTCTCATATCAGTACCTCTTTGCAAGTCAAGTAAAATCAGAGGTTTTTGTTTAAAATAAATCCTATACAAAGGGCATAATTCTGCACTCCCAGAGAGGAGGAAAGTACAAGAGTGTTCAGACGGCACGGAAGAGCCTTGAAAAGGCACCTTCTTGTTTGGATCACATTAGCATTTTGTCTTGTCCCAGCCATTGTGCAAGATAATTGAATTGTTAATTTGCAGCTGAATTGTTTCGTTGTTCCTTCCATTGCTCATTATTGAATGATGCTTAACTCCTATAAGAGTAATTTAAACAAAAATTCTATCTTTGCTTTACATTGAGCTGAGCCCGGTTGCCTTCTAATGAGTAAATAAACAATCTCGCACTTTAATCAGTGTTGTTATACACCTGAAAACTGCTATGTAAACACCTCTATGCTCTGTTACATATGTCACCTTCGTTTTCTACAGTCATTTTAATTAGACTTGCATGCGAGAAGGAAACTCTGGACCGTTTTCTTAGAGATTTCAGGAACGAGACATTAGCATTAGCTCTCCCTGAATGCTGAAGCGTCTGTACGATAAGGATAAACCTAATGCACATGGGAGGAAGCAAAATCAAGAGAACATGGGATGTAACACAGTTCTGATCACAATGGGACAAGAGTGTAGTGTTGGTGCCAAAGTAAGCTATGGGAAGCAGCTTTGCATTTGCAGACTATTTTTTAGGGGAAGAGGCGCTTTGTCTCTTTAGGAAATTCTATTAGTAGGATAGCACACCATAGCCGAACATTTAAAAACGAAAGGCAGCTGTTCTTTCAGTATATTATACCAAACTGGAACTGTGACATTTAAAAGTTGTCTTATTATTTCAGGGAAGATTGGCGACAGTGATAAAACTGTGAGTAAAAACCTACTAATTAGTATTCATTAGGAACGAAGAATGATAGACTGATGATATAATAATGAAGAAGACAATTACTATGTTTTAACAATAGCTGCCAGTAACATTGTCAAAGGTTAAATTTTATGTTGACAGTTTCCCTTTTTACCATGATCATATTTACTTTAATAACTAGCACCTTGCAAACTAAGTTTTAATACTGTTTTTGTTCTTGAAGTAAAAATTTATTCACAGAGTTTGAAACAGGCAAAGATAGCAATATCCTCAGGAATGAAAATAACAGCTCTGTCATTCAATTAAATAAAACGTAAAGCTCAAAAAATTAATACATCATTCAACTTTTTCATTTGAAAAGTGCACTTTCGGAATCTCATGTATTAAATTTTGGCTGTAAGAGTTTATTCAAAGAATACCTTTCTGAAAAATTATATGGCTGTTGGTTGCATATCCACATCTCTTCTAGCAGTGCAATTTACATTGATTAAGATTGGGTATATTTTATGCTTTGTGCTGCTGGATTTTTATGGTCTCAGAGTCAAAGTTCAATTTCCTTGGAAATATAATTTTAGATCAAATACAGTTTAAATACAGGCTTTAATTATTACTTGCCTCCCACACCCCCTCTGGAAAAAAAAAAAAGCATAAATTCCATTCAGCGGACATAAGCAACAGCCATTTGAGTGAATCAGAGAAATTTTCTCTCTAAGATGTATGGCCATTTATTCTGAAGTGGCAACTACCATTCCACTGGGAGATATGGGAGGGTGAAATGCAAATCAGTCTTCAGGCTTCAAGTCTTTATATTTGATTCATGAATGAACCCCTTATCTACAATCACAAAGAAATTATCCCTGAAGAGGAAACATCGAATATATTATGATTAGTTCAATTTCTTAAACACAGATATCCTTCAAATGAGTAAACAGCTTAGCTTCACTCTCTCATTTCCTGTATTCTCTAAATTTCTTCAGGTATTAATATAGAATTAAATATAGGATTGCAAATCATGACACTATAGATTAAATCTCTAAATATTATTTTGTTTTGTTTTAATTTATATTTTTTTTCAGCAGTATTGAGGAGCGATTTCAGGCTTTAGACTTAACAGATTTGGCTGTGAATCCTACCTCTTTAAATAACTTTATAATTTTAGTTAATAACCTTACTCAGCCTCAATTTCTTCAAACTTTAAAGTTGGAAATAGTAGCACCAAAGTTATGCAATTTTGGAGAAGAAAAAACTATTAAGCCTCTGTAGACCAAGCCCATCAGTAAATAGTAGCTTTTAGAAAGAGACCTCCATGCAGTAAATTCTGTTGTCTATGTTTAGGAAAATTAATAACTTAACTTCTCAAAACATTTTATAACACAAGACATTCCCCACTGTCTGTAGAAGCAGTTTTGCGAATCTGTGAAGCAGTGTACTTGCCGAAATGGCATCAATGAACCCTAAAATGTAATGGCTTAACTATAAATTATTTCAGAATACAGGTATTCTAAATATATATATTCTGAATATATACATATGCAGAACTTTAGCACCAGATAGGCAACAAGATAAACAGAGATGGAAGCTTGAGCCCAAAACACAACTAACCCTTATCCCTGACCCCTGGAGGGGCCCGTACCTTGGAAGTGGATGAAAACACAAAGAATGAGGGGAGGTCTCCCCACATGGCCCCTCTGCACATCCACATAGGACACTCAGTGGAGAGGTAAGAAGAGGAGGCCAGGGCGGAGGCTGCGAGAGCACATTGCTCATTTGCATCCGCACTGCACTTGCTCTCCAAGAGCTGGAGACAGAAACAGACTCAGTGCGGCAAAGACTCGACTAGACCATCCAAGCTCCCAGTGTGTGGTACAGTAGACAAGAGGCTGAAGGGCAGGTGGTCTGGTTGACCACAACGCACAGACAAATGGGATCTTTTATAATAAAAGAAAGTGAAAACATTAACAGAATACTTTAAGTATATTTGAAAACAATTTCTGAACAAAAGTAGTAATGCCTGGGGGACTGAAGCCACATGTGATGTTAATTATTTTTGCTATTGGACCTGGATGTTAATTTATTACTGCAATTCTGTTTTGTAATTGCTCTTATCATCTCGAATCTTTAGTTTTCACTAAGCAGACTGGAGAATCACACTTTTTTCCCCCAACTTGCTTCTCTTAATACTTCCTACAAAGTTCTAAGCTTAGTAGACCATTGAAATGAAAATTTAGATTTTAAAGGGAAAACAACGATAAATGGAAATTTAACTGTGCAACTTGTCTTTGGAGGGACTTTATTTACTTAAATTCCTTTTGGTGCTGTTGGTGGAGGAATAGAGAGCATTACTATTCACCATATATATGTATATATATATAATAAATACATATTTGTATATCCATATATATATAATATTATATATATATACACATATATATATATATATATAATCAATCTCCTCTGGAAATCCTCTTGGATTAGAAAGTTTCCTTGAGAAACTATCTTAAGAATAGACTATTAGAACTTATAAGAATAGAGAGGGCTTCCAAGATGGCGCCGTGAGTAGTCCTCTTTGTCTCTCGCCCTTCGAGTCTACAATTATTTGGACACTTATCGCTTGACAAAGGATATCCAGACAGCATCTCAGGACGTCTGAGACACCCACGCGACTATACATCGGAAGGTGGACGGACTTTCCTCCGGGAGGATGTGGAAATAGGTGAAAACTCTCCGACCCCGACGGGCAGCCTAGTACCCGCAAGCGGCTTTCTTCCAACGGACGCCCCCAGAGGATCCACACACATCTAGGGCAGGAGCGAGAACACAACAGAGGAGCGACGGTGGAAACAGGTGACCAGAACCCTACTTAAACCCCCCGCAATTACTCCTAAACGCAGAGGGAAACTTTGGAGTTGCACACCTGAGCCCGCGGGGAGAGTCTCTCCCCGCCATTGGCGGGGAGACCCGGCCTGGTGCTCGGGGCGCCCGGAGGGTCCCAGAGAGAGACACGGTGGGCACGGAGGTCTCCCAGCTGCCGTTGCCCGCCCCGTGGGACTAGGGATTGCCGGAGATCTCGGAGAGGACCGGGGCGGGGGAATTTTCAAAGGCCGGATCGGCGACCCGGAGGGGAAGCGCCAGAGCTCCGCCAGGCAGCAGACAAAACTCCCTGTCTGCCGGTAGCAGAGGGGCCACGCTGAGCACTCAGGGCTCCCGGCACAAGCCCGGACAGAAGCCCAGAGGGCGGGGCGACCCCCAGCTGCCGTTGCCCGCCCCGTGGGACTAGGGATTGCCAGAGATCTCGGAGAGGACCGGGGCGGGGGAACTTTCAAAGGCGGGTCCGGCGATCCGGTGGAGAAGCGCCGGAGCTCCGCCCGGGCAGCAGACAAAACTCTCTGTCTGCCGGTAGCAGAGGGGCCACGCTGAGCATTCAGAGCTCCCGGCAGAGGCCCGGACAGAAGCCCAGAGGGCGGGGCGACCCCCAGCTGCCGTTGCCCGCCCCGTGGGACTAGGGATTGCCGGAGATCTCGGAGAGGACCGGGGCGGGGGAATTTTCAAAGGCCGGATCGGCGACCCGGAGGGGAAGTGCCGGAGCTCCCCCAGGCAGCAGACAAAACTCCCTGTCTGCCGGTAGCAGAGGGGCCACGCTGAGCACTCAGGGCTCCCGGCACAAGCCCGGACAGAAGCCCAGAGGGCGGGGCGACCCCCAGCTGCCGTTGCCCGCCCCGTGGGACTAGGGATTGCCGGAGATCTCGGAGAGGACCGGGGCGGGGGAATTTTCAAAGGCCGGATCGGCGACCCGGAGGGGAAGTGCCGGAGCTCCCCCAGGCAGCAGACAAAACTCTCTGTCTGCCGGTAGCAGAGGGGCCACGCTGAGCATTCAGAGCTCCCGGCAGAGGCCCGGACAGAAGCCCAGAGGGCGGGGCGACCCCCAGCTGCCGTTGCCCACCAGGTGAGGCTAGGGATTGCCGGAGATCTCGGAGAGGACTGGGGCTGGAGAGAGTTCCAGAGACCCAGCTTAGTAGCCTAGGGGGAAACCCTACAGGCTCACAGAAGCCTTAGGGAAAGCCTCGGCACAGCACCAGTAGAAGGCACCCAGCCGCCAGCCACAAGGCTGGAAGACCCCAGGGCAAAAGCAGCATAGCTAGGTGTACTAACCACAGACTGTAGAAGATGCCAATAGCTCTCCTGCGACCCATAGAGGACAAGTGAGATTTGGTGGGTGCCGACAGCAACCGAGCGACAAATAAAAGTGATCCCACCCCTGGCCGCTGGAAAAGCCCATAACACCGTTGCAGACCCCAAGGAGAGAGCGCATCTAGGTGGGCAACAACAGTAGGCACCTGCAGTCTGAAGCCCCCCGTGACGGCCCCCACGGCAGAGGAGGGAATCCAAAGGGCCACTGTGGCTACGAAGAGGGGCCCAGGCCCAGTTAGCAACTACGGACAGGGTTCCTGGTTGGTGAAGTATAAACAGCTGCTCCCCCCACCGCAGCAGCTGAAACAAGTGAAAGGAGCAACTAAACTCTATCTCCATGCGGAGGCACAAATCAACATCATCAAGCAATATGAAAAAATACATCAAATCTCCAGAACAGAAAGAAAGTAACAAATACACAGAAAACAATCCCAAAGAAAATGAGATATATAACCTAAATGATGATGACTTCAAAACAGCCATCATTAAAATACTCACGGAGTTAAGAGAGAATTCTGACCGACAACTCAACGAGTTCAGGAGCTATGTCACAAAAGAGTTTGATACGATAAAGAAGAACCAAACAGAAATACTGGAAATGAAGAACACAATAGAGGAGATTAAGAAAAATCTAGATGCTCTGAACAGTAGGGCCGATAATATGGAGGAAAGAATTAGCAATTTGGAAGATGGCAATATAGAATTGTTGCAGGCAGAGGAGGAGAGAGAAGCAAGACTTAAAAGAAATGAAGAAACTCTCCGAGAATTATCAGACACAATTAGGAGATGCAACGTAAGGATTATAGGTATACCAGAGGGAGAAGAGAAGGAGAAAGGGGCAGAAAACCTATTCAAAGAAATAATGGCTGAGAACTTCCCAAATCTGGTGAGGGAGATGGATCTTCAGGTGACAGAAGCCAATAGATCTCCAAACTTTATCAATGCAAGAAGACCAACTCCACGCCATATAGTAGTGAAGCTAGCAAAAGTCAACGACAAGGAGAAAATATTAAGGACAGCCAGGCAAAAGAAACTAACCTACAAAGGAACCCCCATCAGGCTATCAGCAGATTTCTCAGCAGAAACTTTACAGGCTAGAAGAGAGTGGAATGATATATTCAAAAATCTGAAGGACAAAAACCTACAGCCGAGAATTCTCTACCCAGCGAAAATATCCTTCAAATACGATGGAGAAATAAAAACTTTCCCAGATAAACAAAAATTAAGGGAGTTCATTGCCACAAAACCTCCTCTTCAGGAAATCCTCAGGAAAACCCTCATTCCTGAAAAATCCAAAAAAGGAAAGGGACTACAAAACCAAGAGCAGAGGAGATAAGTAGAAGGACAACAACAGAGAGTAGCAGCTCCACATCAGAACAGATTAAACCATGGGACGAGAAACAAAGGAAACTGAAGAAAACCGGAAAACAAGACACAAAATGGTAGTGGTAGGCCACCACGTCTCAATAATCACTCTAAATGTAAACGGATTGAACTCCCCAATCAAAAGACACAGAGTGGCAGGATGGATCAAAGAACAAGATCCAACAATATGCTGCCTCCAGGAAACACACCTCAGCCCCAAAGACAAACACAGACTCAGAGTGAAGGGATGGAGAACAATACTCCAAGCTAATAATGAACAAAAGAAAGCAGGTGTCGCTATACTAATATCAGACAAGGTAGATTTCAAAGCAAAACAGATAAAGAAAGACAAAGAGGGACAGTATATAATGATAAAAGGGACTCTCCACCAAGAAGACATAACACTTATAAATATATACGCACCCAACACAGGAGCACCAAAATTTGTAAAGCAACTCTTAATAGATCTAAAAGAAGACATCAACAACAATACAATAATAGTAGGGGACCTCAACACACCATTAACACCAATGGACAGAACATCCAGACAGAAAATCAACAAGGAAATAATAGAATTAAATGAAAAATTAGACCAGATGGACTTAATAGATATATATAGAACACTTCATCCAAAAACAGCAGGTTACACATTCTTCTCAAGTGCACATGGAACATTCTCAAGGATTGACCATATTTTGGGAACCAAAGCAAACATCAATAAATACAAGAGAGTTGAAATAATATCAAGCATCTTTTCTGATCATAACGCTATTAAACTAGAAATCAACTACAAGAAAAAAGCAGAGAAAGGTGCAAAAATGTGGAGACTAAACAACACGCTTCTCAACAAACAATGGATCATTGAAGAAATTAAAGAAGAAATCAAATATTATCTGGAGACAAATGAAAATGAGAACACGACATACCAAATCATTTGGGATGCAGCAAAAGCAGTCCTAAGAGGGAAATTCATCGCAATACAGGCTCACCTCACTAAACAAGAAAAAGCTCACGTAAGCAACCTCAAACGACACCTAACAGAACTAGAAAAAGAAGAACAAACAAGGCCCAGAGTCAGTAGAAGGAGGGAAATAATAAAAATAAGAGCAGAAATAAACGATATTGAAACAAAAAAGACAATAGAAAGGATCAATGAAACAAAGAGTTGGTTCTTCGAAAGAATTAACAAAATTGACAAACCCCTAGCCAGACTCACCAAGAAAAGAAGAGAGAAATCGCAAATTAATAAAATCAGGAATGACAGAGGAGAAATCACAACAGATACCAATGAAATACAAGAGATCATAAGAGAATACTATGAAAAACTATATGCCAACAAATTGAACAACCTGGAAGAAATGGACAAATTCCTAGACTCCTACAATCTCCCCAAACTGAATCAGGAAGAAATGGAGAATCTGAATAGACCAATCACAAGCAAGGAAATAGAAACGGTAATCAAAAACCTCCCCAAAAACAAGAGTCCAGGACCAGACGGCTTCTCTGGAGAATTCTACCAAACATTCAAAGAAGACTTAATACCTATTCTCCTCAAACTGTTCCAGCAAATTGAGAAAGATGGAGAACTCCCTAACACATTCTATGAAGCCAACATCACTCTGATCCCCAAACCTGACAAGGACAACACAAAGAAGGAGAACTACAGGCCGATATCACTGATGAACATAGATGCAAAAATCCTCAACAAAATTTTGGCAAACCGATTACAGCAATACATCAAAAAGATTATACACCATGATCAAGTGGGATTTATACCAGGGACACAGGGATGGTTCAACATCCGCAAGTCAATCAACGTGATACACTACATTAACAAAATGAAAACCAAAAACCACATGATCATCTCAATAGATGCAGAGAAAGCATTCGACAAGATCCAACACCCATTTATGATAAAAACCCTCAGTAAAATGGGTATAGAAGGAAAGTACCTCAACATAATAAAGGCCATATATGATAGACCCACAGCCAACATCATACTCAATGGACAAAAGCTGAAAGCCATCCCTCTGAGGACAGGAACAAGACAAGGGTGCCCACTTTCACCACTCCTATTCAACATAGTTCTGGAGGTGTTGGCCAGAGCAATTCGGCAGGAAAAAGAAATAAAAGGAATCCAAATAGGTAACGAAGAAGTAAAACTCTCGTTGTTTGCAGACGACATGATCTTATACATAGAAAACCCCAAAGAATCCACAGAAAAACTATTAGAAATAATCAACAACTACAGCAAAGTAGCAGGGTATAAAATTAACGTGCATAAATCAGTAGCATTTCTATACACTAACAATAAACTAACAGAAAAAGAACTCAAGAACTCTATCCCATTCACAATAGCAACGAAAAGAATAAAATACCTTGGGATAAACTTAACCAAGGAAGTGAAGGATCTATACAATGAAAACTACAAGACTCTCTTGAAAGAAATAGGCGATGACATAAAGAGATGGAAAGACATCCCTTGCACATGGATCGGAAGAATAAACATAGTTAAAATGTCCATACTACCTAAAGCAATATACAGATTCAATGCTATCCCAATCAGAATCCCAAGAACATTCTTCACAGAAATTGAACAAACAATCCTAAAATTCATATGGGGCAACAAAAGACCGCGAATTGCTAAAGCAATCCTGAGCAAGAAAAACAAAGCCGGCGGAATCACAATCCCCGATTTCAAAACATACTACAAAGCTACAGTGATCAAAACAGCATGGTACTGGTACAAAAACAGGTCCACAGATCAATGGAACAGAATTGAAAGCCCAGAGATAAAACCACACATCTATGGACAGCTAATCTTCGACAAAGGAGCAGAGGGCCTACAATGGAGAAAAGAAAGTCTCTTCAACAAATGGTGCTGGGAAAACTGGACAGCCACATGCAAAAGATTGAAAATTGACCATTCTTTTTCTCCACACACCAAAATAAACTCAAAATGGATCAAAGACCTAAAGATTAGGCCTGAGACAATAAGTCTTTTGGAAGAGAATATAGGCAGTACACTCTTTGACATCAGTTTCAAAAGAATCTTTTCAGACACTGTAACTCCTCAGTTGAGGGAAACAATAGAAAGAATAAACAAATGGGACTTCATCAGACTAAAGAGCTTCTTCAAGGCAAGGGAAAACAGGATTGAAACAAAAAAACAGCTCACCAATTGGGAAAAAATATTTACAAGCCACTTATCCGACAAAGGGTTAATCTCCATAATATACAAAGAACTCACACTGCTTAACAACAAAAAAACAAACAACCCGATCAAAAAATGGGCAGAGGACATGAACAGACATTTCTCAAAAGAAGATATGAATATGGCCAATAGACACATGAAAAGATGTTCATCATCGCTAATCATCAGGGAAATGCAAATCAAAACTACACTAAGATATCACCTTACCCCCGTTAGATTGGCAAAAACATCCAAAACCAAGAACGACAAATGTTGGAGGGGTTGTGGAGAAAGAGGAACCCTCATACACTGTTGGTGGGAATGCAAACTGGTACAGCCACTATGGAAAACAGTATGGAGATTTCTCAAAAAGTTAAAAATAGAAATACCCTATGACCCAGCCATCCCATTACTGGGTATCTATCCTAAGAACCTGATATCAGATATCTCAAGAGTCCGTTGCACCCCTATGTTCATTGCAGCATTATTTACAATAGCCAAGACGTGGAACCAGCCTACATGCCCAGAAACTAATGATTGGATAAAGAAGATGTGGTATATATACACAATGGAATACTACTCAGCCATAAAAAAAGACGAAATTGGCCCATTCACAACAATGTGGATGGACCTCGAGGGTATTATGTTAAGCGAAATAAGTCAGTCAGAGAAAGACGAACTCTATATGACTCCACTCATAGGTGGAAATTAGTATATTGAGAAGGAGATCTGATTGGTGGTTACCAGGGAAAAGGGGGGGTGGGGGGAGGGTACGGAGGGGGAAGTGGTGTACCCACAACATGACTAACAAAAATGTACAACTGAAATCTCACAAGGTTGTAATCTATCATAACATTAATAAAAAAAAAAAAAAAAAAAAAAATTAAAAAAAAAAAAAAAAAAAAAAAAAGAACTTATAAGAATAAATGTCAGCAGAAACACAAGCAACCAGCATTATTGGGTCTTAATTATTCCATCTGAGTTGGAGAAGAGGCACTGTTAGATTTTGGGGCAAAGAAGACAAGAAAGAAAGAGTGAAGCCAAAGAAATTCTATACGAGTAGTGTTTGTGTGAAGTGAAGGATCAAAATAAGAGGCAGTGGTTTTGTGGCTAAAGAACATTTTAAGAATGAGCTTACCCAGTGTTTAATTTGAAATTACATGCATTATTTTAACATAAATATCTATTTTATTTGCTCATCCTGCCTGCTCAATTTTCACTATAATTTATTATACTTTCTCCATGGAATTTATATAAGTGTGTATGAAGTTCACCAAGGTGTATTCAGTTGTGTTTAATTTGGAAGATAGATTCCAGTTAACATCTGGTTTCCATCCACCTGGGGCCAACTCATGACTTTACATGGAGAGAGGATTTTCAAGTAATACTCATTTCTGAGAATTTTAATTTTCACATTTTTCTATATGTTAGTCATTGGTGCTCTATGAACTTCAAGTAATGGAGACAGCTATTATATTGAGTTTTTCCCATTATGTTAATCATTAGGTGCAAATTTTATGAAATCAGGGTTCTTGTTCTTTTACCCAATATTCTACTCTTCCTACAAAATCCAAATTAAAGGTCAGTTTTTAAGGAGTCTTTCCACAGCTGGCTATGGTAGTTAAATTATTGGCTTTGCACCAATAATTGCTTACTTAATGTTTGATTTCTCTTGTGGACTGTATGTTTCATTATATTAGTCATCTGTTGCTGCATAACAAAATAACTCAGAATATAGTCACTTAAAACAAGAAACATTTATTATCTCGCAGTTTATGTGGGTCAGAACTCAGTTGAGTGCCTCTGATTAAAGGTCTCTCACGATATTGCATTAAAGCTTTTAGCCAGAGCCAACACCTCATCTGAAGATTCAACTAGTAGGGGATCTTCTTCCAAATTCAATCATGTGCTTGACTGAAGGGTTCAATTCCTAAGAAGCTGGTCAGTTGAAGGTCTCAGTTCCTCACTGGCCGTTTCCCAACATGGTAGCTGGCTTCTTTCAGAGGGAGCCAGTGAGACCGCAACAGAGGGTGCCCGAGACAAAACCTGTACTCTTTTTGTAACTTGATCTCCGAAGCGACATTCCATCACTTTTAGCTATCCTGTTCTTTAGAAGTGCCTCAGTAAGTTCAGCACATATTGAAGTAGAGGAGATTGCACAAAGTCATGAACACCAGAGGGGCCCATGATTGGAGGCCGTGTTAGAGGCTGCCTATGACACCTAGGAAAATAAGAAACTTGTTTGTATTGCATACAATGTGTCTTTAAAGATTAGCATTTAGTAGGGCATCAAAAACGAATTAAAATAAAATTTAACTGAATTGAAATTGATTTACCATAATGCCAATTAAGACATTATTTTCAAATACAAGAAGGTGAAAATAGCTAATGTCTCATGATTCAACAATTGGGAACTACACAATTTCTTAATTCATACCTACATAATGGTAATTGGTATAAGAATTTATTTTGTGAAATTTATATTAATAGTATTTTTATATCTAATTCTATTTTCTTTCAGTTCTATAAAATATGATAATATTTAACAAGATGCTAAGATATTAGATGGCCATTTCTATTTAAAAGTATAATGTGGGGCAGGCCTGGTGGTATAGTGGTTGGGTTCGTGTGCTCTGCTTTGGGGGCTGGGGATTTGCCAGTTCAGATCCTGGGCATGGACCTACACACCACTCATCAAGTTGTGCTGTGGTGGCGTCCCACATAGAAGAAATACCAAAACTGACAACCAGGATATACAACTATGTACTGGGCTTTGGGAGAAAAAATAGTGTAGTGTATTTGGGGCCAGCCCCATGGCATAGTGGATAAGTTTGTGCACTCTGCTTCAGCAGCCCAGAGTTCACAGGTTTGGATCCCAGGCATGGACCTAGCACTACTCGTCAAGCCACACCGTGGCAACATCAGACATAAAATAGAGGAAGATTGGCACAGATGTTAGGTCAGGGCCAATCTTCCTCAAGCAAAAAGAGGAAGATTGGCAACAGATGTTAGCTCAGGGCCAATCTTCCTCACACACACACACAAAAAGCTTAACGTATTTAATAGAAATTATATATGCCCTTATGTATGGCAGTAGAAAAGTTCTTTCTACAAAATGCATCACTAAAGCATATTTATTTTGAACCCTGAAATACTTGTTCCCTATGCATTAGTTTGGCATGAAAACAGAGTAACTTGTATTTATGGCTCAATTTGAGGGAAAAAAATCCACTTTAATGCAAAGGAAAAAGATACCCAGAATAGCTTCTGAATTTTTTATATTCTTAGGCAAAAAATATGAGGGCATTCCCAGGTTAGAACAGCTAGTGAGGGACTAGAGTAGAACAACAACATAGCATGTAAAAGCTTTTGTTGTTTTCCATAATTTTTGTTTCAGAGCATCAAATAGAACAGATACGACACCCTTTGGAGGAAGTTTTAACAAGTAATGTGTTATATTCAAACCATACTCCTAGAGTATCTTGACCCACTTTTGTTATTACGTCAAGTTATATTTTCATTGTTTATGTTCCTATTTTTCTTCTATATTCTACTGCACATTCTCTAAGCGCTTAGTGATATTGCCAGGTTCATAAAAATTTCTCAACAAATATTCTGTACATGAATCATTCAACAGATCTTTCGTATGCATAGTATAGAAATGTTATAAAAATGATGCTTTATTCACAAATATTTGCTTTAAATAATATAGTAATTTACCTAATGTACTGTGTGATTTGATTGTTATATCTTCATGGAGAATTGAATGCTTTATTCTTGTATAATGTTCCTCCATCCCAGATAATTTTCCTTGTTCCAAAATTGGCTTTGTCTGAAATTAATATACCTACATGAGATTTCTTTTGATTACTATTTTCATAGTATATCTTTCTATTTTTCTCCAGTCCTTTATTTTTAAGTTATCTGAGTCTTAATATTTAAAGTGAGTTTTTTGTAGATTATTCAGTCTTGTGTTTTTAATCCAATCTAAAAGTCTCTATCTTTTAACTAGAGTGTTCAGATCACTCATATTTAAAGTAACCATTGAAACAGTTGGACTAAAGTCAGCCATCTTTCTAACTGTTTTCTATTCATGGACTTTTTCATTATTTATTTTGTTCCATTTTTTGTCTTCTCTGGCTTTAGGTGAGCGTTTTTAATAATTCTAATTTATCTCCTCTCTTTTTCATTTATGTTTCTTTTTATAATGTGTTAAGGTAGCATCCTTCAAGTTTACAATATAGATTTTTAAACAATCTAAGTCCACCTTCAAACAATGTGCAACATTTCCCATGTGGTGCAGGTGTCTTAGAACAGAATAGTCCCCTGTCCTCCCTCCTGTTCTCTGTGATGTTATCATTTATTTTGTTTTTACATATGTTACAAATATCTGATGTATTGTTACTATTTTCTTAAAAGATTCAGTTCTTTGAGAGCAGTCAATAATGAGAAAAATAAAAGATTATATATTACCTCATTTATTCTTTTTTGTATGGTCTTCCTGTCTGATTCAAACTTCTGACATACATCATTTTCTTTCTGCATAAATCACTGGTTTTAGTATTTATTATAGAGTAAGCCTGTTAGCAACGGATTCCCTTAATTCTTGTTTACTGGATGTTGTAAGCTGAAAAATTCTGTTCTAAAAGATGCCCACTTCCTAATTCCCAGCACCTGTGAGCATGTTTGCTTATCTAGGAAAACTCTTTAGCAGATGTGATCAAGTTAGGGTGCTTCATATGGGGAGATGATTCTGGAATGTCTGGGTGGGTCTAATGTAATCACAATGGTCCTTATCAAAGGGATGAAGGAAGTCAGAGAGGAGAGAAATGCTATGCTTTGGCTTTGAAAATGGAGGAATAAACCCTAAGCCAAAGAATGCAGGCAGCATCTAGAAGCTGGAAAAGACAAGGGAATGGATTTCCCCCTCAAAACTTGAGAAGGAATGCCATCCCACTGACACTATGATTTTAAACTTCTGGCTCTCAGACCTGTAGGAGAATAGCTTTCTGTTGTTTAAGCCACTAATATTTTGTAATTTGTTGCAACTGTAATAGGAAACTAATACAATAGGAAACTATTTCTTTTTCATTTCAAGGATATTTTTACTGAGTATAGAATTTTGGGTTGGCTGGGTTTTCTTTTTCTTTTTTTTTAATATGTTAAAGATTGCTCTCTACTCTCTGCTTGTTTGTGTGGTTTCTGAGGAGAAGTTCACTGTAATTTTTATTTTTGTTTTTCTGCAGATGTTGGTTTATATTCCTCCTCTAGCTGGCTTCAAGAATTTCTCTTTATTGTTGGTTTCTGCAGTTTGATATGCTTTTGTGTTCTTTTTTATTATTACTGTTTGCTTGTTTAGTTTTTGTGTTAATGTTGGCACTTACCCTGCATGTTATTCTCTGAGTTTCCTAAATTTTTGGTTTGGTTTCCATAGTTAATTTTGGAAAATTCTCAGCCGTTATTACCTCAAGTCCAGTGGTGTGCCACATAACAATGTTTCATTCAACTGTAGACTGCACACACCACAGTGGTGCAGTGAGGTTATAGTGGAACTGAGAATTTCCCATCTGCTAGTGATGCTGTACTGTCAGAACATAGTAGCACGACACACACATTTCTCACCTCTATGGTGATGCTGGTGCAAACAAACCTACTGCACTGCCAGTCTTGTAAAACTGGAGCACATGCAATTTTGTATAGTACATGATACTTGATAATGATAATAAATGATTATGGTACTGGCTTATGTATCTACTGTACTATACTTTTTATCATTATTTTAGAGTGCACTCTTTCTACTTATAAAAAAAAGTTTACTGTAAAATAGTATGCTGTGTTATACCAGCAGCAGCCTCATGCATCTCGTGTTCACCACATCTCTTGATTACATAATTTTCTCTTGTGCTTGATTTAATCTTGGGTGGTTTTGTTCATCATGGCCCCTGAGCATACAAAATCTACTGCTAATAGTGCCAGTAAAAGGCCACATTGAATGATTGAACTGGAAATGAAATTAAAAGTGATTAAGGACTATAAAGGAAGAAAATCAATGATGGTTATTGCTTGCCAGTCAGGCATGTCCCATTCCACCATTGCTATGATCTTTAAGAACAAGAACAAAGTGATGGAAGCTGTTAAAGGATCTGCTTCATTGAAAGCAATGAAACTAACAAAAATTTTAGAAGGATCTGCATCAGACACGGAGAAGCTTCTAATGACCTGGATTGAAGACCAGACACAGAAGCCTAACCCACTCAGCACCATGATGATCGTGACAAAAGCAAAAAGGTGTTTGAAATTTTGAAAGAAAAGACTGGACCAAACTATGATGTTGAATTTACTGGTAGCTGTGATTTAAATGATTCAAGAATTCTTATTCATTACATAATGTGAAAGTGAGTGATGAGTCTGTGAGTACTGATATGAAAGCAGATGAATAATTTTTGGAAACTCTAGATAAGCTTTTTGTGGAGGAAAATTACTTGCCAGGGCAAATATTCCATATGGATGAATACTATCTATTCTGGAAATGGATGCCTGGAAGGATGTCATCCACAAGGAAACCAAGTCAATGCCAGGTATTAAGGCTTTTAAGGACAGGGTAACAATCTTGCCTGAGGGCAACGTTACAGTATAAAAATTGAAAGTTTGTGATCTGGCACAGGGAGAATATCAGGACCTTCAAGAATATGAAAAAGCACACAATGTCAATGTGTTACAGGAGCAGAAGAATTCATGGATGACCCAGCTCCTCTTTAAAAGTGTCCTTCTGAATTACTTTGCCAGCAAAATGAAGAAATACTGTTTGGAGAATAACATACATTTCAAGATATTACTTATTGTTGATAATGGTCCCAGACACCCTCTTTTCATTGGTGATCTTCATTCCAACATCAAAGATGTTTTCCTCCCTCCAAATACCACCTCTTTGAAAAACCAAAGGATCAAGGAGATATAACAGCTTTTAAGACCTATTACTTTAGGAGGACCTTTACCCCAGCTATTGCTGAAACTTACGAAGACACTGAGAAGACATTGGTGCAATTCTGGGAGGATTAAAACATTTATGATTGCATCATGCTCCTTGGTTGGGTTGGACCTGATGTCACCAAGGAGTGTATGAATGGCATCTGGAAGAAGACACTCATGAGGTTTATCATGGCTGCAAGTGATTTGCCAAAGATGAGGAGGCTGCAAAAATCAACAAGGCTGTGGTTGAGATGGCAAACAACTTTAACCTGGATGTGGATGAGGATGACACTGAGGAGCTCCCAGAGGTGGTTCCTGAGGAACTGACTAATGAGGAGCTGTTGGAACTAGAATAGGAACGCCTAGCTGAAGAAGAGGTAAGAGAAAAGGAAACTTCAGGGGAAGAAAATCCCCAGGGAAATTCACAGTCAGGGGTTTAGCAGAAATTTTGCAGATTTCGACAAGCTCCTTAAAGAAGTTTGAAAACTTGGATCCCAACACTGGAAGGTTTTTATTAATATATAAGAATGTTCATGTTGCCTTATCTGCTTACAAGGAAATCTATGATGAAAAAAAGAAACAAACCAAGAAAGCCACCATGGATACATTTCTGAAAAGAATGATGCCTCCTCAAAAGAAGCCTCAGGCAGGTCCTTCCAGAGGTATTCCAGAAGAAGACATTGTCATCATAAGAGATGACAGCTCCATACGCGTTATTGTCCCTGAACACCTTCCAGTGGGACATGATATGGAGGCGGAAGACAGTGATACTGATGATCCTGACCCTGTGTTGGCCTAGGCTAATGTGTATGCGTGTCTTAGTTTTTAACCAAAAAGTTTAAAAAGTAAAAAAAAAAATCAAAAATTTTAAAAATAGAAGAAATCTTATGGAATAGGAATATAAACAAATAAAATTTTTTGGGCAGGTGTACTATGCGTTTGTGTTTAATCTAAGTGTTATTACAAAAGTCAAAAGGTTTTAAAAAATAAAAAATTTATAAAACAAAAAATTTACAATAAAGTAAGGTTAATTTGTTATTAAAGAAGAAAAATATTGTTTATAAATTTAGTGTATCTAAGCGCACAGTGTTTAAAGTCTGGAGTAGTGTACAGTAATGTGCTAGGCTTCACATTCACTCTCCACTCACCCACTGACTCACCCAGAGCAACTTCCGGTCCTGCAAGCTCTATTCATGGCAAGTGCCCTATAACAGATGTACCTTTTTTTTTATCTCTTATACCATATTTTTACTGCACTTTTTCTATGTTTAGATAGTTTTATGTACACAAATGTACTTACCATTGTGTTACAGTTGCCTGCAGTATTCAGTACAGAAACATGCTGTGCAGGTTTGTAGCCCAAGACAATAGGCCATACCATGGAGCCTGGGTGTAGTGGGCTATACCATCTAGGTTTTTGTAAGTGCACACTATGACGTTCACAGAAGGACAAGATCACCTCGTGACACATTTCTCAGAAGGTATCCCCACAATTAAGCAACACGACTGCATTTCCTCTGTCTCATTCTCTCTTCTCAAGTTGACATTTTAGTTACATGTATGTAACACAATTTGATTTGGTCCACAGTTCTTAGGTGTCTATTATTAGTTTGTTCTTTTTCCTCTTCATGTCTCCATTTGGGCAATTTCTTTCCTTCTTTTTTTTTTTTTTTTTTTTTTTTGAGGAAGATCAGCCCTGATCTAACATTTGCTGCCAAACCTCCTCTTCTTTTGCTGAGGAAGATTGGCCCTGAGCTAATATCCATGCCCATCTTCCTCTACTTTATATGTGGGACGCCTGCCACAGCATGGCTTGACAAACAGTGCATAGGTCCACGCCCAGGATCTGAACTGGCCAACCCCAGGCCGCGGAAGTGGAGTGTGCAAACTTAACTGCCTCACCACCGGGCCAGCCATCTCCATTTGGGTAATTTCTAAGGATTTATCTTCAAGTTCACTGAATTTTTTCCTTGGCTTTGACAAGCCTGCTACTGAAGGCTTTTTTCATTTCTTTTACTATGCATTTGATTAATAGCATTTTCTTTTGATTCTTCTGTAGAGTTTTATATATTCTTTTACATGATTTTTATTTCTCTGCAGATAGATACTCAACACCTGGCATTGCACATTGGAATTAGAACCTTTAGCATATTAATCACAGTTATTTTAATTCTTTGTCTGATAATTCCAACTTTTGTGCCACATCTGAATCTGGTTCTGATGATTGCTCTAACTCTTTAAGTCGACTGTGTTTGGGGTGCCTTATGATTTTTGTTGATAAACAGACACACATAGCACAATGGGTATAGGGTAATAGGGATTCAGTGTGAGCATTATGTTAAACTGATCAGGCGTTTGATTGGCCCGTGTTTGATGCTCTTGTATCTATGGACACCAGAGGCTTCAAGTTGAGCTAGTGGCCTTGTGTTTGTCTTCTGTTGCAGCTCTGTGGCTTCCTTGTGTGCTGTCTCTTATAGACTTCTGAGCTACAATCAATTGTTATCGTTACTGGAGACATGAACTGGATGGTAGGATGTGGCTCAGTGTTATCTGATCTTCTGATTAAGTCTCAGACTTTGGAGTACACAGTCATCCTGCGTCTCAAGGGTGTGGTGCTAAGAAGTGTTTCTGTCCCTCCCCTAGGAGAAGAGCTTTTCCCTTGTACTCCTTAATCCCTTCAGTATTCCCAGTCGATGTTCTATGTCCTTTAACTTTCATTGCTGTGTCAGAAAACAGAACCCTTAAGTGATGTGATGGAGTAAAAGGAGCTAAGGAAATGAGCAAAAGAAACTTGGTAGGATTGGTGTGCTCCCTAAAGGGTCCGTAAAAATCGTATGGGTAGCATTAAGGAAGGGTCAGAGTGCTGAATGCTGAAAGACGGGATGTTGTCAGAAATGAAGACAGTATGGAGGAAGAATAAAATAGCTTCGTCAATGTAAAGTCTGGAGCGAAAACCTCATTTTTTTTTAGCAAGTTATGAGATTAGGAGAAAGAATTGCTTATAAGGTATAAAGAAACAAAGTTCACTCCAAATGCTACCTCTATTGATAATCATTAACATATCTACTAAATACAATCGCAAGAATTTATTTTTGTATATATACATATAGAAAGCAAAATAAAAATTATTTTTAAACAATAGGACCATTTTTATTAAAAAAAACGTTAGTTTACTTGACTTTGAAAGGAGTAAAAGAAACTGAAGAAGATTAAATGAAAATATAACTGCTGACATTCAGATAATTTTTGTAAATAACCCCTATACACCCTCAAAATCACACATACACACAAGCACACGTACTCACACACCAATATTAATAGAAATTTCATTAAATTAAAAAATATTTATGTGGAGAAACACGGACTCGCATACATTGCTGGTGGGAATGCAAAATGGCACAGCCACTTTGAAAGACAGTTTGGTGGTTTCTTAGAAAAGTAAACACCCTCTTATCATACAATCCAGCAATCACACTTGTTGGTATTTACCCAAAGGAATTGTAAACTCAGGTCCACATGAAAACCTGCACACTGATGCTTACGGAAGTTTTATTCATAATTGCCAAAACTTGGAAGCAGCCAAGACATCCTTCAGAAGGTTTATAGATAAACTGAGAAGCATCCAGACAATGGAGTATTATTCTGTGCTGAAACAAAATGAGCTACCATGCCATGAAAACACATGGAGGAAAGTTAATTGCATATTTTGAAGTGAAAGAAGCTAATCTGAAAAGGTTACATATTGTATGATTTCAACTATATAACATTCTGGAAAAGGCACAACTATGGAGAAAAATAGAACAGTGTTTGCCAAGGGTAGTGGGGAGAGAGATAAATAGGTGGAGTAGAGAGGCTTTTTAAGGCAGCAAAAATACTCTGTATGAAAGTATAATGGTAGATACATGTCATTACAGACTTGCCCAACCCATAGAATGTACAAACCCAAGAATGAACCTTAAGATAAACTATGGACTTTGGGTGATTATAATGTGTCACTGTAGGTCTATTCATGGTAAAAAACTGTACCCTGTGTTGGGGGATGTGTATAACAGGGGAGGCTATGCAGTTGTGGGGGTAGAGAGTAATGAGAACTCTTTGTACCTTCTTCTCAATTTTGTGATTAAGCTAAAACTACTGTAAAAAACTAAAATCTTTAAAATTAAGAAAAAAACCTTATTTTATCTAATATCTGAATTTCATATAATAAATTTTTACTTCTCCTTTGAGAGATTAAAGAACATAGACACTAGCATTTCTTTCTACTCCGAAAGTCCTTTGCCAATTCATAAGTAATTGTCATTCAATTTTGAGTGAGAATTTTTCTCAAAACAATTGGATTTTTAAATTTTGTTTTCTTTTGAAAATGTGGATGGGGATTGTAAGAGATACATGTGGGAAGGCAACATTTTCAATTCTAGTTTGTCATCTCAAAATCTTGCAAACAATACTACTTTTCTCTGTCTTCCACTCATCTTCCACTCTGTTTTCAGCCTTTGCACATTTGTAGAGCTCTGTTTGTTGATCATGTGACTGCTTCTCTTCACCCATGCCCATCATGGACCACAGTTCATCTTTGGTAGCTTCCTTCCTGTTCGAGGTATGTCACAGATGATGAAGGTTGACACATCTGCTTGATTTTCCCTTAGCTCCAGCTACACTACCTTGTTGTGATATGGGTTCTGATCCAAAGAAGAACATTTCCTGCTCTCCTTCAGTTCACTCAAGTCCCTAGATTATGTTTCTCTAAAAGATTGCTTGATAGATCTTTTATGAGTTTTAAACTTTCAGAAACATTTACGTCCTTTCCAAGATTTAAGAAGATGTGTTCACATCTCAATATCCTCTATTGTTTTGGCTTAAATTTGAATATATTGGAAGATCCTTTATAGTTTCTTTTTCTGTAATTATGGTAGCATATTGAAGATAAATCATGTATAATATTTTTGTTCTTTTTATAGAATTTCCAGATATCGAAGGTGGGAATAGGGCTAAAAAGGTTTTATCTTCTTCATCTTTTATCAGAAGCTCCACAAAATATCCTGAATGGTTGAAATGATGACAGGGGCATCTTCAGTCACCCTCCTTCACCACTTTCTTTTTTTGCAAACCAAACCACCACATAAAGAAATGGGATTGTTGAGATTGCCTCCCTTAAATCTATGTTTTCCTGAGATGAAAGTACTTGTTTTTTCTTCCAAAATATGGACAAAATTTCAATAAAAGTGAACTAGTTTTGAGAATCAAATAAACAAATTTAAATTTTCTTTAAAACTGTTTTTCATGCTTTGTAAAATAAATATGATTAAAAGATCGTGGAGATTTAAGTCTCATTCAATAAAAAAAATCTTTGCTGTTTTTGTATGTGAAGAATATGTTAGCTTATATTTCGAACATTCTTTACATTTTGAACATTCTTTATATTTCAAACATTCTTTATATTTCTAACATTCAAATGGTAGCCTTAAATGATCTGTGACTTTCAAAACAATTAACCTTTAAGTAGAAGGCTTGGCTATATTAAAAATTTTTTTTGAGAAAATTGTCAAGAAAAAATGATTGAAGTTATTTTCTAGAACTGGATTTGCTATTTAAAAACAAGGATGTTTAGAAACGGAAGTTTGTTTTCTTATGATGAAATAACTTTCCTATGATTAGTTAAAATTAGTGTTTTAAATATGCTTCTAAATATTTGATTTTAATCTTAACTTTGTATATTATCAACATATCAACATACCTACTGCATCATTTAAGAAGAACATTCAAGAATACTAGTGGTTAAATTTCTTTTTTGATGCTCAAGGAATATAAAATGTGATGCAATCTTTCAAAATTCTTCTGCCTGTTCTTTTTTTATTAGTTCAATACAACATAAAAGTGTTAAAATTACAAGACAGTATTTAAAAATGCAGCTATAAATTGTATAAATATAACCTATAATGCTTTTGAACTGTGCCTGTTATTCTCATGAGACATATACTCTATAAGAATAGGTATCTCCAAAAGCTATCTTGCAGGCAATGTTCCATTGGTATAAGAATAAAGTGGTATTTAAAGGAAAATTAATTTTTTCAAAAAGCTAAATCTATCATATTTATTAAAATTTCAGTGTTGACTTAATGAAAATCATACACTGAAGCAGGAAGCCAAGACAATAACAGTGCAAAATAATATAAGGCACCATGATAAGCAGCTGTTCATTATTTGTCCTTGCAAATGAGAAAATAAAAATTAATAGACAAATACTATCTTATACAGAATGGAATTTTAAGTTCCATGGTAATATACAGTTGAATAGGAGGCAGAATTTACTGACTCACTACCAAGAGGGACGCTAGTGTATTTCTTAACAATTTACTTCAATATACATAAACTTTACATCTACTTTAGGTCCAGCAAATATCAAATTCTGAGAAAATAGAGATGAATGATATCTATTTAAATATCTATGTATCTATCTATCGATATCTATTTCTTGTTCTGAAGGACTTCATAGGCTAGTGAAACGTATACACAGATAAACTCAGACAGTACATTAAATGTAACAGAACAAAAGGAGAGCCATGTGAATACAGAGGAAGGGCACATAGCTTCAGTGAGGTGGGGAGATTTTACAACAGGTAGGTTATAGATATGTGGAAGACAGATAAATTAGAACGAGATTGGAAACAGACTAAAACAGAGAAGACTGTTCAGGGGCCCAAAAAGTGGGAAAATCTTTGGTCTAAGAAGTCATATCCTCCCAATTCAAGACAAGAATAACAGAATAAGTTGGAGACAAAACTAAGTATGGTATTTCAGGACTTGGGACTCATTAAATACGCAGCTTAGGAAAAAGAAGAAGTTTGTGCCATCTTTCATGATTTTGTTAATATTGAATGGGAAGGATTGGTGGTTGTGTCATCAATAGCTGATTCAAAGACTACAATTAAAGGGTCTGATTTTATGCCATAAACTTCATTTATTTAGCACTCTCAAAGTATCTACCGAGAAACTATTTTATGCATGACTTTTGGCTTGGTTCCAAATCTACAGAGATGAATAACGTAGTAACTGTCCTCAAGGAGCTCCCAATATAATAATAATAAAAAGATGATCATGATGTTGATGATGATGATGTACTTATTTTTATTATACTACATGCATAGTATAATTACATTATTATGGTTAACATTTACATAGCCTCTAATATATGTTAACTCACTTAATCCTCTTAAAAATGTAGAAAGTAGGCACTACTATTATTGACCATTTTATAGCTGAGAGAACTAACTAATAAGTTTCCAATGTTACTATATCAGCAAGTAGCAAAGTCAGAATTCTAACCCAGAAAGTTTAGCAACAGAGCCCATGTTCTTAATAGTTATACAAATACACAAACAGGATAAAATAGAACACAAATTATGAATACATTCACTTCAGGATGTTATGTAGGCTTAAATGAGGAGACAACTAATTCAGTCTGCACAGGCTCCCTGACAGAAGCGAGGTTTGACATTATTGCTGAAGGTTAAGGAAGGTGTAAGCATAAGAATAATGAGGAGCTAACAGTTTGAGCCAAGAGGTTATTAGTCCAAAGCCATACAATTTGCAAGCAATAACAATTAATGAAATATAACAGAGCTGATGACACACATCATTAGTTGAAGAGATGAAACAGTAGAGATTATGGACGTGTGCATATGAAATCTGCAGATTTCATTGTAGAGAAAATAGAGGATCCATTGAAGGATATATTGAGTAATTTTAACAAGTATGTGTACAGTTCTGCTCTTAAAATTAAAATCTTCACATTCTTTACAGTACATAGCAGCTGACCAGAGCTTTGATAGTAAACATTAAATATAGATTTAGTAACCTGGAAAACAGAACTCAGCAGTCATTTTGATTTTACTTTGTCGAGGTGACCGATAAGAGGCAGACAGTGTAGCAGTTGGTATTCAATACTGACGGGCTTTTTTAAAATTTCACATTTGTGTTCAGATTATCTGAAACTTGTATTTAACTGGTGTTGGAAAGTTATACTAACTAATCTCTAACATGCATAAGAGTATAAAAATTATTTCACTATTAAATACTATTTGGAGCCCTGCTATGTTTTAGGTGATATAGAAGAAAAAGATGAATTACAAACAATCAATATTCCTAACGAGATTTTGATCTACCCTTTGGATGCATATACAGCTATAAAACACGCTAGTTTGTGGTCAGGGCCTTGGAGAAATTCAAAGAGCTATGGTAATTCAAATGATTTTTGAAAATCTACCATAGATTCATGAAAAAAGGACCCTTCAAAATTATAGGGAGTGCAAAAAGGTGGTATAGGTAGCTCCAAATGCCCATCCCTCCACATTAACATTAAAAAAGAAGTAAAAGAAATTAGCAGAAAGAGAAATCAAGAATGTAATCACATTTAGAATTGCAACAAAAGGAATAAAATACTTAGGAATAAATTTCACCAAGGAAGTGAAAGACCTGTACACTGAAAACTATAAGATATTGTCTAAAGAAATTGAAGAAGACATAAAGAAACGAAAAGATATTCCATGATCATGAATTGGAAGAATAAACATAGCTAAAATGTCCATATTACCTAAAACAATCAACAGATTCAATGCAATCTCAATCAGGATCCCAATGACATTCTTCACAGAAATAGAGCAAAGAATCCTAAAATTATATGGAAAAACAAAAGACCCCAAAGAGCCAAAGGAATTCTGAGTAAAAAGAACAAAGCTGGAGGTATTACGGTCCCTGATTTCAAAGTATACTACAAAGCTATAGTTATCAGAATAGCAAGTACTGCTAGAAAAAAGAGATACACAGGTCAATGGAACAGAGCTGAAAACCCAGAAATAAACCTACACATCTATGAACAGCTAATTTTTGACAAAATATCTAAGAACATACAATGAAGAAAGGAAAGTCTCTTCAATAAATGATGCTAGGAAAACTAGACAGCCACATGAAAAAGGATGAAGGTAGACAATTATCTTACACCACACACACAAATTAACTCAAAATGTATTAAAGACTTGAATTTAAGAACCTGAAACCATAAAACTCCTAGAAGAAAACATAGGCAGTATATTCTTTGACATCAGTCTTAGCAATATCTTTTTGGATATCATGTCTCCTTCACAAGGGAAACAAGAGGAAAAATAAACAAACTGGACTACCTCAAACTAAAAAAGTTTCCACAAAGTGAAGTAAACCATCAACAAAATGAGAAGACAACCTACCAATTGGGTGAAGATATTTGCAAACCATATATCTGATAAAGGGTTACTATCCAAAATATATAAAGAACTCATACAACTCAACAACAAAAAAACCCAGCAACTTGATCAAAAATGGACAGAGGATATGATGAGATATTTTTCCCAATAACATATACAGATGACCAACAGGCAGCTGAAAAGATGTTCAACATTGCTAATTAGGGAAATGTAAACCAAAACAACAATGAGATAACACCCACATCTGTCAGAATGGCTATTATCAAAAGGACAAGAAATAAGTTTTAGAGAGGATATGGAGTAAAGGGAACCCTCATACACTGCTAGTGGGAATGTAAATTGGTGCAGTCACTATGGAAAACAGTATGGAGATTCCTCAGAAATTTAAAAATAGAAATACCATACGGTCCAACTTTTCCACTTTTGGGTATTTATCCAATGAACATGAAAACACCAATTCAAAAAGATATATGCACCTCTATGTTCACTGCAGCATTATTCACAATAGCCAAGACTTGGAAGCAAACTACGTGCTCATCAATAAAGAAGACGTGGTATATATACAATGCAATACAATTCAGCCATAAAGAAGACAAAATTTTGCCATTTGTGACAATATGAATGGATATTATGTTAAGTCAAGTACGTTAGATGGAGAAAGACAATTACCATATGAATTAATTTATATGAGGAAGATAAATAAACAATAAATATGTAGGTATGAAGAACAGATTGGTGGTCACCAGAGAGAAAGGAGGTGAGGGGAGGGGACAGCGGTAAAGGGGCACATGTATATGGTGATAGATGGCAACTATACTTTTGGTGGTGAACACGATGCAATCTATACAGAAGTCGAAATACAATTATGTACACCAGAAATTTATATAATGTTATAAAGCAATGTGACTTCAATTAAAAAAAACACGAATAAAAACTGAACCAACTTTATCAAAAATGGTCAAATATTGGGGTTGGGTCTGTGGCATAGTGGTTATGGTCACATGCTCCACTTTGGTGGTCCAGGGTTCACAGGTTTGGATCCCGTGAGTGGACTTACGCACCGTTCATCAAGTCATGCTGTGGGGACATCCCACATACAAAATAGAGGAAGACTGGCACAGATGTTAGCTCAGCAACAATCTTCCTTGAGCAAAAAGAGGAAGATTGGCAACAGATGTTAGCTTAGGGACAATCTTTCTCACCAAAGGAAAAAAAAATGTCAAAGATTTACAACCAAAGAAATGCTGAATCAAGAAAGAGGTGAATGGTAGGGCAGCTTTGTGTTATTTTCACCTGCCTTTGTCCCACCCTCTTTCCAGATCAGCAGCAGTGCTGAAGATGGAAGTTGATGTTCCCTGTGGTTCCCTGCTCTGGAAGGAGCATAGCTGATCTTATGAATTATTATGTTTGTACCTTCTAACCTATCTAGGTACTACCTGAGGACTAAGACAAGATGCTCATCTCTGTTTAACCTACCTAAACATCACTCAGGGTGGACAAGCAATATGCATTACTTGAAAACTTTGTATGTCAAATGAAAAACTTGCAGCCATCTGGGGCAAAGCATTATAGTTGAGATATACAATAAACTGCATAGAGCCTGAGAGAAAAATCTGAGGAGATAGTTTCTTTGGAAAATTGAGGCATTCAAGGTCACTTGTATATACTGGGGAATTCGGTAAACCATGCACATACGCAGGACAGGATGCACTGACATAAAAGACCTTAAACAACTCTAAATTTTTACAACTGGCTTATTTCTAGGTTTGGGACAAGCATGAAATGAAGCCTAAGGTAGAAATGTATACCATCTGGCCAAGCCTTAAGTGAGTATCTCATCGCAGAGTCAATTCCCAAGACTGCGAAATGTATGTTTTGCTTTGTTTTGTTCCTGGCATTCAAAGAAATCTCTGTCAAAACACAGGCTGAAGGAACAGAGAATTCACTAATCACATACACCAAGAATATAGTCTTTGAAAAAATAGTTTGGGAAAGTTGTTATACAGGCAGACATCTGCAGCCTACAATAATCAACAATAGCAAACCCTGGGGTATGGGGAAAATTTAATTACAAGACATATCACATTAAAATACTCAAATATTTCATTTTCAAAATAAAATCATAAAGCATACAAAGAAACAGGAAAACCTGACCTATCCAAAGGGGAAAAAAATGGACAAAAGCCCTGTCCCAGGGAGCCCAGACACTGGATTTACAGACATATTTCATCTTATTTCACTTCACTTTCTTGTGCTTCACCGATACTGCCTTTTTTACAAGACCTTCCACCATAAAAAATTAGAACTCACTGAAGGCTCAGGTGATGGTTATATATTTTTTTAACAATAAAGTATCTTTTAATTAAAGTATGCACATTGGTTTTTTAGATGGACTAATATTGTGCACTTAGTAGACTGCGGTATAGCATAAACATAAATTTTATATTCAGTGGGAAGCCAAAAAATTTGTGTGACTCACTTTATTGTGATATTCGCATTGTTGCAGTGATCTGGAACCAAACCCACAATATCTCTAAGGTGTGCTTGTACTAGATAAAGACTTTAAATCAATTCTCCTCACTATACTAAAAAACCAAAGGAAACTATGGGTAAAGACCCATAAGAAACAGTAAAATAATATATGAACAAGATAAGAATATGATAGAGATAGAAATTTTAAAAAAACAAATAAAAATCCTGTAGCTGAAAAGTAGAAGAATTAAAATAAAAAACTCCCTGGAGGGATTCAACAGCAGAAGAAAGAAAGGAAGAAGGAAGAGTAATTGAACTTGTAGTAGGATAACTGAAATCATCCAACCTGAGGAGCAGAAAGAAAAAAGAAATGAAGAAAAATGAACAGAGACTAAAGGGCTGGTGGGATGCCATCAAGCAGAATAAAATGCACACTGTGGGAGTCCAGGCAGAGAGGAGACTGAGAAAAGGGCAGAAAGAATATTTAAAGAAATAGTGACCCAAAGCTTCCCATAGTTAATGAAAGACATAAATCTTGCACACTAAAGAAACTCAACAAACTAGAAGTGGCATGATCTCAAAGAGACCCACATCAAAATATACCGTAATTAAACTGTTGAAAGCCAAAGAGATAGAGAGAATCTTAAAAGCAACAAAAGAAAAGTGCCTTGTCATGTAAAAATGATCCTTAAAAAGACTAATAGCTGATTTTTTAAAATCAGCATCCATGAAGGACAGAAGGCAATAGAATGACATATTTAAAGGGCCAAAAGAAAAACACTGTCGACAAAGAATTTTGTATCTGGCAAAATGAAGGAGAATTTAAGACATTAACAGAGAATCAAATTGAAAACACGACATCAAAATTTGAAGGATGCAGTGAAAACAGTGTTTAGAGAGAAATTTACAACATTGAATATATACATCTGAAAAGAATAAAGATCTAAAATTAATAGTCTAAGTTTCCACCTTAGAAAACTGGATAAAAGGAGACCAAATTAAATCTAAAGTGAGCAGAAGAAGTGAAATAATAAGAATTAGAAGAGAAATCAAAAAAAAATTAAAAACAAGAAATCAATAGAGAAAATCAATGAAACCAAAAGCTGGTTCTTTGAAAAATCAATAAAATTGAAAACTAGCCAGGCTAACTAAGAAAAAAGAGAGAGGACATGAATTATTAATATTAGAAGTGAATGAGTAGACAAAACTACAGATCCCATGGACATTAAAATGATAAGGATTATTTTAAACAACTCTATGCCCTCAGATTTGATAACCAAGACGAAATGAACTAATTCTTTGAAAATCATCATCTGTTAAAATTCACACAAGAGGAAATAAACAATCAGCAAAAGCGTACATCTACTAAAGAAATTGTGTCAATAATTAATAAGCTTCCAGAACAGAAAGCATGAGGCCCAGATGGGTACACTCATGAATTCTACCAAGTATTTAAGAAGAAATTATACCATTTCTCCACAATCTCTTTCATAGGCTAGAAGCAGAAGAAAACTTCCTAACTCATTGTATGAGAGCAACATTACTATAATAGCAAAAACTGACAAAAACATTACAAGGAAAAAAACCTACATGCCAATATTTGCCATGAACATAGATGCGAAAATTCTCGACAGGATATTATCAAATAAAATACAACAATATATAAAAAGAATTGGACACCATGACCAAATGGGATTTATCCCAGGCATGTAAAGCTGGTTGACCATTCAAAAATCAATTAATGTAATCCATCACAGTAACAAGACAAAAAAGAAAAATCGCATGATCATCTCGATAGATACAAAAAAGAATATGACAAAATCCAACCCTCTTTCATGATAAAAACTCTCAGTAAACCGGGAATAGAAGGGAACTTCAACTTAATAAAAAATATCTAGGAAACCCCTACAGCTAACATGGCCTAATGGTGAGAAACTTGAAGCTTACTAAGAACAACACAAGGCAAGAATGTCCCCTCTGATCACTGCTTTTCAACATCTACCAGGAGGTCCTAGCTAATGTAGTAAGACAAAAAATTAAAATAAAATGTATACAGACTGGGAAGAAAATCATAAAACTATCTGTTCACAGATGATGTGATCCTCTATGTAGAAAACCTAAAACAATCAAAGACAACAACAACAAAATGCCTAGAACTAATAAATGGTTATAGTAAGGTTGCAGGATACAAGTTAGCATACAAAAGTAAATTTCTTTTGTATATTCCAACAATGAAATTTGGAATGTGAAATTAAAAACACAGTACTATTTCTATCAGCACCTACAAAATTTAAATACTTAAGGAGAAATCTAACAAAATATACAAAAGATCTATGTGAGGAAAACAAAACCCTCTGATAAAAGAAATCAAAGAACTAAATAAATGGAGAGCTATTCCATGTTCATGGATAGGATGACTCAATATTGTCAAGATGTCATTTCTTCCCAACTTGATCTGTAGATCCAATTTAATCACAAACAAAATACCAGCAAGTTATGTTACGGATATTGACAAACTTATTCAAAAGTTTGAATGGAAAGGCAAAAGACCCAAAATAGCCAGTACAATATTGAAGAACAAAGTTGGAGGACTGACATAAAGGCTAACTATAAAATTGCAGTAATCAAGATAGTGTAGTATTGGCAGAAGAACAGACAAATAGTTCCATGGAACAGAATAGAGTCCAGAAATAGACTCACATTAATATAGTCAATTGATCGTTGATAGGAGCAAAGGCAATACCATGGAGCAAGGAGAGTCTTTCAACAAATGCTGCTGCAACAACTGGACATCCACAGGCAAAAAAAATGAATCTAGACTCAGACCTTATGTCCTTTATAAAAATTAATTCAAAATGGATCATAGACCTAAATATAAAATGTAAAACTATAAAACTCCCAGATGACAACATAGGAAAAAACCTAGATGGCCTTGGGTATGGTGATGAATTTTAGAAACAACACCAAAGACACAATACATGAAAGAAATGACTGATAAGCTGGATTTCATTAAAATTAAAAACTCCTCTGTAAAGAAGACAAGCCACAGACGGGGAGAAAATGTTTGCAAAAGACACATCTGATAAAAAGACTCATTCAGGGGCTGGCCCCGTGGCCGAGTGGTTAAGTTCGCGTGCTCCGCTGCAGGCGGCCCAGTGTTTCGTTGGTTCGAATCCTGGGCGCGGACATGGCACTGCTCATCAAACCACGCTGAGGCAGCGTCCCATATGCCACAACTAGAAGGACCCACAACGAAGAATATACAACTATGTACTGGAGGGCTTTGGGGAGAAAAAGGAAAAAATAAAATCTTTAAAAAAAAAAAAGACTCATTCAAAACATACAAAGAACTATTAAGTTCAAAAATAAGAAGACAAACAATATGATAAAAAAAGACGGGCCAAAGATCTTAGATATTTCACCAAAAAAATATACAGATTGCAGATAAGCATAGGAAAAGATGCTCCACATCATATGCCATCAGGGAAATGCAAACTAAAACAACAATGAGATACAACTGCACACCTATTAGAATGGCCAAACTCTGGAACACTGACAACACCAAATGTTGGTGAGGTTGTGGAGCAATGGGAACTCTTATTCTTGGCTGGTGGGAATGCAAAATGGGACAGCCACTTTAGAAGATATTTTGGTGCTTTCTTAAAAAATTAATCATGCCAAAACTTGGAAGCAATCAAGCTTTCCTTCAGTTGGTGAATGGATAAATAAATGATGGCCCATTCAGACCAAGGAATAATATTCAGCCCTAAAAAGAAATGAGCTCTCAAACCATAAAAAGACATGAAGGAAACTTAAATGTATATAATGAAGTGAAAAAAGCCTATGCGAAAAGACCACATATTGCATGATTTCAACTTTACGACATTCTGAAAAAGGCAAAATTATGGAGACGGTAAAAAGTTCAGTGGTTGCCAGGGGTTTGGGGGATAAACAGGTGGAGCTCAGAGGCTTTTTAGGGCCACGAAAATATTCTGTATAATGATAGATACATGTCACTATGTATTTGTCCAAATCTGTAGAATGTACAACATCAAGAATAAACTCTAATATAAACTATGGACTGTGGGAGATTATGGTATGTAAATGTAGGTTCATCAGTTGTAACGAATGTCCACTCTCTTGGGGATGTTGATAATGATGGAGGCTATTCATGTGTGGGGCATAGGGTGTATGGAAACTCTTCATACTTTCCTCTCAATTTTGCTGTGAATCTAAAATGGATCTAAAAAATAAAGTATTATGTATTATATATACTGTATATATATTCAAAATATATTCTCTAAAAAATTTTTAAATATATATTTATATACACACACAGTGCTGGATGGAGCTGTTTTCAGACATCAGAATGGTTATATTGCATTAATTTGAATGCTATCAATTTGTAGTCTTTTTCTTCACATGAAATATTTTGGATTCATAGTTGTATGAATATTATAAATTTATGCATAATTTTAAGTTTGTACATATTTAATATTACATATACAAAAAATACAAATAATACATAAGTAATTAACAGTTTATCATTATAAAAAAGACACTAGACAATTACTCAAAGCTGTACAAAGAAGTCAACATCTCTCATACAGGTGAGTACAAAGGGAAATATAAAAGCCCGTGTCGTGGCAGTTTATGTTTGTAGCTACATTTTTTATTTCCTGCAGGATTACAAGACAAATGCATGATAAATAATTCTAAATCTATGTCATTGGGCACATAATGTATAATGATGTAATTTGTGACAATTATATAAGGGGGATAGAGCTGGACAGGAACAGATTTTTTGTATGCTATTGAAACTAAGTTGGCAGTGGTTCCAACTCGATTGTTCTATGTCGAAGATATTGTTATCCTTAATGAAATCACTAAGAAAATATCTAAAAATTATACACAAAAATGAATGAAAATAAAATTAAAAGGTACACTACAAAGACCAACTGAACACAAAACAAGGCAGTAATGGAGGAAATCCAGACAAAAAAGTTATAAGACATAGAGAACACAAGCAACAAATTGGCAATAAGTTCCTCTTAAAAAGTAGTTACTTTAAATGTAAATAGGTTAAACTCATCTAACAAAACATCCATTGATAGAATGGATGAAAATCATGATCCAATGTATGCTGACTCCAAGAGATTAATTTTAGATCCAAAGACACAGATAGGTTGAAAATGAAAGAATAGGTAAAGATATTCTAAAGAAACAGTAATCAAAAGAAATCTGGCGTCGCTATGCTATTGTCAGATGAAATGGATTTAAATCAAAAATTGTTCTAAGACAAAGGACATTACTAGAGTTCAATTTATCAAGAGGATATAGCAGTTATAAAGGTATACCCACCACACAACAGAGCTCCAAAATATATGAAGCAGACATTGACAAAAGTGAAGGAAGAAATACATAGTCCTGCAATAATAATTGGAGACTTCAGTGCTCCACTTTCATGAATAGATGGAACATGTAGACAGATCAATAAGAAATTGGACGCCTTGAACAGCACTATAAACCAATTAGGTCTAACGTGTATAAAATACTCCACCCAACAACAGTAGAATACCAATTATTCTCAAGGGTGCATGGACGATTCTCCAGAATAGATGATATATTAGGCCTTAAAACCAGTCAGTAAATTTAAAAATGTTCATATCATACAAAGTATCCTCTCCACCACACTGGAAAGAAACTGGAAATCAATAAAAGAAGGGAAACTGGAACATTTGCTATTATATGGAAGTTAACACATTCAACAGATGAGTCGAAGAAAAAATCACAAAGGAAATTACAAGATTTCTGAGACAAATAAATAGGAAAACACAACATTCCAAAACTCATTAGATACAGTAAAAGAAGTGCTAAGTGAGATATTAAGACCAGTAAATGGCTATATTAAAAAAAGAAGTAAGATTTCAAATTAACAACCTAACTTTACACTGTAAGGAATTAGAAAAAGAGAGCAAACAAAACAAGAAACTGGCAAAAGGAAGGAAAGAATGAAGATTTGAGCAGAGATAAGTGAAATGGAAAAAAGAAAATCTATAGAGAAATTCAATAAAACAACATATTTATTCTTTGAAAATATTAACAAAAGCGACAAATCTTCAACTGGACGGACAAGGAAAAATAAGAGAAGACACAAATAACTAAAATTAAAAATGAAATTGGAAATATTGCTACCAACCATATGGAAATAAAAAGCCTTATAAGAGATTACTATGAACAATTGTTTGCCAACAAATCAAATGTTATATAAAATGGACAAATTCCTGGAAACACACAATTACCAAAACTGGTTCAAAAGAAACAGCGAATCTACAAAGACCCCTGACAAGTAAAAACACTGAATCAGTAAAAGAAAAAAGTCTGGGACCAGATGGCTTCACTGGTGAATTCTACTATACCTTTAAAGAATAATTAACACCAATTCATCTCAAACCCTTCAGGAAAAAGGTGTAGTACATCTGAAATTTACACAATTTTATAAATCAATGAGATCTCAGTAAAATAATTTAAAAAAATAGAAGAGGCAGGAACATTTGCTAACTCATTCTATGAGGCCAGCATTACACTAACACCAAGGTCAGAGAAATACATGAGAAAAGAAAATTACAGACCATTAACCTGCATAAATGTAGATGCTAAAATCCTCAAAAAAAAATACTAGTATGCTGAGTCTAGCAGCATATTAAAAGACTTACACACTGCACAGCATGGGATTTACTCCAAACTGCAACAGTGGTTCATCTAAGAAAATCAATCAATGTAATACACCATGTTAATAAAAAGATGGGGGAAAAAAACCCATGGTCGTCTCAATAAAGCATTTGACAAATTCCAATACACTTTCATGAAAGAAACACGCAGAAAACTAGGAATAGAAATGCAAATCAAAACTCCAGTAATATGCTACTTCACACCCACTAGCATGCATATGAAAAATAGAAAATAATAAGTGCTGATGAGGATGTGGAGAAACTGGAACCCTTGTACATTGCTGATGGGAATGCAAACTGTCCAGCAGCTGTAGAAAAAAGTTTGGCAGTTCCCCAAAACTTAAGCATAGAATTACCATATGACTTGGCAATTCACTTCTGGATATATGCTTAAAATAATTGGAAACAAGTACTCAAGTACATGTACATGCATGTTCATAGCAACACAATTTACAATAGGCAAAAGATGGAGAAAGCTCAAATATCCATCAAATGATGAATGTGTAAACAAATTGCTGTATATACATACAGTGAAATATTATCCAGGCATAAAAGAAATGAAGTGCTGATACATGCTACAACATGGATGAACCTCCAAGACATTATCCTACGTGAAAGAAGATAGACGTGAAAGGTCACACCTTGTATGACAGTATTAATATAAAATATCCAGAGTTGACAAAGGCATACAGATAGAACACAGACTGAGAGCTAGGGGAAAGGAATGGGTAGAAACTGCTTAACTGGTAAGAGGTTTTGCTTTGGAGTGAGGGGGGTGTCTTGGAAATAGAAGTGGTTGCACAACCTGGTGAATGCACTCAATGCTACTGGCTTGTTCACTTTAACATAGCAAATTTTATATTCTGTGAATTTTACCTCAATAAATAATTTTTTAGTGTAGGGAGAGTATATAAAAATCTTCTTAAACTTATAAAAATTCTAAAGCTCAGTCTCCATAAATGACTAAAATATTATAATAGAAATATTCTTGTTAAGCAAAACAATACACTTCTTGTATATCCACTGTTTCTAACAACATACACAGAAATGGAATAAAACCTCCTTCGCCATTGACTCATGGCGTTTGTAAGTCGTGGGACTGATTGTGTTGTGGCTAATACTGAGCTTTTCCAGAGTGTGTATATGTTAACACTTGAAATGTGGGTGTGAAGTGGCACATACAGCGTGGTCTTTTCACATGAAGCAGGATGGAGGGAAGGAGTTTCAGAAGATGGACGCACCTGCACATCCAGCCCGCCACTCACGTTAATCTTTAGAGTGGGAGAGAATCGGTTTCATTATTAATGGGATGCCCTTTGCTCTAGCAATACCTTTCTGGCTTATAGTGGATCTGGGTACCCAGTGAGTAATTCTGTTATACTTGGTGGCACTGTGCTACAGCAAATTAGTTATATTGGATTAGAGTACATGGATGCCTACACTTGTGTGCTCACAGGCAATTGTGGCTTAGAAACAACTGTACTAACAGTCGGTATTCCTTTGTTTCCCATGAAAATGCAGACATGGAGGTTTGTCTGTTTCCTTTCAATGTGAACCCAGTGAGATTCTTTGAATAGGAAGGGAATAGTGTTAGAGAAATCCCTTCCTAATTTCAGAAAGGGAATTGTTGGAGACTGAGTTGATAATGAGATAAGCGAACCAGCATGAGGTAACCTCTCTACTTGAAACGTTTGGCAAAGCAGTGGAAACGGTTCTGAATGATCTGTCAGGGAACTCATTTAACTCAGTATCAAGGAGAGGAGAAGTATTTAGTACAAAATAAGATTTTGAAAGGTCAGAGAATGAAAGGGCTTGACAAAATTTGCACTCGAAAGGAAACTAGGAGAAACAGTGCCAGTTCAAAATGAAATCTGTACATACTAACCTGATTATGCAGGAGTGGATGATTCAATTTTATAATGTATCCTGTTTGTTTCTTTCCTGGCTACTCTGGGATTGACCAATTCACTGCTTATTAGCATTCAAATGCCAGTATGGAAAACATAGGCAAGTAATTAATGAACAACTGACTTGTTATCCTGTGCAAACTGTCATGGCTTTCAAGTCCTACTCAAAGGCAAGAGGCAGGCTTCTTGAGAGAAAGAAAGTCATTGTTCTATTGACCATGAAATAAACAGTGACCATACAGGTATATCTTACATCCTTACCCAGTTTGGCCATTCACGATGCTGGGTCCGATGGCTAAAGGTAGGAGAGTGCAGTGAGCTTCTTACCAACAAATTTGTTGCCAAGACTTATGTTTCAGTTAAAGTAGTTGAAATTTGTCTCAAATATTCATTCGCAAACGGACAGCATAATAGTTACACAAACTCTTCTTGTGAGCTCATTGTATGCAAAGTATACTTCAGTCAGGTCTGTAGTAGTCTAACATCAGAATCAGCTAACGATCTAGTCATGTCATGCAATGAAATCTCCAAGTAAGAGATAGAACACTGGAATTGACTGAGTCATAGCCTAGAGAATCACTTAGATGGACTCTAGCTCATGAGTTCATATGGTTATAATGTAACATTCAGGCAAAGTCGGAGGGGTCTATACAAAATAGCTAGATAACCCACACACATTGCTACATATTTCATCAATTTTTCTATCACTTTTTATTTTCACTAACAAAGCTTATAGCGTAGCTTTAGACAGTGGTATTTGAAGATTGCAGAATGCTACTTGGGATGGTGCATTTTTGATTAGGGCCACGAAAATACTAGCTAGCATTCCTGGATCATGGCCTTTGAAGTGATAACTTAAATGGTAACTCTCCGCTTCTGGGATATGGATTCCAGTTAATTTACACACATCTATGCCTATCACTGTTTATGTTGAAATAGTTAAAGTAAATTATATAAAATATCAGTCCTCACTGTTAGGGTAACTCTTGTAGAATCTTTCAGAGACTTCTCTTTTATGTGGAACTCTATGTTCGCACTAGGTGGAAACTGAGAGTGTGATGGAACATGAGAAGAAGCGTATCAGTGAGAAAGTGCAGACAGGATTCAAAACATTTACATTCTAGGACATTTCCCTATACACAGAAATTCTGATGATGGAGATTTCTAATATGTGCATGCTACTGCCTATATCTTCTTAAATTCCTTTCAAATATGGGATGTCAGGGGTGGAAGATGGTCTTATGATTTATTCTACTATTTGTAGTATTGCGAAAAAAATACTATCAAAATGTGTGTTTGCAGGGTGACCATGTGACTGTGTAATCTATTGTCTGAGTCCCAATATTTGACACTGAAAGGGAAGTGTTAGTAATCATGTGCCAGGATAGCAGGTGTGCATACACTGAGCCTATCCCAACCCAAATTTTAATAGTTAGTCATCCTGGTTAGGTAAAGGAAGATCAGATTAAGTGAGAATAGTTAAGGGCTCCTGATTATACTGGGTAATCTGATATACGTCTCCTAATAAATTTTCATATTTATCCAATTAAAATTTGTATTTCCCAATGGCTTGGAAATAAAAATAATAATCTAAGAGAATTCAATGAAATAATTCAAATAGTTACAAATTCTATAGATATTTACATCAAATTATTAATACATCAAATACAAAAAAATAAAATAAGGCATAAATGTAAGGCAATGAAAACAATAATAAGGACCATGAGACAATGAGTTTAACTTGAGAACAAATGAAAACAAAGAAACAACAACAAAATGAAATACAAATCAGGAAATGACATAGACATTTAATCTTAATAGCAAATCGAAACAATTGCACAAATGAAGATGAAGGTGGTATTTGATAAAACTGAGGGTTATTTCAGTCTTTATGTAACTCAATTATTTATTTATTTGTATGCCAGTCTTCATGTTTGTTTATAGAGAAATGTAAAGCTAATAGAAAAATTTTAATAGAAATATTCATAAGGAAGCTGATGAGCTCTCACCTAAAAAGATCTCTCTTTACAGTAAAGACATTAATTTATTTAAAAAGTAGTAAAAATGTGTCCACCATAAAATTTCCAGATCTAGGCCATACATAAAAAGCAATCATAGTATACATTTTAAATTGAGAAAATCCAAAGCGGTAAACCTAAATAGCATAAAAGTAAAGCATACAAGACACAAGAAGGAAATCCATGTAGTCCCCAGCAGGTTAAATTGTAAGGCTTCATAATAAGTGATTTTGTAGAGTGTACTAATGGTTCACGAGCATTGTACTGCAAAATTGTGTCAATGGACTTGGACTTTTAAACAAGATGTTGCATATAAAGAAGATAATTTAAATTACAAATAGTCCTTTTATTTCCAGGTTTAGAGAGTGTTTTATTTATAAGGCATTTTTAATATATCATATGCAAATTCTCTCCAACCTGAATAGGAATGCCCTCAGAAGATACCTACTATAAAGTTACAATAAAATAATCTACATTAAAAAAGATATAATAATGTTAAGGTGGGCAGGCCTTACGTAGAAAAATATGCTACAGTGAATTCTATTATAGCAAGTCATTTTAATTTAAAATTGTAGAAATTAATTTTATATTTGAAAACATTTACCAACCTAGAACTCATAGTCTTCGAGAGGCAGTGTATTGGTTACGATATGTGAGATTTGATGGGACAAAACTCGCCAAATCTTAGTGGCTTAATACAAAGTAAAGTTTACTTCAGATTCATGCTATGTGCCCTAAACCAGCCAGCTGGGGCTCCACGACATCGAGATGCTCAGGGACCCAGGCTGTAGGAGGCTCCTGGTGTACTAACTATGTAGAACATCCGGCCACCCTGGTCACAGTAACAGGAGAAGAGACAGACAAAGGCTTTTCTCTACTTTGTTGGAGTGACACACGTCACTATCAAACCAGACCAGTGGCCCAAACTAATAACGTCCTTGATTACCTCAAAGTGAGCTAGAAAAGGAAGGAAGTAGATGTAATAAAAAAATGAAAAGAGGGCCAGCCCAGTGGTGCAGTGGTTAAGTTCGCACATTCCGCTTCGGTAGCCTGGGGTTCGCTGGGTCGGATCCCCGGTGTGGACCTATGCACTGCTTGTCAAGCCATGCTGTGGCAGGTGTCCCACATATAAAGTAGAGGAAGATGGGTATGGATGGTAGCTCAGGTCCAGTCTTCCTCAGCAAAAAGAGGAAGATTGGTGGCAGATGTTAGCTCAGGGCTAATCTTCCTCAAAAAAAAAACAACAGTGAAAAGAGCTATTAATTGTTTCTGACTCTTTTGCTTTAATTGGCTACATGTATGACCCTGGGCTGGTCACGTAATCCCCCTAAACTTCAAGTTCTTCATCTATAAAATGATGGAATAAACCCAGATGATGTCTATAGTCCTCTCCAGCTCTAAAATGCAGTGAAGACAACATGTAAATGCTCATGAATGTGCATAACTGTGTTCCAATAACATTTTGTTTACAAACATAGGCAATAGGCTTGATTTGGCTCAAGGGTCATAGTTTGCCGACCCTTGATCCAGAGCATTCCCCACTGGATAGGTGGCACATTTTTCTTTCTCCACTGTTTAATAGATACTCAGAATAGATTTAGCATGTTGAAATTAAAATTTGACAAAATAATAAAAGTGAGATGAAGAAAAATTCTTGAGTTTTGGAGAACTTTGACGCTCATCTGTACTTGTATTTTCTGTCGAGAACTTCTAATGATGTCATTCCCAGGTTAAGAGTGTATTGGAAATACCATTTATGAGAATGAGTTTGGCAGCATAAATTCACAAATCTAGAGAGCCTAAGATCATGGCAGAGAAGGTGATATTTATGTACAACTAGTAAATGTAAGTTGGGGCTCAGATAGAGTGTAGACACAGGGTGAAATCTATGATTCTGAGAAAAATAACCTATCAAAGCAGGGAGCCCAGATTCTGAATTGATGGGTGGGAAGACGGCGAGGATAGGATGTCCACCCCAAGAGCAGGGTCCCATAGATGGAGCAGAGGGTCTACACTTCTTTGTACATCTGAAGATGAAGGCTATAACCAAATGAGTAGATCAAAACATGAAGCCAGCTGCATTACATTGTAGCAGTTAAGGAGCTCTTACACCACAGAATCTTGTGTTTTTTAGACTATCTGTGAGATATCTTTCCAAAGAGTCATAAATCTAATCCAGAGTGTCCTGAACCCTTTGGGGGAGCACACTTCTTCCTTCCCCAGAGAGAGTGAAGTCAAGAATCAGAAATAGGCTGTATGGCCTCTCCTAAATACATAATTTTTCGTCCTCTGTTCTCCAGATAAAAGGAATTAGGTGTGGCATCAAATCTTAAAGAATTCCTAAGCCAAAATCTTTGCTCTCCATTTTGCCTTCTATATCCTTGGGACAAATGTCTTTCTTGCACTATAAACTGTCTTTTTTTCCTAATTATTTTAGAGTAATTTACTTGTGTAAATCACAATTTGTAGAATGCACCATGGCATTTTAACACTTATCTAGCATCATTTTCTTCTCCACTCTTCTGGAATTTTAAATGAAAATATAAAATTTGATAGTGGAGTGAAGAAACAATATTCTGCTTATCGCACAAACTCTCCTTCATTAAAACTGGTGTCAGGAGGATGGGGGATATGGCCTAATTTCTAATTCTGATCTCGTTTGGAACCTGAGTCCATTTGGTGAAAAGAAATGCCTTTCTATCTTCTTTGAAATGGATAAGGCTCTTCTTTCAAGAAAGATATACATGATGTATAAGTCTGAGCTAATCAGGAGACAAACTACACAGTAATTGAAAAGGGGCGTAAAGAACAATTAAGTTACGAGAGGAGATTAACTATTCAGACATAAAGAGAACTCTAAAACCCACACCAGGGCTGAGGAAGCAGACCTGAAGGAGAACAACCTTAGAGAGGAGCACATTCTCTTCCCCAGGCTGGCCTTTGTACCTCATTGGAGAAGATGGGTTGGCAGCCAGAGGATGGCAGAGATATTTGCTGTATTGTTCAAGCCAGAGCTGGTCTACTATAGCCAGCCAAATAGGAAATGACCCTCGCGGGTACACACAAGCCCAGGCTGGAGGGCAGTTACCTACAGTGAACTGGGGCACCATTGCAAATGGGAGGACTGGAGTTGGCGTGTCAGATTTGGGAGGGCTGTGGGATGGTGGTCACTGAATCCAGATTTGAGCACTCTGTGGTTGTTGAGGGACTGTGTGATTTGGGCATGCAGCTGGAACAGGTCACCACTAGACATCTCTTCACACCTGCACCTCTGACTGTGCAGCAGGAGTGAAAACAAAGCAAAACAAAAACACAATGCACCACAATGAGAAATAGAAACAACCTTCTTTCTACTATATCCTTCCAGTAGACTCTGTGAATAAAGCTTAACATTGTGCTCACTGTAAAGAAGAAATGCGTAAAGAGTCCAGGACATTATTATAAACCACATACACAAAGGTGAATTTTGACAGGCAATAAATCAATAATTGGTATATATGGATAGGCCAACCATTATTTTTCTCAGTCCAAATCATTGTAGTCAACAAATATTCCACTAGTGTTATGAAAATTCTAGATTATTATCTAAATTTGAATAATTGTTAGTTTAATCTTTTTCACTGTGTATAAAATTGTTTTATACAAAGTTGGAGCATTTGCATCAGAGACTGTTGGCTAGATGTCATGTTAAACTCATAAATTGGTCCAGAGCAGATTATTTTTAATGTAATCAGCTACTTTATCATTTTTCAAATCAATTGTTCATTTCTAATATTCATTTTAACCTGGAGAAAGAAAAATCCTATACCTCAATATTCATATAGGAAGAATAAAACTGATCAGACAAAATATTGTAGGATTTTTCTCTGATCTATAACATATAGCTGTGATTGGAAAGGTTAGTGAACAAAATGAAAATTGAAACAACTACCCTTTGATTGGTTAATATAAAGTTATCAACTAAAATTAGATTGTTATAACTATAACATATTTTGTGTAAACCACATGGTAACAATAAAAGGAAATGCCTATGGAAGAAGCACAAAAGAAAATGAGATAGGAATTAAAGCACATCACTGCAAAAAACCCCACAATAAAACACAAAGAAACACAGCAAGAAAGGAAAAGAAGTACAAAAAAGCTACAAGCCAGAAAAAAACGGCAATAATGTCATTACCTATCAGTAATTACTTTTAAGGTAAGTGGATTAAACTCTCTAACCAGAGAACATAGAATGGCTTGAATGGATAAATAAACAAGATCTAACTACATCCTGTCTACAAGAGATTGACATTAGATATAAGAACACACATGGGCTAAAAGTAAAAGTAAGTAAAAGGACATTCTATGCAAATGGTAACTAAACGAGAGTACAGGTGGCCATACTTACATCAAACAAAACAGACTTTAAGTCAAAAACTATCACAAGAGACAAAAAAAGACATTATATAACAATAAAAGCATCAACTCACCATGATGATACAGTAATTATAAATATATATACACCCTACATCAGAGTATCCAAATTTATGAAACAAACATTGACAGAATTAAAGAGAGAAAAAGTGGCACCATAACAGTAGGAAATTTCACTACTACACTTTTAAATATGTGTAGAACAACTGGATAGAAGATCAAAAAGGAAACAGAGGACTGAGCAATGCTGTGGATCAAATGGACCCAACGGATATTTATAGAACACGCCAGCCGGTAGCAACAGAATATGCTTTATTCTCAAGTGCACACAGAATGTTCTCCAAGACAGATCACATGTTAGGTCACAAAACAAGTTTAAACAAATTTAAGAAGATTGAAATCATACCATGTATATTTTCCAGCCATAATGGAATGAATCTAGAAATCAACAGCGGAAAAAATCCTGGAAAATTCACAGTTGTGTGGAAATTAAACAAAACACACCTGATTAACCAAAAGATCTAAGAAGAAACCAAAAGGGACATCAAAAAGTATCTTAAGACAAACAAAAGTGAAAACACAAAGTGCCAAAGCAACACTAAGAAGGAAGTTTATATTGACAAATGATTACTATAAGAAAAAAGAAATTTCTCAAATGAACAACCTAACTTCAGACCCGAGTAACTAAAAATGAACAAACTAAACATAAAGTTAGCAGAAGGAAGGAAATAGTAAATATCAAAGGATAAAGAACTGAACTAGAGTCCAGTAGAACAATATAAAAGATCAATGAAACTTGGAGTTGGTTTTCGGAGAAGATCAACAAAAACGACAAACATTTAACTAGACTAGGAAAAAAGGAGAAAAGATTCAAATAAATAAAACCAGGAATGAAAAAGGAGACATTACAACTGATACCATAAAAATAAAAAGGATTACAAAGGACTAATTTGAACAATTATATGCCAACAAACTGGGTAGCCTATAAAGAATGGATAAATTCCTAGAAACACGCAACCAACCAAGACTGAATCATAACGAAATAGAAAATTTAAAGAGAACCATAACTAGTAAGAAGATTTAAACAGCTGTAAAAACCTCCCAACGAAGAAAAGCTCAGAACCAGATGATTTCAGTGGTAGCTTCTGTCAACATTTCAAGAAATATTGAAATATATTGAAATATATGAAGAATATTGAAATATTCTTCTTAAACCCTTCCAAAAAGTTGAAGAAAAGGTATACTTTCAAATACATTTTATGAGGCCACCTCTTTGGTTCCAAAGTCAGACAAAGATACTGCCAAAAGAGAAAATTACAGATCAATACTGCTAATAAATATAGATGCAAAAGTCCTCAACAAAATACTGGCATACTGAACTACACAGCATATAAAAAGGATCATGTAATATGTCCAAGTGGGATTTATCCCTGGGATTCAAGCATGGTTCAACATATGAAAATCAATATGATACAGCACATTAACAGAACAAAGGATAAAAATTGCATGATTATCTCAATAGACGCAGAAAAAGCATTTGATAAAATTCAACACACTTTCATGATAATAACACTCAACAGACTAGAAATAGAAGGAAATTATCTCAACATAACAAAGGTCATCTATAACAAGCCCACAGCTAACAGCATACTCCATGGTGGAAAATTGAAAGCTTTTTCACTAAGACTTGGAACAAAGGAAGAATGGCCTCTCTTGCCACTTCTAGTCAACATAACACTGGAAGTCCTAGTCTAGCAATTAGACAAAAACAGAAATAGAAGTCATTTAAATCAGAAAGGAAGATGTAATCTCTGATTGTAGATGACATGATCTTATATATAGAAAACCCTAAAGATTCCATACACACACACACACACAAACACACAAATCGTGTTAGAAGTAATAAACAAATTCAGCCAAAAGTCACAGGATACAAAATCAACATAAAATATCAGTTGCCTTTCTATACAATAAGAATAAGCAATCTGAAAAGGAAATTGGGAAAACAATCTCATTTACAATAACACCAAAAAGAATAAAATACTTGAGAATGAACTTAACCAAGATGATGAAAGACTTGTGCACTGAAATCTAAAGAACATTGCTGAAAGAAATTATAGAAGACACAAATAAATGGAAAGACGTCCCATGTTCATGGATTAGAAGACTTCATATTGTAAAGATGTCTATACTACCCAAAGCAATCTTCAGATTCAATGCAATCCTTATCAAAAATCCAATGGTATCTTTTTGCAGAAATAGAATAAATTTCTAATATTAATATGGAGTAAATAAAGGACAGTGAATAGCCAAAACAATCTTGAGAAAGAAAAACAAAGATAGACTTCTCACACTTTTTGACCTGAAAACATATTGCCAAACTACAGTAATCAAAACAGTATATTACTGGCATAAAGACAGACTCATAGACCAATGTAAAAGAATAAAGAGCCCAGAAATAAAGCCACCTATATATAGTCAAATGATCTTTGGCAAGGATGCCAAGACTACACAATGCACAAAGATTGTCCCTTCAACAAACGTGTTGGTAAAACTAGATATTCAAATACAAAAGAAATGCATTGGACTCTAATCTTATACCACATACAAAAATCAACACAAAATAGATTGAAATTTAAGCAAAAGACCTAAAACTATGAAATTTCTAGAAGAAAACATAGAGGGAAAGCTTCATGACATTAGTTTTGGCAATAATTCCTTGGATATGACACCGAACATGCAGTCAACAACAGCAAAAATATAAAAATGGGATTACATCAAACAAAAAACTTTTATGCATCAAGGGAAAGAACAGAATGAAAAAGGAACCTATGGGATGGGAGAGAATGGTTTCAAATCATATATCTAATAAAAAGTTAATATACAAAATATATAAGGAACTCCAACAACTCAGTAACAAAAACAACAACAAATAACCTGATTTAAAAATTGAGCGAAGGACTTGAATAGACATCTCTTCAAAGAAGATATACAAATGGCAAATGGACGACAGGTCTGTGAAAAGTTACTCAGCATCACTAATCAGCAACAAAATGCAAATCAAAATTACAATGAGATATAATCTGTTAGGATGCTATTATCAAAAAGACAAGAGATAACGAATGTTTTTGCAGATGTGAAGAAATTGGGAACTTTGTGCACTATTGGGGGGAATGTAAAATGGTGCAGCCGCTATGGAAAATAGTATGGAGATTCCTCCCAAAATTACAAATAGAACTGTCATAAGACCCAGTCATCCCACTTCTGGGTATTTATCTAAAAGAACTGAAAATAGGAGATAGTTGTACTCCCATGTTCATGGAAGCATTATTCACAATAGTTAAGAGGTAGAAACAACCTAAATGCCCATCAATGAATGAATAGATAGAGTAAGTGTATTATATACATAAACTGGGATATTGTTTGACTTCAAAAAAGAAGGAAATCCTGTCGTAAGCTACAATTCGGATGAATCTTGAGGACATGATGCTAATTGAAATAAACTAGTTACAGAAGGATAGTATGGCACGCCTCTACTTATATGAGATATCTAAGGTAATCAAAACCACAGAAGCAGAAAGTAGAATGGTGGTTGCTAGGGCTTGTGGGGAGGGGGAAACGGAGAGTTGCTGTGCAATGAATATAGAGTTTCAGTCATGCAAGATGAAAACGTTCTAGAGACCTGCAGTACAGCAATGAACATATGGTTAGCAATACTGTACTGTGCACTTAAAAATTTGTTAATCAGATAGATTTAATGGTATGTGTTTTTTCCCATAATGAAAAAAGTAAACAGCATATAATAGTGTCAAAACAATAAATTACTTAGGAAAATATTAAACAAAAAATGTGGAAAACCTCTATACTGAAAACTATAAAAGAAAGCTAAGAGAAATTAAAGTAGACCTTAAGAAATGGAGATAGATACTATGTGTATGTATTGGAAGGTTCAATAGTGTTGGGATGTCAATTCTTCCCAAATTTATCTAGATAGTCAAAACAATTCTGGTTAAAATTCTATCGCTAATTTGAAAGAATGTCAATATATACTGTTAAGTGTACAGTGCAATGGGCATACAATTTTTTGTGTGTTTATATTTAAATATTAAAAATATATTCAAAACTCAGGAATGATACAAATAAAACATATCTGTGGGAACCAGTAGCACAGGATATAGCAATGGGAGTAGAACATTGTACTATTATTTCTTTTCCTAATTTTAAATTTTTGATACATTTGAATACATTATTCGAAAATTAAATTAGAATGCTAATCATATTTATAATTATAGAAATACTAATTGTATCTCAACAAGAATACTAGTCAGAGAAAAATGGGCCTAAGTATTGCTCTATCAAGGAATTAAGCGATGGTTTAAGTTGTAAAAGACGGTGTAAATTTAGCGGAAAAAATTACTTAGGAGTTCCTTTCTTTCAGTGGTATCAGAATTGTATTGAGTTAAGAAATGTGTATTCCTTCAAATTCAATTGGAGAAAATAAAATTTGAGAATAACATTATGTCAGTCAGTAAAGCAGGAAGGATACATAATTTCAAACTTGGTTAGAGAAAGGAACTGCATTAGAAAGCTTCATCTTGGCATCTTGAGAAACACTCAGGAGTCAGGAGAGTACGCTTTCAGAATGAGTGGAGGAAAAGTAAATCTAGGAAAAACAAAGGAAGAGCAACTGCACGTGTAGGCGTGTCAAAACAACCAAACAACTCAGGGCAGAAAGAAGTAGACAACCTCTGTTCTGGATGTTAATTCTCAGTAGAACAAATCTGTATTGTGTCTGTCTAAGCTGTAGTCCATCAGGGTAACTAAGTTTCTGTCTTGTTGTCTATTATTTCTCTTGGAAGAGAGATTATTGCTAATTTATTTTCTGAAATCCTAAAGCTTCCCTGTCCAATATATTGTTACTAATTATATGTGGCTATTTAAATTAATTAAAATGAAATCAAATAAAAAATTCGTTTCCTCACTTGCACTAGACACATTTCAAGTGCTCAAGAACCCCATGTGGCTGGTGGCTATTGCATTGGACAGCACAAACACAGAATATTTCCATCAGTGCAGAAAGGCCTATTGCAATCTAGTTATTCTAAAAGATCAGTCCTATACATAAAATTAAAATAGTCAGGTCATGTTGACATTATTAAACAACTTCTATGTCACCTGAAGCCCTCTTTCCCTCCAGCAAGTACCTTCATATATTTCCTAAGTGAATGACCAATGCCAACGTATTTGAGGTTTTCTTCACTCTACTCTAACTTTGAGCGCTCATTAAAATGACGTGGGAAGATTGAAAAACAAATCCCAACTCTGGTTTATCTGTGGAGATTGCTCTGGCATAGGGCCCAGGCACTGGAGTTTGTGAAAATCTCCTCGCATGACTTACTGTGCAGCCAGGACTAAAAGGCATTTTCAGAGATGCACGTAGGTCCCATCTCAGACTTCCTGCACATGAAAATCTGGGATGAGGCCCGGCTGTCTCTGTTTTTCTTCACGAGCTCTCCAGGTGATTCTGATGCTCACTAATTCTGGAGAATCGTTGCTTTTCTACTTCTCTTTCTATCTGAAAACGTTTGTGTTTTTTACTTTCTCTTCAACATTTACACCTGACTTTGAGACAACAATGTCCTCCATACGTGTCCATAAATCTCATTCAGCTGTCTTTTAAATCATACCTTCTACCCACCTCCACAATCCATTTTTAAAAACCCCACTTAGGCCAAATGACTTTTATTTTGTTTTTTCTATTATTTGATGATTTAAAAAATATATGTATATTTTATATTATCCAATAATTTTATATTACCCAATAATGTATGTTTCCAGGTGAAATATTCTAGTTTATGTGAGAATATCCCTGTGGGTCTTGAAGTTAATTTTTTATATTGAGGCTTTTTCAATGTTAAACTGCTACATATGATAAAATAAATGTCATGGTAGCCTTAGTTTAAATATATGTTTTAATATATAATATATATGTACAAACACATCCAGTAAATTTTTTGAAAAAGTCAAACAATAGAAGAAGTTTTATAGAAGAAAATATATATTGAGTGAAACTTCATAACCTGAAGAAAAATACTCTCAACGTATTGGCAAGCACTTTCATACATCTAACTGTGTAGAAATACACATATAGTATTTAAAGAAATGGTACTGCATTATGTTTCAACCTTTTGAATCTTAAAGACTTTTCCAATTTGTTTTACAGTTTTGTTCTTTTTATTATTATTTATTTGCTACTGTTTGCTTATCTATGATCCCTTAAGGAACCAATATTATTGGCCTGGTTTAAAGGTATGGAATCACTTTTTCTTTATTCATTATCATACAAATAAATACATACAAAATCTGTAAGGTTTTTATTGTTGTTTTAAATAAATAGTGTTATATAAACATGTCTAGAATTAATTAATTAATTAATTAATATTTTTCTAATTTAAAAATGCATTGAGACATCTCTTTAAATAAAAATAGCATACATTTAACTCATTCTATTCATGGCTGTTACATATATTCCTAGGGACAGACATCTCAATTATTCTCTAATTGGTAATCATTCAGATGGTTTCAAAACTAATAAATAGTTTTATTATAATCCTTACAATTGATGCCTTTATTCTATGGCATATATTCTCAAACCTGAAAATGTAGAATGAAATGTTTATGAATTTTCATTTTAAAAGATAATACTTTATGGCTTTCCCAAAAGGCTAAAAAAATAGCGTTTACACAAGGGACAACATATGGGTGCCATCTTTAGCACATCTCTAATAACACTCGGAATTGCCAATCCTTGAGTTTTGACAGTGTGACGGGTGGGAAGTGATATTTCCTAATTACCTTACTTGTATTTTCCTAAACTCTGAAGAAGGTTTAGCATGGTTTCATTAAGTGTTAGCACTTTCTTCCTTTAACTTGCCTATTCATATTCTTTTCTTATTTTAAAAAATATTTTTATCTTATTTTTTAGAAATTCTACATTTATTACAGATTTTACAATTTTGCCATACATATATTTAATATATTATAATTTATATTTTCTTTTGGTTTTCTGATATCTTTTGCCAAGCAATTTTTATCTTTATGGAGTCAGCTATGGCCTTCTTTTTCATAATAGTGTCTTTGATTTCACTTTACTAAAACTGATGCATGCAGTCATTCAGATTAACCTTTGTAGTCTCCAAAATTATATTCTATTTTTTAAAACTTTATTTTTTATCAGATTTATCAATCAGATTTAATATATATTGAGCTATGAAGAACAATTACATTTAAACGTTTAATCTACTTGAAATTCATATTTATTTACAGTGAAGATAGGGTTCTGGGCTTATTGTCTTCCTTGATGGCTAGTTATTTATGCCAGGATAACATAATAAATTAATTATTTTCCTAATTAAATGAAATGACCTTGTTGCTATATACTGCATTTTCATATATACTAAAACATAATTTTGAACTTCAACCTTCATTGATATACTTTTTCTAAGTCAGTTATTACATTTACTTAATTAAAGAAACTTTATTATCTGGTTGGCAAATCCTCATCCCCAATTATTTTTGTTATTGTTCCAAATTTTACTCTCATTCATTTATGTGTCCATATGAACTTTAATATTATTTAATCTTCCTCACTCTGGAACAGCCATTAAAATTTTATTAAATTATATATTAATTTTGAGAGTGTTGCAATCCAATAATATGTCATATCTTTTAGTTCTAATTTTATATTCTTCACTGATATTTTATGGTCACCATTCAAGTCCTTTTCTTATTAAATTTATCTTAAATATCTCTTAGATACTATTACATTGTATATGATATAATCTTTACTAACGCCATTGTTAAGTATTATTGGAAAAGGATTTGGTGAAAATTTTCTTTAGTATATATTTATCTTATATTTAGCCATTTTAACAAGTGCTTTTATTTCCAATCAATTTTTCTTTCTTAACAATAACATTTTTGATTCTTTTTAGGAATAATTTATATCATCAACAAGAATATATTTGTTCAATTTTTCTAACATGTATACGTATATTTCTTTTCTTCTTTTCTTGAATTTACAAGTGTGACAAACAAAAATGGTAATGGAAGACAATACACTCTTAGTCTTGATTTTTTCTTTTTGGTGAAAGAGATTGGCCCTACGCTAACATCAGTTCCCAATCTTCCTCTTTTTGCTTGAGGAAGATTGTCTCTGGGCTGACATCTGTGCCAATCCTCCTCTATTTTGTATGTAGGATGTTGCCACAGCATGGCTTGATGACTGATCTGTAGGTCTGTGCCCAGGATTTGAACACATGAATCTACAGGCCGCCAAAGCAGAGCATGCACACTTAACCACTATTCCAACAGGTTGGCCCCTTGCTCTTGATTTTTAATGGGAATGGCTTTACTATTTTTCCATTTAAAGTGATATCTGCTCTTGTCCTTTGTCAGCAGTTACTGTCCATTGATATCTGTTTTACTTACATTCTTTTTTTGCTTAAAGCTGATATTGACATAATTATATTGTTTAATTTAATCTGTTGATTGAATGAATTATAATGAAGGGCCATCATTACATTTGTGGGGGAAGAAAATAATTTTCTCTCTATCCTTCTAGGTTCTTGGCTGAAACATTTCTGTAATAAAAAAGACTGACTGACAGGAGAAAAATGGAAGTTTAATTGCATGTATACCTCCTGTGGGGGATCACAATGGGCCAATCCAAAATCTTTCTCTTCTGTATGAGAATTATTTTGGGATGGCTACTGTTAGAAACTGCAGACACGGGAGATGCTCTGAAAAGTGGAATTTCCCCTTTGTAACAGACATTTACCTTTGTAAGGTAAATCACCATCTGTAAAGATATCTCCCTCTCTGTACCAGAAAGAAGAGGGTATAATGTTATCTCTAGAAACTCTTATCAATGCAAAAAACAAGGGCTTAAATCTGCATGATAATTTTATTCTTGTTTACTGTGCTTTTCTGGTAGTTTCCCACAACTGACTCCCTCCACCTCCAACATCCTCCTTTGTCTTTAGCTGAAGATGGTATTTAAGATGAGATCCTCTGCCATTTTGGTGAGTTGCTCAGTTTTTCATGTTTCTTTCATGTACACATGTTTTAAAGCTATGTTTGATTTTCTCCTGTTAACCTGCCTTTGTAATTACTTGATTAGTTGTAAGAACCTTACGGGAATCAGGGGAAGTCTCCCACTTCCTCTACACTCCTCTATACTTGGGAGAGGCCCAGAAAAACTGAGTAACTTGCCAAAATGTCTGAAGTCAACACCTTAAATACCACCTTCAGCTAAAGACAAAAGATGTCAGAGGTGGAGGAGTTGGTTATGGGAGGTGACCAGGGAAAGCACAGTGGACAAGGGTAAGTTTTTTATGCAGATTTAAGTCATTGCCTTCTGCATCACAAAGAGTTTCCAGAGATTTAGAGTCATCCTTTATTCCTGGTACAGAGAGGGAGATACCCTTACAAATGGAGATTTCCTTTATAAATTTAAATATTTCTTATAAAAGGGTAACTTTTACTCATTTTCAAAGCTTCACCTTTGTCTGCAGTTTCAAAAAATAACCAGCCAAAGATAATCCTTATGCCAAAGAGAAAAAAATGGTGTGGCAAATTCTATTGCACTTCAATCTCTAGACTCATGTTTTTATACAAGTTCCACAAACATAATGAAAAAAAGAGGATATTCTTTGTTTTCAGGAGATTTTATATGTGTATATATGCATATATATGTCACATGTTTTTGAGTTTCTTTGTTGTATAATTATATTAGTTTGACATTATTGGTTGTATACTGTCTAGATTTTTTTCATTTTAACAGAGTTGTATTGAAATCTTCCAATATCATCACGTTCAAGTTCATGTAATCTCCTTGTTAAGAGTGGCAATAGCTATTTTATTTGTCTCTCAAAATTCAATATGTCCTCCTTCAAACATTTGTTATACTACTGAGATATTGTGATTTATAAGAAATATATATACAGTCATTCAGATGACCGTAATATACTACTCATATATATTTGGTCTTCATCCACAATTCCTGGCTCACATCTTCCAAAACCCTTGGAATTTCCTTAGTGACAAGAGCAATAGAAGGTACCAACACCACTAGATACAGAGAAGGCATTTAGCCATATCTGAAATTCATTTATGATAAAAACTCTCAATAAAAAAGATATATAAGGAAAGTACCTCAACATAATAAATGCCATATATGACAAATCCACAGCAAACATCATACTCAATGGAGAAAAACTGAAAGCTACTCTTCTGATAACAGGAACAAGACAAAGATGCCCACTCTTACCACTCTTATTTAACATAGTACTGGAAGTGTGAACCAGAGCAATTAGGCAAGAAAAATAAATAAATTGGATCCAAATTGAAAAAGAAGTAGTGAAACTCTCATTGTTTACAGATGACATGATTCTATATATAGAAAACCCTAAAGAATCCACCAAAACACTATTAGAAATAATCAACAAATGCCGCAAATTTGCAGGATACAAAATCAAGGTAGAAAAAGTTGCATTTCTGCAAACTAATAATGAGCTAGCAGAAAATGAAGTCAAGAATACAATCCCATTTACAATTGCAACAAAAAGAATAAAATACCTAGGAATTAATTTAACCAAGGAGGTGAAAGACCTGTACACTGACAACTATGAGACGTTATTGAAAGAAACTGAAGAAAACTTAAAGAAATGGAAAGATATTCCATGCTCGTGGATTGGAAGAATAAAGATAGTTAAAATGCTCATATTACCTAAAGCAATTTACAGATTCAATGCAATCCCAATCAGAATCCCATTGATATTCTTCATGGAAATAGAACAAAGAATCCTAAAATTTATATGGAATAACAAAAGGCCCCAAACAGCCAAAACAATCCTCGGAGAAAAGAACAAAGTTGGAGATATCACACTGTCCGAATTCAAACTATACTAGAAAGCTATAGTAATCAAAACGGCATGGTACTCACAGAAAAATAGACACACAAATCAATGGAACAGAGTTGAGAACCCAGAAATAAAACCACACATCTATGGACAGCTGATCTTTGACAAAGGAGCCAAGAAAATATGATGGAAAAAGGAAAATCTCTTATATAAATGTTGTTGAGAAAACTGGACAGCCACATGCAAAAGAATGAATGTAGACCAGTGTCTTACACCATACACAAAAATTAACTCAAAATGGGTTAAAGACTTAAGTGTAAGACATGAAACCATAAAACCCCTTGAGGAAAATATAGGGGGTACACTCTGACATTGGTCTGACGAGAGATTTTCACATATTGAGTTATATGGGATAGGCATTGGAGATCAAAACTGATTCAGCTTGAACTAAAAAGCCTGATTTATGCACATATGCTTAACCATTAAAGTAAAGACTGCACTATCTTAAGATAAACATGGATACTTCCCTTTCTATTCCCTATTGGTAAGGCCCAGATTATTAGTCTCTTTCCTGACATCAGGGTCATTTTGACCTGCTAATTTGCAACTCAACACCCTTTGAAATTTTGATGAAAATATATCCTGGGTGTGTATAATGTATGTTATTTGCTCTAAAAAGATATAAGACTGTACTGAAAACCATGCTTCTCTGGAACACTTTCTAATTTCCCGGGTTATAATCCTCACTCTGGCTCAAGTAAAACTCACCTTATTTCTCTTCTCTATAGGATGATTATTGATTATTTTGCATCAATAAGTCTTAATAGTATCTTTTTGAATATCATGTCTACTCAGGCAAGGAAAACAAAAGAATAGATAAGCAAAGGGGACTACATCAGATTACAAAGCTTCTGTACAGCAAAGGAAACAATCAACAAAATGAAAAGACAACCCACTAACTGGAAGAAAATATTTGCAAATCACATATCTGACAAGGATATTTAATTTCCAAAATATGAAGAACTCATACAACTCAACAACAAAAAAGTGAAGAAGCCAATCAAAAAATGGGCGGAGGCTATGAATGAACAGATATTTTTCCAAAGAAGATATACGGATGACCAACAGGCACATGAAAAGGTGTTCAAAATCATGAATTACTAGGGAAATGCAAACCAAAGCTACAAGGAAATATCACCTGACATTTGTCAAAAAGTCTATTTTTAGCAAGAAAATAAACCACAGGTTTTGGAGAGGATGTGGAGGAAAGGGAATCCTCATACATTGCTGGTAGGAATGCAAACTGGTGCATTCACTGTGGAAAACAGTAGAGAGATTTCCCTAAAAATTGAAAATAAAAATAACATTTGACCCAGGTATTCCACTTCTGGGTATTTACTCAAAGAACATGTAAAACCTAATTGGAAAAGTTACATGCACCCCTATGTTCATCACAGCGTTATTCACAATAGCCAAAACTTGGAAGAGATCCTAGAGCCCATCAATTGATGAATGGATAAAGAAGATGTGGCATTGTGTGTGTGACATACACACAATGGAATATCACTCCACCATAAAGAGACAATATTGTGCCATTTGTGACAATATGGATGAACTTTGAGGGTATTAAGCTAAGCAAAATATGTCATACACAGAAAGACAAATACTGTATCATTTCACTGATATGTGGAAGATAAACAAAGACATAGATAAGGAGAACAGATTAGCATGTATCAGAGTTGAGAAGGGGATGGGGGGAGGCAAAAAGGGATAAAGGGACACATATGTATGGTAATGGATAAAAACTAGACTATTGGTGGTGAGCACAGTACAATTTATACAGAAACTGAAATATAATAATGTACACCTGAAGTTTACATAATGTTATAAGCCAATATTATCTCAAAAAAAAAGAGCAATGGTAGCATCTTCTGTTACAATATTTGGACCCTGGTCCTCAGTTCCCGAAAAATGCTTGAGGACCATAAAAGTGAAATGGGTGTTTTGTTATTCATAACAAGACCCTTTCCACCGCAACTAGGTTTATATAAAGGAAGGTGACTTTTGGAAAGCACGTAGGGATGCCGGCTGGTTGCCACAGGAATCAAACATGAATAGAGGGTTGGAACTTCCAGTCCCACCCCTCAATTTCCCAGGCGAGGAGAGGGGCTAGAGGTTGAATCAATCACCAATGGCTAATGAGTTAATCAATCATGCCTATGTAACAAGCCTCCATAAAACCCAAAGGAGGGGGTTCAAAGAGCTTCTGGGTTGGAGAAACAGAACACTTCCATGTGCCACCACGCTGGGCCCCAAGCTCCATCAAGACAGAAACTCCTCTGGGACTTCACTCTATGTATCTCTTCAGTTGGTTATCCTTTGTAATAAACTGGTAATCGAGCGAGCAAATGGGTTTCCTGAGTTCTATGAGCCATTCTAGCAAATTAATTGAAGCCAAGGAGGGTGTTGTGAGAACCTCTGATTTATAGCCAGTCTGTCAGAAGCACACATAACAATGTAGGCTTGCAGTTGGCATCTGAAGTGAAGGGTGGTCTTGGCAGACTGAGCCCTTAACCTGTGGAATCCGATGTTATTTCCGATTAGGTAGTGTGAGAACCGAGCTGAATTCTCAGATACCACACTGGTGTCTGAGAATTGCTTTTTGGTGTGTGGAAACATCCACACACATGGAATTGGGTTCAGGAGCCCAAAAGAACTACTGTCTGACCTACTTTCCTAAAAATCACCTTCTTAAATTACACTCGGTAATTAAAAACAAAATCCTTTAAAATCAGGATATTGTTTATTGTATCTATAGCAACATCTTAGCATTCAAAGTGCTTCTAATTCTTGCAAGTCTTTGTCTGAATTTAGCCTCCTTGTAACCCCTCCACAGATACAAACACTGTCTTCGCCTCTGCATCATCAGTCACACATGTGCTTTTGCCTGAACTACCCAGCTTTGAGCTGCCAATTATAATGCTTCTGCCAATAACCTTCTGAAAACTGCCTCCAACGTAATGCTTTTCTAAATGCTGCCTATGTCAAAGTGCATGAGTTCTGGGAATTCTTTATAATATTTTCTTTTAGTTTTTCTTTCCATTTTAATGACAACCTAAGGAAAATACTATAAGGATATAATCCAAAATAACCATGTTATAATTGAGTATTGCCACAGAATTTTGGCATCTGTATTTGCCTATTTAATATCAATTGTTCTCCCAGAATATTAACATTTTTGGCACTCGTCGGTTTCTATGAATATAAAATTATAATAATCTTTCTACCTGATTTTATACTCAATTTTGTATTTTATAAGGCAAAGATTTCATTTTTCAGGGGTAATTCACAATTTGAAAATGTTTATGTAGAATAAAATTTAGTGTCTTGGGTTATTGTTTTAGTGAAACTTTGCCTAAACATCATGTAAATAAACAGAAAGGTAGTCTGAAACTAATGACAGGAACTAAGAACAAAACAAGCATATGAAAGTCAGTTTACTCCAAGTGATGGTCAAACAATGTAACATGGAGGTTGGTTTCACGGTTGTTTAACTAGATTACACTGATAATAAATTACATTGTGGATATGATCCATTATTTAGACACAATTAACTACACACACACACAATCACACACACAGAATTACTCTATAAATCTCCTTTTTTGTACTTCCCATACTGCAGTTTATCAGCAGTAAGTATTAAATTAGGGAATTTTGTTTGCCTGGGAGGCTGGTGTGTTCAGAGTATAAGATTTATTTCCTTCCAGAGGCGGGAGTTGAGGTACCGAGTTTTGTTTCTTCTCCATGTGGGGCAGGAGCTGGAGTACAGAGGAAGATGGGAATGATAATTCTCTTTACTTTCCAAAATATGACAGCTCATTGTCTTAGTCACAATTTAGATAATCAGATTGAACATATATTGAGTTATCAAGAGCAGCAATTATATTTTAGTAAATGACTGAAGATAACATTTCATCTTGAAGATGAAAAATGTCTAATTTAGAAGATGAATCTGTCATAGAGGCTGAGGGTCAACAAACCAGAGATCTGATAGGCATACAAAGAGACTGTCTTCTAGACAGAGCCCCGTACTAGAAAAGCATCATCCTTCTGTAGTTGCCATGATAACCAGGAGGAGAAACGCTATGCTAACTCAAACTGTGGCTTTGATCACTTGATACATGAAGAATCTAGACTGGATAGTAGTTTAGTAACTGAGGGAAAGAGTGATTGTTCCAAAGCATTATTCAGAGTCAAACGCAATTTGAGCATCAGTTGGCATATGTGTGTTTGACTATATATATACACACACATATAAATACATATGCATATATGTGTATAATGTATGCATGTAAAGAATGTGTGTGCGTGTGTAAACCAGTCATAGCAGATTGCCCATCCTAAGATTTTGAATTTCTTAAATATTTATCTGTGCATAATTTATTGCATTTATTTATCAAATTTTGGTATTAGGTAGATCTTTACATATGCTTTGGGGCAGAGGTTCACAACCTTGGCACCTTGATATTTCAGACCATGTAAATCTTTGTTGTGGGGATGGGGCCTTCTGCGCAATGTAAGATATTTAGCAGCATCCCTGGCATGTACCCCTAGATACCGGCAGTAGCCAACTTCCTAGTTGTCACGACTAAATATTTCTCCAGACATTGCCAAATTTTCCCTGGGGAGCAAAATGCCCCCACTTAAGAACAATTGCTTAGAGGAAGTGTTCCAATACAGAAAACTTGTAGAGACTCTGACTCAGCACACACGTTTTGTAAATACGTAGTTTAATTTCAATTTTATATATTTCCATAGTCTTTAAATATCATATGGTTTCTTCTATGACCAGAGTCAAACTTGAGAAGTATGATGATTTATTTAACTAAGTCTATATAAAAGGATAAAGTCAAAGATATTACCATATTCTTCTACTTTGAAAATTCTACTTCAATCCGTGGGAAGTCTGTAATGATTGTGCAGTTATTAATTATTTCCAAATAAGGGTGTAAAACACATAACTATAAACTCCACACTCTGTATTTGAATTTTAAACGCTAGAGACATCTCCACCTTACTTAAAATTACTTCTATACTCAAAGGAATTGTTAGCTAAGAACATGAACTTAAAAATGTTTTAAAATCAATGCTTGTCCAATTTTGAAAACCTGTTGGAATCTTGTAGTACTTTGACACTTTATGCATTAATTCCTTCTAAAACATTGTATTGCTTTTTTAGAAGTTTCCAGGACACATTGAAAGAGAATTAAATTATCAAGTAAAATTACAGCTCATTCTTATATTTACATTTAATTTGAAAGAAGCTAATTTATTTGGGGGGGGCGGCCAAGAGAACTATGCATCACACTAATGCACACTCAGTTAAAAATTTGCCCTTCATACTGTGACTGGACATTGTCAAGCTCACTTTGTCGTGACTTTATCTGCTGGAGAGGAAAATGGAAATATGCATGCTCCATATTTGTCTCTGCTTAGAACATATTTTCTGTTTTACATTTATGTGTGAGCAGCAAAACAAAAAATCATCTGCTAAAAAGCATAACCTCCATAATAATCACTTCCAAAATATGCTGAACTGATCCTCATATGTCTGCCCAGATGGTGAAGTGGTGAAATGGAACCGAGAACACCCTGAGGCAGTTGTTACTGTAATCTCCGGGGGATTTCAACAGGAAGCATACCTGCCCTCAGTACATGTCAACGTGAGAGTCAAAGAGAGATTTTCAATAGATCGCCTGACAAGTAGGATAGTAAATTTTTTCCGTGTATCTACTCTTCTGTTCAAACAAAACTCGAGTTTTACTGGTATGGAAATATAAATGTGCAACCTGACCTTGCTTAAGGACTAAATTATCAACAACATTTACTGCAACTTTGCCCTGAGCTGCTTCTAACTTTTCAAATTCCTATAAATTCTGTTCTAATGCACTTAAATACAAAATCCGGGCTGGAAAAGAAGCATGCCAGGAAAAGAATGGAACTTTATAGGATAATCAAGAAGATAAACTTCATTTCCGTTTGCTAAGAAGTGAGTAATAATTAAAAGAAGCAAGACCTCAAGAACCTTTGATGTTTAAAAACAATGTGATGAGTGTCATTTTAATACAGATGATGACATTTGGAAGTTATTCCCTGGATAATTTTCTGGCCAAGGCCATTATATAGCTCCAAGCACAACCAATTAAAATGTGGGAAAGGAATCAAAAGGATATAAACTATCTTGTGAAAACAGTCACTGGGAATTCATACTTTAAAACGGGACTTAAAAAAAAATTAAAACAAACTCTTCTTTAAGAAGCCTGTTTGCATTTGCTATCTCTATTATAATGGGAAAAGACCCATTTAAGGAAGATGGAGAGTATCTTCACACACCCACACACATACCCACCCACACACACACACACACTCATGGAATATACATATGGAAAGAGATGGAGAGGGAGAGAGAGAATCAAAGTCTTTTTTTGCTGCTGTTGTTATTTTTTGTTTTTTGGTGAGGAAGATTGGCCCCAAGCTAACACGTGTGCCAATCTTCCTCTACTTTGTATGTGGGACGCCACCACAGCATGGCTTGATGAGTGGTGTGTAGGTCTGCACCCAGGATCAGAACCAGCGAATCCCAGGCCACTGAAGCAGAGTCCTTGAACTTCACTGCTATGCCACCAGGATGGACCCAAGAGAGAGAATCAAATTCTTAATCAAAGAGTCCTATTCTACCATTCTTTTGAACAACACCTAATGGTTACTATTGATTTATTTAAAGATACATATAATTTGTGGAGTTTTCTAAAAAAAATAACAATGACTCTGTGAGGTCCTAAATATCTTAGATACATGGATTTCTTAGAAACAGAAAAAAACAAAGAAACACTTCTGTTAATAAAAGCACTAAATCTAATGAAATAAAGTTACTCTTTACTCTGTCAGTTAAGTGCAGCATATGTGTGGCATATAGTATTTTTTAAAACTTTCCATTGTCAAAGTACATCACAACCTTTAGTAATTAAAACACCATTTTCCACAGGAACCAGTCTCAAACGATGGTCGAGCATAATTCAGCATCCAAAACCTACATTCAATATAACTAGACTTATCACCATATATGTCCTAAAGGACAATCTGCAGATAAACGTAAGTACAGCAATTCTTACAATCCCTTCAAATTTTACCCCTCTTCAAGTATCTTTAAACACCTCTGCTCTTTAAAGCTCCTCTGCTGTTTCTGTACACTTTTTATTGCGAACTTTGAATACCTGTGATGTTTTCTTTTCATTATTATCCCTTATATTACTTCTCTATTATTTTTTTTCCAGCAGATCAAAATCTGGTTTGGCAAGAAAGAACCTTACTGAAGAGAAGAAATGAATGGGTTAGCACAGAAACCTCCTTCAGTGGATAATGGAAGAGAAAACAGTAGGAACAATGTTAATATAACTTTATCCAATGTTAGGTAACACTGTATTTGAATGTGACACTGTATTTGCTTTAGAATAATGCAGAATTAGCCTAGAAACAAAATACAAAGATTAAGTTAATAATAGAAATTTTAGAAGGGTGTTCATTTAGTCAGTAGACATTTATTCCATGTAAGTAAACACTTTAAAATACAGAAAGTACAAATGGCTGAAAAAAGGGTCTATGTTTAGTGAAAAAAAAAATGGTTCAAGGTTAAATAGTGTTTTAAAAAAACATTATATGGAATTAGACGCTATTATTCAAAACCTGACTTCTCCACGTGCTGTGTGTATGAGGATGCATAACTAAGCTCCAGTGTCTTCCTCTGTAAATTGAGGTTAATACCTTCGAGTGGCATCATCCTGTGAACTTTCTGTGGTGATGGAAATGTTCTCTGTCAGCCCTGTCTGACACAGTAGCCAGTAGGTACGTGCGATCATTGAGCGCTTTAGATGCGGCTAGTGCTGCTGAAGAACTGAATTCTTAACTTTAATTACTTAAATTTATATAGTCATATGTGGTTGGCGACTATCATATTGTTTAGCATAGCCTTAGAGAATTTATTGATATTATTAGCAAACTATATCCATTCATTAAAATAATATCTCATTTCTTCATAAAACTGGAAAAGATTAAAAAAGTAATATTTAATGTTGATTGGGCTTTGGTAAGAAGATCTTTCTAATAAAATTATTATTAATTAATTACTATTATTATTCTGTATTAGAAAGAAAATTAGTAATATATACCACAAGTCTTAAGATGCTAATAATTTTTGACTTTACAATTTCATTTCAAAATATAACCTAAGAAAATAATTTTCAGACTAAGGCTTTTGTACAACTAATATTCATTTTAGGGGAGAGGTTGACCACTTGCTGTAAGTACTCATTAATCATTTCATATGCTAAGTATGAGACAATATGAACAACAATTAAAAATTAAATTAAGGGGGGCCGGCTCCGTGGCCGAGTGGTTAAGTTCACATGCTCCGCTGCGGCGGCCCAGGGTTCGGATCCTGGGCGCAGACATGGTACCGCTGGTCAGGCCACGTTGAGGCGGCGTCCCACGTGCCACAACTGGAAGGACCTGCAACTAAGATATACAACTGTGTACAGGGGGGTTTGGGGAGATAAAGCAGAAAAAAAAAAAAAAAAAGATTGGCAACAGTTGTTAGCCCAGATGCCAATATTAAAAAAAAAAATTAAATTAAGCACCTATTAAGTTGGCAAGATGGATGCAAATTGTAGAATAGTGAAAAATAACAACAAGAAAAACAGCAATACACTGGAAGCCTGCGGAAAGACATCCAGTTCTCGTCTCAGGTGGTTGTATGTCTTGGCAAAATCAAATGATTGCTCTGGGTCTTGCTTTCTCATTTGTAAACATGAATGGTAAATAATCTATAAAAGGCATTCCCCTTCTATGATTCTATGTCTCTTGTTTTTCATTCAAAGACCCAGAAACAAATTAAAAAAAAATGGTCTTGTTCTCTGCTACAGTTGTATTTAATGGGCCTTGGATCTTTGGAGAATTAATATCCATCCTGAGGCAAAAATGGTTTTAAGTAGGTTTAATTTGTCAAATACGCTTTGAGAGTGCTGTTGTTGCGCATGATCAAAGAGACGGCGAGAACTCTTGGACTCATCTTGCAGTCACATACAAGGGAGACTCCTTGGAGTGGAACATCTTCAATGAGGGCTCCAAGCACACACAACAGTCAAGAGAGAAATGAGCTGGGCAACAGACCAGAGAAAATATTAACTGTGGTGAGAACTTGGCTATTTCTATAAGGCTTAGCAAGCAAGATAAAGTCTAAGAGCAAGGCTGTGCATTTTGATTTTATCCATCTGAATTATGGTGATAAGCTGGAAAGAAAAGCCTCAGATTCTCTGTTTAGGATGCTGGTGAGGTGAACTTGCATGTAGAAGTATTTCTGATCCGATCACTGCATTTATTTATATATTTATATATATATATATATATATATATACTTATGTATGTAGATAATACACACACATATACGTATAAAACTAACCATTAGATTTAAACCTAGGTTACAAAGAATGTGATGTTATTAATGAACTATGAACTATGAATATGAGAAGGAAGAGGGAACATTTAATTTGTGGTCTTTAGAATCTGTAGTCTCATGAGATAGCTAAGGGAAAGGAAAATTTGAAGCTTTAGCAGGAAGTCAGATTGAGAGAGATTCTTTTGATAAGCATCATGCAGGTTCCCTGGGATCAAAACTCTAGTCATCAATGAGGTTAACATTTTTCTTACCCTCACAATCCAAGTTGTTAAGAAATTTTGTTCTATAAACACATTTAAATCAGCAGGAGCCATCCAGGTACTAAGGCAACTGTGTCTAAAAATATCAAACCTAAGATACTTTCATTCCACCTGTGGCAGTTGCCCCGTGTCCTCTACTCCTGTGTCGTGTCTGACTGCCTTCTGGTTTAGTTCTGGTCAGAACCTGAGCCTTGGATTTGTGGCACATTTGACCTCACTTCTATCCTTTTCTCTCGTCCAAAGAATTGGATTTTGAGTCTCTCTGTTCAGCTGCATCATATCTGTTCTCTAGATATTTCTGACTTAAACTCATTATTAGATCGCTCTTTATTAGCTACTTAAAGTGGGATCATCTACCTCCATTGTCCTTCATCATCCAAAATTCTGTCCATGACACTTGCATTGGGTGTCACCACTCAAAGTAATTCCCCCTTTGCTGGAAAAGTTTTCAATACACATAAGTTGCTCCAGGGGCCATATCTCTGCTCTAAGACCTGTTCCCCTGGCCATGGTTTTCAACCTAGGGAATATAACTTGGTCCAAGCTAGGCAAGTCAGAGTTTCTTTTCCAGAATTTTGAACTTGAACAGAGATGCAGAGTTTGGACCCATGAGCTCTAAGACCTTAGAAATAAGTTGCCCCTTAGGGATAGTTCCTGAGAACTCTTGTGGCTGAGGGCTCAGTGCTGCTCTGGATCCTGTCCTGGCCAAGATCTGAATGTTCTACTTTTCTTCTGTTCCCTGACTTCCCTAAGGAAACTTCCAATAACTTTATTTTGCTTCTGCCCTCCAGAGCAAGTGTCAATCATAAGAACCTTAGCAAACACAATCACACAACTGTGCGTGGTAAAAATACTCATAGGCAGGAGCAGAAGAAATATCTCTGCCTCTATCTATCTGTCTATCTGTCCGTCTGTCTATCTATGACCTGCTTTGGGGTATTTCACTTAAGCCATCTAACCCTCAATTTTCTCATTTGAAATTTGGGAAGAGCTTGGTTATTTCTTACTTATCTTACATTCTATATGAGTGCTTATTAAAAAGGCAGATTACTAAGACCCACCCCACAGGGATGTTGATTGACTAAGGAGCTAGGGGGAAATATGGCCTAGAAAACTGCATTTATTTATTTGTGTTCACTATTTTATATACACATGCATGTTTATGTATAAGTTATATATGTGTGTATCTTTATAAATACATCACAGATTGAAGCAACAATGGCCACAGAAATGTGTCACTTTCTCCCATTTGATTAGCCATGATGACATTTTGTAGAAAAGAAATTGAAAGAAAAAATATAAGATGAGAAAACTCAAGTAAAATATGACTAGGAAAAACACTCTTTGTCCACCTTATCCTATGCCTTTTAATAAAGAAAAATACTGGTTTGGCAGATTTACCTTTTACTTATGAATATAAATGGAAGAGCACAGCTCTGAATTATACATTTAATCTCAGATTATGAGAGATGTCTTATTTATAAAGATAGTTCAGACGTATGGAATGTGCACGTGCACTGACTTCCAAATAGAAGAAGCTAAACATCTTACTTCACTGTCACCTAAGTTTTATAGCCTATGGGCAATGTAAACACAATTACCATCCATTGCACTTTCTCTTGAATCTCATCATTGGAACTTTATCTGAAGGATATTCTAAAATATTTTCTCTTTTTAAAAATATAAAATAATTTTTGATTGTGCCAAATAATATTAGAGACAATTCATGTATCAGGTATTAAAAACCGTAGAAATAGAATCCTCTGCATCAGGCAGAAAGAGAACCTGGAAGAAGGCCGTTCTTGTGCCTTATCAGTCTCCCTTCCATATCTTCAGCATCACCAACCATCCTTTCAGTGACTGCCATGGGAACTGACCAGTCAACAAGAATTGTCAAAATATGAGAAATTCCCTTTCTTCGTTTTCTTACATGCTCCCATGGGACACTCAGATAGAAGCCAATTTAGTCAGTGCAGCCTCATACTGGATGTTAACTACTGACATAAAAGTGAAAGATACTCTCCCGAGTCATTCTGGCCCTCTGGATTATCTCCATTTTTAGTCTCTGTTACATAGAGCAAAATACCAGGTGTCGAATCAGTAATTTCATAGAGTTACAGAAATTTCCTCACTGTTTTCATTTTAATTAAATTGGAAAGAACTTGAAGTTTGAACATGGTGATGAGTCAGACAGTGGTAAACCTGAAGCTCAAGAGGGAAATATATTTTCAGGGCCTAAGATTAAAAACATAACAAGGCGTAATTCAATTCAACTGCCTGTGTGCTTGCTTGTCCACGGGAGAGAGGAGCCGTCATAAGCATGTTAACGCATTTTCGGTAAACTAACAATGTGAGCTTTCACATTTGGAATTTTACACGTGAGAAAAATGCAAAACAAACAACAGCGTACTTTATTTTTCCTTCATTTTGATTTGCAATGGTTTCCTGGGACTCCAAGTTGTACCTTTTATTTGTATTGAATACTGCTCTTTCTCCCTCCTCCTCCTTTCCTCTCTTTCTCCTCTCTCTTTGTGTGATAAGGCTTGTGAGAGACTCCTCACTCATATCAGAAGTTTACCTTTTAGGTGCTCTTCTCTCAACTACTTCAAATGCTAGATGTGGCATTTGCTGAGCCTCAGTCCTGACTGTTGGCAAATCCTCAAACTCCTCAGTCTCTGAAGGGCTGGCCCTGGGGCAGCTTCAGAGCTTGGATAGGTGATGGTGGCTCAGAGTGTGAAGTCAGCAGGTGTTTGCCATGCCAGCATGAGAATAACTCCCATATAAATGCTGGTCCCAAAAGGAAGTAAAATGGCTAATTTCATTGATAGGTATTTATTTTACGTGGTGCATAAATTTGTGATTACAGGGCGTTGGAAATGTACCTTGTTTTAAAACTCGATTCTACATTTTATGATGTGTGTGGCACAATTTCTGGTGCCTTTGCCTTTCCTTACTAAAGTCATCACAATCCCAGTAGCAGCACCATACTGGCTCATGAGTCCAACTAGTGGAAGAAAGCTGTGACAATTGGGAAAAAAATTAGATATTAAGTTTATATGTTTAATATCTGTCTCACTGTAGACTGTAAATAGAAATCACACCTGTCCTACCCAATGCTCCTTCTCCACTGCCCTGGCACAGTGCCTGGCACATATTAGGTGCTGGATATGTATTTTTTATTGACTGAATGAATTATATCTTATGACCGTCTTCTCCAGATATCTGCCACTGTCCTGATTCTCCTGGGATCTTATTGTCTACTTAGGACCATCTTTCACTTCTCAAAGCAGAGTTATATTTAACCAAGCTTTATAGAATGTACGGGGCTAACTATAGAGAATGTAGATGACATACAAAGGGAGGAGGAATAACATGAGCTGGATAATACATACGATTACTCCAAAAGTACATGACATGAGGTCCTTCACAGTAACCCTTCCTAATGGAGTTGGACACTTGTTCCCAAGGACAATTTACCCATCAATTTACTCTCATTTTCTTCCTAGTAAAAGTGCCTCGATGTTGTCTCCAGCTCCCATCTGGGATTCTCCAATTCTCCCTGCACCTTCACATCTTTGAATCATGTTCTCAGAAATGTAAATCCTCCATGATATAAATACTTTTAAGATCACAGGAAGAACTATTTACCTCTTCTTTGTGTGTGTGTGTGAAGAAGATTGGCCCTGAGCTAATATTTGTTGCCAATCATCCTCTTTTTTTCTTCTTCCCAAAGCCCCAGCACATAGTTATATATCCTAGTTGAGAGTCAGTCTCGCTCTTCTGTGTGGGATGGCACCACAGCATGGCTTAATGACCAGTGATTAGGTTTGTGCCCAGGATACAAACTGGTGAACCCCAGGCCACCAAAGAGGAGCCTGCAAACTTAACCATTTGGGCATGGGGCCGGTCACTTTCCTCTTCTTTTATAACAGTCTGCATTCTAGTTATGACATCTGCTTTACATTTATATAATCAGAAATCCAAGCAGAGGGAAACACTGCCTTGAATATTAATTCAAATATTCACTTCAATGAAAGGAAAAAAAATAACTTCTGGAAATTTGACAGCAGTCCTCCTACCGCCTCTGAGTTTCAATTAGAGCCAACTTGTACCTAATAATTTAAGAAGGGTTAGTATGGTGGGTGCCAATTTCTTGAATTCCAATTAAATTCATCAAAAATTGACTGAGCACCTACCGTATGCCAGATGGCGTTCTATAATGAATAAGATGCTACAAAGTAAAACACAGTTTAGAAAGAGGATAAATATGTCTAAATGTAGCTAAAATATAATGATTGCTATGTTATCATGACGAGCAAAGTGCTAGAAGAATGCAGAGGAAGGAGAAAGAGTTCTACTTTGGAATTTGAAGGGATCAAGCACAGAGACTGTGTCATTGAAGCTGGTCCTGGAAAGGAAGGAATAAAAATTTATGAAAGAAATTCTGGTAAATGTGGCAAATTGAATACATGCGTTCATGATTTTAGTCCTATCTGAAAACTTGGTAAAATTATAAGAAGAGTAGGAAATAAACATATACCTCCTCCTCCCCACCCAAAAGCATAAAGAGAATTGGAGGAGGGGCAATTGCAGATAGGGGATATCAACGTATTTTTATACCGTGAGAAGCAGTGTAGGAAACAGTAGAAAGTGAAAGTTAAGGTCAAGGACCTGCAGAGGAGGGTGCCAATGAGAACTACAGTTGTGCACTATAAGATGAGCAAAAGGTTACAGTTGTATGAGGCTAACACACCAAAAATTAGAAACCATATTTCTCTAAAGATTTTAAAAAATTACTTAACACAATTTTTTTTTATTTTTGAAGAAGATTAGCCCTGAGCTAACATCTGCCACCAATCCTCCTCTTTTTGCTGAGGAAGACTGGCCCTGAGTTAACTTCCCTGCCAATCTTCCTCCATTTTATATGTGGGAGGCCTACCACAGCATGGCTTAACAAGAGATGCATAGGTCTGCACCCAGGATCCAAACCAGCGAACCCCGGGCCACTAAAGTGGAATGTACAAATTTCAATGCTGCGTCACTGGGCTGGACCCAACACAATCTTTTGAATTATCAAAAGTTTAATAAAAAATAAGAAATTTAATGAAGACTGATAATTTTCAAGGAGACTACTTTCAAATTTTAATTACTTCATAATATCAGGATGTATAAACTCCTTTGGAATGTATAAAAATATAGACAGTCTGACACTCAGTTTTAAACACTGGTAATAATAAAACCAAAAGAATGTAATAGACCCAGATCCAATACCTATTGAAAAGGAAAGAGTCTAAATAACGCACAGTACTAGCAAATTGTTGTCAACAATGTTGACTTATAAGAGTATTTTGTCATACCAAATTGTCATTTAACCTTGGAGTGTGAATATAGTTTGATTTAGAAAATGATGCAATATCATGCTGACCATTGTTCAGATAAGATACAAATTTATGCTCATCTTCATTGTTGGTAAGAGGCTTAGGATAAAATTGCAGACGACATTGCAGTGGTAAGTATCCACTCCAAAAACAAACAACTATGTCGTGTTCATGTTTCATGTCAGCAGCCACAGGTTGATCAGATTTGCCCCATGGGTCTCCTTCCAGAACCCAGGCTGAAGGAGCAGCTCCATTCAGGACACACCATTCCCTTGGCAGAGGGGAACAAAACAAGAGAACTGGTGGAAATTTACGATGCTTCTTATAGCTTCCGCTCATATGTAGCCTACCAGGTTTGTTCAGAGACCACTGATCAACTACCTCACAAATCCATGAGCATCACTAATGGAACCGTATATATTGCTCCCACAAGAGGCACTGAACAGCACGTAGCTCTGAACTGGGACAAATCCTCTGTCAGGAAGTAGACGATATGCATGGGAACTCTAATACAATCTACCTACTATTTCTAAAATAAAACCAAACCAACAAGAATGCCACCATATTTTTTTAAATAAAAAATATCAGAATATGTCCCTTCACATTTTTACAAAAGTTTTTTCATGCCAAAACAATTCTATCACACACAAAATGTAAAATATTAGGTAAACTCTTACTGAAATCAAACAAAATGTGGGTGGCTACTATCACCATTGTTAAAATTTTACTGACTCTACACCAGAATGAAAAGACATGACATTGAACGGCAAGGTTCTTTGTTCACCCAAGTTGTTGATGTCTTTCAGTATATTTCATCATTCTGATTTCTTTTCATGAAGGTCCTGTACATGGCTAGATTACTGACGCGTTTCTATCTGTTGTGACTGGAATCATTTACCCATCCTGTCCTTCATTGGTTATCTGTATACTGAACTCTATTCTCTGTTTAACTTGATTCATTTAGAGTTTATGTCTCTCAATGGTGAATTACAAGTGATTTTACTTTGATTTGCAACATTTTCTTTAACAAGCATATATTATATTCACAAAGAAAAATGAAATTTCCTTAGAACCTCTCTAGGGTATTTTCTAGTTCAAGAATTATAGACGTTCTCAAATAGCAGCAGCCAGGGCACCTCAGGGTTTAGGTTGTGACAACCTGAAGGCACAAGCAATTCCCTTTCAGACATTGGAGCCATTTTCATCACAAAGCCTGGCATAGTCTTTGCCATTTAACATTAATTCCTTCTGTTTGATACAATAACAGGCAACAGATTTGCCTCTTGATTATCCTTCAAGAGCAGAGTAGGGCAAGGAATTAACTCTCAAGTTTTGCTCAGGAACAAACAAATCAACCAAACTGTAGTGCAGAGGATGATTTTAATTATAGCTTAAGTATTACTGTCAACTGAGAATCAATTACCCTTGACACAGTTATTCTTGTTACGTTGCACATGACATGGGAAGGCATTCTTACTGTGTAGCTCAGGGTTCTGGGCAATTTAGGATAGGACAAATGGGACGTATTTGGAGAATTCAATGTTATATACTAATATGTTACACTTCAATTTTTGAAATTCAGTAAGAGGCCTGAAAGAAATAGCAAATTAGGTAAATCATAACAATGTAACTGAGCAGTGCAAAACCGTGAATTCCTACTAAACTGAGAATATCCTCAAAGTGGATGATTTACTTTCAGTTTCGAACAGCTGAATGGACAATAAACAACAAAACGATTATTGATGAACTATTGCCCACGTGCGTAAATTTGGGTACGGAGACATCTAGGAATAGGCAGTGCTCCTTTCCAAATGTGTTGCATCCCACAGGATTTTGCAGAGATGAGGGAGGTAATGGGTAATAACATTTGTGCTTAAAATTTGTTGAAAGCTTGGTAAGTGCCAGACAGAATGCTAAACTCCTTTATATGCCTCATTTAATCTAACCCGATCAACCTCTCTGTGAAGGAAATGCTACGATTTCTATCTACTTTAGAAGATATGAAAATTGGCTTAGCGAAGTGAAATAATTTATCCAAAAGTATAATTTCAGTAAATTTTGATGCAGTTTCATTAGACAGAAAAATCGCTTTCTGTTTATTGTTGCAAGACTATTGCAGTGACAAGAACTCTGATGATAGCAAGTGAGATTACAGTTTGTTAATTCCTGTAGGCTAGGCTTTTCCTTTTTTCTTTAAAACTGTGGACAGAACACATATGCTTCCCTCGGCATCCTTCTTTGGGATGATAGCGGTGGTGAATCACAAGAGATGAACATATGTTGGCAATTTTCTTGAAGTGAAAAAGTGGAAAACAAGTCCCCAGATACACAGAGCCGTGCAATGTAGCCTGCGCCGTCAACAGGAGTGGGCTGCCGTGTAACCTGGAGCTGATCTTCTGGATGGAAGCAGGGAAGCCGACAGGTTAAGAGCTGGGTGAGGAGTGTGAGAGAAGGAATAAAGTAATCGAAAATTTATCTCCAGAAAATTTCTGTGGTTGGCCCTCCTCCCTCCGCTAAGCGAGCTAAGCGGTCTGATATTCATATCCGAGAATAAAATAAAACCCAAATCACCTAGAGTTCTTTTTTTTTTGAACCATGTTAGTTAATGGGAGAGTGGTTTTTCTTATTCTGACATAAGAATTGACCTCTGCACAGATGGGCGATTCTCTGCACAGTGATGGTAAAGCAAAGTTTATAAAGCAGCAAGCTTGGCAAACATACCAATCCCATTAAAAATTCCAGTCATCATTTCTTTTCAGGTAGAAACACATTAGTAAAACGGCAATAGCAGAGGGCTCGTAACCCAAGAAATAAGAAAAAGCACTGTACTCCTTCTATCTTAAGCATGGAAAGGGCCTCGAGATTAACAGATGCGTGAGAAAAACAGCATGAAAGAGAACAACCAATTAAAGCAAAAGAAACAGGAACAATGGACCAGCAGGAAGCCAAAAGATTTAGTTTAGTGAATATTCATAGAAATTCAAGAAGATATTTCAACCACGAAACAACAATAAGATACTATATAAGAAAAATAACAATGCAAAGGACATTATGAATTGAAAATATAATTGTCAAAATAATAAGTCAAAACTCAACATAAAATAAAGTGAAAATAGGTCTCATAATGTAAAGCACAGGCTGGACGGCATGAAAAAACGTACGAGAGAGAGGATTGACCTAGAAGTGACAACTGATTATAGTAGCTCCAGGCAGAGATAATGGAGGAGACCAAAATCATCACAGAGGTCATATGAGTGCATTAGAATGAAGTATGAAAATGGTTATGCAGTCAACAATGCCTCTAAAATCATAAAAAATCGTAAATAATATTTATATATTTCCATTTTTGAAACATAATTTATGTAGAATGCATGTACAGAACTTAAGTGTAAATTATGTAAGTTTTGAAAAAAGAGTATATCTGCTATGTAACCCACAACCCTGTCATCTTGTACACCATTCTCACGATCCTGAACAACTCTCTGGCGCCCCTTCCCAGTCGACTCTGGAGCTGTGCCTTAACCCAGTTAACTCCTCACTGTTTTGCTTTCTACCATCATTTCCATCACTGCGTGATGCAGAACTTTACACAAAAAATGTCACACGATGTACTCTTTGTAACTTTCACTCAACAAAATATTTTTGAGATTCTTACATGTGGTGGTATTATTAATTGGTCCCTTTATGTTGCTGAATAGTATCCCCATGAATCAACATTCTACGATGTGCTTATCCATTCAACGGTTGATGGGCATTTGGGTTGTTTTCCATTTTGAGCTACAGTGCAGAAAGTTTCTGTCATCATATGTTTTTGTTTTTTCTTCATGGATATAGGTTTTTAGTTTTATGTCTTTGGATAAATAAATAGGATGAAAATTTTTATATCTTAATGGCATATATATATGTGTAATTCAAAAGAAACCACAGTTTTCCCAAGTCTCTAAACCATTTTGCTCATCTACCAACTATACATAATGGTTTTAGTTGCTTCATATCCTTGGCAACATTTGACATTCCCAGAATGTTTTGCTGTTTTCTTCCCCAATGATTGGCACCTGAGCTAATATCTGCTGCAGATGTTCTTTCTTCTTCTTTTCTTCTTCTTCTTTCTTCTCCCCAAAGGCCCCCAGTGCATAGTTGTGTACTCTAGGTGAAGGCCCCTCTGGTTGTGCTGCATGGGACGCCGCCTCAGCGTGATGAGTGGTGCTAGGTCTGTGCCCAGGATCCAAGCTGGTGAAACTCTGGGGTGCCCACGCGGAGCACAAGAACTTAACCACTCGGCCACAGGGCAGGGCCTGCCAGACTTTCTTTTTCAAGCCATTTTGGTTTGTAAAGGAAGTACTGATGCCTTGTGAGTCTTATTTTCATTTTCCTGATATCTAATATGTTAGTCATCATATATTATATTATGTTATAATAATATGACCTCTCTAGAAGAATGATCCTAGCAAAAAGGAAATGTGCTTATTATTTTCTTACTCCATTAGTTGACACAAAACAACAGATTTTGATTTGTTTCATCTTTTCAGGTACTTATAGGCCATTTGAATGTCTTTCTTTGAATGTCGAGTCTTTTGCCCATATTTTTGTGTGGTTGTTAGTCTTTATTCTTGAGATGAAGAAGAGGAAAGAAAGAGAGATAGACGGAGAGAGGTAGGTGATAGAAACATAGATAGATAGATAGATAGATGGATGGATTTAAATATCTAGATTTTGGGGTGTAAAGTATCTTTGTCAGCTCTATTATTGAAAATACTTTCTTTTAGACTCTGGCTTTTCTATTCATTATCTTAATAACTCTTGTAACATAAGTTTTATTTATTTACTTACTTTTTATTTTTTTATTGAGGTTATGATAGTTAACAACCTTGTGAAGTTTCAACTATACATTATTATTTGTCAGTCATATTATAGATGCACCACTTCACCCTTTGTGCCCACCCTCACCCCCTTTCCCCTGGTAACCAGTAATCTGTTCTCTTTGCCCATGTATTTATTTATCTTCCACATATGAGTGGAGTCATACAGAGTTTGTCTTTCTCTATCTGGCTTATTTTGCTTAGCGTAATACCCTCAAGGCCCATCCATGTTGTTGTGAATGGGGTGATTTTATCCTTTTTTATCACTGAGTAGTATTCCATTGAATACATATACCATGTCTTCTTTATCCAGTCATCAGTCGATGGGCGCTTAGGTTGTTTCCACATCTTGGCTATTGTGAATAATGCCACAATGAACATAAGGGTGTGTGGGTCTCTTTGAATTGTTGATTTCAAGTTCTTTGGATAGATACCCCATAGTGGCATGGCTGGCTCATATGGTATTTCTATTTTTAATTTTTTAAGAAACCTCCATGCTGTTTTCCATAATGGCTGCACCAGTTTGCATTCCCACCAGCAGTGTATGAGCATTCCTTTTTCTCCACAACCTTTCCAACACTTTTTACTTTTTTGGTTGGTTATTTTAGCCATTCTAACAGGTATAAGGTGATATCTTAGTGTAGTTTTGATTTACATTTCCCTGATGATCAGTGATGATGAGCATCTTTTCATGTGCCTAGTGGCCATCTGTATATCTTCTTTGGAGAAATGTGTGTTTATAATTCCTACCCGTTTTTTGATTGGGTTGTTTGATTTTTTGTTGTTGAGTTGTGTGTGTTCTTTATATGTTATGGAGATTAACCCTTTGTCAGACATAGATTTGCAAATATTTTTTCCCAGTTGGTGGGTTGTGTTTTTGTTTCAATCCTGTTTTCCCTTGCCTTGTCAAGATGTTTAGTCTGATGACATCCCATTTGTTTATTCTTTCTATCGTTTCCCTTGTCTGAGAAGACATGGTGTCTGTAAAGATCCTTTTAAGACTGATGTCAAAGAGTGAGTTGCCTATATTTTCTTCTAGAACTCTTATGATTTCACCTCTTACCTTTAAGTCTTTGATCCATTTTGAGTTTATTTTTGTGACTGGCATAAAAGAATGGTCTATTTTCGTTCTTTTATGTATGGCTGTCCAGTTTTCCCAACACCATTTGTTGAAGAGACTTTCTTTTCGCCATTGTATGTTCTACACTCCATTGTTGAAGATTACTGTCCATAGATGTGTGGTTTTATTTCCAGCCTTTCAATTCTGTTCCATTGATCTATGTGCCTGTGTTGTACCAGTACCATGCTGTTTGATTATGATAGCTTTGTAGTATGTTTTGAAGTCAGGGATTGTGATGCCTCCAGCTGTGTTCTTTTTTCTCAGGATTGCTTTAGCAATTCAGCGTCTTTTGTTGCCCCATATGAATTTTAAGATCCTTTGTTCTAATTCTGTGAAGAATGTCATTGGGATTCTGATTGGGATTGCATTGAATATGCAGATTGCTTTAGGGGGTATGGACATTTCAACTATGTTTATTCTTCCAATCCATGTGCATGGAATATCTTTCCATCTCTTTATGTTGTCATTAATTTCTTTCAGGAAACGCTGGTAGTTTTCGTTGTATAGTTCTTTCACTTCCTCGCTTAAATTTATTTCAAGGTATTTTATTCTTTTTGTTGCAATTGTGAATGGGATTGTGTTCTTGAGTTCTCTGTTAGTTTGTTTTTAGAATATAGAAATGCTACTGATTTATGTAAGTTGACTTTGTACCCTGCAACTTTGCTGTAATCGTTGATTACTTCTGGTACTTTCTGACGGATTTTTTTAAGGGTTTTCTATATATAAGATCATGTCATCTACAAACAGTGAGAGTTTCACTTCCTCATTGCCTATTTGGATTACTTTCATTTCTTACCCTGCCTAATTGCTCTGGCCAAAACTTCCAGTACTATGTTGAATAAGAGTGGTAAGAGTGGGCACCCTTGTCTTCTTCCTGTTCTTAGAGGGATGGCATTCAGTTTTTGCCCATTGAGTATGATGTTTCCTTCTCTACCCATTTTATTCAGAGTTTTTATCCTAAATGGATATTGGATCTTGTCAAATGCTTTCTCTGCATCTATTGAGATGATCATGTGATTTTGTTCCTCATTTTCTTAATGTGGTATATCATGTTGATTGACTTGCAGATGCTGAACCATCCTTGTGTCCCTGGTATAAATCCCACTTGATCATGGTGTATGATCTTTTTGATGTCTTGCTGTATTTTGTTTGCCAATATTTTGTTGAGGATTTCTGCATCTATGTTCATCAGTGATATTGGCCTGTAGTTTTCTGTCTTTATGTTGTCCTTGTCTGGTTTTGGGATCAGGGTGATGGTGGCATCGTAGAATGTGTTAGGAAGTGTTCCATCTTTCTCCATTTTCTGAAATAGTTTGAGAAGGATAGGTATTAAATCTTCTTTGAATGTTTGGTAGAAGTCTCCAGAGAAGCCGTCTGGTCCTGGACTTTTACTTTTGGGGAGGTTTTTGATTACTGTATCAATCTCTTTACTTGTGATTGGTCTATTCAGATTCTCTATTTATTCTTGATTCAGATTTGGAGGTTGTAAGAGTCTAAGAATTTATCCATTTCTTCTAGGTTGTTCAATTTGTTGCCATATAGTTTTTCATAGTATTCTCTTGTAATATTTTGTATCTCTGTGGTATTGGTGTGATTTTCTCTCTTTCATTTCTGACTTTATTGATTTAAGTCTTCTCTCTTTTTTTATTAGTGAGCCTGGCTAAGAGTTTGTCAATTATTTCTTATTTTCTCAAAGAATCAGCTCTTTGTTTCATTGATCCTTTCTAATGTCTTTTTTATTTCAGTTTCATTTATTTCTGGTCTAATTTTTATTTCCCTCCTACTGACTTTGGGCTTTGCTTGTTCTTCTTTTTCTAGTTCTGTTAGGTGTAGTTTGAGATTGCTTATTTGAGAATTTTCTTGTTTATTGAGGTGAGCCTGTATTGCAATGAATTTCCCTCTTAGGACTGCTTTTGCTGCATCCCAAATGAGTTGGTATGGTGTGTTTTCATTTTCATTTGTCTCCAGATAATATGTGATTTCTCCTTTGATTTCTTCAATGATCCATTGGTTTTTCAGTAGCATGTGGTTTAATCTCCACATCTTTGCCCCTTTCCTAGCTTTATTCTTGTAATTGATTTCTAGTTTCATAGCATTATGGTCATAAAAGATGCTTGATATTATTTCAGCTGGAAAACATTCTATTTTCTTTTTAACATATCTTGAAGTTCAAGTCTGCCAGATAAAAATTCTCATATCTTTTGTCTGTCTAAAAAAGACTTTAATTTGCCCTCATTTGGGAGTAATATTTTTTCTGGATATAGAATAATTCTACATGTTGATATTTTGCACTCTTTAAAAATATATTTCCAATGTCCTCTCCATTGATTCTGATAAGTCATTTCTCCTGTGTTGGCTTTTTAAGATTTGCAATTTATTCTTGATTTTTAACAGTTTGTTCATAATGTGTCTGAGAGTATTTTTACTTCCATTTGTCTTTTTAGGAGTTCACTGGGTTTCTTGTTTCTGGTGGTTGAGTGATTTCTTTCATTTTGGAAAGTTCCTAGACAATACCTCTTTGTATATTTTTCTTTCTTTTCAATTATGCATCTTTCAGGTCATTTGATATTATTCTATAGGTCACTGTATGTTTATATTTTTTATGTGTTGAGATAATTTCTTTTGTGCACTCTTCAAATTTAAAGATTTTTATCTCTGTTCTGGCAATAATAAGACTTTACCTCTGATGTTATGTTTTTCAGGTATAGTATTTCCCCTTAACCTTCTTTTGTATTTTCCATCTCTCTGTTGAAATTACTCAAATGCACGCATATCTCTTTGGCCTTTTCCATCAGATACTTTAACATAAATAATACTGACAACAGCAAGATCTGGACCATCTCTTGTTCTGCTTCTATTAAATGTTTCTTATCTTGACCATGGGTTACCTTTTCTTGTTTCTTTGTATTTCTTGTATTATAAAAAGAATTATGCCAATCATCATGTATAAAAGAATAATGGAAACTATAATATTTATAACCAGAATATTTCTTTTGTCAGGCTTCTAGCATTGGATAAGGATTACTGAGACAATTTTATCTGTAGTAAAAGCTGGCTATGGCATTTTTGTTGCTTTAGTTAGATTTAGATTTAGTTAGTAAGATTCATCACTATCTTCAAATTATTTGAGAGTGGGATCAGAAACTTTATTTCATCAGGGTTTGAAATCTGATAATCAGAGACATTCTAGAAATCTATTTCTGTTTTAACGTCAAAGCACCAGTTTTACAAACAGTGGAGATATAACTGTTTTGGAACCTGGCTGTCAGCTTTTCTAGACTCTGCTCTTCTATCCCGATCCTGGTGTTTACTCTCTCTCCCTATCCGTACTCTATTTATTTTTGTTCTGCTTTCCTCCCCTGCCCCAGCCTTGGAGGGTGGTGGCTATATATTTTATGAATGCTCAAATGCCTGTAAGAATTGTCCTCTCAGTTCTCTTTCTTCTCTGAGCTTTAGCAAGTCCTGCACTTCTATGCACAGTTGTTGTATCCGTGAAAAACTGCAATTGAAACTTTATTCAGGAGACATAGGGGAAGGGATAAAGCTATAAAAGCTCTGTTAAACATAAGGGAGAATTAAGAAGTGCTGTATAAAAGAAGAAATAATGATGTAGATTTATGTATGTTTAAAGTTCCAAAGCTAACTGAAACAAGAAAAGAAATAAAGCAACTATCAAAATTTAAGAGAGGTACTTACAGAGGGAGATGGGTATTATGTCAATAAACAAATTCATCATCTTTTAGAGAGGAGATTCAATCAACAGTATCCACAGTTTATTAATACAGGTGAAAAAAAGTATAACATTTAAAGTTTTAGAGGTTAAAAAAGAAGGAAAATGGCTAAGATTGTCACCCTTGGGGAGAGGCGCTGAAGATGGAATGGTGTTGGGTGGGGAATCATTTCATTTCATGAACAGTTCTTTATATTACTTGACTTATCAACAGTACATCCTCTGGACATTCTGGTGCTTTTTATAATGGATTTTGAAAACCAAAATTGGACTAGGAGTTGGGGGTGGGATATGGGACCAAGTGAAAAACATGTTCCTTTTCTGGGCCAAAAAAAAGAAAAGCGAGTCTTTGAACATGAATAGAAGATTGCATTCACAGATCTGCCTAGTGATATTACTGAAATTGTAAGCCTTAGTGAAATGAGATCAGAGAAATAGAAGATAATGCCTAGTCTAGCAATGAATGTGCAGTATATCCTTAAGTTTAGAGAAAATAAAGTTTTATTCTCCAGACTTCTTTTTGAGAACCCCCAGGCTGTATGATCAGAAAAAGAAAGAAACTGGGTTGTGATAGAAGTACCAAGCTGACTTGTATCAGTGATTTTTATATCTTTAATTTATTTTGTGCTTTCATAGAAGGATAATAAGAATTCTGTGCAATAAAATATGTGTTTATATGCAAACATATGACTAGGATGTCCTTTAGGTAGGTAATGCTTCTCTTCTGCAATCTCTAGCTCGGATTTAATGGCAATAGCTATAAGTTCTGCTTGAATTCTCTATTGTAGAGGTGCTCTGAATTTAATTAGAATGCAAATATCAGTGGATTGAGGTAAATACGGATGAGCATATCCAGATAAAATAGCTAATACTGATGGTGACATATATAAGGAATGACTATCCAGAAAAAGGATATATGACATGTTTCCATGAGAGAGAATAAGACATTCAGAAAATAAGTTGTAGTCAAGGAGTAATATATTTAAATAAATGCAAATTAAACCTTCCAGTCGTCCCATGGATACGATGCACAAATTAAGAATGGTAGTACTGCCAGTTGAATTTGAAGCTTACTTTACCTAAGACAAATCTTTATCATCTCATCTTAACATTGAAACAACAGAAGCAGCTAGACTAGGTCACCACAAGCGAGTGCCCCTTGACAACAGAAGAGTGAATTTGAGGTCATTTCCCTTCTGTCCACTGCCTGAAGAAAAGTGCTCTTTTAATTTTCCCTGGTTCTGTGAGTAATGGGGAAGATAATTGAGATGTGTGTTTAGAATAGTATTAATATGCTGATGTCTTTTATCACAAAGTTTGCAGTTATAGGGCATAAAGATTATTAACTAGCAGAAGTTATACTAATAAGCTATGAAAATGAGAGTTTGTATTAACTTGTGGTAATGAGAACTTGTAGAGAATAAGTGAAATTCTGGGGTGAAGGTGTTTACAATAATTTTTTTAGAATTCACTTGTGTGCTTCTAAAAAAATGAGTAAATGATACATAAAAATCCAGAGAGATCATAAAAAGGCTAAAAGGTTTTTTCTTTAATACTTAATCTACACATTTTAATAGCTTCAGTGACCTAACGATATAGAGTACACTTTAGGAAAGCACACTTACTGCTCTGTTAACAGGTCATAGATTTTTGGCATTCTACCATGTACAAATGCAAAACTTTTTTAGTGCAGTATTAATCTTAATAATTTAAGCCCTTTAAAGTTAGGAAACGCAAATTTAAGGTTCTCAAAGTTAATTCTGTCTCCTAGGACACATTTTGCAGCCAATTTTGAATACAAGAAAACTCTAATTACTTTGATTATGTTAAATAACCATCTAAATACTGAACTTAACCTTAGAAATCCTGTCAGAGGTTTATATAATGTCCTTATGATGTTCTCTTAACCTGAAGATAGGTGTGAGGTTGAGTCACAGAAGCTTTAGATCTTTCTGCAGCAGCAGAATTGAGAATTATGTGCTCCCTCTGGCTGTCTTCTAGTATTTCTCTGAAAAATTCCTGTTGTAGATATAGGTGAAGATATGGATGGGTTTGGCATGATTAATTTCCTTACACAATGTCTTTTGTAGAACTCCATGTGGGAATGTAAGGTAGTGGTGAGAGTGTGGAGAGGGAGGATGACAGGAATGGCAATGGGAATAGAGAAGTGGGAATGGAAGAGAAGAGCAGGGGAGTAGACATTATATGAAAGATAATGTGCTGATCTTTGTTGCCATGGTATGCCTGAGTTTCCAGGTCAAGAAGAGTTAGCCTATTTTATGTCGTTTCTTGATGTGCTCTTCTGTAGAGGCTAACCCAGTCATAGATAGTGAAATCAGCTTGCTCATTTCCCAACCATTTTAAAAATTCAAAATAGAATTGGTAATGTAAATTCCCACCACATGTCATAAGGATGAAAATTGTTTAATGAAAATTTATTTTATCTATTTATCTTTCAATCTATCTATCATCTATGCAACAATTGAACTGAAATCAACATTCTGTTATTAATGGTACATACTATTATCAAACATAATCCTTAAGTATTATCAGGCAATATTGTTCCCATGAGATCATTCTAAATATCTGCCAGAGAGAAAATTCCAAATAATCAAAATTAGTGAAAGATATCAACACAAGGACTGGTGTTGAGCATTAAATATATGGTAAAGAATCATGGAATATATAAATAAAATGGGTTGTTGAAGAGGAGATAATATTACGAAACTGCGAAAACGATATGTAATTTGAAAACATAGACATTGTCTTTATGGTCATCTATGCATGTACACATAAAAATTAAGAGGGGAGAATAGGTGTAGCACATGCAGAAAATTTAGTTATTTTCCATGATTGGTGATGATAGTGTTAGTATTATATTATTATTCCAAGATATTGTATTAAAAACTGATTAACCAAGTAAGTAATTAGAGATATTCTCCTTTTCACTACCCTTTCTATCATTGGAAATTCTGGGGGATTTTCTGTGAAAATCTTAGTGGAGGAAAGGAGACAGAGATATATTACAGAAGAGGTTAAGTAAAATCCAGACAGTCCTGGATTTGAACATCAGCCTAAAACTCATTGCACATGCAAAATTAAACTATATGTTAAAAACTCATTTTATGTGAGTTATATATATAGTTTATATCATCTCCCCAGATTTGTTCACTGAAATGTTCTAGAACAAATGACTAACATTGGCAATGGATATTCATACAGCCCCGATTGTAGTCATTCAATACCATTTCCTATCAAAATATATTGTTAGGTCTTTGGAGAAATTCTTGACTCAAATCTAGAGCAGAAATGTTCAAGATAAGCCTGAAAGACTTTGACATACTAGGTGGTAATATCAAGCTATTAAAGTCAACTAGACTCACGAGAAAAGGATTCAGGAGCCTACTTGAAGGGTTCCCCTTTGCTAGTTGCATTTTAAGATTCAAAATTGACAAAAATTACAATAGTGTAAAGTCAACAAATATATTTAAATCTCTAAGTTCATAGTTATTAACTGGTCACTTTCAGAGGTGAGAGGGGCCTAATTCATCATACTGAAAATTGAGAAAATCAAAGGATAGAATTAAGCATTTATTCTACCATTTCTATATATACTAAACCTTACAGAAATAATAGATAAGGAGAATCACTTCATAAAATTATTCCAACCAATGAAAACAAAAAGATGTAGTTAGAATATTACCATTGTTGTACCCACTCCCCACAATGGACAGACAGGCATTGAGCATTACTTGCTGCTCTCCAAACATAACAAAACCAGACATTATAAGTGTCTCCTGATGGATGAACGTAAAACCACCCAGAGTCTTAAAAAATCCATTGAACCTGAGTCCCTTCCAGTGTCTGTAGCTTTTTGCCAAATACCTAGAAGAGAGAAACATATGTAACTGCTGCATGAGTATGCAAACAAAAAAACCCAGAAAATGCTACACAGCAAGATCCCTAAATACTCATGAGTTGCATTCATGTTCTTCCTTTTGTTTCCGTGGTACTATTTATTTTAGTTAATAATGTTTAATTTTCTGTAGACTAACTACAGGGCTTAGAATCTTGTAGGTTAAATTTCTGCTCTTATTTTTCTTCAGAATTATTTCAACTCTTCCTCACTCTTACACTTTCTTATGAATTGAGGGTTAGCTTATCAAATTACTCGAAGACTGAGGTGCAATTTTGCTTGTAGTTTCATTGGCTTTTTGTTTAAATCATGGAACTTTTTTACGTAAATTATAATGTTTACTCTTTTTTAATTGGTCTTCATTAATTTTGTTCAAAATGTAAGAGAAAATTTTTTACAATCTGCTTGCTTTTTTATATTAGACTTAATTTTTGCTACTTTTATGGAATGTGAATAAAATAATTTATAAATTTTATTTTTGAATTTATTGTGTGAGGATTCTATTGACTCTTGAATACCAACATACATCAATAATCTTGCTAGACTATTTTATCAATTAATTCTAATAGTTGTGCATTGATTCCTTTTCATTTTTACTTTGTCTTCCTTTCCAATTCTTACGACTTTTGCTCTCCTGCTTCCTCCTTCCTTCACTTTTCTCCTCTTTCCCCTTCTTTCCTTCATTCCTTTTTTCCTTCCTCTCTCTTTTTTATTCCATTTCTTTTCTTATTAAATCTTTAATGTAAAAGTTATACCAGTTGACTTTTTTTGTGCGTGTGTAGAGGTAGTGGTAGTCTTCCTGAAGATATGTCAGTTACATTTCAGTACAAAACAACATACGGCTTAAAATTCAATATTGTATAATTCTTCATTGATTTCCACCTCCCTTGATTGATTTTCTTCTAAAGCAAAAAAACGCTTCTCTTATCTTCCTACTATTTATGGATCCTCACTCTTCTTTTTTATTCTTTTACTAGATTTTCAAATATTAAAGATTATTAAAATTTTGGAATCCCTCTCATTTAGTCAGGTGTGGTAATTAAAAAAATATTGCTAATTCAGTTTACTTATATTTGCTTTCGGCTTTTTTTCACAAGGGAAAAAGGTCTTTAATATTTTTCTCTATTTTCAATGACTTGTTTTAGTATCAAGGTATAACAGCCCTAGTAAATTAATTGGTTTAATAAGTCAATAAATAAATAAAAAATGATCTACTCTTTGTATTTTCTGGAAAAGTCATAAGACAGTGATTATATTTTTCTGAAATTTTGGTACAACTTGCCATTGAAATCATCTGGGCCTTTTTTGTTACGTTGTCTATTTTAATTTTCTTCTTTGCCAACAGATTTGCCTCTTCAGAAGCATCCACTTTTACCAGTTTCTTGTGCATTCCAGAGGTAAGTGTACAAATGGAGAACTAAGCCATGTCCCACCCTTTCTCTGTTTCTACTGGTGCCTTCTTCCCAGACAATAACGTGCTCACATGCATGCAGGTGATGATGCTCACCTTTGCCTGCAAAAATATGGTCTGTTCACCTCCATTTACCCAATTGCTGTTCCTTGGCCACCTCTCAAACTTAGCTATACTGCATACAGCAGTACAGGCCATACATGGGAGAATGAAAACTGAGAAGAGACCCATGAAGTCCTTTGATTTAACTCGATTCTTTATAGTGTAGGGATTTCTGGGGTCCTGGATGACTGAGATTTGTTTTGGAAGGGGCCATAGGCTTCAGGTGGTCATGCTCATTGCTTCATCCCCCCACCTCCACCAGTCCTTGACTTCTAGCAAGGGGTGTAGCTATACAAAGGCAAGCACTAGGCTGTCAAATTCTTGGCTCCGTAACACACAACCACTTGCTGCAGTCTAAGAGTGGCATTAGCTTGAAAAAGAGGAGCCATTATGTTAGGCTAAGAGGGAACAATACGAATATAAGTGGAGGCACCAATGTATGAAAGCCAAAGGGTCTTTTGAGGTAGATAAGTGATAAACACATTAAATGCTTCAAGGAGATCTGATGAAATAAGAAAATAAGACTATCTATTGACTTTAATATCATGAATTGAAAAAGCTATTTCAGTGACATAATTAGGGTAGATTGCAATAGATTTTATTGCTCTTGTAATTACAATATCTCTTAGCCACAGGGAATGTTCTAATCCTCTTCATATTTGGTTGTAGCCCAACTCAACCATATAAATCAATGGGTCTTCTCCATGAGATTTGGAATAAGGAATTCTGTACTTGTTGAAGAGAGTGTCAATATCTTCACCTGAGTTTCAGATACTGTGTCATGAATGCTTGTTTTGCCATTAAATACCCGACACTGGGCTTGGCCCTTTTTAACTCAGTAAGTGTTAATTGAATTAGTGCCACTGAATAAAGGAGTCTGTCTTTTGTCAGAGGAATTGTCTACCATTGACAAAGCAGTCATTTTTTCCCCATTAACTTGAAAAAATGTTGGGTTTGATGTATTATCTTTCAAGCTTAGGCAGTTGTGAGACAATTCTTCTGGAATAGAAGCCTCAAGAAAGTCAAATTATCAGCTGCCTGAAGAAACAAGCTTATTGAGATAATTGAAAACAATTTCAAAAACTACTTGAAGCAAATCCCACCCACTTCAGTGGCTGAAAATTGAGAAAGAAATCTGTTTACTTGTGGTATAAAAGAAACAAGTAGAATAAGTGAACACAGAAATTTTCTTTGTTGTTACTATAATTCCTAACAAGAATACAACAGCAACTATTAACTGCCTGTTTGAGTCATTTTTGTCAACTATTGCCGCTATTTCTCCAAAACCAGGCACAAAATGGTTAATTTATACAATTAATGTTTGATATTCTTGTTGTATCCAACCTAAGATATATAATGCTTTTTTTCCTTCTTTCTCTTCTTTTTATCATTTAGTGCAGAAAAATATATTCCACCATGGTACAAAGGAGTGAAAGGTATTCTCTCAATTTCTTTTATTCTAATTCTATTTTTTAGTTTGTCACAGTTACCTAACAAAACAGCTCCCTAGTGCTGTCACATTCGTAGAGTGAGCTTGGAGAAGGAGGAGGAAAACAATTTAAACTACGGTAGAGATTTTATACTTTTTGTCCCATCACAGAAGCCACTTGTCTTTGGGATTTCAGCTGGCTTTTTTGTCCTACTTACACAAAACTGTATTGCAATAGGAAGTGGCTTTCAATTCCAATGGACTTGGACTCCTGGCATCTGTGCAGAACAAGCTCGTGAGCATGGTTTCAGTAACTGTTGAACAGTTGACCATACATCCAAAGAGTTGCAATCAGGAACCTGCAACTCCTTTTAGTATATGGAGATATTGGCAACTCTGAACTTGCCAGTTCTGATTTCTCATTCTAATGCTGTTTTTCCTTAGAAATTCATGTGTTCCTTTCTCCTTTTGCTACACAAAGTTAGCAAATCAGACCAACATTATGGTTTGTTTAGTGCCCTTAATTGCCTATAAACAGAAAAGTTGGTTTTATGCCTTGATAATGTTCAGGTTTCTTCCACTATAACTAGAAAAAAGCATTTTATAAGGGGAATATTTTTTAAACTAAAAGAAATGTTTACTTTTTGTATCTATAATTCTTTTAATTTGTACATCGCAGGCTTCTCACAATTTTTCCTGTAAATAATGAAATAGACACCTAGCCTTAAAATTTCATCATACCTAGTAAAAATGTGCCCTTCTCTCTAATACATGGAAAAGATATCATTTATGTGCATGTTTAGTAACATTAGAATTTATAACAAACTTATTTACTAGTAAGTTTATTTTCCTGGAGAAGCATTGTCCCTGAAGCAAACACAGCAAGTTGATGATCCTGCACTATTTCTGAGACTATAATAATATGACTGCCTGAAAGGTTCGATACAGACCTGAGTTGTTTTTTTACGATGCTCACATAAGTCTTTTAGAAGATACCTTCTTACTGAAGCATTAGTCAAAAAAGCTTGATAATATAATTTAGACAGTCAATGAGATTAATGGAGAGAGTCATTGACAACAGAGGTCCAAGGTCCAGAAGGAAGGAATATTCCAAGGTCGGAGAGCAGAAGGGTGCTGAAAGCATAGAGTAGCCAGGACTATTGAAATAGAAATCTGCAATAAAACAACACCTGTTTCTGTCTGAGTAATTTTATTACCAACAGATACACATGCTATGGAATCTTGGATAAATTAAGTTGTATTAGCTAGACTTCAGTTAACAAGTTATGCTACTTTAAAGCAAGATAGGTTCAGCAAGGTATTTGACAGTTTCAGTTCAGTTGAATTCAACAAATATTGATTAGTGTCAACTCTACAGAAGTCATTTTGTTCCCAGATAAAAGCAGGGAAGTAGGGGCAGGTTGGTAGGTGTCTCTGGTACATGGGCATTTATGCGTGTTTGCATGTAAGTGATTTGGGTAGTTTAAACATGGCTCTGAAGTTCCGGATCTGTGCAAAGGATCTTCCTGTGAGAGGAAGATTCACAAGGGTTGGTGTACGGATAGTAGCTATGGCCTCAGGATTGAATAATCTGACTCAGTTCAGGTCTGTAGAGTCAAAATAAGACCAAGCCTGGAGACTTTTATATGGCTTCATTAAGAATACTTTCAATCTTTTCCTCCACCCCAAGAAACCTGAACTTGTGTGTGTGCGTATGATGGTGTGTTACATTGCTATAGGGTAGGGTGTCTGTGTGTTAAACAGAGAAAGAGAGAGTCTTACTAGGTGTTTTTGATATGCTCCCTATTCATATGGATATGGATTTTAAAGGCTGAGAATTGCTAATTAAAGGGTGGAGGAGAAGGAGGCTAAAAAAAAAAAACCAAAAAAAGATCAAAAAACACTAAGAAGAAATCCAGAGTTTTTGATGTTTTTCCTAGAAAAGGAAAAGACAGTTACTCTTGGCTTGGCGTTTTCTTCGTAGCCTCTCATTTCGTATGTTGGAAATCAGAGAGCCCCACATAAAAGTACTTAACATTTAACGTGGAGTCTAATAGGTTCCCTCCAGCAGTGGAGGCAAAGAGTGACAACTTCTGTCTCTGTTTTGCCACTGATTTCCCAAAGAAACCAGTGAACAGGGGTATAGTTAGGACAACCAGGTTGAGGTGTCTCCTTTTGATTTATTTTTTTAAAGCCTGGAATTCCTTCCCTCTAAGTTCAATAGTTTCTCCATATATCCAAGATTGGTAAGATTTAATCTTTGTAATTCAAGGATTTCTATGTTATCATTTGCCATCCTGGGTCCTTCAGGAAATTCCAATTTAATAACTACACAACCCAGATATGACAGGTTCTGGGAGGAAAACCCATGGACCTAACACATGGAGGATTTGTAACGGGAGGTCTTCTGATACCTTCACTGAAATATATAATCACTGTGGTCACATAACCCATGAAAATGAACAGGGCAGTCTGGCATGAACTTATTCTAGTATGTCCCGAGGAAAGCTGAAAGCATTGCTCCTTTGCTATTTACCATAGCTTTTCTAGTTTTCCCAACTCTCTAAGACTTATAATTGAAGGATGCCTTACTGTCACAGTCTGAGTGCACCTAGACCTTAAAAATCACAGCATAGACATGTAGAGCTCTATTTTATGTGGTATCGAGCTACCATCTCCTTATGGTAGATTCTTAAACCTTTATAGAAGACAACTACTACTGCACTTTCCACAGATGTGTAAAGTAGTGACTTATATCTACATTCATTTTGATTTATATTCATCTGTATTAGCTGCTACAGCTATGGCAGGCATCACTCCATCCAGGTTATGATTCCTTCCTTCTCTCAAAATTCCCTTGCCTTCCTTCCAAATGCTCTTGAAAATTTTAATAACTGAAAGAAGTTTAGGGAAATTGTACTCAGATTAAATTTTGAATGGAGTGTTCCGCTTAAAATAGCCCCAGCTTGAGGCTGATCCAAGTGGTATTTGAACACATTTTTCAATCTAATGACTTTCTGCTCATGCTTGCCCTGGCAAAGTCCTAACTTCAATACATAAGCATATTCTTCCTCTCCAGGATTTAGTAAGCGTTTAAGAATTTATGGAGTAGCTTTCAGGCTCTTTGCTTAAGGTTGCTCTAATAATTGCAACTTCAGCAACTTCTCAGTCACGTGTTTTAGCTTCCACCCAAGACTGAGTAGCAACCTGAAAAGAACTTCAATGTCAGTGATGGTGTCCACCATAAATATTATTCCATCCTTGTGATGAAGTGTACTCATCAGTTGACTGGAAGGGCTATTGACTATCAACAGGCTTTCCCCATCACATTTGCAAGGCTATCTATGGTATGCCTTCTCCCTCAAGTAATAAAGCTATCCTCTTTCAGGGGTTTGTACATCAGTTTTAAGTATCTCTCTTCTCAATATAATTCTTAGGAAATAATTTTGGTTCATAAATTACAATTTTTCACGTAAAAATACTACAATCAGGGGCTGGCCAGGTGGCGTAGTAGTTAAGTTCACACACTCTGCTTCAGCAGCCCAGGGGTTTCGGGTTTGGATCCCAGGCATGGACCTTCACACTGCTCATTGAGCCATGCTTTGGTGGTGTCCCACATACAAAAAAAAAAAAAAGATGGAGATTGGCACAGCTGTTAGCTTGGGGACAATCTTCTTCAAGCAAAAAGAGAAAATATTTAAGCTTATCAGAAAGTATATCAGGGGATACTAGAAGAAGATGTATATTTGTCACGTCCTGGTTATCCTTCTAGTTATCTAGGTATAGTTACATAGGGTCTAATATTCCTGACCTTTCTTATGTAAAAATATTCCCAATTTCTTTGTCATGTAGTTTACTTTTCAGGCAAGACATTCTGATGTGACCTGTTTAACCCAGTCATTTTCATTCACCTGACCATCTCCTATCTAGACACCAGGATGTGGTGAGATGCAAGGGGGACATTAGACTGCCATTTTGTATAAATAAAAAAGCCAAATATTAAGTAATATTTTTCCATACTGGTTTAAAATGTTTTTTCATTAAAACAGCTGTATCAAGATCTTATGAATGTATGGAATGCCCCTCTATTTTAGTTCCTGTTTTCAGTGAGACCATCTGGATAAAACTGGGCATGTTTGGGCTGGTAAACAAATAAAGGCAATGATGTTTGGAAGGTGCATGACAGAGTTGTATACAAAGAACAGCTATGGTGCAAAGATGGGATAAACAGAAGCATTTCTATGGAGGGTAACAATTGCTCTGAGTCTCAAAAGTTAAAGAGAATTTCCTGGTGAATAGGGATAAAAGGGCATTCCTTTTAGAGACAAAATCTATGGAGGGTAAAACACACATGCACACACAGAGAACAAACAGAACCCAATAAGAAATCAAAAGCAAAAAGTTGATTTACTCCTGGAAATGTAAGATGTTCAGAATTGTGGATCAGAGAGACTAAGAGTCTGATCCAGTGGCTGGGAACCGAGCAGGTGAGAAAAGCCCCATGATTGCAGAGCCTCAACTGCTCATCTTGACTGAAGAATGATACAAAAGAAAGTTGGAGAATCTCATTTGTGGGGCTGGTGTGATGTGGTGAATATGCCTACTGGACAGTATGTTTTGTGTCTCAATTTTAGGAAAAAGATTTATGATTCTCAGACTCTAGGTAGTAATTCCAGTAAAGGGAATGGACAAAGCTACCCATAGAGAACACATGCAACGAGACGAGAAGAGGCAGAATGACAGAATCAGAGGGGGTTTATCTAATTAAAGCACATGGGGTACTGCTGAGATTAGCTTGGTGACATTTGCATCACTATTCACATATATGTAAATTCTAATTATATGTTATTATAGAAGGGTTATTTTCATAATAATTAAATAAAAGAAATTCATAAAATAATTATGAATTATTTTAAATAACTCAAATGAGTTAGGTAATGGTGTGATCTGTTGCTCCCTCATCAGTTGTAAACTCTGTTTTTGTGAAGGTCTGGAGAAGTCCTAGGTTGATGCCACTAAACATTTTCTTAATAATAAAATTCTTTACGTTTTTGTGTAATCCTGCCTCCCATAACCCAGCTCCAGAGTGCTCAGCCGGGGCCGGCACTGAGGTCACTCACAGCACATACTATAAACTACACCTGCTTCTCCTTTCACACTTTCTTCATGCAAAAATCATCGCAACCCGCTTTTTCAGATCACGGAGTTCCTACTCACTTCTTCTTAGGGCAGCTCTCCTCGATGCTTCTAGGATGTCTATACTCTCCCTTCAGAGAAGCTCCCTGAGGGACTCAAAAATGATTTGCCCTCTCCCTGAGGATTAGATTTCCTAGGATAGAAAGAAACGAAAATAAACAAAAGTAAAATGACAGCCACAGGTTTAATCTCTGGCAGACTCTAAGAAACTCATCTCTTGCAAAATGTCCTGTGTTTTAGTGACCTGACTTGGAACTCAATGTAGCTTTTAATTGGAACAACTTTCTTAAGTCCTCTGAGCCACAGTTTGCTCATCTATAAATAAACGTATTCCTACCTGCTCTGCTTACCTTGCACGATTCAAGTGGCCCACGGCATACTTCTATGAAAGCACGTGGTGAAAAAACATAGATCATTATCAAACTATTAGGAATCATTACTATTAAACCAAATGAGTATTTTATATTCTGCCTCTTGCTTAGCATACTCTTCATTTTCTCATTAAAAAAAAAAAATTGCATTGGAGAATGCTGTCTGTTGTTCATGAAACTAGAATCCTATGGATAGTTAGCTACTTTTAATTTATTCTACAGAACTTGAGTCTTTATAATAAAATCCTATTTTTAATTTTATGATGTTATGACAGTATCTGTAACTTCAGACACTATTCATATTCATGAGTCAATTTGCATATCCATTTAATATTCCCTGCTTTGCTATGCTTGTTGTGATGTGCTGTCTAAATTACCAGCTCAATTTTCAAAGAGTGTTGTAAGTGTGTAGTTAGAGGCAATGATATGCAGTAGCACTTACACAAAGAAATCAAAATATTTTCAGAGACACAATTGAAGCATCTCATGCTGAGGGATTTGTAGTGCTCTATGTCTAAGTCCGTTTCCCTCTTCTGTAGGTGTTATGCAAAATCAGATTGCCTAATAATTCAGAAATAATGCTCAGCACTTGCTCTTTCACAACATCTGACTCTTTGTTCAGTCCCCTTTAACTTTTGCCCTCATTAGCATGGTCTAAGCAGATTTTAAAATCTTCTTTTCTCGCTCCATCCTAAAACTGGCTTACAGAGTATAGAAGGCTGGTAGAGAGAGAAAGTCTGTCCTAAAAATACAGTGCCCCCAAGTCTTTGACAAGAGAGCATCTTTAAACTTTCAATCGTATTATTTTATATAGGACGTCTCCTTCATTGTTTGGCATTATCATGTAAAACTCAAGAATTTCAAAGGTGAAATTATTTGTTCTCCACCGTAATCTACTCTTCCCTACCGTGATTGATACCACCCAGGCACCCCTGTCAAAACTGTGAAAGTTATTCTTTTCTTTCCCTCATTGCCCCTATCCCACTGTCCAATCTAAGCCTAAGGGACACTGATGCTGCCTTCATTTATCTCCCAAGTCATTCCCCTTTCTCCATTTCCATTACCTTTGTTCTAGGTGGAACTTTATTTTATTCTTTTTGGGGAAGATTAACCCTGACCTAACATGTACCACCAATCCTCCTCTCTTTTGCTGGGGAAGATTGGCCCTGATCTAACATAGTGCCCCTCTGCCCATCTTCCTCTACTTTACGTGTGGGATGCCTGCCACAGTATGGTTTCATAAGCAGTGTATAGGTCTGCACCTGGGATCTGAAACCACGAACCAGGGCCCAGAGAAGAACATGCAAACTTAACTGCCATACCCTCAGGCCAGCTCCTGGAACTTTATTTTTTATTTATATTTGTATTCCCAACTGCTTTCATAGCCTTCGATTTTGCCAACTTTTTTGTTTTTTTTCAATTAATAAATTTGTTTTTTGGGTTTTATATTAACAGAGAAATTGAGGAAAAATTAGAAAGTTCCTATACACTCCTACCCCTGCTCCACAGTTTCCATTATTAGCTACATCTTGTATTGGTGTGACACATTTGATGTAATTGATGAACCAATAGTGATACATTATTATTAGCTAAACTCTACATCAGTGATCATTCTTTGGGTTTACAAATATTTATTTACAGTTTGTGGTTTGTCTCTTCATTCTCTTAACAGTATCTTTTATAGAGCAGAAGATTTTAATTTTAGGGAAGTTTCATTTATCAATTGTTTCTTTTATAGATCTTGCTATTGGTGTTGTATTTAAAAACAAATTGTCAAATCCAACATTACCAAACCTATGTTATCGTCTAGAAGCTTTAAAGTTTTGCTCAGTTAATGATCTATTTGGACTTAATTATCATAAAGGTCATAACGTCTATGTCTACATTCATCTTTTGCATGTGGATGCTCAATTCTTCCAGCAATATTTGTTGAAAAGACTATCATTTTCGACTTGATTGCCTTTGCTTATCAAAAGTCAGTTGACAGTATTTGTGTGGGTCTCTTTCTTTCTTCTCTATTCTGTTCCATTGCTCTATTTGCTTATTTTTTCACCATAACCAGATTGACTGCCTGGATGACGGTAGATTTAAAGCAATTTCTTGAAGTCAGGTAGTGTCAGTCCTCTGACTTTGTTCTGCTTCTTTAATATTGTGTTGGCTATTTTGGATCTTTTGCCTTTCCCTATACACTTTAGTCAATTTGTCAATATCCACAAATTTAACTTTCTGAGATTTTGATTGGGATTGCGTTGAATCTATAGATCAAGTTGAGAAGAACTGACATCTGAGCAATATTCTTAGGTCTTCCTATCCGTGAACGTGGAATATCTCTCTGTTTATTTAGGACAGCTTTGATTTCTCTGAGTTCCTTTTCATTCCTCACATTAACACCTTAGTGTGCCTCTGAACATTTATATTGATGATACTATTTTAAGTTCCTTCCTGGCTATCCCTGATCACTCCAGCAAAGTCCAGGTTTCTCTTAATCTCCAAAAGGTGTTGACCTCTCCAGCTTCATCTTCTGATACTCTCCTCTTCATAGTTTACTGCCCAGTAGTACTCACATATTTACTTTTCCTAAATGTACTGTTGGCCAACTCTTTGAGATGGTCTGAAGAATTTTATCCCTCTTTATCATTGACTATTTATTAAAGAGGTTGAAAAACATGTTTTTTCTAGACTTCTTTGAACCTAAAAATAAAATCATCCAAATATGTCTAATACACTTAATTGGAACTTTACTGAGGCTTCTCTGAAAGACATTTACTTCCTGATAAGAGATGTAAGGCTTACTGGAAGAAGTTGATGTGACTTCTGGATCTATGGTAGCCATCTTACAACCATGAGAAGAACACTCAAACAGTAGTAAATATACTAATCCAACACCCTAAATCTGTGGAGGTGCTGAACCAACTGTACAACTGCTTTTCTGTCTTTATGCAAATAATAAAGGACCTCATGATTTAAATTCCTGTTAGTCAGGCTTTCTGTTCCTTGTAGCTGAAAGAACCTCTAAATGATTTATACACCATTTGCTTTTGTTATGATCTCTGCTTAGAATTCAATTCTATTTGTCTTTCCTAAGAACTTACATCCATGCTTCAAAATTCAACTCAGTTGTCATATCCTTTCTGAAATTCTCTCTGATTCCCTTACAATACTGAGAATGAATCATATTCTACCATCTCTTGTTTCTTTTGTAATTCTTTATTTACTTGCAGATCGATCCTATTAGAGTTCTTTGCAAGTAGGGATCAATTTTATTCACTTTTGAATCACCTCTTCTAGTAGAATATGTAGTATAATAATGTTATTGTTTGTCAGTCTTTGTCTGAAAGCATATCACTCTTATTAAGGAACTTATTTAGACTTGCAACCTTAGAGCAAAACCAACTAAATAAATAAGTTTATGTTCAATATATTCCAACAATGACTACTTGACTCTTGATCTGTTTCTATTTCTCAGATCTTAATGAAGACTGAATCTTATACATATTTTAGACATTTATATTTTTTTAATTTCTCATCATTTTAAATAGTCACTCAGTTTCTTCAAATGGAAACATATGGGTTGAAATAAAAAGACAAAATTGTATTTAGTAATTGTATTTAGTAATTTTTAATTTTAGCTCAAACTATTACACATGCAAGCTAATTTAATCTCATTGGAACAGAATTGAAGCCAAAAGATTGTACTAAATCCAAGAAAGGGATATCTCACAAGTTAAAACAATTACCTTTCAGTCTCAACTTTTTTCTTATTATTAAAAAAATTATAGAAAACTTAGAAAATAGGGACAAACAAAGAAATTTTAAAAATATCACTCAGATTTCCATACTGTCAAGAGAACCATTCTGAATTTGTATCTGTATTTCTGGCTTTTTAATGCATAGATTTATTTTTTAGACAAGTACAGCATCATTCTGTATATCCGACAACATGCACAATTCACTTAAAAATCTATGTGATGAGTATATTTCCACATCATTATAAATTTTTCTATAAGATTTTATGAATGTTTTATTTTTAAATAATATCTGACACTGAAAAGTTGCAAAAATACTACAGAAAATTCCCGTATATACTTCAACCAGCTTCCTCTGATGTTAATGTCTTGCATAGCCATAGTAAAATTGTTAATATTAATTAATCAATATTGACCAATTTCATTAATTAAACCACAGACTTTATTTAGATTTTACCAGTTTCTCTCACTAATGTTCTTTTTCTTTTCCAAAGTCCAATCTGGGATTCCAGTTTGCATTTGGTTGTCATGTATAGTGTTATTTTTAATGCCTTTATTGTTTTCTACTTCACAGCCCTATATGGTAAGGGGTAATAATGAGAGACTGCACTTACTGAACACTGTCTATTATCCAGACACTTTTCAAATACTCACAGCAATCCTATGATATAAAGAACACTTATTTCCCATTTTATAAACCAGGATTCCGAGGCACAGAAAGATCATGGCTATTGACGAAAATCATATAGCCAGCAATCGTCAGAGACAATATTTGAATCCAAGTGGCCTAATTTCAAATTTGTGCTCCTTATCACTTACTAGTAACAGGTATGTATATATTTGCAAATGTCCCCAAAATAAGGAATACTACCATTCATAATATTGCACCTCAATATTTGTATCAATGATTGTTTGCCTATAATAAATCCCTTCTAGAAGCAGAATTTCTAGGTCAATTTCTTCAATGTGACAAAATTTCAGAGATTAACACTTCATTCTGTGTTTTTGTAAAATAAAAAGGTAATAACAATGTTTCACAAAATGCTTATTTGAATTCTACATCTCTCAAACTCAAGAGGATGACAGTAAATTCAAAAACAGGAATTACTCATAGTGTCTTTGAGGGTATATGGGCCTACATGTTTACATATGTTCCCTAATCAGTACCCTGGCCATCTTTGGCACAAGCTTCAGTAAAAGCAGCTTGCTTTTTTTACATTCCCTGAGAGGGTGATGATCAAAACTTATCTGCGCGACGTGCTGTTCCAGAGTGATTTGAAAAGTAATTTCATAAGTAGCTATGCTGTGAGCATGACAAAGTACTGACGAGCTTGTGTAATTTTACTAGCATCCCAGCAAGGTGTTATAAAATATCATATTAGACAGCATATCTAAAATACCTGTATATTGCCTCAAAATGTTCTACCTGTTACCACTAGTTCTATCATTATTCTAATTGCTATTACCTGATCCACAGTGTAATGATGAAGTTTAGCTTCTATGTTTAGTTTATATACTTTCTGTATTTTAGGGACAATCCCACACAATTGACGAAACACTTTCACATCCAGCATTTTGTATATACCTGCCAGCTCCATTTTATAAGCGAAAAAAATCACTGCTCAGAGAGATTAATTTGCCTAAGCTCTCCTGGTTAATTTAAACCCCTGATTTTCATGGGTCACAGCCTGGTGCTTCTCACCAAGGCACGCATGTATCTCTGTTTCGTGGAAACCATTACTGAGGGGCAGGATAAATAAATTCTTCTCAGAGTAAGATATTTTACGGTATATTTTATGGCATTTAAAAAAGTAACACAGTCCTGAATATTCCAAATACTGTTAAATCAATTTTTTAAAAGACCACTTCTTTTGTCCGTTCCTCCCAGTCTGGCTACCATGCAGCCTATTGAGTTCTCATTCTAAAACAAAACTTGTTTTTAACATTGTTTTCCCTATACATTGTCAACTTCCTTTCCCTGCGGTTCAGCTTTCACCTCTGACACTTCATTAGAATGACTCCTAGGGCAGCAGTGTCTTCCTACTGACCAGTCCTGCCGGCCTCATGTTATTCTTCATCCTTGACATGGCTCCTACTTGGGAAAGCTCAGGCCCTCCCTCTTGGTGTGCCGGCCTTTCCGTTCATGTTATCTGCCCACCTCTGCTTCACTACCTCTTCTCAGAACCATGCACATCATTTCTTTATTTGAAAAAATTTAAAATGCATGTAAAATTAAAGAGAAAAATATAACATAACACTTCTTCCTCATTACCTGTGTCCCAAGATATTTTTTGCCATACACGATTTCTCTCTCATCCTTTCATTATCTGTTTGTTTTTAACCTTATTGAAGTATTTAGAACAAATCCAAGACATATCACTGTACCCTGTGGACTTCAGTATGTACCTTTGAGACAAATGGACGTTTCAATATCTTTAAGGAATTTGGATATCTCCTTATACAACCACAATGCCTTTAACCTACATAACAGTGTCTAGATCTTATTCAGATTTCCTCTCTGCTATGGTCTGAATGTTTATGTCCCCCCAAAATTCATATGTTAAAATCCTAACCCCCAAAGGTGATGGTATTGGAAGGTGGGGTCTTTGGGAGGTGATTAAGTCATGAGAGCGGAGCCTTGGTGAACAGGAAAGTGCTCTTAGATCCTGCAGATCTCTCTGGCTCCTTCTGCCGTGTGAGGCTACAGTTAGCAGCTTGAGACCTGGAAGAGAGCCCTCACCCAACCATGCCCGCGCCATCATCTTGAACTTCTAGCCTTAAGAAGGGTGAGAAATAAATTTCTGTTTTCAACCTCCTGCTTAAAACCCTCTAGTACTTCCCACTGTAATTGGAATATGGTCCAAATTGATTGCTGCTGTGTGGAAGACTCGACTTGATCTACACATCTATTATCTCTCCCTCCAAATTCACCTCGGTCCTTTCTCTTCCTTAGACACCTCCAGAGACAGTGATCTTTCAGTCTCAGGAACTGCATTGTCCAACATGGAAGCTACTGGTCACAAGTGACTATTGATCACTTAACATATGATCACCATATTTGCATACTCTATCCTTATCATATATTTCTTTGATAGATAATAAAGTCATCTCCATGTTTTGTTAGCAGATGCGACAATTAATAATCATATTCATAAAGGTTTTCATATTTTTGTGATATGTTTGGGGACTAGATTTCTACAAGTGGGATTATTGGATCAATGGACAAATGGATATATAGTAATGCTACCTATTTTTCCATATTTCTTTGGCTTCTTTCATTTTACATATTTACAGCGAAGAGTGACTTTTGTCCCCACAATCTCACCTACAGAAAATACTGTCAAAGTTTTGACAAATTTAATAAGTGAAAAATTACATCCTTTTTAAAAATTATTATTAACATGTTTCTAAGCCTTTTTCTTCTGTGATCTGTCTCATCATATTCTTGGCTATTTTTCCATTGAGTTATGGCTTTTTCTTTTCATTGTTTAAAAATCACTATTTTTGTCAGTGATATTTTCATGTTGATTGTCATTTGTTGTTTGCTGTGGTATTTCTTGTCTGCTTTATGAAAGTTTAAACATGGTGTTACTATATTTTTATACAGTTCTAATTTATTGAGTATTTTCTTCATGCTTCTGGCTTTTTCAGTTGTTCTTAGGAATTGTTATGGATTGAGCTGTGTCCCCCCACAAAGGACATACTGGACTCCTGACCCTAAGTACCTCAGATGGTTACCCTATTTGGAGACATGGGCTTTACAGAAATAACCAGGGTAAAATGAGGTGATTAGGATAGGCCTTAATCCACTATGACTGATCTGTTTATAAAAAGGGGAAGTTTCCACACAGAGAGACACACAGAGGGAAGCTGATGTGAAGACACAGAGAAGCCAGCGGTCTACATGCCGAAAAGAGAGGTCTGGAGCAGATGCTTCCTCACAGCCTCAGAGGAGCCCCTCTTGCTGACACCTTGACTTTTGACTTCTAGCCTCCAGAAATGCTAGATAATAAATTTCTGTTTTTTCAGGCCAACTGTTTGTGATACTCTGTTACAAGAACCATACAAAACTAAATATTAATAAGGCAATGTTTTCCCTGCTCAAGTTTTAAACAGATTGGCCTTTATTTTAAAGTAGTGCTTCAGTGCTTGTATAGATTTTCTTCTCTTCTTTTTTTTTTAATTGTTTTACTATTTAGATTGCTAATATTTTTATACTGGGATACACTTCATGAGTACAAATCTAATTTTATCTTTTTTCTTTAAATATCTCATTCTTACATTATTTATCTGAAAGTCTCTCTTTTCTCTACAGATTTGAGATGCCTTTTTTTTCATATACTGAATTTCATTTATGCTTGGATCAGTTTCTGTAATTTCTATCCAGTTTCATTGGTCTGTGTATCTATTCATGTATCAATACTGTGCTCGTTTATTATGCAGTCTTTATAACTCACTGTAATATCTGACAGACCAGCTCTCCTTACTCTCACACCCTGTCTCACACACAAATATTTCGTGTTTCTTTATATCATGTTTCTTATATCTTTATATCTATTTATTTAGACTCTTTTGGGTTTTTTCTCCATTTTTTCCTTAGGAAATTTTAAGTGAAATTTTCTGCTATAGATTAAAAAAGAAACTTTCATTTTTAGTGCAATTGTATTAAATTTCTAATTAACTGAGAAAACACTGGCAGTTTTTGGATATTGAATTATTTTTTATATCCATGAGAGTGGTATGTCTTTCTGTTTGCTCAAATCTACTTTTTTTATTTTTCAGAAATAATTTGCATTTCTTTTTATGTTTGCATGTAGGTATTTTATTTTATATTTTGTTGCTATTTTAGATAGTTATCTTTAAATGATATCTACGGTGATGAGTGGCATTTAGACTTTGGATGGTGAACATGACATGGACTACACAGAAATCAAAATATAATGATGCACGCCCAAAATTTATATAATCTTATAAACCAATGTTGCCTCAATAAAAAGTTAATAAAAAATGGTTATCTTTATATCATCATATTGCCTAGTCAGAAACTATTTGTACATATGAAGGCTACTAATATTTGTGCTAATTTAATATCCTTTCTTATTAAATTATTCTTATTTTTAAAGTCTGTCACATTTTTCTTAGAGGTAATTTTACTTTTTTACTGATTTTTATGCTTCTACTTGCTTTGTCTGGTTACATTTGCAGATACGTCCAATAGATTACTAGTTATAGTGATCAGTCTTGTCTTTTTCCTGACATTGGTAGAAATGACCTTAGAATTCCTCTCTTATGCAATATGCTGAATTTAGGGCTGATATGTACACAAGCACATATAACTATTTAGCTTGTAATTTTAATGTCATTTATATGTATTTTGTCAGGTTTATTTTTAATTAAGATTTTGTCAAGTTTTTTCAAAAAGTTTTTGGGTATCCATGGAGATCATCATATGATGTTTTTAGGTCTATTAATATGATACATAATAATAACTTATTTCTTAAGATTCAATTGCATGTGTCTTCATGAAATAAATCTGGTTCATCATGTGTTATTTTCACCAATTTTCATAAATGAGCTTAGTCTGTATTATTATTTTGTGAGCAACTATCACAATATTTGACAGCAACAGTAAATCTGCTTCATAAAAAGAAATTGAAACCTTTGTTCCTTCTGAAATTTAGCTTCAATAAGGACAACTATGTCTTAAAACAAGCCTTATAGAAAGCTAATAGAAAGTATTGGTAGTAAATATTAGCTTTGTTAAACTACTCCATTATCTACTCCAGATGTAAAGGTTGTAGTGGATAAGGTTTCAATTAATATCTGTTGCAGATATGATAAGTATTTGAGAAGTGATAAACAAATACAGCAATGTGCTAAAGATACATGTGTTTAGGCCTTTTCTATCATATTTCGACAGCCTGAGGCTACAGTCTAGAAAAAGAAGGCAGAGAGTCAAGAGCATCTTGTTCACTGGCTTTAAGACCCAACAAAATAAAGTCTGGAAAGTAGACATACAATCATTAGGTCCCTGGTTTTGAGGTTTTAGCCCAAGGACAAAGTAATCTACAGGCCTGTCACAGGCACTGTTTACTGTTCCGTCAAGTCCCTTATAATGGTTAAGCATTCTGCTCAGAAAGTTGGACTCCAAGAAGCACATACACAGCCCCATACCACACTCCTCCTTGAAGAAACTGTAGGAGTTTTCATTCAAACCAAACAGTGGGGTTGATGATGCTTTCCGGGAGATTACTCTTGGGACTACAAACACGCTACAGATTCAGATCTTCCATGGGCCTGAGCATTTTGAGGTTTTGCCTCAATTGAAGCTGTGAGAAAACAACCTCCATCCTTGTCTTAGGTTAAAAAATAAAATTGTCTCTCACTTGGAACTTCCATGACTGCTGACTAACAACAGGTATGAAACTGATGACCATTTTCGCTTAAAAATATCTCCAACAGTGGCAGAAGGGACTGTCTTCCATAGAATCCGTAATCACGTTGCCTCATAAGGCAAAGATCCTATATAATTCCTAGAATAATGGGGAAATAAATAACTAATAAATACATAAATTCACACATTCATAAATAAAATTTTGAAAATCCCCGGGAGCTGACTTATTCTGATGCAGAGATAACCTCCCTCTGTAATGTATAGCAGAGGTTTCTCTCCAGAGCTGTCTCCATTCGCTACTGTGTTCATTAACTAGGGAGAAAGGGTCTCAGATGAAACTTGTGTATCAGCGAGGTATCAGATAGTCATCATTATATGCAGCTTGACTTCATGTTGACAGATGGAGAGCTTGTGATCCTTTGAACCACTGAGTTGAAACGTTAAAGTACTGTTAGCCTGTGGTAGCACCAGCCAAGAATCTAACATTCCCACATTTTTTGCACATCAGCATCAGTGTCACTTGAAACACTCAGTATCAAAAGGTTATCTCCAACCTGCTTTCAGCTGTAAAATATGATGGTACCGGATTTCCTACTCAAGATTTTATTTTTTGGGAAAAATATAACCTTCCCTAAAGCTTTTAGCTCATTTCATATTTTAGTTTTTCAATGATAGTAAGGTGAAAAAAGGGTATTTTTAAATCAGATTAACTTGGATGTGTACATGGTGAAATCTCAAGAAAGTTTAATAGTTAATAGTGTTATTACTTCTTATTGTTTTTCATGCAGTTAACGGTTGTATTCTGTTGCATAAGGGATTTGCATGTAAAGGAAATTTTAATAATTTTATATTGTAAAATAAAACTTTTGCTTATGAATCCGTTTTTAGTTTCTTTCTCAGCAGATATTAAATTGTGCTCATTTAGTTCATTTCCTCTGTTGATCCCAATGAAAAGACCCTACGAGCTTGCCATTGTAGTAACACATTTTAAATTCTTTGCATTTTCTCTGCTATGTTGACTTAATCTGTGATTTAAATGATTAAGCCACGCAACACTTTCTGCTTTTGCTTTCTCCGATGTTTGTCTCCAGCTGCTCCCTGTTGAAATTTTTGTTCTTTTTTCAACAGGAAGGAATATCCACCCACACCAGCGTGAAGTGCTTTATTAATGTCAACCAAAGATGTAACACATAAAGTTTCGGTAATGGTTCAGATGTAGAATTCTCAGTATCAAGTACATTGTGTGTGTGTGTGTGTGTGTGTGTGTGTGTGTAGAAGCTAAAGAAAGTGGATTGGGGATCTTAAATAATATGCTCTAGGTAATGTCTATGAGTCTCACAGATTTAGATAAATTATCTCATTTAATTCTCACAATGAACATTGACATAGTGTATAATATTGTTAACATGGGAGTCTACATGTGGGAAAAGTGATAGTCATAAGACTTTTGTACATTGTGACCTACCAGACAGGTAGTATGTAATTCCCAATTTGGAATGCAAACCCCGCGTATTGATCATCAGAATACATGCTCTTGCATCTACTTCACTGTGACAGGTGTAGTGCATGTCTACTGGTTTTAGTCACCCTGCATTTAAACTTATGTTTCTACAATAAAACACAGTGCTCTGCCTTCCATGGTGAACACTGGAAAGTTCAGATACTTGCTCTCTATAACCCTTGACAATTGGATCAGGGCCCATGACCTAGATTTGACCCATCAGATATCCCAGCGTTGCCCACCACTGGATGAATGGATAAAGAAGATGTGGTATTGACATACACACACAGTGGAAAACTACTCAGCCATAAAAAGATGAATCTTACCATTTGTAACAATGTGGATGGACCTGGAGGGTATTATGCTAAGCAAAATAAATCAGATGAAGAAAGCCAAATACTGTATGATTTCACTCATATGTGGATGATAAAACAACAACAACAACAAACAAACACACAGACATGGAGAACAGATTAGTGTTTACCAGAGGGGAAAAGGGGTAGGGGAGGGGTGAAAGGCTAAAAGGGCACGTGTGTATGGCAATGGATGGTAATTAGACTGCTGGTGGTGAGCACAACATGGTCTCTACAGAAGTTGAAATATAATGAGGTACATCTGAAATTTATATAAGGCTTTAAACCAATGTGACCTCAATAAAAAATTAAAGTAAATAAATTCAATGAAATAAATAAAAAAATGAAGAGATACGGGAAAAAAAAAAACAAAAACAGCAACAAAGATATACCAGCTTGAAGCTTCGAATCTTCAGAAAGTGTCCCAAAGAAACAAGGGGAATGCAGAACTTAGTTCAGTGGTGGCGGCACTGCTGTCCAGTGTCCAAAGGTCCATGGCAGCCCCCTGAGGAGCAGTGGTGGGTAGCTAGGCTTCTTCGGGCTGCTTCTCCCTCTGCGGCTCCGATCTTTCAGGGTCCAGTTCTCTAGTCGTTTCCCCATCAATTTGATAGGCTACCCAAAATACACCCTTCAAACCCCTGTTTTGCTTATGTTAACCACAGTTGATTTCTATATTTTGCAACCAAGAGCCTGGATTAATATCAGGGATAATAAGGCAGATTTATAGTGGTTAGTGCCAATAGTAGATGAAAGAGGGATAATAAGTGTAAGTGACATTATTACTTCATTTCCCAATGGTCATAACATTTAACATGTCACAGTTCATAAGAAAACAAATATAAAGTGTTGTAGCTTGGTATTTATATTAAGAGATCATATTCCTGAATATATTCATGCCTAGAATTTCAACATCTATAGCTGAGCAGCATCAATACCAGCATTCATTTACTCATGGTAACTCATGCAGCTTTCTTCTTGTGAGCAAGTTCTAGTTCTCATTTAGTAATTTTACAATAAAGTATTAATTTATTTTCTCTTTTTAGGGGTTGCTCACCTGAATTTATTAAAGAGAAGAAGGGATATCTTTTTCTTGAATAATAGGCTTCATTCTTTCTGAAGTGCTAATATAAAAAATCAGCCCTAATTTTCTATGCCCTGATTCCCTGCTTTCTAATCTCTTTTTAATGTACATTTTAAGACTCTTAAGATGGTTAATTGGAACAGGACTCAATAAATCCGATTCTCTCATTTAGGAAGCATGCAAATTTCTGGAGAAGCTATGTATCTGGCTGTGAGCAGCAGCTCCTGGGCATGAGTTCAAGTTTCTTTATTTTGTTTATTTACTTTACTCTGTGCTAAGAATTGCTCTTATATAAGTACATAGAAATGCTTTAATTATTAAATTATTTAATCTTCCTAACAATAAAATAGATGCTATCATTATATTCACTGTACAGATAAGGAAACCGAGCCACATAAAGATGGAATAACTTGTCCAAGTTATAGAGCTAGTATGTACGAGGGCTGGCATTCAAACACAGGGAGCCTGGTCTCACACGCTCTCTCCCAGCCACTGCACTCTGCTGCCTCCCGGATCTTTGGGTGCTTTCCAAAAAACAGTTCTAGTTATTTGGTCACATATTTATTAGATTTCTTTTGTTATTCCCCCAAAGACATGCCTTATTTCTCCTGATTTTATTTCACATTTCAAAATGCAATTTCTAAGATAATTCTGCAAGGCAGTTTTGTTTAAACAAATTAGAGTTTATGTATCTAAGATGGTATTACACCCTCAAAGTAGCCACTTAAGCCCCTAGTATTTCTTTTGTTTGAAATATGCCTGAGTTGCTATTAGATATATTAGATAGAAAGTCTGTATTCTTTGGTACTGGATTTGATTTTTGCAAAGAAGCAAACATTTTTCAAAGGTAATTCTTGTATTGAGGTGATGTCAAAATACATAATAGCATTATAGACAAATTATATTTAAAGGAATAAGATTCTGTTTCTTGTGTGTTTAATATAATCTGAAAAACATTCCAAAGGTGAAGTTCTCTAGATACTTTGAGACGTCACAGCATCCTTGACATTAGTGGATATTGTCCCAGGTTTATGACGCTGAAAAGGACAAACTGTCCTCTCGGTAGCACCAGTCATATGTCCAATGATACTCTGTAACAGGTGCACTGAACATGAATCTTCTCTTGACCTTCAACCACATTTTATTCATTTCTTCTATATTCTTGACATTGTAGATGTGGAATATGTGACACAGAAAAACTGAGTCCATTTCGGTAAGTTAGGACATTGGAAGGAACAGATAGTGTGACAGAAGACATTAACAAAGAGAAAAAAAGTTTTATTGCTTTATTTTTACGTTTTTAATTTAAAGTAAGCAAGAAAGGGATTAAATGTAAAATTATACCATTTTTACCAATGATTCCTTTGGGCAAAGATTTTGATTGAATTTTATTTTTGGAAGCTCATGCTTTAAGACTCTACAAGAACACATTTACCTTTACCTTAGTACTTTGCACAAATACATATCCTAGTTATCTACATATATTCATAAGTAAGATCTTTTCCAAATAAGGAAATATACAAAATGAATATACAGCTCAGTAAAAAAAAAAAAACTTTTACAAAATATCTTCAAATGTGAAAATTAAAAAAAAATATTAAATACTAGTGACTATTTATGAAATAATTAAACACTAGGACAAGGATGTGTTTGCCATGTCCTCTCAGATGATTCTGGAGTCCATTTTATCTATTTGGTCATCTAATTCAGTTTAGTATCAGTAGTCAAATTGGAAAAAATTATAATTTACTTTATAGTGAGAAAGGAGCTCATATGAAATATCCAAGTACATTTGAACTTAGGTAAAATAGGCATTCTTACATTATTTAAAAATCATTACAAAAATGAAAACTCTAGGTTCAACAAATTCTAGCATGTTGAAATAACTTTCTTTAAATTATAAAAGAAACCCAAAAAACTAAGAAAGCTCTACGCGGAATTTATTTTCTTGTTGCGTTATCACTTTTTCTGTTCCTCAACAAATCAGGCACATTCCATTCAATGAAGTCATCCTGAACTTGCTTACTTATGGTCAAATATTTCAATTGCTTTTTCTGAAGCAAGAGTGTAAAGAGGAAATAGCTCATTCACTGCAGCATGAATTCATGTTTCCCAAGTCATGAAATAGTTTGCTAACTTGGTTGGAATTTATAGACTGGTGTGTTGTGGGTAGCAGTATTCCTACCATAAGAGTGCGTTTTATACAGTACCCTACAGAATATACTTAATAACCCATGGCTTAGTGTTTTTAATAGTTCCAACAAAGGAATAATTTTAGAGTGATGAACTTCATGGACAGGACAGCATTCGGCCCCTTTATAGCTGTGTTCATATACTAATTTGTCATCTACTGGATGATATTTCCCAAATGTTTTTTGGAAATATGTTCAAATTGAGAGGACTGGCAAAATACCTCAGTGGAATCACCAGAAACTTAGTTATATACTGAAGGCATTGTTGAAAGCATTTATTGTTTATAGACATTATTCTGCATAATTTCAGCAACTTCAACAGCTATTTCAGAATATATCTTTCAAGTTCTGCCCAATTATATATTTTGTTCTAATTACTTAATCATTATTAAAATTAGCGTTTTATTATACACTGTAAATTGATGTATTTCACTTTTAAATTTTGACAGATGACTAGAGGCAAGAGATAGAGAAGCAATGAAAACACCTGTCCCCTCACACAGCGACAGACTGTCTGCAGTCTCCAAAAGCTCTTAGAACAAAACAAATTCACGTTTGAAATTCTTCTCCCCTCAATTCTCTATTCTCTCCTTTGGATCTTCATTTCTATCACATTTTATTCTATACATGACTATCTTTATCAATATAATACAAGCTACTTGAGATTTCCGCTGAGACTCAAAATATTCTAAAAGACATTTGTTGCGCAGCTAATAGTCCAAGCCCCTGGGACAGGGTAAGAGCTTGCTTCTTTTTGGAGGGGAGATTTCAACGCCTTCGTGCTGCCTATTGCTCCAACTCAGTCAAGTCCAAATTGTCTCTCAACATTTATGTCCTCAATAACCTTCCTTTCACATAGCTGACAAGGATTCATTCATTCATTCACACTTCTATTCAGTGTGTCCTTAGCTTTACTCATACTCAAAGATTCAAAAGAAACATTGAGGAATGTACAGTTATTGGATGACATACGCAGGTAAACCAACAGAGAAAGACGTTAAATACGTGAGAAGCAAATCACTCTCTCTGGCATTGTATGTATTTTAAAAGAGAAACATGTCAAGCTAAACTGGTGGATTCCCGATGAGGTAATACAGGGCAGGAGAGAGAAATGATCTTCATTTCTCCTAACATTCTCAATCTGTTCCTACAAACCTTTCTCCTGAGGTAAAAGGCTGGGCCCATCTCCTAGTTTCCCAAATAATTTCTTCATTAAAACTAAATGCAAAAAGTATATCAAAATAAGAAACTTCTCAGCCTGCCCTGTGAATTTAAAAGTCATCTTAACATAATTTCCAGCCGTCTTGAATGGAAGATACCTAAATAAATTAAAATACCACATACAATATTTTGAGGACATGGCATACATCATTGATTTTTTAAAATAATTTTCATAATACATTATTTAAATACGTGTTGAAATATTGAGTGCTCTAAAAATCAAGCTAAACTGATATGACACTTTCTACCTAAGAGCTCAAAATCTCAAAGAGGAAACACTGATGTCGAATGACATAAGGCCAAAGGGACAATTGAATGAATGAAAACTTAATTTTGTCTCTAAATTGATATTATGCACAAGAAGAAAAAATAAATATGCTCTAAGGGACAACTTGAAAAAGATAACAGAAGTCTACAGAAGATAAAGAATGAATTCTCTTTCACTTACTCAAGGGTTGTTGGAAAAGGTAGAATTTGGGGATTGGAGTAGGATTGTTGGAAGAGGTACAATTTGCAGATCAGAAAAAGATTTCATAAACAAGAGTAGACCTAAGAAATGAGGATGTAATAAAAATATATTACGGCAACTTTTTGAGGCATTGGGCAAACTCCAGGCTACCTCAGTGGTATTGTGGTGGGACTTAAATCTTCTCCAGACATTCTCTAGGATCACCTGCTCCAGGGTGCCACATGAAATCTTGGATACCAAATTCAAATGCCATGCTGTTTTACTATGCATTAAAACTTAAGATAGTTCTAGAAATGCTAAAGGACTCTAGGAAGAGGAAAGGCAAATAGGGCGATTGCTAATTTTACGACCCTTTATTAGAGACAGTACCAGACATTAGACTGGCCCAGTTCTTTCCAAAGTACATCCCGGCAACAGTATTCCTCCAAGTTGTTCTGAGGAAAGAAAGGAAGGGGAAAAAACGATTCCATTTTCAAATTAGTTTTAAGTGCTATGTACTTTATGCACCTTTTGAATAGTCACGATGTTCATTAACATATTTAAAAAGTGTCAGGAGGTATTACCTTAGGAAAACCTTAACTTTGCTGAATTACACAGACATTTTCCAAGTTTATTTGACTACAGAAACCAGAAGGTCACTTAATGCTTACTAATAGTTTGTGTTCTGAGAATATACTTTGTGAGGGCTTGGTCTGATTGCTTCTCATCCTAGGGTCCATGGATGTATTTCAAAGGAACTGTTGACTCCTCAAATTGTATACAGAAATTTGGATGAATATAAATATTTTCATATGGAGAGAGATTGTTTATTCATCATCAAGTGTCTGTGACTCTAAACGTTGAAACCCACTGACTAGAAATAATTCTTTTTGTTTTCCTAAAGATTGGCACCTGAGCTAACAACTGTTACCAATCTTCTTCTTCTTTTTTTTTTCTGCTTCTTCTCCCCAAATCCCCCCAGGATGTAGTTGTATATTTTTTAGTTGTGGGTCCTTCTAGTTGTGGCATGTGGGACGCCACTTCAACATGGTCTGATGAGTGATGCCATGTCCGCAGCGAGGATCTGAACTGGCAAAACCTGGGCCACCGAAGCGGAGGGCGCGAACGTACCCCCTCGGCCACGGGCTAGCCCCTAGAAATAATTCCTAAGGGATAAAAAAAAAATCTTAGAAAAGTGCCGTGTACTTAATAATAGTTTAATAGCTTTCTTATGAATAGTATTAAGCAAAAATTCATCTCATTATTCTGAACTATTTTATTGCACAGTCTATGTATCTGCAGATAAATATCTTAATCTGCAGACATCGCTTCTTGGATTACACATGTTCTAAGATTTTCTATAGAGCCAATTTGTGTTTAGAAAATATGATTTTCTCAAGGAAATCATTATTTTTGAGCTAAAAAAGAAGAATGAGATGAAGTATTTAATTTCTTGCTAATTGCACAGAATCTACATAATATTCTAAAATAATTTTAAAAGAAAATTAATAATTTTGCTTATCATTTTACAGTGTTATACAAAGAACCATAAAGTAAAAAAAACCGGTGAAACAATCAAAATATGTATCAGTTAATGGAAGAGAATAGAGAGTCCAAAAATAGAAGCACATGTTTATAGTCAACTGATCTTCAACAAATGAGCAAAGGCAACTCAGTGAAAAGAGGAGCATCTTTTCAGCAAATAGTGTTAGAATAAGTGGACATTCACATATAAAACATGAGTCTAGACACACACCTTTCATCCTTCACAAAAATGAACTCAAAATAGATCATAGTCCTAAGTGTAAAGTACAAACCTAAAAAATTCCTGGAAGATCACATAGGAAAAAATCTAGGTGACCATGGGTTTAACAATGTCTTTTTAGATACAATGCCAAAAGTACAATCCATGAAAGAAAAAAAATAAGTTGGGATTAACTAAAACTAAAAACTTCTCTGCAAAAGACACCATTGGAAGAATGTAAAGACAAGTCACAGACTGGGAGAAAATATGTGCAAAATACATAGCTGATAAAGCACTGTATCCAAAACATAGAAAGAACTACTGAAACTCAACAATAAGAAAATAAACAGCCAAATTAAAAAGTGGGCCAAAGATCTCAACAGATATCTCACCAAAAAACATATACAGATGGCCAACACATGTGAAAAAACACTCAACATCATATGTCATTAGGGAATCGCAGGTTAAAAAAACAAGGAGATGCCATTACACACTTACTAGAATGGCTGAAATCCAAAACACAGACAATAGCAAATGTTGACAAGGATGTGGAGTGACAGGAACTCTCATACATTGCTGGTGGGAATGCAAAACGGGATGGCCACTTTGGAGGACACTTGTGCAATTTCCTACAGAAATAAACTTAGTTTCACCACATGATCCAGCAATTGTGCCTTTGGGATTTACACTAATGAGGTGAAAAGGTATGTCCACACAAAGAGCTGTACACAAATGGTTATAGCAGCTTTATTCACAATTGCCAAAACGTGGAGGAAATCAACATGTCCCTTATTAGTGAATGAACAAATAAACTGAGGTTGATTCATACAATGGGAGGTTATTCAGCTATAACAAGAAATGAGCTATCAAGCCACAGAAAGTCATGAAGGAAACTTAAATGCATGTTGTTAAATGAAAGAAACCCCTCTGAAAATGTTATGTATTGTATGATTCCAACGATACGGCATGCTGGGAAACTGTAGAGACAGTAAAAGGAGCAGTGGTTTCCAGCATCTTGAGGGAAAGGAAAGAGGGATGAAAAGGCAGAGCACAGGGTCTCTTTGGGATAGTGAAACGTTGTGTGTGATACTGTCATGGAGAACCTGTATCATTATACTTTAGTCATAACCAATAGAATATACAACACAAAGAGTGAATGTTAATGTAAAATATGAACTTTAGATAATAATGTTGCAGCAGTATCAGCTCATTAATTATAACAAATATACCACACTAATGCAAAATGTTAATAATAGGAGAAACTAAGTATGTGTGAGGGTCAGGAGTTATATGGTAACGCTTGCACACTCTGATTAATTTTTCCGTAAACCGAAAACTGCTCTAAAAAATAAAGTCTATTAATTAAAAAAGGTAAATTATGGTTTTATGGTGCAGTGCCGAAAACTAAAATACAATTGCCTCACACAGTAGACATCCCACTGTGAGAAATGATCCCTAAAATAGAAAAATTACTTTAAACAAATTAACCTCATATTTATTTTTATCTTATTTTTCTATTAGTTTTTATTTATTTATTTAGTTTACATATTTCCAAGCACTTTTACCTGTAGAAAACTTTATGTCAGCCTTGGTTGTGTGCAGGCAGCAGTGCATAAAACCGCAAATGGAGACTTTTATTTGCATCTAGCCAATGAGAGCCACACATTAGTAGATACTCTTTCTTTCCCAAAGGAAATGGTTTGCTGACTTAAATTATGATTAATATATTAAGAGCTTAATGCACCCTCAGTTTTCTGTAAGTGCTACTTGTTTCATAGACGGGTTTATTGTTATTACCTGCAGCAGCAAATGGAGGGGTGAAAGAGAGAATTGATGATTGGAGGAATTTTGACGAGCCAGGGCCACTTCACTGGACATGATGCCGTCCTCTCCTGTGAGGCTGGTCCAGTACAGCCAGTCTCTCTTCCAGTGCATCAGCAGCATCGAGTGAGGTGACATACTTGTGCTGCTGGCTGTAGATGAGACTCTTATAAACACACATGTCATAAGGTATAGCTCAAAAGCCAGAGATGATTTAAGCTAAATCTTTCAAAGATTCCCATTTTATGCTTCAGTTTAGTCTTTTTTACTACTCCCTTTAAGAAACTCTCCTACGTGTCAGGATCAAAAGAGTAGCTAGATTGAGAAATATATAGTACTCAGTGCATGGAAGGTAAGAAGATGACCTGCGATGTTTCAGGAAAAAGAAGTCACATTAATCAATATACAGTGAAATGTGTGACAGATCTTGCTTAGACAGACACTCTTTTCTACAATATGAAATTGCATTAGCATCATGATGTAATTAGTTAGCCTTGAGCACACGTACACACACATATACACACACACCCCCCCCTTGCAGGCAAAGTAACACTACAAAGATCCAAACTAACAAACAGAGAGAGTCATCTGAGGACATTTTCTGTGGTTATTTTTTCCAAAATAAAGCTTCTAGGTTGAGACATCACTGCTTTTCAGCCTGTATTTATGATAACCGCTTTATGCCAGTCAGCTTAATATTCTGAACTTTCAATTTATTTCCTGTCTCTGCAACCCAGATAGTAACCTCCAAAGCAGAATTTTGCTGAAAATTCTCTGACAGTCTGTGTGATGTGAATATCTCTTTTGTCTCAGGTGACAGCAATATCCTTTGAGAATCTGAATGAGTGGTGAACAGCTGGTTTCCCTGTTTCTCCTTACTCTTATAAAATAACATCCTTACTTTGGCCCCGTTTCCAGCTTCTCTCTCTGTATATTCTATCTATATTATTTGAATCAGACAAAACAATTTTGCAGAAGTTTATTTGCCTATTGTATAAATAATTGTTCTTCACTTCCAATTACATAGACTGCGACCTGGAACTCATCAGACCTTTTCCAACACCAGGGGGCTTATTTTTCTGAATGAGAATCTTTAGCCTGGGTGACTTTCAGATTATCAGAAATTTGCTGAGTATTTTTTTTTTAAGACCAAGAAGATCAGATTACCCTGCCACTGCTTATAGCATATCTGAACGCTCAACGGGAGTTTCATCCTTGCCATGGGCGTGTCTAGACTCTGTTGTGATGTCTGAAGCTATGTGCAAGGTTAAGTGCAAAGTACAGTAAGATGTAAGCAGGTATTGAAATATCCTTACATTAAATCAGATGTCCCTTTGAATATGGTCTAGGAAATATCTGCATAATTCTTCAGACATAAACAGATTCTTTTTTTTCTGAGTAATTTTGATATTTCTTATTTTTCTTTTCCTTACCTACATAAATTTAACCTAAGAAATTATTCTGCCTACACCTTGTTGAGGATTTCTTTGTTTATTTATTTATTCGTGTTTAATGGTACTAAATATATCCACCCAAAAACACAGGCTTGACTTAATTTGGGATAATTACATAAGTAGCCAAAGTTGAGTCTTTACTTTTAACTAGTTATGAAATTATTGCTGGGTCCACTGAATGAAAGCCTTATTGGGTGCTTATAATGTGACAAACATTTACGTGATGTTTCTCTTATTGCATTCAGTGTAAAGGATGTTGGTACGCATGCAATTACAACCACGTCACTTGATTCAGCCACAAGATAGGGTGAGTTAAAAGGTAGAAGATTGCCTTTTAACGGTAAAAGCAAAAAGTTGTAATACATTTAAAAGCAAGTGAAGTTAGTGTTTATTTCTGGCCTCTGTGAAAAGGAAGAGACTGTTACATCTGCATGATGAAAACGTTGATTATGTGTTTATATAACTGGTGTTATGACTGGTGGTTGGGTGAACATTTATGTACAACATAAACCTTGCAATCTGTGCCACTACAATGCTTATTTATTTCAGATGTATCTCAGAGACATGTAAGGGCTGTAATCTGGAGCTGAGGTTGCGGGAGAAGAAAGAAGGATTTGCAGGCTGGGGGAGGGTCATCACAGAAGCATTCAGATGTGTATTCACTTCACTGCAGGCACTAAGAAGAGTAAAAAACACAGAGCCAATGTGTGAGAAACTTGTGATTACAACAGAATAGTAGCATTTTTTTTAATTGTACCAATGTCTTTTTTGTTATTGTAATTTAACTCCTATTCTCCATCATTTGGAAGGGCCTGGAAATGTATGATCTATGCACTTTACGTAAATTAAAACAATTTATGATTACCCAGTTTTCTAAATTTGTCAGTTTCCTCTAATTTCTGCATAGTGGTATAGACAAAATTTGGAATAAGCTATTCCCTAGAAGCACTGGATATTTTAGAAGAATATTTAGCGTAATTTATATATACAGAAAAATGATATTATCTTTTTGTAAACCCTTAGAAGTCAGAAGAATGATTGCATGTTGTGTGAGTGAGGTCGTGCCTGGAAGGAAACACAAGAAGAAACTCTGGGGTGAGGATAATGTTCCATGCTCTGTTTTTAATACGGATGTTGGTTACATTGGTGTGTTCAGTTTGTGAAAATTCATTCAATTGTACCCTTATTAATTTATGCACTTTTCTATAAACATGTGATACTTTAATAAAATGTTCAAAAATTTAAGAACTATCGTAAAGGAAAAAATATGTTGATCTTCTTATGTCTCTACTACTGGTAAATAAATGGCAAGCAATAGGATATATTGGAGTATATGGGGATGCCCTTTGGTGTAAACTTAATTCAGCCTGCCCTTGTTTATCCAGAAGGGACGGACGTGGCCCTTGAACATGCATTGTATGTCTGCTTTAAGTATTTTCTATGTCCCAAAGACAAGAACAATGCCCTTTAGGAAAGATGGAACTTCCCCCACACCAGCGTTCCCTTAAGGATGAGCATCTCTCCCTAGACTAGGGATTGATTGCTGACCTGCTGTGACCACCCAGCTCCAGACCACAGACCTGCTACCTGCATGTATCACATTCCAATCATATGTGACACATGGTCTTTGATGGCATCTAACCTCTCTGTACACCCTCACTTCTTTGGAGTGCCCATTCCTTTGTGAAAGGGCTCTCCAGGGCTATATGGTCTTCCCATGTGGCTCATAATAAACTCACACCAATTTTGATTTATAAATTGGTTATGGATTATTTGCATCAACACTACTAACAAAAATCACTTATCTTGCATATGATTAAAAGTTTGCAACTTATTTTCTCTGTGATTGAAATTATCAATCTAATTCTCTCAATCAAGATCCCAATTTTAAAAAGAAACCTAAAATATTTTAAAAACTAAGGTGAAGTAATCACATTTTTAATTATTTAGGTACTTCAACATATAAAATTACATTTAATTTTTTTTTTTGAGGAAGATTAGCCCTGAGCTAACATCTGCTGCCAATCCTCCTCTTTTTGCTGAGGAAGACTGGCCTGAGCTAACATCCGTGCCCATATTCCTCTACTTTATATGTGGGACACCTACCACAGCATGGCTTGACAAGTGGTGCCAAGTCTGCACCAAGGATCCAAACCAGTGAACCCCAGGCCACCGAAGCGGAACGTGTGCCCATACCGGCTGCACTACTGGGCCGGCGCCTACATGTAATTTTTAAGTAATCCCCATGAAGTTCACATGATGTTGAGTCTTCACACATTAATTGTGGGGGATCAGAATTGGCCACCTCAAAATGTGTCTCTTTGGCCTAATTATTTTTAAGAACAAAAGACTCTGAAAGAAACTTTGACCCTACCCCTAACTGCCTAAGAGATTTAAGATAGAAAGGCTGTTCCAGGAAGGAGCTAATACTGTAAGATAACATCAGCTATATCCTAGCCAGCCCAGCAAACACTTGTTTAACAAACATTTGCATTTTCATCTCCATCTAAATTGCCTTCCTCCCCTTTGAAGCCACAAACCACTATTCCCAACATCCTCCCTTGTCTTTATCTGAAAATGGTATATAAGGTGGTGACTTGGCCATTCTGGCGAGTTCCTCAGCCTCCCTGGGTCTCTCCCATGTGTACATGTTATAAAGCTCTGTTTGACTCCTGTTCTGTCTCATGCCACTTTAATTCTTAGACCTGTCAGAAGGACTGGAGGGTGGAGGAATTGTCCCCGTCTGCTGTACTATCATAAATACTCCATTTTGAAGACTCCTTTTTAAGTACCTGAGTTTTATTTACTTAACTATTCCATTAACTATAATGGAATTTTATTGAGAATCCCGACTAGCTTTTGACAAATCAGTCCTTGAGAATAAGGATAATTCCAGGGTCAGCAAGTTTTTTTCTGCTAAGGGCCACATGGTATATGTTTTAGACTTTGCACGTCAGATAGATTCTGTCAACCACTCAGCTCTGTCACATAGAGCAGCCATAGGAAGTCTGCAAATGATTGGGCGTGGGCATTTTCCCATAAGACTTGATTTGCAAAGATCAGCAGCAGACTTGAATTTGATCCTTGGGCTGTGGCTTGCAGTATACTCCCTGATTATACAGTCATGCAAATTTGTTGAACACCTTCAAACTTTTGGAAAAAGCCATTGCATTAAAAATGATATGGTGTTTGGGTAAATTGTGAAATGATGTTGCTGAGTCTGGTATGGTTATCTAGAAAAATATATAACTCCAAGTCAAGATTTGCCTTTCCTAAAGAAAAAAAAAGAAAAATTCCTAAATAGTCTTGGTTTTAAAAGCCAAACTAAATATTGTGAAAGAAAGTCTTAATTAGATACATAAATCCCACAGAGAGAAAGAATTTAAATGAACAGTAACCTATAGACTTCAGATGTGCTTTCTGTTGCTTAACCTGAGTTTTATCTTAGAATAATCAAAATAATAGAGCAAAATACCCGCATTTGAAAAAGAAAAAATCAGGTCCGGCCCGGTGGCGCAGTGGTTAAGTACGCATGTTCTGCTTCAGGGGTTTGGGGTTCGCAGGTTTGAATCCCAGGTGCCGACATGGCACCACTTGGCAAACCATGCTGTGGCAGGTGGCCCACATATAAAAAGTAGAGGAAGATGGGCATGGATGTTAGCTCAGAGCCAGTCTTCCTCAGCAAAAAGTGGAGGATTGGCAGCAGATGTTAGCTCAGGGCTAATCTTCCTCACAAAAAAAAAAAGAAGAAAAAAGATAGGTTCAGGGAGGTTAAGTGACTCCCATGGTCCCAGCTGGTGGTATTATTTAGTTGAATAATCAACTTGTTATTTGTTTTCAATTAAAACATAATCCTATTCTCACTCAATTACCATGACACTCCTGAAAAGAGTCCTACCTGTCTTTGTCTGTGTATGTTGTGCTATAAAGTCAACCCTATCAGCCTTGGTAGTGTTTCACACTCTAGCAACTAGAATAGAATATTGCATCACATTTTAAACCCATAGAAATAAAACTTAAAGATGTAAAGACAATACCTTGATAGCAAAAAGAAGTGATTTACAAATCTGACTGATCACAAGTATCATTTGGGGAGCTTTTGAGGAATACAGGTTGTGAGGCCTATAGCTGAAGATTAGCATGTGGAAGTCTGGAATAAAGCTTGTAATCTGCATTTATAAAGCTCTGTGGGCCATTCCCCAAACCAGTCAGGATTAGTTATCTCAGAGCCATGATATTGGCTAATTGCTAATGCAGCCTTGTCTTCCCCAACTCTTTCATTCCTCAACAAGCAAATATTGCAAGATATTGGCCTGGCCTTCCTCGAGGCCTGTACTTTTCAAAAAAATTTGTTTTCATTGTAAAATACTGTACAAATTAAAAGAATATGTAAAATATACTGTGATAAAAATACAAAGCAACTATCTGTGTATTTAACATCCATCTTCAGATGCAGAGTATTAGCAATGCCTGTGGACCCTTCTCCAAATTAACCCCTTCTTTCCTCCAACAGTATAAATACTATTAGGCATTTTGTGTTTACCTTTTCCTTCATGTAAATAGAGTATTAGTGTATATAAGTGTATAGATAAACACTTTATCCCTGAGTTTTTCTCTGTTTTTAAGCTCTGTGTCTACAGTATCCATGTGATTTTTCACTTTGTGTTGTACTCTGAACTTCCTGTAGGATGAAGCATAGATTGCTCATATCCAACATGGTGTAAAATTCTCTTGCACGAATATATGACAATAATTTTTTTCCATTCTCCTCTTTATCAACTGATTATCTCTTGTTTGTGTTTGGATTTATTACAAACAATGATTATTTTTAAAACCTATGAATATATATGTTTTAAAGGGCTTCTGGTACACCAGTGATGTGGCTCTTTTGAATATATGCCTATTAGTGGAAGTATTGTATCTTGCGTATGTCCATATTTAGCTTTACAGAATAACATAAAATTGTTGTCCAAAGTAGTTGTGTCAATTTAGTCCCCCTCCAGCAGGAGGCGTGAGTCCCCATTGCTGCATTTTCTCATCAATGCTAATATTACCTGACTTAAAAAAAAATTATCAATTTTATCGGCTTAAAAAGATCTTTAATTAAGACTCAAATAAATAATTAAATTCATAATAATTCATCAACACCTATTAATTTACATTTTTATTCTTTTTCAAAGAAAATTAAGAATTTCACTTTCAGTTTTCAGTGTTCCTTTCTCTGCATCTCAGTCCGTGAAGAAGTATTCTCTGCTTCTGTTTTTTTTTTCCTGTAGACTTAAATATGGGTTGTTAGTCAGACTTTTTTTCCTATGGAATCGTATTTTACATTTTTTTGGTAATAAAGAAAAACCAGTTTCCCTTTTACATAAAATTGACGCTCATGTCCAGGTACTTGTTACATACTTCAAGGGTGTTCGAACCCCGTGCATCCCAATAGACAGAATATACCGGGATCTGAGGAAGGAAGACTTCTCTATGCCTCATGTTTTCTCATTCTTTCTTCTCTGCCCTTTTTTTCTTTCCTAGAATGGAAGGCTCTCTCCTTTTCTTTTATTCTATCTTAGTAGTATTGACCGCCCCCAAGAATATAGATTCCTTTCTCCAATGACATTTAAGAAAAGTTTTATCTTGCAAAATTATAATAGAAATATGCAGTAAGAAATGTAAGTTTAAATCAAAATTAGCCTCAGTCGTCTCTTCCTTTTTGCCATTTCCAACATTATAAATTTAGAATTTCTATGTCTACAAAATGTGTAGTATCATAGATTTTTCCTCATGATAAATAGAGATACCAAAAATAAGCATTTGAGATTCACGGAGTTAATCCACCTAGAGGTGGTCAAGGAAACATGGTACTATGAAATATATTTTTCGTTTATGCCAATCAGTTATTGACTTGTAATAGTTTGAAATTTATCCCGGGTGATCTCAATATTGTGTCTCAGAAAGGTGATATCTTTCTATATGTGAATTATCTGTGTTACTGTTATCTGTAAGCAACAGAAAGTGAATCTTTCACAATGAGTTTCTATAAAAAGTTTGTGTATAGTCTTAGTGTGTTTGACAATCCAAATATATTCAGGTTCACACCTAAAATGTTTTGACTTTAATTCAAGAGATAATTAGTTCCTGGTAGTTGGATAAATATCATATCATATTTGGACTTAATAATTTTGATGTTTAAATATTAAAATATCAGTGGTCATGTCAATAGTCAATAACATTGACTCACTTGTGGTAATTTTTAAATTCTGATTATTTGGAGTTTTGTGGAGTTCTATCTGGAACGTGGAAAAATACTGTAATTTAGGGCCCCTAACAGTCTCCCTTTCCACTATAGCACCCCAGCTTTTATCTGGATTATAGATGAGTCTTTTACTTAAAAGTGCTTTTATTAAAGAAATATTCTATAAGTAATTAATAAATATTTTTATTATGATAACATAAATATAATTGTTAATATTTGTGGAATGAATGAAATATATGAAATTTCCACTTTAATGCAGGCTACATCTCATAAGAAAAAACTCATTTTTTCTCTATAGTTGCCAATTTCTGAATCGATAAATCCATCTTTCACTTTGTTTCTTAAAATTATTATAGAAATGTTCATTAAACTCAGTTTCATATTCTGAATTTATTATGCAGTTTAATATCATACTGCATAATAATACCACAGAAATTGTTTTACTACGTTTTCTCAACAACTGAACATTTCGATAATCCCACTGGTCAATTTTTATAGACACTTTAAAAGTCGCTTAATGGAATTGAACAATTGTTTGCTTTGATAGATGAGTGAAAATAAAACAGTTAAACTGGTCACGTGTGCAGACACAGTCAGAAACTCAGTTTCAGTATTACTCGAACTTTCCTGCTGCCAAATAGAAATGCAGTAACTCTTATTTTATAGGAATATGCCATTTTGCATACATTTAAATAGACTCCTATAAATAGTCTTCCGTGAGATGCAGGAACGTGCCTGGAAGATGGGGCCTTCAAACAGATCCTCTCCCAAGTAGGAAATAGTCAACATAACTATCTAGTTACCAAAAGTGACCGATTGACCTTTAGAGTAACAAATCAAAAATAATCACGCACACACATATCCATAGCTTCACAGGTTTAAACCTTTACTAAAGTGAGGGCAGGCACATGTGCTTGGAGGATAAAAACAACATATTTTTATCTATTTAATTAATTTTCACATGATTTCCTTTTATGCCTTTGTGAAAGTTCTTATAGCATGTTGGTTAATTGATACTTATAGGTTTTAAAATATGTCCTTTCTAAGAAACTTCAATAATTTCCTAATGAATTTATACCTGAACCACAGTACGTAAGAATCCAATGCCGTCTGAAACTAGATTTCCTGTCTTCACTCCTCTCATGTTTTGGAACAAGGACTTTGTTTCTCTCTTTGTTCTTCTCATTTTCTAATTGTGAGCAATTCCTGCAGCAGTGAGGGCATTAGTCCTGGACTTCTGAAGGATTTATAAAGCCATGACAATGTTTTGGATTTTGCAAATTAAATTATGTTTTCTAAATACCATTGAAAGATCAAACTGTTAAGATATAAGAACTACAAGATCACAGCTACAGAGTCAGAGGCCGTAGTGATGCTAGAGTTTAATTTTCTCCTTTCCTGGAAGCCCCACATGTATTCACAATATTGATGGGGTGAAGTGGAGGAAAGGCTAGTGAGAGCCACAGCAAAGCACCGACCAGGCAATTATGGGGCAGACTTGCTGCCCCAAGAAGATTCTCCAAGTAATTTGAAGCCATATAAGAAAGGACAGTCAGAAGACAAATCCAAACTAAGTTTTAGAAGCATTTTTAACCCATCGCAATGCAAGAAAACTTAGTTCTTTCTAGTAATAATAGTCATGGCACTCAACAAAGGTTATTACCACAGACTTCTGTGTCTGCTGGCAACAGCCTGTATGCCATTATCTAAGCAGATTCAAATATTTCACATGAACTGTGGGCAAAAATTTTTTAGGTTAGGAAGATTGTCCCTGAGGTGGAATGCTGCCAAGGCATGGCTTGATGAGTGGTGCTAGGTCCGCAGCCAGGATCTGAACCAGTGACTTCTGGGCTGCTAAAGTGGGGCGCACAAACTTAATCACTATGCCACCGGGCCAGCCTCTGCGGTCAAAAGAATTTTAATGATGTTTTGAGACATGTACACATTTAGTAAAATCTTACAAATAGAGAGTTGTGACCAGCAAGACTAGTAGGTGAACCCCTCCAAAATATTTGTGAAAATAAATAATCAATAAATATATAATAAATTATGCCTTTATTTTTGGTAACAGACATTTTATAGTGTAAAAACAAAGGAAAATTTAATTTGATATTTAAGAGTTTTAGTAGAATAGCAACTACTTTTAAGACTAGACTAAAGATCATGGAATGATCAAAGCAATGACTTTGAAAAGACAAATCAAGTGTATTCAATACTAGCTATTAGGAGCGTAGATAATAAAAGATAATTTTGGAGTGCAAAGCTATATGAATGAACCATTTATACATAATAATTTGAGGATGAATTTCTTTTGTGATGTGCTTTATAGAAAATAAACCCTTTTCTCATGTAAATAAATAAATAGAAACAGCACAGTTATATAATTCATTCTAATACTCCTCCATGTGTATGATCTGGTGACTTTCCTGAGATAAACAGACACACAGAAGGATTGCATTTTTCTTTTTTGGTATCTTCTCTATCTAGATCTAAAGTTTTGCAGGTACACGGCACACAAAATGTGAAGAATGGTCTAAATACATTTTCTTCCTATGTAAAATGGTCAATATAAGAGTACTCAGCCCCTAGGGTTACTGTAAGTCAAAAGTGGAAAAACGTGTGTGATGTGCTTAGCACACTACTAGTAGAGAGCACACTTTTAATAAATGCCAGCGTGATCTTTCGGAGTAATCTTTCTTCATTAAAATTTAGTTTTCTGTTTGTTTCAACATGCAATTTATTTTCCATTTTGTGGCAAAATTTTCTAAGGTCAATTTTCAACAGTCACTCAGAATATGGGAAAGGTCCCAACATTTAGCATTGTGTTTAATATTGACAAATATTTTTGAACAATTGCTATCTTTCAAGCATAGCAGTGAGCTCCTGTTTTAGTTCCCAGAGGCACGTTCTGTTAGGACACAATTCTTGGCCTGGGGAGTGTCATGATCCTGACTGGAGACACCAGGAGGGCCAGTCGACCAGCAGTGTGATAGAGACTGATGCTGACGACTTGGCACCGTGTTGCCCAGGGGAGGGTCACTTGACCTGGCTGGAGAGAAGGCAGGAGCAGACTAGGAAACAGTTCCTGGGTGAAGTTGCATCTCATCCTGAAGCACTGTGGAGATTGGTAGGAGGGGAGAGGAGGAATGTTTTCAGCAGAGAGAGCACATGGCTCGAGTGTGCAGATCTGTGGGTGTGCTCCAGCTAATTCACATAGGAACTCTCAATTTCTGTGCAGGCCATTCAACCCTGTTAATGAGTTTCTTTGCTATAAATTAAGAATACTAACACACATGAGCTATTTCTTTCTGAGTTTCTTGGAGGCAAGGATCAAGTGAAATACTGCGTGTAGGAGTATATTTATACCTTAGAGTCCGGGGAGAGTATTAGTTATAATATTAGCATGATTATTGTTTATTTCAGTGAACTAGTTACTGATTCAGCAAGTTTTTTTTACTGAATTACTGCTGGAATACTTAAGGTTTACTGAGTTTTTACTATATTCTGGCTACTCACATCAGTATTAACTCACTTCTCTCCACGACCCCTCTACGAGCAGCCTTTAATTGCCCAAGATCACACAGCTAGTATTTGACAAAGTCAGGAGTTAAGTGAACTTGTCTGGCTCAACCTCAGAGCTTACGCTTTCTCAGTATGTCACCATTGTTATGTCTTATATGGTATATGATGTGTCTAGTGTCAGGAGAGAGGCCTAAGGAGTAGGGTTCCTGCCCTCTAGGAGCACACGCCCAGCCTTCTGGCTGTGCACCCAGAGGAGGGTGCTGATTAGGCTAGGGCATGATTGACACATCAAGGACGAAGGAAGGTGTTTGGTCCAGGACCAGACAGAAGAAAAGGCCTACTTGAGGATGTGATGTAGGGACTGAAACAGAAGATGTTTTGACAGAATCAGGCAAAAAAATTAGGAAGGACATTTCAGGCAGAAAGCCTAGGGATAAGATGACCGACCATTCATTCCTGTTGTTCTGAGACAGTCTCATTTTAAAATTATTAATAACATTCACTTTAACTCTCAGAAGTGTCCTGGTTTAGATGATAAATGATAGGGCCAACTTACCTAAGGGCAGGGACACAGAGTTGTGAGCAAACATAGCATATTTGGTGAAGGCAAGCGATTTATCATGGCTAGAATTGAGGATGCGAGATGGGAATTGTGGAAGATTAGAGAATCTGGGAAGAAAGCAAGAAGGGCCTTGCTCCTCAGGCGAAGGGCCTTTAAGTTTCATTTTAGAGGTGAGAGGAAGTCACTAAAAGGTTTTAAGCAAAGGATACAGTGTGGTTCAATGATACTTTGAAAGATCTCTCTGTCATTATTGAAGAGAATCTGTATCCTATGACGCAAGACTAGAGAGAAGGTGACAACACTGTCATTGGCCACAGATGTATCAAGGCACTACGATATGCTGGCCTCATTCTAGATTCTTAGGATACAGCAGTGAGCAACTCATACAAAATCCCTGTCCTCACGGTGCTGTCATTCCAGTAGAGAAAGTCACAATTACAAGAAACATAATAAATGAGTAGATATAGAGCAGTGTAAGAGGGATTGGGGTTGTGTTGCAATTTTTTAGACAGTGCCAGGGAAAGATTCCAGTGTCATACTTGAGCAAAACCTGAAGCTATTGAGGAGATTAGCCATTTAGATATTTGAGAGATGTCCCAGCTGGAAGGAATAGTTGGTATAAAGACCCTGAAGTTGGTATAAAGTCACCGAAGAAGGTGACTAAGAATTCCAAGGAATGGCAAGGTGGCTGGTGTGGATGGTTTCCAGAAAGCAAGGGGTGAAAGAGGATGCCAGAGAACTCTAGGGTTGAGAGCACTTAGGACATTGTGGGCCATTTTAAGGAATTTGAGTTTTACTCACAGTGACATGCAGGCCACTGCAAACCTTTGAATAGAGGAGGGACACATTATGACTCCACTTTTACAAGGGTGCTGCAGCCACTGTGTTGAGAACACACTGTAGGGGCAGAGTGGTCTATGAAAGACTAGTTAGGGTACCGTTACAGGAATAAAGGCAGAGATGCTGGTCTGTAGGCAAAGGTATCCAGACAAACGGAGACAATAAGGAATAGATCGTGATCCCACTATCAGACAAGATAAAATTGAGGCCAAAATAAATGACAGAAGAGAAAGAAAGACACTTCATGAGGTGAAAGGCGGTACTTTACTGTGGATATACGATGATTTGAAGATCTGTGCGCCACGTTAAAAAGAACGCTCCCTAAAAAACAGACACTATAGAAAATACAGTGAGAAACTGACAGAATATGTTAAAAATAGATTTTATGACTCAACTGAAGACGGATCAAGTGCTGAAATACTACTAAATACGTTGAGAAACCTTTTTAAACCTGTGCCTGAAAATCCAAATGCAATGAAAAAAAGAGACTCAAAAGTTTATCTTTTTTCAAGTGTTTGTATCATCATAACAGACATCATACACAAAATCCAAACAAAGGTGACAAGCTAGGAGGCTATCTTGCTATACAGACCATAGGCAAGGTGGTAATCTCTCCAACATGAAAAGAATCTTTATAATTTGATAGCAGAAAGAATCCCAAAATCCAAAAACCTGATAGAAAAATGGGCAAAAGCCATGAACAAACAATTCACAGAAACAGATATAAATTTAGCCTTTAAATATATAAGGATATTCCGGATTCTACGCATAGTAAGAAAAATAAGATTTGAACTACACTGAGATGTTCCTTCTCATCTACCATATTGACAAAAATAGATGGATGTCAGATATCACAGTGTAAAATTGTGATTTCTCAGCTAATTTCCAGATCTGAGACAATTTTCAGATCCAGGAACTGATGATTGAAGGGGAGAGCCTTGAAGGAGGACTCAACAGTGGTACTCCGGGGTACAGTAAGAATCCCTCATGAGTGAATCTGAGCAGTGCAAGGAGTAGGTGGTAGCACTCTCTTCCATTTCTCTTGGCCAAATCTCCATGGCTTACTTCTGATCTAACAGCAGCCATGGTGGACAGCTCTGGGCAAGCCAGGGTTATCTAGAACTTACAACATGACACCTCAGGCACAACATCTTTCTGCCTCTGGCCATTCTCCAATATCAGGGGAGCCTGTGTGGCCCAAATGCACTTCAGCCTGGGGACTCTGGAGTTAAGGCTCTTGAGGGTGCCCTCAACCAGTGGGACATGGGAACTAATGGATTAATTAGTCTTTCAAGCAGACAATTCTGCAAAGCACACTGTACATTTCAGGATGTTCTGGCAGAGTCCCGCACGTGGCCACAGCAGTGGGATTGAAAATGCACTCTTGTATTGCGTATTCATCTCCTCTGACTCACTGTTCCAGTTCTCTCACTTCAGCTTCCTGGGATCATCTTCAAATAAACCACGAAGCCTACATCCTTCTCCCCTACAACACTCTTTAGCATATTGATCTCTTAATCTATCTTTTTTTTTTTTTTGATAACTCTTTTTGGCTATAACATGGAGTAATACCTTTAAAGATTTCTGTCCATCTTCCTTGTAATCATGGACATATCAAATGTAAATGAAAAGATTTAGGTTCCACTCGGTGATGACAAACATAATTCTTGCTTTCACTAAAAATAAGTGCATTCTCCTCAACTCGAATTTCATCTTGCTATTATCTAACTTAAAGTGGCTTTGAGCATTTACACATCCTAGTTTCAAATTCTCAAGCCATTATCTTATCAGTTCCAAAGCATATATCACTTTCAAAGGCCATTGTCTTCATTTTGCCCATGGATAATATTGAGCTAGCTATTACCTATTCCTACTCTGCAACATTGTTATCCTTCTAAGATCTTCTCTGTATCTCAAGAATGAGAATCAGAGAAACTCCATTTCCCAGGCTCTTTTAGCAGCAGGTGTCTGGTTTAGACTCTACTAAGGGAAGACTCTTTCTTAACGTGTGGAAGGCTGCAGCAGAAAGGAATGAAGCAACTGCCGTAGCAGTGCAGGGATGTGCATTTCGGCAGAAGGCAAAGAGGTTATGCCACTGGCTCCCAGATGCCCTCCTGTAAACCAGCTACTTAGATGCTTTTGGGGGCTGAGATCACTGACAGTTAGTTATTTTCTTGGATTCTCTCATTCCTGGACTGCTGGAAAATGAGTGGCCCTTTACCGTGACTTTCACTGCCCAAGCCCTTTCAAATTCTCTTATTTCCTGTATTAAATCCCTTCCTGTTTGATTTACCTAGAATGAATTGTATTTTCCTGAAAAGCCTCTGATTGGTAGTAAAATTATTTTCAAAAAATGGAGGATTCGATAGTTTATCTAGTCTTGTTATTGTGATTATTGTTGGCATCACCTGATTTATACAATATTTGCATTCGTTATTCAATATTGATAATTTTTCTTCCATTCCTTGGGTTTTTTGCTAGCCCAGAGGTCTGTAAACTACTGCCAGTAGGCCCAAAGTGGCCACACTCAATTGTGCGCATGTTGTTTATGGCTGCTCTTGAATTGCAATGTCAGAGTTGTGTAGTTGTGATAGAGACTTATGGCTCCCAAAATGAATACATTTCCTATCAGGCCTGTTACAGAAGAAGTATGCTGACCACTGTTCTAAATCAAAAGTTTTTGTTAACACATTGTACATCCTTATATTGTGTAAGAGATGAATTTGATTATCTTTATTGTAATGCTCTTCCTGCAAATTTAATAATAACAAAATAGTGCTGCCCTAAATGTCACATAAATTTGAGGTCATACATATCAGAACTGGAGAATTATAGGCCAGAAGATAGGAGACTTTGAAAGTGTGTTTTGGGAAAGAAGACCCAATACGTGTAATGATGATACTAGCTAAGATTTTCTGAGGGCTTCTGAAGTGCCAGGCATTGTGCTGGAGCACTTCACAGGCATTATGTTACGTAATCCTTACATCCCTCTGGCATAATTGCTATTTAGACAAGGAAATGAGAAGAGAGAATAATTGTTTCCCAAGGTCATGTAGCTAGTTAGTAGCTTGCACTGAACTCGTCTGACCCCGAACTCTGCAGTGTACCTATTAATAATTGTTAAAATACTTGCTATGATGACAAACCAACATATTTTTATGAGAGAGCTTTTTATACTGCCATATGATATCTTATATCATCTCACACTGAAATCAGAAAGTGAAATTAAATTTCTCATCACTATCAGTCATGCTGCTGACATCACTTAAATTCTCAGTGGCTCAAACCCACACGGTTGTAACATTTCTAAAAATGAAGACTTGGTGAGGTCCCAGAAAGCAACTGGAAGAGTACATTTCCTCTCCTGTCAGGGCCTTGGCTAGATGATGCCTCTGACTAGGCTCTACTCGTCACATACACACATTAATGCCTGAAGGTTTTAGATGAGTACACGTGTCTAATTAGAGAAATGCCACCAGTATGGGTAAAATGAATCAGAGGTCTTATGTCAAATTCTGGCCATATACGGTAAGCACTTAGATAGGGTGCAATTTTCTGTGCTGATAAAAAACTCAACATCTTTTCCTCAAAATTGGAAAAGTAATTTCTATATATGACACTTGGGATCATTTGAAATGAAATTCAGAAAACCAGAGAACAATTTGCTGCCTTAACCTCTTGGTGGAAAGCACTCCATTCTCAGGGTTTAGATTTTTCCCTTGGGGACATATTGCCAGGCCTTGGAGAGAGCTGCATAGCATCAGACAGGTACCACAGCCTTAGAACACTGTAGGCTTTTCTGATTTTATTATCAACTTGTCAGTATGTGAGGACATTAGTGATACATCTTGAGAATAGGTAAATAAATTGCCAACTTGGTGAACTTCAAGGTGGTTATACTATGTTAAATAGATACCAATACATATCCTTCGAAGAATGTTGCTATAATACATAACAACACATATGCTTTGAAGAATGTTGCTATGTATATCAACTGATTTTTTGGACAATTGAATGAATGAGTAAATGATATGGCTAAATCTAAATGCTGAGAAATTGTAGTTAGAGGTAACCATTTTTTGAAAACTAATCAGTCTAGAAAATATTGATAGTAAAACTTATTCTAGTCGATAGAATAACTTCTTCTCTGGAAGTACCTAGGTATTTTTTACTGAAGCTACTAGAGATTTGTATGTTTCCCACAGCTAGTGGGCAGTTGGAGCTATAATTTAAATTACAAAACTTATTTTTGTTACACAATATTATTTTTCAGAGGAATTTAGTTCTGTGCTCATGAAAGTGATAGAAATTCTTTGCATTTAGTAAGATTATCAAATTGCCAATATCTAGGGACATAAGCTCTAACCTTGTTTGTGTAACAGTTGAAACACAGTGGCTGTTAATGGTCTGAAACCCCTACATTGTTCTACTAACTAATTACTCTCAACTGTCGTATATAAGATTCTTTCCACTCCTGTTGAGAAGATGCACACTTGATTTGCTCTTATTAGAATCATGCACAGCATAGGAAAAATGTCAAAATTCCAAAAGATAAATTTCATTTGATTGGATGGAAAGTCATTCATCTTAATTATTTCTGACACCTTCTGCATTATGCTATGCATATCTCAAGAGAAAAGAGAGAGCTTCTCGTTCTCTAAGAGCAGTTTATTGAGAGTGACATGCTATTGTCATTATCGGAGAATCCTAAAAGCCTACTTGAGAAATCCAGGAAAATAATGAAAAACACAGGCTAAATGAAATTCATCTGTGCAAAGCAAGAAACCATCAATAGTAGCTAATAAAATATTTTTCATAAGTGCATGTAAAATACAAAATTGTATTCAAGAACTATTTTTCTTAATTAGACGTAAAATTACATATTAAAAATTTGCAAATAGTCAAATTTAAAATAGGAAGAGGTTCTCAAATAATCGTATTTACATGTGAGGTAATTGTATGTATGTTGTGGCTAAGACACGATGTCTCTTGATCTTGGTGTAGAAAAATGTTCAATTGCCTCTTGCGATGGTATCGGCATTCATAGTGTGAAATGACACAGCTATCAGGATGGCACATGTTTAGGCAGAGCCACAGCACAACAGTTTTTTCAAGGATCTCTGTCAATGGAGATATAGAACCAAACATGAGCAATAGAAGGAAATTGTGAATACACCAGTGGTTAGAATTTTCATTAGTGACAGGGACTGGTCAGGTTTAGAAATCCCCTAAACATGTGTCAAGAAGACTGCAGAGGAGATAGGCTCAGCAGTGAAAGTGACCACTGAAAATGCGAAAGGTGATCTGAAGCAACAGGCGGAAATGCACAATAAATACAGCTTAGACACTGGATCTGAGTTAGACAAATACATCAGAAATGGAAGCTGGGAGGAAGGGCAGTTATGTCTTACACTGCATACGGTACATGGTTATGTAAATTGAGCAAGACATGAAAACGCAGCTATGCTAGAACGCAGAGAAGAGAGTTCTGAGGAATAACTTTGAGGTACCTCTGATTTCCATACATGAAAGGGCCTGATATTCATTCCTCTTCTTCCTTCAGCTTGATTTAGCATGCTTTCACCAGCGATAATTGTTGCAAATATTCTCCATTCTACTGTAGCTGCTTCTGAAGCCTGTAATATCTATTGATCATTACATGGGTGCCAAGCACCTTATTCACGGCTTTTGTTTGATCTCAGGACTCTGCATCCTTGCTTCAAATGTTTCCTAAGTGTGACTGCACACGACCGAGCCAACTGTATCATCTTCTGCTCCTACAAATACATGCTGATCAAGTCTCACGCACCTCTTCCCTGCCTTCTCGCTGCTGAACTTGAATTCTCTTTTTTCCTAAACCACACAGGAATGCTGTGGCTTTTCCTCACCCCATGCTAGCCTTCCCCACCCTTCAAGAATCAGCGTAGCTCTTGCTTCCTTAAGAACTACCATGCCAATCAATCCAGTCTATATGAAGAACACAGACTTGTAGAATTACCTCATTCTAGAAATGAAAGGAAACTTCAGGAACACCCAGCAACAATCCTGTCGTTAGGCAGATACGAAAATGAAACGCAAATATAAGATGAGTTGCACTCATCCGGTTACTGGAGGACTGCGGTTTCCTCTTCTATCATTTCTAATGATTTTTATTATTTAACTAGTGGGGCAGACTGTATAGTCTTCTAAAGAGAATCCAGGCAAAAATCTGCGTTTGAAAACCAAATCTGCTGATTATTGGTGTTGTTATCTTACAAAAGTTAGCATTTTTAATCTTTAAAATGGCAACAAATAAATACTCCAAAATATTATTTTGAAGATTTAATGAGAAGACGGGAGTGATTTCTCTGTCACACTACCTTGCCCACAGTAGATGTTCAGTAAATGTTATGTAACTGACTGACTGCCTAATTTGTGCATGCTTTATTTTCCCAACTTGTGTACACTCTTCTAAGGCCTTAGTTGTGTTTTTACTGTTTTCACTGTATTACTCTCATCAACTAACCCAATAATAATATATTAAGCACTTAATACGTATTTTTCCAATGGTTTTAACTCTCCCTTTGTATTTCTTCTTGTTATTCTCTTACTCAAAGTCTGTTCACAAATGATGTGGAGAACCTGATTGCTTGCAGGAGAGACGCACTTTCAGCTGAATACTCATGCCAAAAAGGATAACTAAAAATCAGGGAGTTTGTCACCTGGATAAAATACATATGAAACCAAACCTACTTTTGCCAGTGTTTCCCAAGAATTTGAAGCACTCTTATTTGAAATCGTCAATAGGTGTTGTTATTTTCCGTCTAAGTTAATCCAAGAGAAAACAGACTTTGTCATATTGGGGATAATTTTTCTTGAATCTGATATTGTTAAGCGTTCGAGAATTTTATGAAATTACATTTTATAAGCATTTTTGTTAAATCTTTAAAAGGAAACAGATTCCCGCTTGTTTCTTACTCTTTAGTGGCAGGATTCCTGTGCAACTAGACTAATATTCCGAGCAGATTAATGCTACCTTTGCTACATGGTGGTAACATGGGCAAAGATACAACAAAAAGATGCTCAAAACATCATCATACAGAATTTCTGTGACTAACTAATTTTCCATAGTGCTTCCTTCCTGTTGTTCTGTTACTTTGAATGTAGTAAAAGTAAACTTGAGCATGGAATGAATTACATGAGCACTCAATATTCATGTAATCTCTGATTCTATAGTCTATAAAATTAACATAATACCCCCATAGGAATACTTTGTCAAGAAAATAAAGATGTGATTTGGTCTTGTAAATAGCTGTGATTCTGTGTTCAGAAGTGACAACTATTCAGGCAGAAAATGCTGAATATGGAATAAAAAGTACAGTTTCAAAATCTGTAAGTAAAATGTTTAGTATTCTTCTGTGCTTCTACGTGCACAAATGGCTGCTTAGGTATTTTAATGTGCGGTACTAAGACTGTACCTGGGGCGGCAAACGTGTTGCTATGTTGTCTTTAAATGTAGACACTGAAACAATGAAGCTATCACATTTCAAATCAAGACAAGAAAAAAATTGAGATTGAATATTGTTTCACGCTATTATAGGGCACAAAAGACCCTTTTTAGGTTTAAGGTATCTTTTGTTGCTTCCTTTCAATCATTCTGTCGTTTGAAACCAAGTGAATTTTTTTCTAAGGTTAGGAACGCATGCGAGACATTTTAAAAGTCATGAAATTCACGGCCCTTGTAGCATAGTAATAGCTTCAAGATAATTTGAAGCCCAAGATATTTAAATAAAAATGGTCATTTTTTTATTGAGAGAGTATTTTCCTCTCATACTAGTTGTCAAACCACATCTATTCAGTGCAATATTACGGATATTTATAGATACATAGGCTGTGAAAGTCTTTTTAAATGTGTTCTCAGAAATTCCAAATGTTCTAGATATCCGCCTTTGTCTTTGCTTACCCATTGTGGGAGAACTGTCAGTAAAGATACGTATGTCCTTAATGAGAAAAAGATCACAGAGTCACTAAGAATCTACAGAGAAGAGACCTAACCCTCACAATCCATTAAATCAATACATCCTTTCTCAGGCCAAACACCTTGCTGTTGACTCTATCCGCACTGCTGCTTCCTGGAAAGAAGTCTTGCTCTCCATCACTACCAAGAGCCTTTTCACTATTTATAGAGCTTCATTCTCTGCCCCTGGCTCTAGCATTCATATCTCTATGCTTTACTAATCCAGTTCTTTAGCCTTTTCTCCTAAGGCTCATTTCTCTAGCTGTTAATCCTTGTTATTACTCCTCTTTGGTCTCTTTCCAAATTCTCTTTACTATGACTCAGTTAGAGATGTCAAATGAAATCGCTATGCTAATAAGTGTTTGACCAATGCCGGAGTTAAGAAGAAAATGTTCTTTGTGATTTATCCAAACACTACTTGCCTGAAGTCTCCTTAGCGAAGGATTAAGCAGAGTGGAACTGGAATTCTTGAGGTTTGGTCCTAAAATGGTAAAATCAGAATATTGCAACTGTAGTAAGAGGTGGAATGGTGAAACTGATTCTAACTATGTAGGAGGCAAAGCATTGAGAATAAAAGACAGAGAAAGTGAATGCCAACACAGTGCCCTATGAACAGAATAAGAAGTAAAATGAGAGAAGTTAAGTATCAAGAACCAGGAAGGAAGTAGAATGTGATGGGAGAGTTTGCAGAGGAACTGATGAGTTCCTTCATGAATGCCATGGACAAAGCTGAACTATCTCTGGTTCATCATTCTTGGTCAGTTGCCCGTTTGTGTAGGGGTAAGGCTCATGGAATCCAACGTATATTTAAGGTAGATACTATTTCTCATGTAGCTTCAGAATATTTGGATTATTACATATATTAACTGCTGTTTTTTCAGTTATTAACAGCTCATTTAAAGCTGATTTCCTTGCAATTATTCCACATAAAACTTCATGGCAAAATTTTGAACTCTGTACTGAAAATCTTCAGTCTTGAAACTCTTTCCCCGAGAGCCATTCATGTTAGCATTTTGCCAAAGTAGAGAAGTTATTTTACCCATTTGAGACAACTAAAACATTACTTCTCTTCTTGCCTGTTGTATGTAAACATGAGCTGAATAATTTTGTCTGCTTATTCACTGTGAGATCCCCAGTGCCTTGAACATTGTGGCAGCTCAATAAACATCGTGGCAGCTCAGTAGATGAATGAACAGTGTTCTTCTCTGCTTTGCTGTCCTGATGAGTGGTGATGCTCTATCCTCACTGTACCGAGTTTAAAATGCAAGACTCATGCTTGACCGCCCTGCTTCCTCTGCCTCATTCTTCTCCTCCAGTCACCAAGTCCAGAAGTGTCACCCCTCCAATCTGAGCCCTCTTCTCCCTTTCTTGCATGTTTCCCTGGTTTATGCTCTTTTAACTACTCACTTGATTTACTGAAATTGGTTTAGAGCTCCCCTTTCCTTAAAGCAGACAATTTTCCAAAATGCTATCAGAATAAATCAGAATAATCTTTCTAAAATAAAAATATGATTGTGGTACACCCCAACTTTAACATTTTCACCATATTTGAAATTTAGAAAAGCATCTGTGCTTTCACATGGGTCCTGGCTGTAACTACTGCTCCCTTTCCAGTTTTTTCCTCTGGTCCTGTTTTACCAACTCATAGGCTACAACCATACAGAAGTCTTTGCAGTCACTAAACATCACTATGCTTCTTTGCATGCTATTTTATCCATCTCCAATCCCAATACACTTTTCCCCTCATTTTTCTCTATCTTCTCCTATCAATTTACATCTTTATCTTTTCTTCAGGAGCAATTAACTTGACCACCCATCTCTGCTTACAAATTTTTCTTCATTTGGATTTCCAAGAACTTATACTCTCTGGCATTTCCTCATACTCCCATAACAGGTCTTCTCAGTGTCATTTTGTGGTTCCACAAATGTTACTATTTCATCTATTAAAACATTAAATACCGAAGGGTCTCAGGGCCTGGATCTAAACCCTGATTTCATTTAATTCTGTATTCCCTTTGTGGCATATCTAATCCAAAGTATGGCTTCAATTTCTTTTCTTTCCTCTATTTAGGTCTCACTAGATTATATTTGCTACTCAGACTCCTCCTGAGCTCTAGACATGTGTATTCCACTTGCTACATCCTCCTGGATAGCTCTCAGGAACCTTAAACAAAGCATATTTAAACATGTACTCATTTAACCTGCTTTTCTTCCACACGTCAACTTTTTGGAAATGCAACAACATCCTCTCAATTGCTCAAGAAAGAAACCCCAATATTCTCTTTTCTTCATCTCTCTCCTCTCACCTTTGTCTGTCCCCATGGCCACTACCCAGTTCAAAGCATCTGCATCTCACTCGCTCACCCAGAATTTCAATTCCACCTCCCCTAGAGCCAAAGTTATGTGTTCAAAATACAAATCTGATTGTGTCACTTCACTTTGTAAAGCCTTTCAATGTCTTTCCATTTCTCTTAGGTTAAAAAAAATGTGCACATAGCTTACGAGACCCACCTCTGACGTTTCACTACCCAGATCCTTCTTTGTTGGTATTCCTCCTGCCTTGTACTCTTGTACAATGTTGCAGTAATTATCCATGCATAAGTTCCCCCCCCCCCCAAATTGTAAGCTTCTTAAAGACAGGATATGTATAACATAATATCTGGCATTTATTAAATGTTTGTTAAATATTAGTTGAATCACTGAATATTGAAGCCTGACTACTTTAAAAGGAGGTGCATTAGTCGAACTCCTATAATTTGCATACCTTAAGGACACAATTTCAACATTCTTTACTGTGAAAAGAATATCTCATTAATTCAAAAATAACGAGTAGTTTTATTCTCTATTACAATGTTTAGCATCTATTACTATTGTTTTTATTATCTTTATTATAGTATTTTCTATATGCCTAGCACTACCTTAAACACTTTACAAATATTATTACTTATTATTATTTAGATAAACTCAATGAGGTAGGTACTACTATTGATGCCTTTTTATAAATGGCAAAACTACTATTCAACGAGGTTAAATAACTTCCCATGAATATCAGATGCATATTAAATGTTGAAGTCAAGTCATGAATATTTCACCACAGAGCTCCTATGCCATCTGTCTGCAATGCTTTTACAAATACAGGGTTTTCTTTGATTATATTTATCAAGTTAAATTCTCTTCTTTTTCATTGCTATCCTGTGATAGCTAACAGTTCACATATATAATATAATATATAATAAGGATGTATAGCCGTGGTGCTCTACCTCTGTCTGAACTTAACTTTTATGTTGAAGCTTTTTTTCCTATTTGTGGTTGGAAATAACTTTCCTTCTTTCTTTCATCTCCCTCCTTCCCTCCCTCCCTTCCTTCCCTTGTCTCATTAATCACATATTTATTTAATACTTATTTATTTATTAATTGAATAATTAGGTACCTCGCTAAACACTGGGATTAAAAATATAAAAATAGTTTCTAAGGTACCTTCCCCTTCAGCCACCACTCCTCAAGCTCCACATCGACTATTCACAACTCTTGTGAATTTTAATTACAATCTCATGTTTTTACAAGTGAAGGTTGTACTTAAAAACTGCCCATTACTTTCCACTGAATTTAGAATAAATCTCAGCTGATTTGCCTTTCCTCCAACATCCCTTTAGGAAATTCCCTCACCTACTCTCTGGTCTTCTCTTACCCCTCTCACTCTTTCCCAGTGGGCTCCAGTCACACAGATTCTCGTGAGACCAGGTTCTTTCCTCTCCAGGCCTTGGCAAGTGCTAGCTCCCTGCTAAGAAACATCTTGTCTAACACTTTGACTATGATAGTCCCCACTTGTCCATGGTTTTGCTTTCTGCAATTTCAGTTACCTCTCGTCAACTTCAGTCCCAAATTAGTAAATAGAAAATTCTAGAAATAAACAGCTCTCATAAATTTAAATTGCAAGCCAGTGTCATTCTGAGTAGCATGATGAAATCCTACCCTGTCCCACTGGGATGTTGCTCACTCCTTTCTCCAGCGGATCCACGTTGTATATGCCACAGCCGTGAGTCACTTCGCAACCTCTGGGTTATCAGATCAACTGTGGCACTGTCACAGTACTTGTGGTCAAGTCACTCTTATTTACTTAATAATGGCCCCAAAGCCAACTTTATTATGGTTATTGCTGTTAATCTCTTACTGTTCTTAATTTATAAATTAAACTTTATCATAGGTATATGTGTATAGGAAAAAATATAGTACATGTAGGGTTCACTACTATCTGTGGTTTCAGGCATCCTCTGGGGGTGTTGGAGCGCATCTCTGCGGTTAAGTGGGAATCGTTACATTTGTTTCTTCTTTTCATCCTAGATCTTAACTTCAGAGTCTTTCTCTCAGATTAGCTCTTTCTGACCATCCAAGCTAAAGTAGGTCTCTGACCCCCACCCATTCTCTCTTAGCATTCTTCTCAGTTGTTTTCCTAAGTTGTCACTATGTATTTATGTGTTTCCTCACTTGTCTATTAACTGTCTCTCAGCCTAAACTGAAAACTACAGGAGGTTAGGGACCATGTCTGTTTAATTTACCATATTGTACAGGCATTCCACATTGGATCTGGCCAATAAATATTCATTGATTAAGTGAACGAATATAGTTTTGTGGTTCTAGATGTTGAAGTAAGGTTGATAAATGTTGGCTCTTCTTGCATCCTTGAAATAAATATGATTCAGGCTGTGCAAACAAAATGCTTTGGTCCCTTTCTCCTGCTCATCAGTTGACAAGCCAGCACAGATCCTCAGGTCCTGGTGCCAATTCAGAGGGCCCTGGTTTTGCTCTTTATCAGATCGTGAGAGCACAGTTGCAGGAGAGCACGATGTCTTGTGTTCTTTCGCATGTCAGACTCTAAGCAGATGGGTTGGGTGACATCCAGACTGATTCAGACCTTCAGCAGTGTTCCAGGGGACAACCAGGAATGGGCTAGGGGCTGGCAGAGCTACAATCTAGAGAACATTCATGGATTGAGACAATTTTCAGAGTTAAATCTTGGAAAACTTAAAGAGAAATAAACATCACCAAGAACACTTCCATGTATACTTGACAGTGCCACTCAAAGCAGAACCAGCTGTCACTCTCTTTGTACCCTACTTGCTAGTAATTCAAAGCTCAGCCTCCACCAGCTACTCTTTCCAGCTAATGTTCATTAAGAGAATTCTTATTTAATTTCCCTTTGACGTTTGCATAATGGCAGCATGGTGATTGAATTATAAAAATATAAGAATTTAAAAATAGTTTCAGAGAGAGTTATAGCATATTAGAAATATCCTTCTATTTTGAGTGAGGAGAATGCCATTTTGTGACTTTGGGCAAATGACATACCCTGTCTGGGCTTCAGTTTCTTCACTTATAAAACTGGGATTCTACTGTGCTGTTTACTCACAGATTTCTGTGCAGCCTAACAAGATAAAACCTGAAGTTTTTAAGAAATGTAGCAAATATCCAAGATCAGCTTTCAAAACTCCATCAGTATCAAATCAACTTCAAGCTCAAGTTCAATCTTTTTTGTACTTACTATTATCTAATGTTCTAAAACTCTGCTCTGGACCTCTGTTGTCTCTGATCTACTCTGAGCTGAGAATAAGTTCTACCAATTTCTGCTGTCCCACTGTCCGTGATCTGGAAAAACTCATGACATGGTAGTCAGACCCTGAGGACACAATGACTTTAGGGTCATTTTTCCTGTGGTATTTTCCATAGAAATTTTACAGAAGCTCTTTCCCTCTATATTAGTTTCCTACTGCTGCTGTCGCCAATTATGACAAATTTAGTGAGTTAAAAAAACACAGAACAAATATTTTATTTTATAATTCTGGAGGTCAGGAGTCCAGAATGGGTTAGCGTGGCGTCATTCCTTCTGGAGGCCCTGAAGGTGAGTCTGTTTCCTTGTTTCCTTCCTTTTTCAGTTCACGTCAGCCATCTGTGTTCCTCTATTTCTGGCCCTTTCTTCCATCTTCAACACCTGCAGCATAACATCTTCAAATCACTCTTTCTTTCTCTCTCTGAACTCTGCTTTTGCCATCACATTTCCTCTTCTGTCTCTAATTATGACCTTTCTAACACCCTTTGATAAGGACCCTAGTGATTTAGTTGGGCTCACCTAGATAGTCCAGAATGATCTCCCAGTCTCAAAATCCTTAATTTAATCACATCTACAGAGTCCATTTTGCCATGTAAAAGCAACATATTCACAGGCACCAAGGATTAGGACATGGTGGACAATTATCCAGTCTGCCATATTTTTCATACGTTCTTTCCCCAAATAACCAAACTGGTGAGGGATGCATCTTACCACAGACTATCAACTCAAGGCTAATCTAACCCAGCAGCATTATTACTTCTTCTCTTGTTGATACACTCAGTCAGTTTGTTTCTCTCCTCATCTCACTGCTCTTTGCCAGCACACCGAACTCCATGAACACACAGTGCACTTCTGGGTGCCTCATGGTCCAGTTTCCCGACAGCCATGTTGCCATCAGCCCTATGAAAAGCCTGTGGTTGATGGTCATTTTTCATTGAAGTCTGGAATGTAGGTGATATTGTTGGCAGTAGGTACTATTACCTACTCTAGTTTTGAGAATATTGATGGCAAATTTCCATTTGGCCTATTATCTGTCTGAAAAATGACTGGAGAGATTCCTTAAGGAGATGCATTTGCATACAAAAGAAAATGATGAAAGCCTTAATTCAGTGCTAGAATGTATATCACAGCAACTTTCTGACCTAAGCACATATCCGTTACATTGGGATGCTAGTAGCAGTTTTCCCTTTTTCTTCGCTAAAAATCTATACAAAATCTTATCCCAGTATGAATGAGACTTTTTAATGTTCTACTAATGTATTATTTTTTTTTTAAAAATTTCTTCCTTCATTGGTTGATGTTTTGCTTTTGCTTTTGTGTGTTTCACACTGTTCCTGTCCCACAACGGTTTGAATTGAAAAATTGGTTCCATATCTGTATGGTCCATATGAGCTTCATATCTATAGCAGAGAATTTTCATCTGTATATATTTTGATGTGTATATATTTGATATTTTATATTTAAATAAGAGAAGCCCCATTAACTGATTTCTTAGTAGGCTATGCATTTTTATGACATGCTTTCTGAAATGTGTTCTTCAAACGTATTCTTTCACTCCGTGTTCTCCAAACTCCTTTCCTTAAGCATCCAGCCCAATTTTAAGATGTCCATTTTGTGCTGAGCATAATGCTTGGATCTGGGGTCTCAGTGGTTTCTAAAAAGAATCATGACCACTTTCCTGGAGCTTATAATCTAGTGAGGAAGAGAGTTGTAAACACTTAATCACACATGTTGGTATTGTATGCATGTAAAGAGTTATCATTTCTACCAAAAGTAAAACTGTTTGAGGTCATGGGACATGTCTAGTGCCCTTAGCATACCGTGAGAATGAAATAAATATTGGTGACTGTCTAGGAACGAAGACATTTACCTATAGAACCATTGGGTAGACATATACCCAATTTTCTGAGAAAACAACACCTTCTTCAAAAATCAAAAGCATATAAACACTAGCCATTCTCATGACAACCTGACTTAGAGATTTAGGACTCGATAGATGTAACTTTTTAGTTCAAGCTCTCTGACTGCTTGACTTCTTTCCTCACAGCAAAGCAAGTTTTCACGACTACCCATAATTATGGTCAACTTCTACTCTGGAATAAAATAGGACTTGTAAAATATGATTCAGAGGAGTATATGAACGTAAAAATGGGAAAACTTTGGAACTACATGGTTTGTAAGGAGAAGATTATGATACGGGTGGTTTTGCAGACAGAGAGACAGCACAGCACACAATCACTATAATTTGGGAAAAAAGCAGCTGCTGTTTCTTGAATTTTATTCACTAAATGAACTCAGTACTTTGTTGCTTAATTGAGCTCAAGATAAGAATACATAATCTAATGCTAGACCACAAATTTTGTGACAGGAACCACATCATAATGCCTAGCTTACAATTCAAATTACAAAGTAGCCAATCATCATAGAGTCATTTTTCCTACATGATGAGTCATCTAATTTACAACTTACAAAAACAATGACAATTTATGTTCTAATTTTATTTGTGATGCTTAACAATGTTATAGACCATGTAAGTGTTTTCTCTCAGTGCTAAATTTAAAATCAATATAAATCAGATGTGTTTGATTTGCAAACCTTTTGCAACAGAAAAAAAATAACACAGCTTGTATTTCTAATGTTCATATTGTGACAAAGGTTTCTTTACATAAATAAGTAAAAATATAAAGATGAATTATTTTCAGTTTTAACATATTTTCTGGTGTATAATATATAACTGATTGCTCAAGTCTCCAAATAGGATAAGAAAGTAAATAAATATATTAAAGAAGGATTCTCAGTTTTGTTTTAAATGGAAGATTACGTTCCTTCTCCATTATTAGATGGATGAGATACACTACTTTGACGGGCTGAAGCTAAGTATCTATCGTGCCCCTCTGTCAGTGCTCTCCCCCAATTAAGTGTCCACAAAGTAGTAAAGAATCTTTTAAAAATGTAAACAATTTCACATCACTTCCCTGCTTACACATCATATTATCCTTACCATTGCTTACCTTATCGGGTCCTGACCTAAATCTCTGGACTTATCATGTTACAAACTCACCTTCCTCATCATATTTCAGCCTAACAGGGAGCTTTTAGTTCTTTGAAAATTCCCCAATTTTTTCATCCCCAGGGCCTTTGCACAAATCAGTCTCTTTTCTAGAACACTCTTCTGCTATGGTGTGCCTGGTTCCGCCTCATCCTTCAGTTCTGTTTGAATGTCACCTTCTTGGAGAGTCTTTCCCTCATCACTCATGTTAGATGGATCATGGCCCCACACCCAAATGTATACCTAGATATTTGTATTCTCTCTTATAGCTCTTTGAGCTGTTCTGTTATAGGAACTTATTAGTTCGTTTACTCTACTCACTAAATAGGGAGTGTAAGAACCAAGTCTGCCTTATTCAATAGAATATCCTTAGCTCTGGACAGTGATGATGGTTTTAGGTGCTGTTAGAAACTTGATGGCTGAATGACTACATGGACGAATGAAAGAGAAAGCCTCTGTTCGAGGAGGACTGGGGCTTCTGTCGAGTCAGGATGCATCTTTCCATCTTACTTAGGGTTTCCCAAAAAGAACCACTCTGTGATTCATACATTATTGATTATAGTCCAGGCTTCACTGACTTTGCAGAGCTGTTCCAGATGAACACACAGGAGCATCTGGACCAGATGCTTTAGTTAGCTCACCCTCACAGCTGTGTGATTGCTGGTCCTTGCAGCTCTTCCGGGCAGTGTACACGTGCTGCAGCATCCTGGTCAGGGACGGGGCATAGTAGAAAACCACTAAGGTAAACCCTCAGTCAATGAGGTATTAATTGAGGGAAGCTATTTACCATCCAAGACATGGAAAATTGCTCATATAATTATGAATAAAGTTCCCTTTTTATCAGAGAAATGTACTCTGTAAGGAGAAATGGTATATGCTTAAAAATTATTTCACTGAGGGTAGAGGAGAATAATTCAAGTTTTTAATCTTAAACTGAGAAGTATCTTTCCTTGCAGTATTTCAGGGTGACCTAAAGAGTAAATGTGCACAACTGCACCTAAAAAGTGTATGATGCATAGAAGAGGCTGAATAAAAGAGATTGAAATCTGAATCTAATTCTGAAACAGTACTCAGCTTTGGAAACTAAACCTAACGAAGGCACATATTCATTCAGTCACATACCTTTTGGGGGCATCTACTATGTGTCATTGTGCAAGGCACTGGGGATAAATGAGTAAACAACAATGTTCAAGAAAACACAGTATCTCTGTCCTCACAGAGCTTAGACTATTAGTGAGATGCTATTTAAAAAAAAAAATTCTGGACAAACCTAAAGCCAATTTCCTTGTGATCTAGGACTTTTCACTAAAAGTTTTCTCACACCAGACTCGCATAATCACCATTAGATAGATAGATAGACAGGAATCCTTCTGTAACCAGCAGAGAAGGTGCCCCTTAGCATTGTCATATAACAAACAGGTCTGCTGATTTTCTTCTCCTGTCAAGCCACTGATTAGGAGGATGGGCAGAATCTAAAAGACATATGTTCAAATATAATAGAAGACAAGCGAAAAAGATCTCATTTATCTGGTAAATAAGGGTCTCTGCACCTGCTTATAAAGAATTTTAGTTGGGACAAACACTTCAAGTGTCAGGATAATTCAGAGTGGCAAGCGGTGAATATCCAATGGTTCACGTGGTCATTTAAGCCAGACCTGAGCTTCTCCAATTTTGTAAGTCTATCCATCACTAATTGCAAAGCAGGAGAAAACTCAAATAATGGTTACAACACTCGAGTTAAGTATTCCAGAGTCTAGACTGCACTACTTTTCATGGACAGAAGTCCATTTTTGGGCTCCATAGCTGAAATGTTTTATGTCTCAATGATTACCAAGGCTCAAAGATTATATTTTCACTAGAATTTATATCTTCCTTATATCTATAATCTTATTATGAGGATTTCTACCTAAACTATAACCATGGAGCTACATTTTTTTTCACTAAAATGTTAAAATAATAACTATATCACACTAAACCTCAAAGTCCAGTCACTTAAAAATCTGGTTACCTAAACGACATAGTAGATAAAAAATTGTATATCTAAAAGATGTTTCTGATATTCAGAAAGTCATAAAGGATACTAACGGAGAGACTTTTTTTAATTAAATCTTAGTGAAATAAAATTCATTTGATTTATTGATGGATAAAGTATTATGCAACATTTCCTATATGTTATATTGATAAGATTGTTTGCTCATTAGTGGACTCTACACTGATGGTAAAATACCAGTTTAATTTACCAAATCACTAAAAAATGTATCCGAGAATGACACAGGGATATAGTAACCAGATATACCCCTCTCCCTCTCCACTTGATTAATCCAGTATTTTCCAAAAAGTTTTTCCTGACGTTCACTTTTCGGAAAAAAATAAAAACTTGAGAAATCTGTTTAACAAAATTAGCAAAACAAAAATAAACAATCATTAGCTTTTGACCAGTAGGGTAAAATACCCGCATTGTTTGAATAAAGAATCACTTGCCCCAGTATCTTCAAGATGATTTGTTAAAATTCAAGTTGAAATAGACATTTCTGGAAATGTTAGCCTCAATCCACAGTACAAGTATACATTTTCATGACTACCTCCACAGTTGCACACATAGAAAGACATAGGTCCAATTAGATAAAGAATTAATGGAAACTTTGTTTGAATGCGTCAAACTCCATTTTACTATCCAGATATAACCCAATAAACTTCGATCATGGTCTGCAGGCAGAACTTTTTGAGGCGAGAATAGGAATCGGATAGGCTGTGATGCCGTGCTGTATGTGTTGGAATGAATAATTCTAGCCAAAAGATGAGAAGTCCGTCCAGGAATCTTCCGCAAGCCATGACCATATCTCCAAGACAGCTTAGTCAAAAGGAAATATAGCATTTTCTTAATTATTCATTCCAGAGAATGAATCTTTATCTAACTAGTTTGGCCCTGAGGAGAGTACGTCAATTTAATTACATCTAATCATTCTGCTTTAGCTAATATTTATGGTGTCTACATGGATCCCAGAAGAATGAGATACAAGAATTATATAAGAAATAGGTCAAGAGATCTTTGGCACATATTTATGAGCAGAAGAGAGGAATGCCCTTAATAAAGAGAATTTTCATAAATAAGTACATTTTCATAAATAAGCCTTTATAAACTTTCAAGTTGCAATCTAGGCATGCAAATTAAATAGCTTTCAAATGTAACCTTCCCCCTGAGCATGTCCAGCAAATACAGCAGAACAGTTGTACCTGTTATGGAACTATAGTTCAAATTATAAAGCCTGTATTCTGTTCTGGGAATAGCCTGGAGTCATGTGGCCACCTTCAAAGAAAAGAAAGAAAGGAAAGGACAAAGAAAAGAAGGAAGGAAAGAAGAAAGAAAGAAAAGGAGGAAGGGAAAGAGAGAAAGAGAGAAAGAAAGAAAGATGAGGAAGGAAAGGAAAGAAAAAAAAAACTGCACGAGATTTTCAAATCAAAACTGACACAGATAAAATATATGATAAATAAAATAGCATTAATCAGTCAGAGTGTAGGATGCTTTGATGAATGCTAATATTTCCCAAATTAAAGCCCTCAAATTTATTAACAGATAAGAGAATTTATTTATTATTTATTATTAGTGTTACAAGTTGTCTTCCTCCAAGAAGCAGACTCTGAAATAAAGGTTAGTCAGCAGGAACGTCATTTAGGAGGTTTCTTTTGATGAACAACTGGGGGAGAAGGGAAGAAGCAGGATTAGGCAGAGAGAAAAGTTGAGCTGTGATGCAGCCCCGTTGAAGGTCTCAGACACTTCACAGAAAGCTGTGATGCTGAGATGGCCCCTCAGAGTTGTTCTGAGTTAGGGAGAGGGCACTGGGCATTTATATTTCTGCATGATCAGCAGTTTTGGGGTATGGGCTGACACTGGTAGAAGTTGTCACTTTGGATAATGCAGTTTTCTTCAACCAAAGCCATCCCTAAGGATGGTTGACAGTTAAAGACTGTGTGCTGGCAGCTCTCCCAGCAGCTGGAAGAATAAACCCTCTAATCTCTAAGACAGACTTGGGCCAGGGGAGGGAACATGGGGAGGTGAGTGAGGTAACAAAGAACAAAATTCAAGGAGGCATTCACTGTGTGATGCAGGACAGGGTGCCTACACTTGTTAATTTGCTGTCAATTGGGCAAGGGAGCACCAGGCCACACACAAGTGGATTATCTATATACCAAATATATTCCTTTTGTGTCCACTGTGTAACAAAAACCCTGCCCTTAATTGCCCTTCAATCACCTCAATTATCCGTACAAAGATGGTGACTCTCCTTCCTGCTGACCCCTTGTCATGAAGATCCTAAAGTGCTCAGCTCGTAGCTATGACTTACAGTTCAAACTTGCAGTGCCCCTGGTGGACGTAATCTCCTTTGGGGAACCAGGACTTCCGAAATCACAGTGACTAGATGGAAGCACAAGTTCTCTGAGTGGGTCATTGACAGTGGTAGTAAGTAGAACCCCTCCTGCTTTCAGCTCTTGTTTCTTGGAGCAAAATATTCTACCTCCTGGGGACACAACATGATAGGTAAATTCTTAAATTTCAGGTGTATGTTGTATGTTGCCAGATAATACAAAGTTTTTCACACACATGGTCACTCCTCTATATCCAACCATGTGCCTCCAATCCTGATTTTCCAGTCTTCATCCTTCTAGATCCCTGATCAGCCAGCAAAACTGTTGGGTATTGTCTATGAATCTGCATATACTCTAATCTTTAACCACTTCTTTTGTGACACAGATTGAATGAACAGGTGTACAGGACACAGTTAAACCCATTGCATGGATTTTCCCTAACAAATGTCTTTCCAGAAAACTCCTGAAAGAAACTGTTGTTACTGGCTGTCCATATTTGGTCAGTACCCATATATTGAGCTGATCTATCCATTATCCAAGTTTGGGCATTTTGCTCTTCTATCCTAGTCATTAAGTCACGCATGTGTGAGTTGAGAGATACTGGTGCAGGAGTAGGCATGGCCTTGAGTCTTGGACTACTTGCCTGTGCAGCTTGCATGTGCCTTCTGATCCCAGATAGGCTACTTCCATCTTATAATGGATGGTTGCTGGGCCCACCTGAACTTAAGACTTAGTGAGTTAAGCATAACTCAGACTTTCCGCTCTGTATTGCACTAAATTATTTCCAGATGTGCAGTATGCTGTCTTCATTACCCAAAGAAGCCTACCAGACGGTGTTTTTCCTTCAGGGTAGGAGGTACAAATGCAATAATTTGTCCTTTACTATGGAACAATATCCTGCAATGCCTCAGACTGCTGAACCTCTAAAAATTTAATGCGGTGCTAAGCCTCTGAATCTTTGCAATGCTTATATCCGTCTCTCTGGAATGCTCGTGTCTTACCAAGTTTTCTTATGTGCTAGCCATTTTTCGCTCTGCATTATGTCATTAACGTAGCAGACAAATTGATCTGGTCTGTGTTTGATGTTTTGTAGGATGCCCCAACAGTCCATATCTGTTATGGTCCAGATTATATTCCAAAAGAGGAAAGGAGGATTAACATAGTCTGACGCAAAATCTATGAATATATAGTGTTCTTCATTTCAAGTGAATGTGAAGTATTTCTGACTCTCTTTCATAACACTATAGGGAAGAATGTGTTCACCATATCAATAGCCAAATACTATATAGCTGAGGAGGTGTGTAATCTGCTCTAGCAAAGATACCACTTGTGTCATGGAGGCTGAAGTCAGTGTTACTTCTTGGCTGAGTCTGTGGTAATGCACTGTCATCCTATGGAATTGGTGTAGTTTTTGTAGGGGCAAACTAGTGAGGCATTCCTTAGGTTTTTATGAGTGGCACTTATTTTTGCTATTCTCTCTGGAATATGCATCATTTGGACAGTTTAGAAATTCCCACTCATTACAATGGCCCATGGTATGGTATGTTTATGTGTGTGTATCTGTGTGTATATATATACATAGATATCTAGTCTCCAGGTATAAATGTGAAATAGGACACTGTGTCCAAAAATTCTTAAAGCGCTTGTGTAATCCCTTATCCAAGTGTGCGGTTATCTGTAGAAGTGATTATACATCACTTTGGGTAAACATTAGGGAAGCGTTACCAGATACACTTGCCATAGTATTTCAGAGTCTTTCGTCTTGAACACCTGGACTTTCATTCAGTGTGTTCCAGGTGTAAACTGACTCAGGTCTGGGAGTAGGACAATGGTTTATGAATTTTTGTTGGGGCAAATGTCCTCAGCTGGTTGTCACCCTTCTTTAATTACTCCTTATTGTGCAGGTTGAACATTACCCTTCTGTCTTCTTGGTCAATCTCACCAGAAGCTCTGAAGCTGGGATACACTTTCAGAGTTGACCTACTGTGAGCAAGTATTTCAGGGCATTATACCCCACATTGATCAGCCATTGGATACAGATTGTCCTTGGAAGGAGGTATGAACTGGGGCAAGGCAGTATCTTCAATGATTGAAATCCCCAAAGAGGACTGATGTCTGAGAACCATCTTCCATCAGCATGACCAGGAGATGTGAGAGGAATCCTTGATTCCTGGGGCAACTGTGGATGTGGTTGGCATATCGTAGCGTCCAGACGATTAGTGCTCTATTTGTTTTCTGTCAAATTTCTGCAGTCTGGTTTCTGATTCTCTATCGCAGTTCTTCCACATCTTGTTTGATTGCATTTTCTTCTTTCATGGATTTTACTGATGCTACACCCCTCTCTGGTGCCTCAGTCCATTTAGGCTGCTATAACAAATGACCATAGACTACGTGGCTTATAAACAACAGAAATTCACTTACGATTGTGGAGGCTGGAAGTCCAGGATCAGGGTGCCGGCATGGTTGGGTTTGATGAGGGCTGGGTTGCAGTGTCCTCACATGGTAAAAGGAGCAAGGAGCTCTCTGGACACTCTTTTAGAAAGAAAGTAATCCCATCCCCAGGACCCCACCTCCAAATACAATCATAGAAGGATTTGGTTGCAACAATTTTGAATTTTAAGTGGGACGCAAATTTTCAGTATATAGCACCTAGTTTTCTTTATATTTCCAAGTATCATATATTTCTTTGAAAGTGTTCTTTCCTCTAAACGTATTTTTTTTTTCAGGAAGATTAGCCCTGAGTTAACATCTGCTGCCAATCCTCCTCTTTTTTACTGAGAAAGACTGGCCCTGAGTTAACATCGTGACCATCTTCCTCTACTTTATACATGGGATGCCTACCACAGCATGGCTTGACAAGCGGTGCGCAGGTCAGCACCCGGGGTCCGAACCAGTGAACCCCGGGTCCCCGAAGAGGAACATGTGAACTAAACTACTGGGCCACTGGGCCGGCCCCTAAACATATTTTTATTGCTGAATAGTATTCAATTGTTTATATGTATCTTTGCTTACCCATTCACCTAGTGATTGACATATTGGTTGCTTTCATTTTTTGATAATTATTAATAAAGTATAAAGGATTTGAATTGTGAATTGAGTTAATATTTGCCCCTTAAAGGAATGTTTAAACTGAGAGGAGGCTAATTTAATTAAGATATTTATTATTTTTCCATCTTGTTTCATTAGTCCCACTAACAAGAAGCGGGAAGGCATTAGAGAAAGATGAGGTTATAGAAAGCCAAGACAGTTTCAATTCTTGGGCATCTGAATAGCATGAATCTTCTCCACTGAATTTGACCATACCCAATATTTTTGTTTCCTATAGATTTTGCCTAATGACAGGATTTGTCATTTTCCTTGCATAATATTGAAGTGCACATGCATTACCTTGGTAGGCAATTTACATAAGAATTATGTAATATAACTAAAAAATAGAAAAACTGAATGCAGCCAGATTTTTGAAATGTTTTTACTTTGTTCCCTTTCTATCTGGTTAATTACTACCTATCGTAAAAATCTGAGCTTCATCTCCCCAAGAAAACCTACCTAGAACATATTGTAATTATCGTACTTCGTTGTATATATTAATCCAGTTATTGCCTCTGCTATATGTGAGCCCTTGTTGGCAAGGGTCATAAATCTTTCACTATTCATCATAGAATCCACAGAGTTTAACACAGGACCTAGCACATTGTAATTGTTTAATATCTAGGTGTAGAATTAGTGTATCAATGGCAATCTTTCCTTTTCCTTTAGAATTTATTATGTAGTCCAAATCTTCTACAAACAGCATGGGGAAAACCTAGTTTATAATCAGAAAAAGTATACAAAACAGTTAGAAATTCAACTTAGAAATGTATCCATTCTCATTTGCTATATCCTCTTATATTATCCCTTTTTTTAACGTTTGATATTGCATATCTTTGTTATCTTTCATATCTTCTTAGAAACTAATCTTCCTTTTAGCATAAAATGTTTGCAGGAAAGCCAACAGGACATATTTTGCAGAGTTTTGAATTGAAGTTATTAACATTGGGAAATTTCTCTCCGTGGTGGTCTATGTACCAAATAATTAGAGGCATGGCGCATCTGTACGCATTGCTCCGAGTGAGTATTTAAAAACTACTTAAAAGTCGGCCTTCAAGTACTAAAAGATGCCTCTTAAACCTTTAGTGAACTACCCACTCTTCCCACTCTACCAGCAGGGTGTTGTTTGTGGTAGTTATTTAAATATATATGTACACACAAAGAAAAAGAAATGTTAGATTCAATACTTAGTTTCTCAGCAATCTTCTACCTACAAGAGACTACTGAGTTTCACTGAACTACAAAGCAAATAAAAATCATCTGGTGAGACCCGGGAACTTTGCCATTTTTCCCCCTATATTTTCGGTTTCATTTAACCAATTTAAACTTTTTTTCATTGACTGAGGGAGGAAGAGGAGTTCATTGTTTCTATAGCAATCTTTACCCAATCTTAAAGAAAATTGCACTAGACCAGTTAAATAGACAAGGAGACTTTATCCAAGACCATTGCAATAGGGGAGAAGAACTGAACTCAAATCCTCTGACACAAAAGGCAGAAGAATTTTTAAGTGCTGTGTGAGCTAGTGGAAAAGTCCTGGAGGATGATGGGGGAATGTGGGTCATGTGATTAGGCCATACATGTCTGTTCATGGTGCTGCTTCTCTAAGTTAGGCTCCTATGCTCCCACAGAGATTGAGAGACTGGGGCACCATATTTCTTGATAATTGCATTTCAAAGGGATGGCTCCTATGTCCTTGAGAAGGATATTGCTGGGTTGTAGAAGATATACATCTCAAAGGGGCAGAGAAAGAATTTATAATGGCAAGTTTTCTAAAGGAAATGTTCTATGAAAGGGAGGTCAGGGGCCTACAGGCAGTAAGGCAACTGTCTGAAGTGTAGTGAAGTGAATGGGAACATTAAGGTCTTCTCAGCCACTAGACAACAAGTTATCTCTCCTGAACCACTCCTTTAATTTTCTTTTTCTTCTTCCTTTATTTATATCCTCAAGATTATATATCTTGTCTCAATGCAATGCCCACTATGACATTTTACTCAGAAGTCTCATAAATATGTACTTGATTCATACCAGCAGGTGCACTGAACCTGTACTGACTGAGGAGACCTCTGGGTAATGATAAGGAAGACTCAAGGGGCATAAGGCAGGGATGCAAAGGATTTGATTACATTTATCTTGATGTCCTGAAAGTAGATCTTATTTCTATTCAGTACGTGATTTGTCCTCAAGAATTCTTTATAATGTAGAGAATACCATTGGCTCTCTAAGTGTAGTAGATGCTCAATAATAATTTGTTGAATCAAACTCTTGTTAGTCATTATTGTGGAATTATAGCTCTGATTTCTTCTTTCCACTTCTTAGTAGGTTGTATTCCTTCCAACACAGCAGGATTCCCTGTTTATTTATAGATGGAGAAAACCAAACCAAACAACTGGTAATTATTCTGCATTGATCTTATGTAACTCTATATTCTATCAATAGGTGTATGTTTTCAGAATTATGTTTCTGTATATTTAATTCCCATAGACTTTAATGAGAATATTTTTTAACATAAGACAATAGGAAATTAAATATATCTTTATATTTTTAATTTTTTGAGCAACTACTGTTTCCAACTTATATTTGTTCTTCTTTCTTTAAAATACTATTATTTTCTTAATAATAGTATCATTTTTAAAGAACAATATAGTTTGAAACTACTTCTCCATATAGAAACTCATTTAATATTCACAAATAAAGTAAATGAGGCCTTCTTTAATTTCACATGTGAGTAAGTAACAAAGGAGGAACTCAAACTCCACACATTGCTCTCTTCCTCCTTGCATACTCCAGAAATTTAAAAATAGTTGGCAAGTGGCATCAGCATCATAGTGGAGTGAGTCTTTCCCTTTGTCTCTCCCCTATAAGTTACAACCAGTCAGACATCCAGTGGCCAAAAAATGACTCCTTGCACAGCACATCAGAATGCCTGAGTGATCCATGCCTCTATACATCTGAAGGTGGGTGGACTGGACCCCTGAGAGGCAGCAGAACTAGAGGAGCAGCTCCCTTCCTCTCCCCCAGCAGAGGTGACCCAAAACGTAGACATTTACACTTGCTTACAGGTCAATGACCACAGGCTTCAAGGACAAACATGGCACTCGTAGTTTGGCCCCTGCCTGCCGCCCCCCAGTGGTGGTGGGTGGCACACATGTTCTGAGGTTTCAGGACACAGAGTGGAGCTGGTGACTTGCCTTCCCTGGCAGTGGCACCAGTCTTTCCAGCAGTAGGGAGACCAAGAAATTTCACCAGTAGGAGAAGGGTGCCCTGACCTGAGGTCTCAAAAACCGACAGGCACCAGTGACCACAAGCTGCAGGGTCAGCTACAACACCTGAGGCTTAGCCTCTTTTCATCCCCCAGCAGTGACAGGTGGCACCTGTGACCTGAGGCCTCAGGAACCACAGGAGAATCTGAGACCAGTCCCCAGTGGCAGCACCCTGACACTGGCTCTACCAGCAGTGGGGTCTGCATACAAGAACCTGGGTCCCCCACAGCAACAGCAACACCTGTGAACAAAGTGCTCCCTGGCGGTGGTGCTACCAGCACCCCCAAATAACCCAGGAGCAGCAGCACAGGTGGTGCACAGGGCAGCAGCACCCAAGTCCATGGAAAGCCAGCAGAGAGCAAGTGGGGGAACATGAGACCCAGGCAACCCTGAAAATGGCAGCAGTGGTGCCTGGTGACCCCACTGGCAACACCTGAGACTGCAGCTACATCGAAAACAGCAAGACACCAGTAACCTCAGAGGCACAAGCAGCACAAGGAACACACTGATAATGCCTCTAATAGAGACAATGGAGGATGGAAGTTGCAGGCTCTCAAATACAACCAGAAGGAGCTCAGAAACGAAGTAACCAAAGCCTTACCCAAATAAGCAAGGAGGTTACCACCACAAATGTGCTGTCAGAAGACCAAATCATCTAACATCATGGAGAAATACAGTAACACAGCAGAACAGACAGACAATGACAACTCCCCAGAAACCAAACCTGAAGTCACAGAAAATTACAATCTGACTGACAGGTGATTCAAAATAGCTGTCATAAAGAAACTCAATGGTTTATAAGAAAACTCAGAAATATAGTTCAATGAGCTCAGGAATAAAATTAATGAACAGAAAGAGTACTTCAGCAAAGAGATTGAAACCCTAAACAAAAAAAACAAACAGAAATTCTGGATGTGAAGAACACAATTAATGTGATAAAAAAATATGCAAATCATTACAAAAAGAGAAGACTTTATGGAAGAGAGAATCAGTGAGGTCAAAGATAGAAACCTAGAAATGACCCAGGTGAAGGACAGGAGAGAAGTAAGATTTTAAAAAAATGAAGAAATTCTTTGAAAAATATCCAACTCAATTAGGAAAAATAGCACAGGATTATAGGTATCCCAGAGGGAGAAAGGAGCAGAGAGCTTATTCAAAGAAATAATAGCTGAGAATTTCCCAAACCTAGGGAAAGAACTGGACATGCAAGAATATAAAGTCAATAGAACCCCTAATTACATCAGTGCAAAAAGACCTTCTCCAAGGCAAATAATAGTAAAACTGTGCAAAGTCTATGACAAAGAAAAACTATTGAGCACAGCAAGGGAGAAGAGAATAATCAGCAATGGAACCCCTATCAGGCTTTCAGCAGAATTTTCAATAGAAGCTTTACAGGCTAGGAGAGATTGGAATGACAAATTAAAAATACTGAAAGATAAAAACTTTCAGCCAAGAATTCTCTATCCAGTGAAACTATCCTTCAGATATGATGGAGAGAAAATGCTTTCCCCAACAAACAAAAGCTGAGGGAGTTTATTGCCACTAGACCTGCCTTACATGAAATGATGAAGGGAGCCCTCCTATCTGAAACAAAAAGTCAAAATTTTACAAAGCTTTGAGTAGGGAGATAAATAGCCAAAGTCAGAAAACCGCAGCTCTCTATCAAAATCTGTTAGCAAACACTTAATTATAAAATAAATGATAAAGTGAAAAAAAGCTTCAAAAATACCTATAACCACTTCAATTTGGTCACAAACTCACAACACAAAAAAGAATAATTTGTGACAACAGAAACGTGGAAGAGGAAAGGGATGGAATCTGTATAGGCTAATATAGATAAGAGGCTATCAGAAAATGGACTATATCATCTATGATATCATTTATATAAAGTTTACGGTAACCACAAAACAAAAAATCAAAGAAGAGTGACAAACTATAAATAAAGGAAAAACTGAGAAAACTGTCACAGAAAAAAGCCAAACTGAAATGGCAGACAAAAATTCAAAGGAAAAGAAACAATGAAATACAGAACAACTGGAAAACAAAAGATAAAATGGCAGCATCAAGCCCTCATATATCAATAATCACTCTAAGTGTAAATGGGTTGAACTCACCACTCAAAAGACACAGAGTGGCTGGATGAATTAGAAAACAAGATGCAACAATATGCTGCCTCCAGGAAACACATCTCAGCTCTAAAGACAAGCATAGGCTCAGAGTGAAGGGATGGAAGGTGATACTCCAGGAAAATGTTAAGCAAGAGAAAGTGGGTGGAGCCATACTTATATCAGACAAAGCAGACTTCAAGATACAAAAGATAACTAGAGACAATGATGGCCATTATATAATGATAAAAGGGATATTCCACCAAGATGACGTAACACTTATTAATATATATACACCTAACACAGGAACACCAAAGTATATAAAGCAACTATTAACAGACCTAAAGGAAGAAATTGACAATAACACGACATAGTAGGGGACTTTAATGCCCCACTTACATCAATGGATAGATAATCTAGACAGAAAGTCAACAAGGAAAGAGTGGCCTTAAATGAAACATTAGAGCAGATTAACTTAATAAATATACGTAGAACATTCCATCCAAAAACAGCAGAATACACATTCTCCTCAAGTGAACATGAAACATTCTCAAAGATACACCATATGTTGGTAAAGAGGGCAAGGCTTGATAAATTTAAGAAGATTGAAATTAAGTCAAGCATCTTTTCTGACCACAGTACTATGAAACCAGGAATCCACTAGAAGAAAAAAGCTGGGAAAGTCACAAATATGTGTAGACTAAGCAACATACTACTGAAAAACTGTTGGATCAATGAAGAAATCAAGGGAGAAATTAAAAAGTACCTACATACAATCAAAAATGAAAATACAACATACCAAAACTTATGGGATGCAGCAAAAGCAGTACTAACAGAGAAACTTATAGCAATTCAGGCCCACCGCAAGCAACAAGAAAACTCTCAAATAAACAAGCTTGCCTTATAACTAAAGAACTAGAAAAAGAAGAACAAGAACAAACAAAGCCCAAAGTCTGTAGTGGAAGGAAATAATAAAAATCAGAGCAGAAATAAATGAAATAGAAACTAAAAAAAAAAAAAAAAAATAGAAAGGATCAATGAAACTAAGAGCTGGTTCCTTGAGAAGATGTACAAAATCAACAAACTCTTAGCCAGATTCACTATGGAAAACAGAGAGAAGACTCAAATAAATAAAATCATAAATGAAAGAGGAGAATTTACAATGGACACCACAGAAATACAAAGGATTGTAAGAGAATACTATGAAAAACTATATGATAAAAATCTGTATAAACTAGAAGAAATGGATAAATTCTTAGAATCATACAACCTCTCAAAATTGAATCAAGATAAAATAGAGAATCTGAATAGTACAATCACAAGCAAAGAGATTAAAATAGTAATCAAAAGCCTCCCCCCCAAAACAAAAGTCTAGGAACAAGTGGCCTCTTTGGTGAATTCTACCAAACATTCAAAGATTTAATTCCTATCCTTCTCGAACTATTCCTTCAAAAAATTACACAGGACTGGGTGTGTCCTAACTCATTTTATGAGACCAACATTACCCTGATACAAAAGTCAGTCAGGGACAACACAAAAAAGTAAAATTACAGGCCAATATTGCTAATGAACGCAGGTGTGAAAATCATCAACAAAATATTAGCAAATTGAATACAATACATTAAAAGGCTCATATATCACAATTAAGGGGGGTTTATTCCAGGGATGCAGGGATGGTTCAAGGTCCACAAATCAATTAATGTGATATACCACATTAACAACATGAAGAATAAAAATCACATGATCATCACAATAGATGCAGAGAAAGCATTTGACAAGATCTGATATCTATTTATGATTAAAAAAAAACTCTCAATAAAATGGATATAGAAGGAAAGGACCTCAACATAAATATGGCCCTTGTTATGTATGCCATATATTACAAACCTACAGCCAATATCACACTTAATGGAGAAAATCTGAAAGCTATCCCTCTGAGAACAGGAACAAGACAAGGATGCCCACTTTCAGCACTCTTATTTAACATAGTATTGGAAGTCCAAGCCAGAGCAATGAGGCAAGAAAAAGAAATAAAATGAATCTAAATTGGAAAGGAAGAACAGAAACACTCACTATTTGTGCCTGACATGATTCTATATATAGAACACCCTAAAGAATTCACCACAGAGCTATTGGAAATACGCAATAAATAGAGCAAATTTGGAGGATAAAAAATCAACATACAAAAATCAGTTACATTTCTGTAGACCAATAACAAACCAGCAGAAAGAGAAGTCAAGAATACGGTCCCATCTATAATCACAAAAAAAAAAAAAGAATAAAATATGTAGGAAAAAACTTAAGGAGGTGAAGGATATATACGCCGAAAGCTATAATATATTATTTAAAGAAATCAAAGAAGACAAGAAATTGAAAGATATTCCACGCTCTTGGATTGGAAGAATAAATATAATTAAAATGTCCATATTACCTAAAGCAATTTACAAATTCAATGCAATACGAGCCAGAATCCCAATGAGCTTCTTCACAGAAATAGAGCCTAAAATCTATATGATTTTAGAAACAGAATCCTAAAATCTATGTGGAACAAGAAAAGACACCAGATAGCCAAAGCAATCCTCAGAAAAAAGAACAAAACTAGAAAGATCACTCTTCCTGACTTCAAAATATACTACAAAGGTACAGTAATCAACACAGTATGCTACTGGCATAAAAACAGACACACAGATCAATGGAACAGAATTGAGAGCCCAGAAAGAAATGCACCCATCTACGGACAGTCAATCTTCAACAAAGGAGCCAAGAACATAGAATGGAGAAAGGAAAGTCTCTTCAATAAATGGTGTTGGGAAAACTGGACAGCCACATGCAAAAGAATGAAAGTAGATCATTATCTTATACCATACACAAAAATCAACTCAAAATGGATTAAAGATTTGAATGTAAGACCCGAAACCATAAAAGTACTAGAAGAAAACATAGGCAGTACACTCCTTGACACTGGTGTTAACAGTGTGTTTTTGAATAACATGTCTACTCAGGCAAGGGAAACAAAACAAAAAATAAACAAATGGGACTACATCAGATTAAAAACCTTCTTCGAAACACAGGAAATCATCAACAAAATGAAAAGACAACCTACAAACTGGGAGAAAACATTTGCAAATCATATATACAACAAGGGGTTAATTTCCAAAATATATAAAGAACTCATGGAACTCAACAACAAAAAAATGAACCACCCAATCTAAAAGTGGGCAGAAGATATGAACAGATATCTTCCCAAAGAAGATATAGAGATGGCCAACAGGCACATGAAAAGATGTTCAACATCACTAATTATTAGGGAAATGCAAACCAAATCTACAATGAGATATCACCTCATGCCTGTCAGAATGGCTATAATCAACAAGACAAGAAATGACAAGTGTAGGAGAGGTTGTGGAGCAAAAGGAACCCTCATACACTGCTGGGGGGAATCTAAACTGGTGTAGTCACTATGGAAAACAGAAGGTAGATTTCTCAAAAAATTAAAAATAGAAATACGATATCATCCAGCTATTCCACTTCTATGTGTTTATCCAAAGAACATGAAATCAACCATTCAGAAAGATTTATGAGCCCCTATCTTCATTGCAGCATTATTCACAATAGGCAACACATGGAAGCAACACAAGTGCCCTTGAGCAGATAAATGGATCAAGAAGAAGTGATGTATGTATATCCCATACACATACAATGGGATACTACTCAGCCATAAAAAAAGACAAAATAGTCCCATTTGTAACAACATGGGTAGACCTTGAGGGTATGATGTTAAGTGAGACAAGCCAGATAGAGAAAGACAAATACTGCATGATTTCACTGATATATGGAAGATAAACAAACACATAGATAAAGAGAACAGATTAGTCATTACCAGAGGAAAAGGGGGTGATAGGAGGGCGAAGGGGATAAAGAGGCGTATGTATATGGTGATGCATACAAACTAGACCACCTGTGGTGAAAACAATGCAATCTATAGAGAAATTGAAATATAATAATGTATACGTGCAATTTACACAATGTTAAAAGCCAATATGGGAGCCAGCCCGGTGGCGTAGTGGTTAAGTTCACGCTTTCCAGTTCGGCAGCCAGTTCCGATCCCAAGTATGCACCTGCACACTGCTCATCAAGCCATGCTGTGTTGGCATCCCACATACACGATAGAGGAACCTTGGCACAAGTGTTAGCTCAGTGACAATCTTCTTCAGGCAAAAAAATAAATAAGTAAAAGAGGATGATTGGCAACAGGTGTTAGCTCAGGGTCATTTTTCTCATCAATAAAACAAAAAGCTAATATGACCTTAATAGAATAAAATAAAATAAAATAAAAAAAAAGAGTTGGCAATAGTGGGTCTGTAGCCTGAGAGGACATAGATTTGACTGGCAAAAACTGGCTGAGTCTTCCTTTTCAAATGTGATAGAAGAAAATGCTTTCAGTGTCACAAAATGTCAATTCTAAATTTATATTTAAAATAAAGATTTGTTATTTGGGTGGAGCCTTTTAGTCTTGCACTTTTCTGTAATGCTTGAAATCATATTCATTGGATCATTACTCGGGTGTATTTTTTTCTTATATTTTGGGTTAAAGAAAAATGAAACCTTTGCTAAAACGTTTGTAATTAACAAAGTTTATTAAAATCACAGACATATATACTATTTTATTTTCCTTGACTCACTCATTTATTAAAATACTATTAGGCAATTTCACTCACTGAAAAATTTCTTTATAAGAAGGCATACATATTCCTGTGGAATACCATTTAAATATCCTTATTATGATATTATTCAGGTTGTATCCACACATGCAAAGTGAAGTGCTGAGCAATTTTCTAACTAATTCAATTAATTTATGTATCCACTCTGGTTAATTTGAACCAATAAAACCACTTTCATTTAGAACAAGTTTATTTATCTTCATTACCTGAATAGTTGTCCCTACATTCCATTCAAATTTGCCTACAGAGAAACCACATTCTGAATTAAGAACCACGATGTTAAAAGTCGAATCACACTCAAAAGGAATTAGAAGAAAGTAGTCTAAAATTACAATCTTTCATTTTCAACTCTTAGTTTCTAATGAATGTTTTATTTTTTATATATAACTTAAAAACGCATTTCCCATCTGGCCTGAAAACTTGTCAGCCAAGTTTCAGTCCAGGGGGAGTTTTACTGTAAAATTTAAATTTTAAAACAAAAATTTCATGTAAATTTATCTATGTTCACATTTATATTTACTTATATTTCGATTAACATACCTATAATCCTAATTTAATCCAAAAGAATCTTATATTTTTTAATCCTATGAATGAACTTTTAATCCACTTTTGACTATTTTCCCTGTTATAGAATAATTTAAAGCACAGAAACAATTCACCTTCTGCTAAGGAGCCTCAATAAGGTCTGCTATTAGCATAGCAGTGTATATGGGGCTAGAAAAATTGAGGATTTGCTTTAATTTTAGACTTTCAGACCCTACACATTACTATAATGTAGCCCATTTCATTTCCCTCTACAATGGTAAATGTAAAGGGTATTAAATATACAATACATTTCATGCTTGCGATTGCAGTAGAGAAAGCAATTCCTGGTAGTGCCCCTTAAATATAAGACAGTGAGCTCAAGTGACCTCCAAGTGTTTGTGTATATGCCATCAAAACATCATACACTTAACATGGAGCACCCAGATCCCATTTTCCCTGTGACACTAATAACCTGTATTTAAATTCATTTCTAGATTCTCTGTAGTCATAAATCTTCTTTGGTATACTGTTGAAATAAACAAAACACAGGAACGGTGTATACCTCATTTATTATTTAAATGCCTTATGAAGGATGAAAGTTTTTGTCCTTACACAACAGCAGATATATTGTGCCCAGATGTAGAACAAAACCACATCCTCTTAAAACCACTATTGGAATATAGTATTGCCATGTAAAGCAATTTCCGTTGAATTTCAGACAATTGAAATGAGACGTATTAATTTGTGAAAGTCAATTTTGACGTCTTTTCAGAGATACCTGAGTTCCTAACCAAAGATGTGCTTGTTCACTCTGTGTCTATTACTAAGGCATTTTAATTTTCTTTTCCCTACATGCCAGATGGGCACATTGGCTCTTCAGTATTCATTGCAAAAAAAAAAAAAAAAAAATGCTATGTGGGCAGGATGTTAGTGTGTTGGCAGGGTTTGGTAGGACATAGAGTTGACAATGGATTTAGAGCAGGACAAACTTTGTTTCTTGTTTGCAACTGAAATAGTTTTTAATGCAAACTTTATGTTTTCTGCAACATGAATTGACACAGAAACTCTTTGATTATAGTATTGAAATACTAAAATTTTTCTCAGATTAAGTAGGGCTGATTTTGGAAAACATAAGCTTTCTAGTGAGTTATGACTTACTTTGGTTCTTTAGATGGCTAGAGACCACTCAAATTAGAGATTGACTAAACTGTTAATAAAGTATGCATAATGATTTTGAGTCCTTTTAATCTTTTATCTTGGATGTCATGACCTGATGAATAAGGGAGAAAAACTGCACTTAGGAATTATTAGCACTTTAGACTTGCTAGCAAAATTTACTGTCCAATCACATTATTCACATTTTTCAGGGCTGCATTTACATACAGATCTTCCACTTCTGTCTTTTTAAGCTCAGGAATCAAATTTGTATCATTGGTTTTTATTCCTCTCATTATGTATCCGTATTATGCCTTCATCAGTGCTGGCCCCTGTGGATGCTTTCATTTTAGTCATGTTTACTGAATCAACGGCTGTCAGTAGACCAACATAGTTTTGGAAAACTTTCCTCTATGATACAAAAAGAAACATTTCTGTGTCATTGTAAAACAACGTCTTGATGTAAGTAGTATAAATATGTGGTAGCTGTGAACACACAGCTCTCAGAACTCCTGCTGGGGTTGCATAATGGACGGACAGCCCAACTGCTCACTCTGAAATCCGTCACCACACCACATTATTTGGGCCCATGCTTCTTGAGGGTTATTTCTAGCCAGTGACTGAGAGTAAGACACATTCGAAGGTAGGCAAATTCCGAGAGACTTGGGTCTCTTCCAATGAGCGACTTTGGCTTGAAACTTGGCCTTACCGAAACTTTCTTAGGACTGCGATGCAGTCTAAAAATCTTCCACTCAATCTTTCTTCTGTCCTCTCCTCTTGACAATGATCAGCCCTGTCCTAGAGTAAAATGGCTCTCACAGCCTCCTCTGCATAGCTCACCCTATTTCTTGTTAGCATTCCCCCCAATAAAGACCCTACACATCTAATCCTGTCTTGGCATCTGCTTTTGGGAGGACACAGACTAACATAAGTGGAACTGAGAAAATAGATAATAAGATGGGAATTTAGGACTGGCTCACTCATCACCCAACAAGCAAAAATAGCACTAACCTGGTTGGTATGTGGGGCAGGAGGATCTCCTGCCTAAAGTAGGGCCCCAAATGCTAATAATTTTAACCGTGGTAGCTTGGAAAAGGTTCATGTAAAAAGGAATGCTTTTGGAGGTGTGATTATTTGGGCATTTGAAAGAAACTGATATACATAATGCCTAAAAAGATAATAGAGTTACCTGATTACTAAGTTCTGTTAACACCCTGATTCTGGATAATGACAACCGAGGGTCATTAACATACAGTTAATGGCAAAGCTCAAGACTAAGTTCTCTTTGATAGCTTACAAAGATGACCTTACCTCTTGCAGAAGAGTTGACAGGGCTAAGTAACAGGCTAAAAATATAATATATTTGCAAAGCTGAGGAGATGCTTGAACGCTCAGGCAATACCAAGGCTAGTGGCTCAGTATGGAAAACTTGGGGCCCAAAAACTTGGAATGGGTCATCTAAATGGATGTCTCTGAGCATGTTGGTCTGCAGACCTCCATGAACCTTCTGGGCTTGCAGAAGTGGACCCACCTTTCCCTAAGAGTTGGATATCTGTGGTATTGAAAGATACTACAGAGGCCCAGCAAGAAATTGATGTTTTCCTCTGTCACCTCAAGGGCTATTCCAACTTCCCCTCTTTGCTGCCATGCTGAAACTAGGTTAAATTTCAGGATAATATCCCTGGGGATATTATAAGCCTGAAAGAGATTGTACAGTAAAATGCTTGTAAGAATTTGGTAGCATGTAAACAAGAGACAGGAGAGTATCACTGGGATTGGGTTTGGGGATAATTTCATCAAGGGGGCCTGGATATAAAAATGGGTGTCAGAATTCATTGATTTCTAAGAATATGAGATCTGACATTTCAGAGAAGTTCCCAGAGGATGAGGCAAATGTGGGGTGGCTCTTTGAATCTGGAGGAGAGGACAATTCTGACGGTCAATTTTATGTGCCAACGTGACTAGGTCAAAGGATGTCTAGATATCTGTCTAAGTATTATTTTCTGAGTGTGTTTGTGAATGTGTTTCTGGAAGACATTAGCTTTTGAACAGGTGAGCTCAGTAAAGTAGATGGCCCTCTCCAATGTGGGTGGGTATCATACAATCTGTTAAAGTCCTGTATCCGTCTTCTGCCCTCAGAGGTCCTGGTTCTCAGGCCTTCAGACTTGGACTGGGATGTGTATCATTGGCTCTCTGGTTCTCAGGTCTTCCAGATACACCACCAGCTTTTCTGGAACTCTAGCTTGCAGATGGAAGATCAAAGAACTTCTCAGCTTCCATAATCACACAGGCCCATCCCCTAAAATAATTTTCATATCCTATAGGTTCTATTTTCTGGAGAACCCCGACTAAGACAGATTTTGGTACCAGGAGTAACTGAATCACAAAACAGAGAGTCACAGTCCCTTACCAATTCCCAGACTTGAGCCAGTTTACTGACCCAGATCTGCTCAAGTAAAGACCGGATCTCCTCGAGGAAGACTCCCAGTACACTACCAAAAATTTGTAATGTTAATCTTTCTTCTAATCTTGCCCAAAGGGACCTCTGCTCTTTTACCAGGGTAACTGTGCATTGAGGAAAATAAGATAAACAGAATTTTCAGAACTACTGGATACTGGCTCTGAACTGACACTCATTCCAGGAGATCCAAAACATCACTGTGGCCCACTGGTGATAGTAGAGGTTTATACAGGTCAGGTGATCAATGGATGTTTAGCTTAGGACCATCTCACCATGAGTCCAGTGGGTCTCTGAACCCATCCTGTGGTTATCTCCCCTGTTCCAGAATGCATAATTTAAATAGATAAACTCAGCAGATGGCAGAATCCCCACATTGCTTCTCTGACCTGAAGAATGAGGGCAGTTATGGTGGGAAAAGCCAAGCGGAAGCCACTAGAACTGCCTTTACCAAGGAAAACAGTAAACCAAAAACATTACTATATCCCTGGAGCAACTGCAGAGATTAGTGCCACCATCAAGCGGCGATAGCCACAGCATCCCCATTCAAATTGTCTATTTGGCCTATGCAGAAGCTGAATGGACCTTAGAGAATGACAGTGGATGATAAAAGGCTTAACCAGGTGCTGACTCCAATTGAAGCTGCTCTACCAGATGTGGTTTCACTGCTTGAGCAAGTTAACACATCCCCTGGTACGTGGTATGCAGCTATTGCTCTGGCAAATTCCTTTTTCTCTATCTCTGTCAGTAAGGTACACCAGAAGCAGTTTGCTTTCAACTGGCAAGGCCAGCAATATGCCTTCACTGTTGTACTTCATGGATATATCAATATCCAGGCCTATGTCATAACTTACTGCTCATGAATCTTGGTCATTTTTCCCTTCCATAAGATATCACGCTGGTCCATTATATTGATAACATGCTGATTGGATCCAGTGAGCAAGAAGTAGCGACTACTCTAGACCTATTAGTAAAACATTTTCATGCAAGAGAGTGAGAAGTAAATCCAACACAATTCAGGGGTCTTCTACCTCAGTGATATTTCTAGGGGTCCAGTGCTGTGAGGCATGTTGAGACATCCCTTTTAAGGCAAAGGATAAGTTGTTGCATCTGGCCTCTCCTAGGACCAAAAATGAGGCACAACGCTGATTGAGTCTCTTTGGATTTTGAATTTAGAGGCAGCATATTCCTCATTTAAGTATGTTACTTTGCTCCTTTTACTGAGTGGCTCTAAAAGCTGGTAGCTTTGATCGGGACCCAGAACAAGAGCAGAGTCTACAACAGCTCCAGTGCACGTTGCTCTGCCACTTGGGCCATATGCTCCAGCAGATCCAATGGTGCTTGAAGAGTTAGTGGCAGATAGGGATTCTTTTTAGAGCTTTTGGCAGAGCGCCATAGGTGAATTGCCATGCAGGCCCTTAGGATTTTGGAGTAATGCCCTTCCAATCTCTGCAGATAACTATTTTCCTTTTGAGAAGCAGCTTTTAGGCTACTATTTGGCCTTAGGACCATGGTTACCAAATTACTATGTGACCTGAACTTCCATCATGAGCTGGGTATTATGTGATCCACAAAGCCATAAAGTTGAATGTGCACAGCAGCACTCCATTGTCAAACGGAAGTGGTATATGTGAGATTGGGCCTGAGTAGGTCCTGAAGGCACAAGTTACATGAAGAAGTGGGCCAAACGCACATGGTCCCTACTCCTGCTATATGACTTTCTCTCAGCCTGCACCTATGTCCTTATGGGGAGTTCCCTATGACCAGTTAATAGAAGAATAGAAAACTCAGGCCTGGTTTACAGATGGTTCAGCACACCATGCGGTCACTACCTGAAAGTGGACAGCAGCAGCACTCCAGCCCCGTTCTGAGACATCCTTGAAGGATAGTGGTGAAGGGAAATCCTCTCAGCGGACAGAATTTTGGGCAGTGAATCTGGTTGTTCACTTTTCTTGGAAGGAGAAATGACAAGACATGCAATTATATACCAATTCATGGTGCTGTGGCTGATGGCTTGGACGACTGGCTGAGAACTTGGGAGGAACAAGATTGGAAAATTGACAAGGACGTTTAGGGAAGAAGCATGAGGATAGACTTCTCTGAATGGACTAAAAACTTGAAGATATATGCATTCCGTGTGAATGTCCACCAAAGGGTGACCACATCAGAGGAGGGTTTTCATAACCAAGTGGATAGGATTACCCAGTCTGTCAATACCAGTCAGCCTCCTTCCCCAGCTATCCCTGTCATTGCCCAATGGGCTCATGAATGAAGTGGCCAGGGCCACAGGGATGGAGGTTAAGTGTGGGCTCAGGAACATGGATTTCTGCTCACAAAAGCTGACATGGCTACGGCCACTGCTGAGTGCCCAATCTGCCAGCATCAGAAACCAACACTGAATCCCCAATATGGCATCATTCCCCAGGGTCATGGGCAAGCTACTTGGTGGCAGGTTGATTATTGGGCCCCTTTCATCATGGAAGGGGAAGCATTTTGTTCTTACTGGAAGAGATTCCCTGGATACATATTTGCCTTACCTACACACAATGCTTCTGCCAAAACTACCACTCATGGACTTACAGAAAGCCCTATCCACCATCTTGGTATTCCATGCACCACTGCTTCTGATCTGCGAACTCACTTCAGGCAAAAAAAAAAAAAAAAGTGTGCCAATGCCCCTGTGCTCATGGAATCCACCAGTCTTATCATGTTATGCTCCATCCTGAAGCAGTTGTCTTGACAGTGTAGTGGAACAGCCTTTTGAAGACTCCAGTGCCCTCTAGGCAGCAATCCCTTACAGGACTGAGATAAGGTTCTCCAGAGGGCTGTATATGCTCTGAATCAGCATCAGATATATGTGCACTTTCACCCATTTCCTGAGGGTATAATTAGAATTGATATAATCGGACTAGCCCCCATATTAGGCCCCTGGCTCTGGGGTAAGACTGACGGTAGAGAGGAGGCTAAGTGCAAACCTCTCAAACTGCCCCTGTGACCAAGATAGTAAATCAAAAATAATATTGAATTATGGAGATAAGAAAGATAGATATGAATAACAATATTAAACCACTAAAGGATGCAGGAATTGTGGTTCTTATCATATATAGTTCTTTATTATGCCAGTCTTGCTCTGCAGAAGATTGAAAAATGCCTGTACACTGCTGCAGGTTATCCACGCAGAGTCACTGGTCCCAGTTATGGTGCTGAATGTGGTGCAAATTCATAAGGTCTCAGGTACATGGGACTTGGCCACTGAATTTGTGATTATATTCTTTTCCATTCTGATCAGAAACAGTTTACATTCACGTATGCTACAAAAGAATATTTATTTTTCATTTTATTGCAGGTCTAATCAAACAGTTCATGCCCCTATCATAATATAATTTGATGAAATCTGGAATACCTGGATAGCCCACAAGACAACATATTGATCTATTGCATTGATGACATCATGCTAATCAGATGGAATGAGCAAAAAGTTTCTATGGCACTGGAAATCTTGTTAAGACATGAGTTCCAGAAGGTGGGAGATTAACTCTTTGAAGGCTCAGTGATCAACTACTTCAGTGAAGTGTTCAAGGGTCCAACGGTCAGCCGCATGCCAAGATATCTCAGGCAAAGCAAAAGACAAGTTCCTATATCTGGTGTCTTCTATCACATAGAAGGAAGCACAGAATCTGGTAGGATTCTTTGGATTCTGGAAGCAATGCATTCCATACCTAGAAATATTGCTCCATTCCATATACTGGATAGATAACTATTCTAGGTATAGAATTTCCTTGACTATTAAGCTTAAGCCGTCACTGCTATCCAGAGGCCAGGATCCACAGGCAGAGATCCCATACATCCTAGCATTTGACCAGGAGACTAGCTTTGAAGAGAAGGAGGTTCAGGAGAGACACAACAATCACAGGATCCACTGAGCATATTACATACCTCGCCACACTGAAGCAGCCAGTCTCAAAGAATTATAGAAAAGCCTTGTAAAAACACAGCTGATGTGCCAGTTGAGAGGCAACACTAAAAGCATGGGTGTCCATTCGGGATGCAGTATATGCACAAATAAGAGACCTTTGTATGGTCCTGTGTCCCCAGAAGAAGAATATATGGATTTAGCAATGTGATAGCACTGTAATCACTTCCAATGACTCACTAGGGGATTTTGTGCTCCTGTCCCTGAAGTCCTGGTCCTTACAGTTGCCCTTTTGCCACGGGATAACAGTAAAGGTCCCACTGAATTATACAAGACTATGTTGCTGGGGCACTTAGGATACCTCATCCCTAGACACTAGGAGGCAAGAAGAGGAGTCATGGCAAGTGAAATTGATCCTGATCTGTAGGAGAAGGTAGGACAGAATTTCTCAGCAGGACAGGGATAAATGTATTTGGAACCTAGGTGATCTCCTTGGCTATCTTCTACTGCTTTCTCTCTCCATGGCATATGTGAACAGATACATAGAGCACCCCTTACCTGATAAGTATGTGATAACCAAGGGTTTAGACATCTCAGAATAAAAGTTAAAAGTCGCATCACCATGGTAGCCATCAAGAGTTCTAGTTCCTGATACCTGAGGGTGAGGGGCATTTGGAAAGGATTGTGGAAGGGAGAGAATGAGTTATTGGCCTGAGATCGAATGTAGCCATGCCCCTGTGCTTCATCCCAGCAACATTTCTCTTCTAGTTTCCCCTCAGGAAGAGATGCCCTCGGGGGTCGAGGGGTAGGTGATCCTGACCTTCTGTGCAACAGCAGCAGTGGAAATATGCCATTCAGATCTCCTCCTGGGAGGAGCAGGCAGACGAAGTCTCAGCCTTTCTGGGTCCCTTGGCATCTTCCTTCCCAAGCATTTCTCCTGATAAATCTCTCGCACAGCAAATATCATCTCAGTATTTGCTTCTTGGAGGACCCAGACTAACATTTGGTAGAGACTTAAGTGTTTTTTAGAGTTCCCATGCTTATTTTGTATTTCTTATATATCTCTATTCTTCACTTATTTTTACCATATTATAATGATTTATTTCTGTGTCTATAATCCTCTCAAATTATTTAAAAGAATTACAGAAAGAAATAATGTTTCATCTTTTCCTTTGGTGCTCTCAGCACTGTTCCTAGAACAATCTCAAAATATGCTTATTTAATAAAAAATTAAATGTCAATGAACAAATTATGTATAAGCATTGTAAATTAACACTTAATTAAGAAAGTAACTATAACGTCAGTGTGTTCTCTTGGCTTCATATCTTCCATTTAGTGGTAAGAGTTTTTCAAAATAATAGATTTACATGGATGCATTTTTTGCAACATTTTCAGCACATCAGCAATAGGAAAAATAAATGTATAGTCTGAAAAATAGAGACATTTAGATAATTAAAGAGTGATAAGATATTAGTCTACTTACTTTCAAATTGACCTAATTCTTAGGGGGGACATATTCCATTATACACCATTCCACCAGAATAACTGTTCCTTATTTGATATTTTGCATGTGCTGAACTCAATGTATGATACATATACAACTATTAATATCACCAAAAGTCCTTCCTTGAATTATGATATGAATTCTGCTACTTTATACAAATGTAGTTATTTGAAAATAGAGAAAAAAAGAAAGAAAAACACACCCAAAGATGAAAGAAAATGAAGGCAATCCTTTTACAAATGGTATCGGGTCAATATACTTAGCAATAGACAAAGGCCAATCATAGCATTTTAAACTTTCAGTATTTCTAACATTGTTAGGTAATGTTATTTAATCTATGATGTCATTCTAATTCACATAATAGTACTTTGTATTAGAATGAGATTGTTTTATGTCATAAAGTTACCAATGAATAAGAAGAAAAATTAACATTTATAACTATAACAATAAGTTATTCAAAAAGACATTAATTAAATGTCACCTATTGGTAGTTAGAAGTTTCTAGATGTACATTAAGTTCAAGTTGATTATAGAGATATGCAGTCAAAATAATGAGCTTAGAAGTACTGGAAGGAATAAACAGATCAAGAGCAGATACGGCATTTGAAGAAAAACACTTCACCTATTGTATTTCTTCTAGCAGCATTTAAATAATTTATAATCAATTTAATTAACTGCTTTTCCCAAAGTGACTACTTGTCAGAGACAAGCACACATATATTGCAAATAAATGCTTAAGATAAACACAACGAGTATTTTAATGGTCTGCTAATAAACGCCTTTGCTGTGTGACGACACATGAAGCCAGGCTGCTGTGCTTTAGCTGCCTGAGGTGGGTGTTAGTCGTGCACTAAAATAAAGTCAAGTGATGACGCATTATTCTAGATACTGCTAAAATCAACTGTCAGCGCTATGTGATCTGTCCTCTTAAGAAAACTGGAACAATTGAACATTGTACATTTGTATTATAGTAGGTTTTGTATTTTCTTCCAATTTACGAACATATGGTTAAGATAAAGGATATGAAATAATTTACTTAAGCATATTGAACTTTCCTTCCGCATGACAATCAATATTGGCTCTCATTCAGCCTTTCACTTCAGTTTGAGATTCTTGATAGGTTTTTGTGTGCCTCCAAAAGCCTCCTTAGAACTTTGAAGCTAATCCCGACTTGACAATGCAATTGTATAATTGAAGAGCACGGCCTCAAGACAGCCTAGACATTAAAGGACTACGTGCATTTAGGTGACATTATGCAGAAAATTGTTTTCCAGATTTGAAAAGAATGATTTAATAGTGCATTATCTCCTCGTGCTTATAGACTAAAGTACATAAACCACGAAGCATTTTGAGTTCATTAGCCAAAGAGGCATTAACAAGGGTAGCTATACAGAACTTCTTCGTTACCTCTTACATACTGATAGAATGCTTACAGCATCTGCACAAAATAATTACGCAAATGATTGGATAAATTCAAAATCTCAGAATATTTTGCGGCTCTCTGAATGAACTCACAGGCTTCCAGTTTGACTTAACTAGTTTTGAAATGGTTGCTGTCTTTGCCTATGGGTCTCAGAAAGACTAATAAAATGATAACTTGTAAGCCAGCACTGTCCATAAAGAATGCCTGTGAATCCCTGCCTCTGCTATTCCCTGATTTGTTATTATGCTCATGAGATTTACGGATGGAACAGCTTGGATCTCAGATGCCACAACCTGTTTTTACAGGGAACATTAGTAAGAATTTGAGGAAGAGACGAGAAAGAATTTTAATCAATATGGGAATGCAAATTCAATTTATGTGGGCCGAGGAGACTTTCCTTGCATCCAGGGACTGTAATATTTGCTTGGACTGTGTATTTTGTGCTCTTTCAAATGGTTCTTCATCTGTCTTCAATCTCTTGTTTCACTGACATAAGAGACAGCAAGGTCTAGCTTATTAATTCTGGAAGTAATAATTCTACTTATCCACCCAAGCTTAATTCTACCTTTTCTCTTAGTGGTCCTGGAGGCAATGAAAGTTGGAGCATCAGCTGAATTTAAACATGCAGCACTCAGAGAGTGTGAGCGGGGGATTTGATGCCAGAGGACTTGCTTACCTCTTCTTTTCAGATTTACCTACTGTGCTTTAAGACAATTTGAACTTCTACTTTGGAACATGAAAATGGAGCATTTAAGTTGCTTCTGACTTTAAAATGTAACCAAAATGATGAAGTTACCTGGATAGCCTCCCAAAATGTGGTTGGTCACAGGCCCTTGGGAGGAAAGGAGAGACTAATCTCAGTCCAGCCGTGTGGCGCTTGTCTGTGCTGTGAAGGTGGTTTAACTCAAAAAATCATTCTTTCTTCCCAAGTCACTACCCTCAGAGACACATTGTTATTTAATTTCCCTTTTACTTATACTGTTGAATTAGAAGCATTTAAATAACTACTGATTTATCTTGTAAGGAAATACAATTCTCAAACAATCTCTATTCTTGTAATCCACCTTTTATCTCAGCATGTTGGCTGGAAAAGAAGATGAATGACGGATTTTGGGTAGCAGGGTAGATTCACCAACTTTTCCTTCCACTACAGAAAGAAAATAAATAATAAAAATAGAAATAATTTTGCAATGCTATGCTATTTACAATCAAACTTAGCATGAGGTGAATTCAAATTATATTTCTGCTTTTTATTTTTCTTACTCTTTATTAATCCATAGTTTACACAATGTTTACAAGATGGCTGTAGCTCTATTGTTTTCCTTCCTTTCTTCTTTGTGACACTGAGTTAGCATCTGAGAAATTAATTGCTTCGCAACTCTGTGCTAGCTATCCTATTGTCTGCTGTTGGCCCCTCTGTCCAAGATTGTTCTACTTACATCACTGAGCAGCGAGCAGCATGCATCTTTTCAGTGTTTGCTTCCTGACAGCTCTTCTCTTCAATGATAGTGAGACAGAGCTTTCAGAGCCTCTATTAAATAGACTTCCTCAATTTGTTCCTGCTCTTGCATTACATAAATAGTCCCAAAAGAAAATATATGTGCTCAAAAGTATATCTGGTATAATTCCTAGGTATATTGTTCCAAACAATTTACTTTAGGATTGTGAACACAATTTCTATGGGGTGGGGGACATAAACTGAGGTCTGGATACAGATTGCTGATGTGAGAAATAAAAGGGTTGCTTTCGTGAATCAATCAACAAGACATTGTCTTACTTTGAGCAATAGGGATCTGTTATGGAGCTGGACGAAAATTAGAAAACTGGGCAGGAGGTAGAACTTTAAGCCATGGGAACAAAAACTAAATATGGCTAAAATGCAGCCACAAGCAATAGGATAGAGTAACTCTCAAGGGCCTTCTGACGTTTTTCTTCTTGTATAAATCTTTCCTGAGGGGTAAAGTAGGAGAAAAAACAAATGAGGACACAAGATTCTTTGGCAGGTAAGGTCACGTGTGTGATGAATAATCAAATTTTTACCAAGAAATCAAAACCAATTTTTATTGTATTGGTGTATTTGTCCCCCTGGAATTTAAAATATAACTTTAAAAAATCTAAAGAAGAATCCAACATTTGGTGCTACAAGTTCCCAATAATATACAATCTACTATTTTGTTATACTTACATTTATTTTTTTTTAGAAAGAGTAAAAAGCAAAATTTTACTTTATATTTTGAAAAAGTAAGCCCGTTACAAGTGACCTTTGAACCGTGTAGTTCGTGTAATACAAATATATCACTCAATTTACTGGGTTTCCCTTATTTCCAAAGTAGCCTTATCTTCTCTACATACCCTTAGACACAGCCACGGCTAAGCCAAGAGTGTCTTACAAGGACCAGCTATTCGATATGCCACAGGGTGACTCAGGTGACACCTGTGAACATTCAGGCAACATAAATATATGCAAATAACTTCATGTTCTCCAGCAAGATGCAACTGGAGAGGCTTTTTATAAACGAAAAAACTGGTAATATAATATATTGCCTAGTGCACAAGAAGTGTATGATTTTTCTAATATACTTTTTGGATTTTTTTTTCATGCACTAAAGTGTTTTTAACGTTTCTAAAATTATCTCAGCTGAAAATTATCTTTAGCTCCAGAGGGTAGGAGAAAAAGTCTCTGGCATTTCTTCCCTTTTCTGCTTTCTCTCCTTTTATTGGCAAAAGTTTGCAGTCTTTAAAGAGGTGAAGAAGTCTGATGGGTGAGTGGGGAAGAGCATGCTGAAAGTGGCAGAGCCGTCCCCTGGACAGTTCACCTTGGCTGCCTCAGCACTCTGTGAGGATTATTCCTTGGGAGGGAAACTCCTTGCAAGTTAAGAAAGAAGCTCTGTCTCTGAACTTACATTTGTAAGAAGTGATTCATGTGCTCCCACTCTCACAAAGGAGATCAGTTGAGGACTGAATTAATCTATGCTTCCGAGAACAATAAGGATGTCTCATCTGAAGCAGGTTTTTCAAAGATTTATCAAACGGGAGTCCATTCAGAACTAATGGGATTGTTATGAAGGCCGTCGAGATGGTATACTTTAACACTTTTAGATTTCTAAGGAAGGAGCATAGTGACGTGAGTGAAAATACTGTTATTGTTAAGTCATAGACTCCCATAAAGTTAAAATATCATTTCTCAAAAACACTTCCTGCAAACTATGAAACTATAAGCACGGCCATTTCTACACTATCTTTTTTAAATCCAAGGAAAGTGCAGCCAACTAACTACTGTTTAATAAAAGTAATAGAAGCTCTTCCTTTTGCAGAAAACACTTTTCATCTACCAAGTGCCGAGAAGGAATATTAATATTGATTCAGACTCAGATATGAATCTTGACCTCAAAAGCATTGAATGTGATTAGCCTGCATGTGCGTTGGCCCAACGGATTAGGAATTCGGACTTTTTTCTTGATGATGACATTTTAAGTTAAAGCAATTTGAGCTTTCTATAGTGATGTTGAAGACCTGCATATTTTCAAATGCTTTTGGCGCAGACCAGAAAGTACAAAAAACTAGATTTTTTTCACAGTAATTCTGCACAATGCCATTCCATCTGCTCTTAGGATATATTTCCTCAAAATAAGTTTGGGAAACACAAAGTGGTGGAAATACAGTGAATGCATGTTTTGTCTTAGCCAATAATATAGATCAGCTAGTGAGGGCAGAGTGAGCAGAGTCATAGATAACCGCATACACTTGTTACCTTTTAAAAGGAAGTCTTCTGGTCATAACAGAATGCTGATTCCAAAACCTGTGAAGGACAAACAGAATGAAAATCAAGGAATTATATGTTTCTCGATGTCCATTATTGATTTAGATAATTTAAAAATGTAGTACCCCTTTAAAAGGAGTGATTTTTTTTGTCATTCCACAAACACAAATCAGGACCACAGTTTTCAAGATGAACAAAGTTGATCTAGACGTAATGTTGACTACTAGTCCCGAATTCCAGTTCCAGATCCAGAAACTGCGTGAATTAATTATTTTTTGTCTTCGACACCTCCTTACGTTTCTCCTTGGTGATGCGTCTACTCTGCGCAGACCACACAGTTAATTGAAGAAATGGCGCAGCCCCAAGATACAGACATGAGCATTTGCTTTTGGTACATTAATCTTTTAGCCTTAAATCAATTATTATTTTCCTCCCAACTCCATTGCTTTCCTTTCTTCCCTTTCTCTTCAGTTTCCTGCTTTGTTTCTCATTTCCTCTCTCAATTGTCTTGCTCCTTTTTCTCACATATATTGATCGTCAAGAAATTTAAATGAGCTGCATCACCATGAAGCAGGTTAAGGTTCTTTCACGTGCAGAGACATCCCAGCACATCATTTAATTATTTGATTCCTACTGACGCTGTATTGACAACAAAGTGCCAAAGCAGGGAGAATGTCTAATTAAAGAGATTCAAACAACGTGAGCATTAGAAGACAAATAAATAAATCCTTTCTCATTTTGCCCCATCAAGTTTGATGAAAATAGAGAGCACAATTTGAAATGTGGCTCTTAACATTTTTTTGACAAGGTCTTCAGTGATTTCACACATACACATACACACATACACATCCTCAAAATGCTGCCCTGGTTATTGTGACAGTAGCGACTGTAGGAAAGAATGGGATTTTGCTTGTGAATATAGGTCTGTGGTAATTTTGATGATTTAAAATCATGTTGCAGAAATAAATCTACCTGTCGAGACTGACCAAATGCTCGTTTTCATGAGATGTTCGGGTCCCGAAGGTGATTGCCCGTCTCCCTCACTTCTTTCTTTGTGCAAAATTGTTCCATGATTTTTAGGATTTACATGGTTCATTATGCTTTTCAAAGTGTCAACAGTTCTCTTTAGGGAGTCTGAATATTTGTGTGTTACAATAAGCTTTTGGTGATAAACAGTAAAATTCCTTTCTCATATACTGTTTGAAAAAGTTATTGAATATATATTGTGTGCACATGGGGACCCTAATTTATGTCTTTCCTGAATGTTCCAGGAGGCTCTGCCAGATCATGTGACGCCACAAAGTACTCCCAACTGTTTAGAATTAGGCATTAATGAGAGGAGAATCACAGGAGGCAGCTGAAACCCAGGAATGCCCAAAGCTGGACAGAGCTAAGATGGGAAAATTGTCACTCTGTGATGGAACCCTTCTTGTGTGCAATGTAGGGCACCCTGCTGCCTCACATCCCTCCTTCAGTGATGTCTCTCTGACTATTTGACAAACATTCATCAACAACTGCTACAAGACAGGTCCATGCAAGACAAAGGGAATCCAGGAAGCATCTGTGAGGGGCAGACAAAGCAGAGAAGCACACAGCAAAGAGATCTCATGGGGGCAGTTACGGTGGGATGATGAAGGCCTGCCTGGACCCACTGATGGCGTCAGGACACAAGACAGGGCTGTTTGTCTGAGTGGATCAGCATTTAGCTTCAGAAGCCTCCGGAATGTTCTCTATGGCAGCATGACTGGCACCAGTAGACAGGGTATGCTGTAATCCGGCCCGTTGTGTCTCTTTCACAGATATTACTGTTTACTAAATTCTGCCTTTGATCTTAATCACATAACAATAGAAAATAAAAATGTAGGCACTAGATGCCATGAAATCATTAAATTAATATGGAAGGGATTGTCGAGATATCTAGTCCAATTAGAATTATTAGGAAGTATTGCATAAAGTTTAACATAAAACACTGTATAAAATTTCTTAAACATCAAACAATAACAAACTCAATAGTAAAGTGATATTTTCAAGTAGTTGAATAAATAAATGCTGCTCCATGGACCATTTTATGAGAGAAAATTATGGGAGAGAGATTTTAAAATAGATTTGTTTGATAGGTAAAACAGGTATAAGCCATAAAAAAGAGAAAACTCATTAAGTAAGTAAATTCAAGAGATAAATACCTTTATATCTCTCCCAGTAGGAATGTGGAGAGACCCTTGTGGAAGGCTAAAATAGAACACACAGTAAAATTAGCCAGAATAGCTCAAGAAAGAGAAATTTTAGAAAATTAGGCCGCTTCATAACAATAATTAGTTTTAAAGTTATATTCCATATGTACCAGTTTTCAATTTATTTTGTCTAATTGTCTTCTGCTTATTGTCACAAGCCTGCTGTGGATAATCGTCACATTTCTTACTTGGGAGGCAGCTGTCACGTGGAACTGAGCTGTTTTTCTTAGTTATTGAATCATAACAATCATGTCATTTTAGCAGGAGAGCCATAAACGAGAGTGTGCTTGAAAATCCATGTCAAGAAAGATGGAGCTAAAAGGAGTAGATTTGCAGTATTAAAAGCGTTGTTTTATAAACACAATGACCTTAACACACTCAACCCCTCAGTAAATTTTCTGGGCCCTGCTTCGAGCTCTGTTCAGGACCTCACCGTGTCTCACCACATCCACCACTGCCACTCAGGACCAGCTGTTGCCATGTCTTGTATTATGGCAATTTCTTCAGAACTGGCCTTTCTGCCTCCATGCTTATGCTCCTATAGTCTACTTTGCCTCAAGGACAAAGTGGCCTTTAAAATGTAGATCCAAGTATATCATTTGGCCTCCCATATCTCACAGCATAGAAGCCACAGTCGTCAGAGTGAGCTGGTCCCTTGTCCCACCTCTGGCCTCATCCCTTCCACGCGCTTGGTGCCCCCTCCACTGCAGCCATAATGCTGTTTCCGTGACTGCAGATGCTCTGGTCCCAGATTTTCGCCTGTAAGTTTCTTCACCTTCCTCATAACTTTACTAAAATGTTAGTGACTGGCTCTCACTGCAGTTTAATGTTTTTACTTAATGTCTAACGTTTTTATATTTTTATTAAGCTGCAGTGATAGTCAACATAAGCAAATTTCACTAGATCTTCTCACTAGATCTGCATGTAATCTATTTGATTTAGGTTTTAAAATGACTAAAATAGTAAAAATGTTATTAGTAATCTTAAGCACCCAGTCTATGTTCTAATTCATTTATGGATAAATTCCTGAGTTCCTACATATGGAATCTATAGATAAGTGAAATTCAGGATGTGTTCATAAAAATACATACAAAAAAAGATTTTTTTAAATTTTACATTATTAAATAATGTTATTAATTACCCATAATTACTTACTTTTAAAACAAACAAGAGCCATTATTTTAAAAATATATAATTACTTATCATTTGAAATCAGTACAAACTGATTATGCATATAGAGATTTTAGTTATTGAACATAAATTTATTTATGAATATGTTAAATTTCCTATGGATTTAAGCTCATAGAAAATAGATTTAAAATCCAAGCTTTACAGCTAAATACAGCCACTAATGAGAACTGTATGTGATTCCACTCAATTCAAACTCTTTTTGTATTTTTGTATTAAAGGTTTTTATTGTGCTTAGTTTTCTTTGAGGCAGATTGTCAGTGGGCTCCCATCTGGGCCAGTCTTCCTCTGCTTCATGTGGGATGCTGCTACAGCTTGGCTTGACGAGCAGTGCTAGGTCTGCGCCCAGGATCTGAACCTGCGAACCCTGGGCCACCGAAGCAGTGTGAGAACTTAACCACTACGTCACTGGGCCGGCCCCTACTGTGCATTTTTAGGTAGCTTGTTTACATGTATAATTCCCTTAATTTGATGGAAGAAGATACTATGTTATATAAAAACATGTAGTTGTCATTAACCTTCCCAAAGACTCATGTTCAATTTTAACAAATTTTTTGCTTTCACAGTTCAGTTTTTTTCTCCTAAAGTAGTTCTTTCTTTAGATGTTGCATCTATAAGCAACATGGAAAGCATGTTTTAACAAATATCATAGTCAAAGACTGTCTCTAAAACTGGTCCTATGACATAGAGACATAGCTTATAATAAGCCACCATCAATAATCTTCAGAGTGACATTGACTACTATATATTTTTGAATAGTCCTCAGATCTCATTTTAACTTATATCTGTATTCAATGAAAGGAGCAAAAAAAAGCTCTCTATGTGAATCCACAATAATCCAAAACCCTGTTCTCCCAAACCCGTGGTTGTTTTCTCTGAAGGCTAGATTCACATCACACGATCAGCCCTTCAGATTTCTAGTCATATTTCTTGACACATTCAGTAGTTATAGTAAACGTTGCTTTTGTTTATTCCAGAAAAAAAAACATTCATATTTCAACCATTTTTTGAATTTTAATGCTCATGCTTCTTGCACTTACTGCGTTATTGTTTTAATGCACATTTTATTAAAATTGAATAGGTCAAATTGTTCAAGCATACTCTTACCACGGTTTTTTTTTTCTCTGTATTTTCAGTATTTTTGCATTCATGGGTGCAAACAATATTTTAATTTACTTTATCACAGAGTTCAACTCAATTTAACTTTTTCTAAGGATGGGTGAATCCAGCCATCTTTTTCATCTGTCAAATGATTTGCATTATTTTTCAGAGTTTCAGTTCACTGTAATCCCATTTACTTTCATTCTGAACAAGTTGCACTTAAGAAAATCCACATAGAAATGATTCTTCCTATTCTTCATTTACCATTTATGAAAAGTGGAAACATTTTCCTTCGTATAGTGATCCATAAGACTTTGGGTAAAGTTGTAAAAGAATCTTATAGTGAAATAAGGTGTAAGTATTTGTGTATATAATTTTTTTGGTACCAGAAAGCCAAAACAAAACAAAAACAAAAGTGAACAAAACAGAGAGAGTATACAACCCTGGATCTATATACAAACCTGTTACTTCATTATTCTGGTTGATTAAAGCTCGTTAATTTGTCCCTAGAATGCTGAGGTGAAGAAATGAAGAACTCCAGGAGACAGGTCAAAATATCTGTATCCTTTAATAGTCCCTTTGTGGAATTAGCTCCAAATACTCAGAACTGAAATCATATGTGGTACTTCTGGAAATGTTTTGATTGTTTTTCAAATTATTTGTTAGGCAAATGACTAAATATGTTAGAATTCAGAGAATAATGTCCAAAATAACCAAACAGGACACGAAGAGCTACGAATATTTAAATATCCTAACACTAGATTAAAACTTTTCATTAGCATCTGTTGCTGTTTCATCCACGACTAAATATACCGTGAGCACAAAGTTGTGAGAATATATTCCGTGAAGCCAGTGAACTTTGGATCATTCCGAAGGAACACGCGTAATGCTGGAACTTACATATTCTGACACAGATGAGAATGGCTGTCAGCTGGTAGATGAAAGCTCTCAACATTTACTCACTGAATCAAACAAATTGTTTTAAAACTTGTTCCTAATTGTAAATACAACCATAAAAATAAAGTCATTACTGCCATCTTACAATTATGGGTGTTTCCTTTTATTCTTCAAAATTGTGTCTAATACAGTTTCATTATCTTAATTGGTAATAATAAAGGATGATTGAGATGTTTGGTACTAGGGGAAGAATGTTGATGTGCAAATACTTATTCATCAGAATCAGCGATATAAAACATTACACGTCAGTGCTCCAAACCAGAGCAGCTCCTGTCAGGACACAGGAAGTGAGCAGAGACAGCTGCTTCACCTTCACTTCCAGCTCACTTCAACCTCTAAACCCGACTATTCCGCTTCTTCCTTTATTCTTCCTAAAATCAAAGAACGTGTGCTCACAATTTGAAAAGGGATAATAATATTAATAGCAAACACTTGTGTACTTTTATTGTATTCAGGTCCTCTCTAAAAGCATTACTTGAATTAACACCTTTAGCTTTCACACGAAACCTAGGGGACTGGTACTTTAATTTTCTCCATTTTTCAGATGAGGAAAACAAAGTACAGAAACTTTAGGTAACTTGGGTAAGTCGTCCATCTCCTAGGTGGAAAGGCCACCTGAAGCCAGCTAGTCTGGCTCTACAGCATGTGCTCTTAATCACAACCCCAGTGCTCTGTAAATGCATCACCTGGATTGTGCTGAATGGGTCAAGGCTGGAGGCTGAGACTGTGCTTTTCTAATCAGCTCCCACATGATGCTGAACAGAAGATCTGAGGTATCCGGACCTTCTGAAGCTTTAGATAAGGTTTGTCTATCCTCACTGCATCTGTTGTGTCCACCCCTTGTCCTATAATTTTGTCATATTAATTTTTGAGGTCAAAGAGTTCTTTCAGTATGAACTAAGAGCATGATCCATGTTCGTGTGAATTTACTGTGAGATTGACCCTTTGGATGGAGAAATTGATGTTAATATCAAGGTAATCTTCCAAATCAGCTGTGAGATTATACCATATTCTGTGCCTTGTCTGTTCAAGGCCCTGTTTTAAATAATTCAAGATTTCCTCTAAAATGAATGTTCGTATTCTTCCTATAAATATGGCATTTCATTGAGGTCATTCTATAACAGTAGAAATCTCTTCTTATGGAATGTATAGATTTGTTTGTTTGTTTTTTCTCCCCAAGTCCCCCCAGCACATAGTTGTATATTTTAGTTGTGGATCCTTCTAGTTGTGGCACATGGGACGCCGCCTCAACATGGCCTGATGAGCCGTGCCATGTCTGCGCCCAGGATCCAAACTAGCGAAACCGTGGGCCGCCTAAGCGGAGCGCCCGAACTTTACCACTCAGCCACGGGGCTGGCCCCTGGAATGTATAGATTTTTTTAACAGTTTTATGGACATGAGTAAATGATTGAAAACAAATTATTATTCAATATCCTTTAACATGCACGCAACCACAAGAAAAAGGATTTAGCTGAAATACTTACAGCCCTTCTTTAAATGTCGCTACAATTAGAGGCAGTGATTTTTAGTCTTGTCCTACCCTGGGCTTTGGCTCTCTAGCAGTCTTTTTACTGAGTCTCTGGAATCTTTCAGCATTCTTTACAATTCCACTGAAGCTTTTCTTATAGAGATTCACTATTTTGACAGGTAATAAACAAATCTTGAATTTATCATATTTAACATTTGATGTCCTTGGTTAGTTTAACACGTGTTTTTCTCACTGATACATTAATATTTTTATCTTTGAGTTATTTTTGCATAATCCATATGCATAATAATGCCACAAGACTGATCTGACTTCTAAGCAACAGCTAGAGAAATAGCGTACACTATTAACAGACTTTCTGGGAAAAGCAGTAAGTTATTTGAAGCAAGTACAGTTAGTTTAATTTGAGGAGGTGGATTAGTTGAGATTTTTAATAATTAATGAATATTTTCTTTAAGAATCTTTCTGCTTTGGGAGAGGAATTATTTTGTCAATAAAGGAATAAAAAAGAGTGTTTACAGTATAAATAACTGTGACACTTATGAAAATGTTTATATCACAAACAGGGAGAAGTATGAGAGCTTCCACTGTAAAGTTTGTGCATCTGAAATTCATCACGTTTGACAGAAAGCCTCTGCGAGAGCACTTTTTCAAATAAATGTCCTGAACTCTTGGTCTTGTTATTCTTCAGTGATGTGTGTAAACTCCAGCAAAACCTATTTACCAGTTTAAGGCCTTTTTCATGATGGCATAACTATATGCAACTTTGATTTATAAAAAGGAACGCTCAAGTTCTTAACTCCTGGAATGAGTTTTCATCACCAGGAAAAGTGCCTTTAGTGAAAGAAATAAAAATTTGTAATAATGTGATATGAAAATTTCAACTTGAAATGCATATGATAGGAGTAAAAGCTTCTCATTTTGAAGACACATGGGATGTTTATGTATTTTTTTGTGCAAAACACAAATCATTCTTCCTGTGCCCACCCTGCATCCCCTTTTTTCTTCTGTTTTGTCCGAACAACACAAATCCTAATTTTCTTGTTTATAGTTATGTCAATGTTTTGAGTCAGAAAGTTGACACACTCTGATCCCCACAGATGGGGACCTGGAGTACAGGTGATTCTTAGTTATTTATCCGGAGTCACTGACACATGCAGATCTCTAATTCTCATTCCTGAATGTTTCATTTTTAGTAATAATGAGCTCAATAATGGAAACAAAACAAGGAAAAATATCTTTATTTCTATAGCCCATCTTTCACCCTTCATAAAATGAAGTCTCTCTAGACACTGGGCCCCATGACAATGTTGGAATAAGAACTTTCCTGTGATGACAGAAAGATGTTCCAGGATCCAGAAGGGCTTTGGTGAGAACAGACTGCAGCATCCCTCTGACTGCCATATTCTGGACACGTTGTCTACACCTCATGCTTGTGAAATAAGTTTTTATTTTGCCCCAAGTTAAAGTATATCAGATGGTAATACAGCACTCAAACTCTCACTTAATTTTCAAAGTTCACCACTAATATTCAAAGTAGCTAAAATGCCACGTTTAAAAAAATTTAACACACACACATGCTATTTCCTGTTGTTCAATAAAGTGCCCTTTGACTGCCATTTTAATGGGATATCTTATGCAAATCCTTAAAACTTGTGGGATTATACAAGAAAAATAATATAGGAATACTCCCGTAATCTTCCTGAAGCACGAATTTATATTTCCAAGGAAGGTGTCATTCCTATATTTTTGTATAACTTAGTACTAATTTGCAAAGTTCTTAATCATATTGTTATACAATAGTTTCGCTGTATTTAGTGCCTCTCCTCTGCCAGACACTGTGCTGACATTTTCTATGGTTTAACTTATATAATGCTTATAAAACTTCACATGGTAGCCAAACTATCATCACACATTGCAGATGAAGAAACTGAGATGACAAGTTAAATAACCTGTCAATGTTTCACACTTTATAAGTGATAATGTCAGGAGTAAAATCCAGGTCTGGCTGACCCAAATTCCAAGTTCTTAATCATTTTGCTCCTACACACTCAGCTCCCAGGGTGTTATATAATTACTTATTTTTATCCTCATTGAGTGTCCTTCTGGAGTAGCAATTCAAGCCAATATTCTTCTCACATTGTGTAACTCAACGCTGAATTATCAACTTAGGGGCAAGTATAGTATATGTGGGAAAAAAACAACATTGATTAATTATCTATCCAATACATTTTCACTTCTTCTTGCTTACTAATATAATATGATTTCAATGAGGGTAACAGTGTACCTAGCTAAAAAGAATTCATTTCCCAGTCTTCCTTATGATTATCTATGGTGAAATGAAACAGTTTTATATCATGAAATATAAGTGGAGGTGGTTGGATGGGATTCTAGAGTGGCTTTATAAAGTGGAATGTTTCATCTTACACACACCTTTTTAAACCTATACTCTTCTCCTTTACCTAGATTGAGACAAGATATGATGTCCAGATATCTGGCAGCCTTTTTGAGAAAATGAGAATGAGGGTCAGACCACGTGGCACTGCTTCAGAGCCTGACTGTCTACTCTTGGGTTTCTGTTTTATGAGAAATAATCAACTGCTATTTTAACACAGTTGAAACTACTGTTTCTGGGTGTCTCTTACTAGTAACTGAATGAAACTCCTATCTTATGTAGAATATAAAATTTTCTGTTGTTAGTGCCATCAAGTGGCTTCTGACTCCTAGGGACCCTAGTGTACAGCAGAGCGGAACCCTGGTCAGTCATTTTGCGCCATCCTCTCACCTTCTGGCGCTCTATCAGACAATGCTGTGCTGCTGTTCATAGGGTTTTCATGGCTAAATTCTGGAAAGCGGGTGGCCAGATCTTTCCTCCTAGTCTGTCTTAGTCCCGAAGCTCTGCTGAAACCTGCCCACCATGGGTGACCCTGCTGGTGTTTGAAATCCCAGTGGCATAACTTTCAGCATCATTGCAACATGTAGTCACTGCAGTGTGACAACAGACAGATGAGTTGTGTGCTTCCCTGACCTGCAAATGAACCTGAGCCACGGAGGTGAGAACACCAGTTCTTAATCACTAGACCTCTAAAGAATATAAAATTAACCCCATAGAAAGTTGTTTTGTCCTAGGTAAATTTGGTCCATCTTATTTATTTTAACTCTTAGGCCCTTAGAAGGAAATTGAGTGTATGGCAACAGATATTACTTATATTGCTGAAGAAAAACATTTTTCCATATGGCTAAAGACTCATTTGAATTCAAAATTTAAAAAATGAAAAGATTGGCTTTAAAAAGAGAGTATATTAAAAATTAAACTGTTCCAATCTCATTAATATTTCAATTATGTAGTCATTTGAACTGATTCCAATATAATTTTTTTTAATTTTACATTTCACAGCTCAGATAAAGGATCCATTTTTAGATAAAATCTTAACCCCAAAATCACATCCAAGTGATCAAATAAAAACATGGTTAAAATTGATATTATTAATGAAAATGTTGAGGGAAGAAAGGAAGTGAAGGACAAAAAAAAAAGAGGAAGAATACATCAGTTTACTGTACAAATCAAGCCAGCACCATTAAAAACTCAATTTTAGTTCTATTTGTGTATTTTATAAGATTTCCAGAAATAAAATGAGACTGACCTATTACAACACTTACCATTTTGCTGAAAAATATTGTATTTCTTGTATAAATTTTAGCAAAGTGAGTTTTTGTGCATTGGAATTAATTCTGAAAAGGAGATATACAGTTTTACGTCTGTTCTTTTTTCATGATCTTCCTGAAAATTACTTAAAAAATCAAAGCTTTAAAAACAGTAGGAAATAACTTTCACAAATAGAAAAAAATACCAATTGAAATATGTATTCTAGAGAGCAAAATTTTAAATCTATTTTCTTATAAAAGAAAAGAAACAAATGCAATGATGATGATTCTGTAAGATATATGTGTGGTGGGCCTAAGGAGATATGCAGAGGGAAAAGAATGTCAGAAAACCCCTGAAATTAGAGAAGTGAATATCGACTATTCGCATACAATACACATATGGATAGAAAAGTTTATCATAACACTCTGGGACTCAGTTCTGATTTTCCCTGTGATCTGATTGTCATTTCTCCTTATTACAATCAAGGAATTAGATGCTTATGCAGAATGACATTTCAGAAGGTGGCTTCCCCAGAGGCATATAATTCTTTTCTTCCTCTACAGTTAACTACTGAGAGATGGACATTGATTGTCAGATGACTCTTAGTTATAATCCTCTGAGTCCCGTGGTGCACCTCCACACTAAATCTCAACCTTAAGACTCTTCCAACGATACCCTGGAGGACCATAATTGAACTCCACGTGACTTCATGAGCTTAATTTTTTTTCAACCCTTGATACCTCTCAACCTAGAGAAACATCCTTAGGCCCCCAAACAGCTTGAAGTTGTAGAAAGAAGGAACAGGAGCTAAAGTCAGAGGATCTAGGCTCCTATTGCATGAACATATCCGTGCTTCTAGGTATGTAGGATGAGCTTCATGATTTTGATAGTGGATAGTGCTACTCCCTCTGTTCCTAAAGAAAAGTTCCTTCTTCTCCTCATTCTCTGTTTATCTGTAAAAGCCTGCATTCTTTTGAAGTTTAACTCTGAAGTCTTCCTCCCTAAGAAGCCTTTCCCAGGCTCCCAGATCATCTTCCAAGTTCCGCACTATTTGGTTGGGTTCTCCTATTCGTACTTGATTTAGTCTTTTTTTACTAGGTGTTTGCATATGTATTGTGGCTACTTAATGACAAGGAAAGTCTATTTTTCTCTCTTACATCTCCTTTTATTTTTGTATTTAAGGATTGTGCAGTAAGTCTTTGTTGTGTTCATGAAAGTATCTTGGCCCAATTTACAAAACCCCTCCAGGTCTACTTCATTCTATACAAAATGTGAATAATAAATTATGCCCTAGGGAAAATCGTTATTGGGATAATGAAGCATGAATGTGTTTTGGAAAGCGTACAGTTCGAGACTCTATATAAATATCAATTGTTAATAAAACAATAATGCATTTGGGGATCACAGATAGTATTTTCTTAATGCTTCCATGGGCTTTTGTAAAATGAATAGTATGAAGGCAGAATGGGGGCCCTAGAGATGAGCTACCTGCCTTGATAATCTGTAATTTATAAAGTGAGACTAACTATTTACTGGGAGTTGTGAGAATTCCTCCTGGGTCTGATCCACTCTGTCTCCAGATGTCTAGAAAGCATGGATATACCAGACTTGTGGGAGCACAGCACAGGCACAAGTATTTCCCAGTCCAGCTACATTTTAGCTTCTGAAAACGACTCTGAGAGTGAAATTAGCATATGGCCAATTTGCTGTATGCCCAGAGGTTCATGGATCACGCTGATACATCTTTATCTACTCATTAGGATTATGGCCTGAAATTTGGTTTTCTTGAGTTTATGCCTATTACTCTTGACGTATTATAGATAAACAGTTCATTCACATTATGCTTCCCTTTCTCCTTCTATGAAATGGATTAATTAACACTAAACTAAAAATATGCTTGGTAAATATGTCAACTTACATCCAATTATATGTAATGGGTTCTCAATGGGCAAGAAGTGGAAAATCATCTTCTAATTACATATACCTATAAAGCTTTCTAAAGATTCTTGTTATTACTAGGGCAACATTTAAAGCAGTGTACAGATGATTGATACACAGTGTGTTTGCTTTTATTGTATTTATATGTTAATAACGTCTCTTTCAGGAAAATTTAATATATATGTACCCTTAGCTTTGAAACCAGCTTGTTGAACAAGTGCCTTTTGATGTGATCTGAACGAAATTAAATTTGCCTTCCATTTCCCATTTAAAAATCTGTTTAACGGGGAACGTCTTCCTTTGCCTCAGATAAAACTTGGGAATGTCTCAAAGATTCACTACTCATCTGCTTACTCCTAAGAAACTTCTAGGTTACAAAAACATTCTCAATTCAGAGATTAAAATGTCCAGCCCTGTGCAATAATCAGATTGCTATCTCGTAGAAGGCAGGGAGTGGGGGAGGGGACAGTATGAGGGAAATGGACTCTTACTGCTGAGGGAAAGAAATAACAATAAGTTTATGCTGATATTGGCATTCTGAAGGTTGTTAAATAAATTCATAAAGGGAAAAGTCTCTGTGGTCACTGGAATAGTAATTGCCACTCAAGAAGGAGGGACATAATTTTGGGGAGTATCGCTTGGCTGGAGTTGGATTGGGAGCCTGAGAGCAAAGGCTTAGAAACATCAGCAAGGCTAGCAACTACTTTCCAATTTTTTAAGACAGTTTACAAGACTTAGTCATCTGTGGGTACACAGCACAAGTCCCTGTGGAGGTAGGATTGAAAGGTCTAAGGAATACCAGATCCTGGGAAATAAATTTCAGCCCAAGGATGAAAAAAGCAGTTTGGAACACGGCTGGAGGTAGAGAAATACTGAGAAAGAGCAAGGGTTTGAGAGTGGAGGAACTGGAGAGCCATAAGCTTTGCTTGGAGAGTTTACTGCTGTAAATGTGAGCAACTCGCAAAATTGGAGAGAGTCCCAAGACAAAGGTCATGTTCGGTTTACAGTAGGGTGGCAAACACAAGGGCCAAGGTAGAGGGAAAAAAGGAAATAAAAAGATTCATATATAATATAAGATAAATTTGTCGTTACTGCCGTGGAGTCAATTCTGACTCCAAAGGACGCTGTGTACAGCACAGCCAAATCCTGCCTGGTCTCTTGGCACCACTCTCTCACCTTCTGGGGCTGTATCAGACAATGCTCCACTCCTCTTCATAGGACTTTCATGGCCATTTTTTTCTGAAGAGAAGGACCAGGTTCTTCTTCCAAGGCTGTCTTAGTCTAGAAGTTCTGCTGAAGCCTGTCCTCCGTGGATCACCCTGCTGGTATTTGAAATCCCAGTGATAGAACTTTCAGTATCATAGTAACATGCAGCAACCACAATTATGACAGCTGATACATGGGTAGCATGGTTCCCTGACTGGGACACAACCTGGGGCCATGGTAGTGAGAGTGCCAGCCAGACCTTAACCACTAGACCACCAGGGCTGGTTATAAGATGTGTACATATCCTATATATACATATCTTAATGTCCCTACCATATATGTACGTTTACATAGGCATATATGCATGTATACATATGTGGCATGGACATTAGGAAAGAGGAAAATAACGAGACTAGACTTAGTAAATATATTCAAAATACTGCCTCTGTGCAATTGTGTTTCAGACTGCAATCCTATAGAAAGAAAGTGGTTCGAATAGGTGGTAGATTTCTTTACCCTTGGATTTGAGAGCATATTAGCACCTTAACAGAAATTAAGTCTAAGATGAGTTCAAATATGCTGGACTATGGACATCAGTGGCTGGCAACCATTAAACAACTAGCCTTTTTCTTTTTCCTTTCATAATTTCTATCATACCTCATGAATAATATTAGTTCATATTGATTATTTATAGCTAATTACAGTGGAGGGGAAAGAGTTAAAACAGCTGGCCTATGATGTTTTCTTCCCTAATTACTAGAGAAATTCTCCTCAGAAAAAGAAAAGAATGTAGTGACACAGTCTAATCTCTTCCTAAACATGGTCACTGGACCTCTGGATAAGCAGATTAATGGTATTAGTGAGGAGGATAGTCCTTGCTTATGAAATGTTCTTAACAGTAGGTCTCTGGTTTAGGATTGCACCTAGCTAACACATTTAGAATATACAGATTTATGAAATATAGTTCTTTGGAGAATGTTGCATAAACTATGTACTCGTTGGGGTATAAAGTGGCGATATTTCATAAATTAAACATTCCCTGGTGGATGAAATGACTCATAAAGTACGTTAGAGACTTCATCATTAGTCTGGCCCAGAGGACACATGTCCAGTGTAGGAAGAAAGGCCCTGGGATGCCACATGTGATGTCTTAGACCTCTGCAGGCTTCACCTGGGCCTCTTGAATAAAGCTTGATACTACAGGATTTCTGATTGGACAATCTGATATATCTATATCCACGCAGATTGGTGCTATGATCAGCATTGTCCTTCAGTCCAATGCATCAAAATATTTTAGCAAGAAAAATGAAGGGATGGAAAAATATGATGAGAATAAAACACTTGATAGTTGCTACTCATTCTTAGTATAGACTAGTGAAAGATTTTAGGCACATTATTGGGAATTAGTCTTACCACTGAAATTTAGAGCAAGTAGACATCTCTTGGGGTGAACAGCCTAAATGGATTGATAGTAAATACAAAGCTACAGGAAATGTAGTAAAAATTATATTCATTTGCTGTTGTCAACAGCTCTGGTAAAATCTAGATAAATATTGTCCAGTAGAAATATAACATGAGACAAAATTGAGTCATATTTGTAATTTGAAATTTTCTAGTACCGCATTTAGAAAAATAAAAAGAAACAGGTGAAATTAATTTTAATAAGGTTTATTCAACTCAATATATTCAAGATATTATCATCTTACCATGTAATCCAAATCCGAAAATCATTAATAAGCTATTTTATATTCTTTATACTAAGACTTTGCCATCCAGAGTGTATTTTACACTTACATATATCTCTGTATGGAGCAGCTGCATTTCGAGTGCTCAATAGCCACGTGTGGCTAGTGGTAAGTGTATTGGACAGAGCACACCTAAAGCTTTGAAGAAAAAAGAGAGATAAAAGTAAAAGCAAAATTTGAAAAGCTAGCTTTTTCTTTCATTGAAAAAGCATTCTTGTGCTTCTTTTGCTACCTGAGAGACTGATACTCACCTGTAAATTAAAATGAATAAGGCTATTGATTACCCCAAAGACTGTACTGATAGCCGAGATGAAATTCATGTAACTATTGAGAGCAGAGTACATTCCGTTAAACAACTCAGATATTTTTAGAAATAGATGCCAGCAGACAACTATTGAATCATTACTGGCGTGGATTCTTACGCATAACGATAGAGGGTGTGGTGCTGATTTAGTCCTGTTGAATGAAAGGGATGACTTGAGTTGAAGACAGCTGCCAAAGTAGCTGCAAACTTTTGTGAGCAGATGCCTCTGGATGGTAATGCAGCTGATCTACCACAGAGAGAGTCACAGTTCTACCCCCCAACTCCCTGCCTCAGTTGGATATTCCTTCTTAAGGCACTGAAATGCTATTCTTATAGGTAACTACCTTTTTGATGATTAGAGAGATGAACTAATTTAATGCCATTATTAATTTAACACATTGACATATAGATAAAACTATGAGGGGTGAGACCAGCCCTCCCTAGTCTTATGCTACTATATATAACTTTGTGTCTGGAAAGCCAGTGTCTATAAAAATTTGTACTGTGATGTGTGGTATATGCTTATGCCCACAAACCAGTTCAAATCCCAAATTTACTGAAGAGTGACTTCTGTTTACCTTTCTGGCCACTGGGAATATATGGTACTTGGGAAAATGTCATGACTATTGGGCAGAAATAGCATTGTAATTTGAACAGAAATGCATTATGTCAAACACTAATTTCTCTGCCTCACTCCCATGGCCTGTCAAAGAGTTTGCAAATACACTGACAGAATTAAATATAAATCTGACTGTCAATGATGATACATAGGATAAGAAAATATTTTTGGAAACTTGGTAGCAGCTTATTTGAAGCTCCCATTTTATGGAAATGGATCAACTGGGGAATGCGAACTTGACCATAGAAAATCCTAGATGAAAACACATGTCTCCATCAATATATGTAAATAGGTACAAATAACTGTGAATGATGGAAGAAAGAGAGTAAATGAACTGATCAAAGAACGTCAAAAGATCTATGGAGGGATTGGCCATAAGTGACATGCTTAATAAAGAGAATGCCTATTCTAGTTGGATGGTTCAAATCCTGATGGTCATCTGGGTGTTAGGAGAAACATTCTTTAGGATAAATTATTGCCAAAAGTGTTGCAGAATATCCTTAAAATTTTAATAATGAGATACTGACCAAGGTCAGATGGCAGACTAGGTAGGAAAAAGTTATAGCAGCTAACCTGTGATCAGTTTCTTCCATGAATGGTGCATGAGGGGACACTTCAGAGGAAAGAAAAAAGGCAGGTGACCTGGTGTAATATTCTCGTAAACATGATAATTGAATGTTTGGATAAATAGATTAATGATACTAGTCATTATCTATGCAATGATCTTAATGTTCTGGATTAGAATTGCTTAGGTAAACAAACATAATTTATGGAGAGAGCCACATAAGCTATACAACTCTTTCTATATTGATATGGATGTATAGGTATACATGTGTAGGTATAGGTGTACAGGTATAGGACATAGACATTTTTAATTTAAATTCTCCTGGCTGTATATAGTAACCTGTGAACCTCTCAAAGAAACCTCTTCTATCATTCTAGAGTAGAAAGCACACATCTGATGTAGAAAACAACAGCCCAGGAAGCCACATGGGATGACCCAGCTCTCTCCCTGCTTTGTCTGGCCTCCTGATTGCTTGATCCTTCAAATTATTAGTAAAGTTTGATCTGAGTAAGTTCTCTTGTATAATTCTAGATCGTATTATTTTGGGTTCTAGAAACATCAATCTGCTGAAAAATTCTATTTTAAGAAAAAATTGGTACTTGGATCAGAAACAATTGTTATCAACTACAATTTTGAAATTTTGTTTCATTTTTCTAATTTTTGTATTCATGAAGAACTGGTAGTGTTGTTTTATTCTTATGTCTGTTCTTACTCACAAGAGGATCACCTGAGAAAACTGGAGTTAAAGTAAGTCAGTGGTGGAGGAGTGGAAGGGATAAGCTCTAGAGAAGATGGTGAAAGCTGCTAACTGAGAGAAGCTGACTCCACTTAAGCACCTGAGTGAGAACCCTCTAGCTTGCACTGAGCACAGATAAGAAGAAAATTGAGTGGGAAAGATGCTTTTATATATATCATCGAACCCTAATTTCACTGTAGAATCAATAGGTTCTCTTGAAGATGTTGCGAGATTCCCACTGTCAACATTTATGAGGTAGGGACAAATTTGAAGCACTTCATACTGCTGGCATCATGCTGTTACATGGTTTCCATTGCGTAACCTTTATATGGTGAGCTTGGATAGACAAATGGGTAGGCATAAATCAAGAAGGGAAGTAGAAGTTGAAAGTGTCATTCTATAACTTTTGTGTTCTTGAAGTAAACTTAATTATTATCTTCTCATGTTGCATTTCAGAGGCCTCTGTGGCTAAAATGTATATGCATTGTTCTAAGTGAGGATGAATATTAGACCAATGAGAATAAAGGAAAAAACCACTTGAGAAGATCTAGGTAAAACTTTTCTGATACTCAGCTCTATTGAGCTCCTTCCTTCACAGATATAGCTATATTCCCGGTGGTAAACAGTCTGGCTTTTAAGCCCAGTGGGTTAAAAAATGAAGAGCAAAAAGTGGGGAAGTGTTGGCTTCTAGGAGAGCATAAAGTGTCTTCTCCCTTCCATCCTTTGTTGGAAACATGGGCCAGCTAAAGTGAATGGTAAGTATTGGACCACTGATTCTGTGGAATCTGTCATTTTCTCATCTCTCTTTGTAATATCTCTGTATCATCCACTTGGACGGTTTGCTAAGAAGATCCTAGGCTGCCATTTACTGTTTGGGAAGAAATCTCGTCCTGAGAATCTGGGTATAGATTTGACTGATTCTTCTGTGAATCTTATTGCTTTCCTCCTCCTTGATATCTTCTACCTTGGGATTACTTGCCTTTCATGTGTCAATCCAGAGAGTCCAGATTCAGAGCACCCCGAAACCACTCAACCCACTTCTGCAAACTGCACTCAGTGACTACTCAGGTTGCTGACAAAATTGGGATATAATGTCTTATTCCAAAAAATAGGGAGATTTTTGTCTTACACACCTTTTTTGAATATCCCTTTTGCAAATCTATGGCTGGAATAGACAAATGGTCAGAGATTTTGGTTTTCAGGATCGTGGTTCCCAGCCAAGTATTATTTCATCCTAACTAACATCCATGTGGTATTTTATTACCACCTATGACTCCATCCATTTGGGTTGGCTGGGCAGCTCAGGGTGAATAAGTGAAGAACCACTCCTATATTTTTGCAAACATTAGATCATTTCATGAATATTTGAAACAGTCGAGGTGAGTGACCCTGGTGTAATATTTCCTTTTCTTGGTGGCAAAAAGGATTAATCAGTGTAGGTACACCTGTTAGTTGGGAATGAAGCCAGTATCATTGATTTAAGAGTTCAGCATGTGCAGATGCTGCTAGGGGTCTCTCTTGCACCAATTATTATGGAAGTCATGTCTTAAAAAAAAAGCACCATGTCTCTTAAATCAACTTCAGTTGGTGGCGATAACACAGTTGTAAAACTTATCCTTTGAGTAAATAGAGGGTAAGACACTGTGAATTCTGGTTTTTATAAGAACGTGTCAGTTTGCTATTATAACATTTAAATCCCCAGATTCATCAGATGTGTAGAGTTAGCATTTGAAACTTACACTTAACAGCAGTCACTTCAACTGTAGTGTAGTACGTGGGAGAGGAAAGAAATAACCTTAATTACCTGACTTGTTTCAACAAGAGTTCAGAGTATGTTGTGTTTTGTGACTCTGTTTTTCCTAATAACCTTGAGTTATCTGGAATGGCAATAAGAGCAATTTAGAACTGGGCAATTTCACGAGTTACCAAAGTGACTACTGTCGTTAAGAGTAGAGACATAAATACACATAATTCAGGTTTAATTTCCACTAATTAATACCAAAAACAGTCTTTGAACCTTTTAAGCAAAAATGCATTTAAGATGTATAATGTCTCTTGTACTCTTCGTGACATTTTTATTTCTAATCCTTTATTATTTTAGAAATAAATCAAGGCATAATTTCCCTCCCTTTACTCAGTTCCATCTCTCTCATTGGATAAGAGTTATCAAAAGACAGATTTTTACTACCTCAAATTCAATATTATAAGTGCTAACTTCTCTGAACTTAATTCATAGAGAGGTAAAAATATAGATAACTCAAACTGATTTCATTTAAATCCCTTTAAACCTGTGCATTTATCTGTCTGAGGCGTAACTTTTCTTTAAACGCTGAGTTATGATCTGAGTGCTAAGTATTCCATGAACATTTGTGTTCCACTGCTTGTGGGTCACATTTTAGGTATTGCGGGATGCAGCAATGAACGAGTGACACTTAAGTGACTCTTCTCATGGAAATTATGTTTCTGATTTTGGTGGGAGGCAGAAAATAATGCTATAAACATTGGATATATTTTCAGGTAGTATGTGATGAATATTATGGAAAAAAATAAAGGAGATAGGAGGCAAGGGAATTTCACAGGAGGGTCATTATAAACAGGATGGTAAAGTGACTTTTGAGGAGACACCTGAATGAAAACGCTTATCTGACGAAAGTGCATTCTGGGTAACAGCAACTGTGAGGGAAGAGTTTTGAGGCAGGAGTGCTCGATTTGGTTGAAGGGGAATGAAGTTGAGCAAAATCAGGAGAAGACAAAGAAAGAGAGAGCAGGAACGTGATCGTGTGGTTCTTTGTAAACCAAGGGACAGACTTTGAATTTAATTCTGGTGTGATGAGAAAACATGGCAGGTTTTGAGTAGGGGAGCAAGATAAGTAGAGATGTTTTTAGCCCTTTCATAATATGATGATAGCTATAACTGTTATCACACACACACAAAGTAGAATACAGAGGAAGTGTGTTAGACAAAATAATCCTGAGAAATTTCGGCTTTAGAAGATCTCTCTATAGCAAGAATTCTGAGATCATTTAAAATACTAATATCCTGGAGAAGGAGACGTGGTATGTAGTTTACTAAAATTGTTGATCATAGGACTCTTCTCTCAGACTATTCTGTGATTTGGTGGATGCGTAATTTTCTACATTTACTCTCTCTTCTCTAAAGGACGTTGAAAAAATGCATAATCAACCTCTCTTTGGGATATGTATAGGAATATAACACCATCCATGTCCTAAAAGATGTCAATAAAAATTGCATTTTACAGATGGTTCTCATCAAATACATTTTGAAAAACTTGTATCTAAGGGAATCTTTAAGGAGATTATAGCAAAGTCTTGTACATATACATAAAATTGATTAGAATCCAAAAATTTGATTAACTCTCTATACCCTGAATTTTGTTTGAAAATATTTAGCTTTCAACTTTTATTTGTTTCATCTAAAGGGATTCTCTCCCCATCTAATGCCTTACATGATGTAAGAACCCATGACACGAAGGACTTAACTGATTCAGCCAAAAACATTGACTCATTATTAATTAGGAATTAGAGTAATCAGAAATGTTACTTAATAAATTAAACTTTGATAAAGTATGCTATTTGGAAGAAAATATTATACTTGATCTTTCTTCCAACTGTACAACCACATAATTCTTTTTTTTTTCTTTTTTTAGGGAAGGATTAGCCACAAGCTAACATATGTCAATCTTCCTCTTTTTTTTTCTTCCCCAAAGCTGCAGTGCATGGTTCTATATCCTAGTCGTAAGTCCTTCTAGTTCTTCTATGTGAGCTAACGCCACAGCTTGGCTACTGATAGGTGGGTGGTGTGGTTCCATGACCGGGAAATGAAGCTGGGACACTGAAGCAGTGAAAGCACTGAACTTTAACCACAAGACCATTAGGGCAGGCTCAAATACAGAATTCTTTATATCAAAAATGATGGAAGAATAACCTTAAAACAGCAAATATGGGGTAGTATGGTCCTATAATAATAAAAATAAAACATTTTATTAAATAATAATACAACAGGCAGTAAATCTCTCATGCTACATCCCTGTACAATCTTTGCCCCTCCTTTGTATATTTAAGTGCCCAGTAATTTTATTCTCCAAAATTGAAAGATAACTTAGTAAGTCCTCATATTTAAACAACACTTCTTAAATGTATTTAAATTAATTCTCTTACTTTATATCCATAACCACCTTGTAAAGTAGGCAAAGCCCTTAAGTGTGGGATGAAAATAGGAATAACTTAAAATAAAATAACTTGTATTTTAACTCTAATGAAATAAAATTTACTTAGCCTGAAACATAAAATTCTTCACCATCTAGTTCGAACCTTCTTTTTTCCAGCTTCATCCCACCATCTTTGCTAAAGAGTACATGGTCTTGTATCATGATTTTGTTCTTTCCCTAACTTTTGACACAAGCTCATGCCTCAGGCTTCCATGAATTCACCCATATTGTTTCTTGAACACCTTCTTTTCCTGGGAAAATCTTACTCGTCTTTAAGCTGATTTATCATCAGGTTTCCTTCAAGCAGAATTTATCACTCATTCACACATTCTGATGAAATTTGAAAATGAGATTCATTTTCTGATTGATTTATTTAAAATTACCCATCAAATGCCTTATAAATGCCAGCCACCGTGTTGGAGATAGAATGGTTAATAAAATAGGCACAAACCCTGCGCTACAGGTCTTTGTATTCGTATTACATACTTTGCGCCCTAGGTTATGATGTCTTGTTCACCTGTGCTTCTCCCTGGAGGTGTTGAGGATATCTCGGGGTTAGGGGCTAGAGTCCCTTGCTCATCTTTGTATCTTCAGGACCAAGCGTGGTACCTGTCAAGTAACAGCTACCTAATACATTTTTTAAAAATTTTTAAATGAATAGTGACTTTCCAAGTCACACACATCTCAGAAATAGCAGAGTGAGAAGCAAACCTTAGATTTCTAAGTGTAATCCTCTGTCCACTGTACTGTATGGGCTCCAGTGGGAATTCATTAGAGATAACACTCAATCCAGTAATCTACTTTTGATACAATAATTTTTTTGAGTGCACTGGATGAAACTCACCAAAGATTTTCAAACAGCTAATCTAGCACTAAGTATGAAATAGGCACATAAGTCAGAAGCTGCCATTCCCTTTTTTTGCTTGGAGCACATTGCTAATGAGCCTGTAAATTGAGGATATGTTCTTTGGAGGTCAATTGGTTTCATTTGTTCCCTGGTCCCAGAGAGAGATCAGACATTCCTCTTCTGGCCACAGAGGAGACTAGATCTAATAGTGTGGGTCAATAAGCAAACAGTATTAATTATTCCTAGAAAAACTTAATATTCATCCTGCCTAAAAAACTGTACAATTCCAAAAAATGTCAATGCATATACCTTCCATTTGAATATAGCACATGATGATAACGATGAGGATAATGAAAATAGTTTGAAAGCTTTTTATGTAAGTAGGAAGCACTGTCTCTGGTATTGTAAGCAAGTGATTAGTGAACACCAGAGAGACTGAGTATTACATCGGAGCTACGTTTATGTGCCTGTGATATTTGCTCATGCCAGTTTTTGCTGTGCTAGATAACAAGAATTTCAAGCATGTATCCAAGATGGCAATAATGTTTGTCTTTCTAGTGAACAGATTAAGATCAAAAGTTGTAAGGAAAACTTGTCTGCCAATTAAATATTAACAACAGATAAAATTTGGGAGAGACTAAAGGTGAACATCAGTGGGAAAAACAAAACTTTTTGACACCACAATGGTTTAGAAAATTGCTAACATTGAAGATAAGGAAAAATGGTTTCTTTTGAAAAAGCTTAAGTTCTTCTGTTGTAATTTACTGAAAATATTTAGTTTAAAGAAAAAAATCACAATTCATCGTTCATGGATAAATTTTTTTCAGGCTAGTATGGCTTTTGCAAGTAACATTCATCTACTTCCTTTTAGGTGCTGGGCAAACTATGTAAAAGAGATTTCATAGCAACATCTTCTCCTTCCAGTACAAAATCTCCAATCCTTGAACTTCGCCTCTCATGCTCTGCTACACACTGAACTTATTACTCATTTTCTTACTCCATCTTGCATTTAATACATGATGTTGTCTCCCAGTTAAGCCGACTGTCTCTATAACTGTGGCATTAGTCTCTAGGTGATGCCTTAGATAATTAAGTAGCCCTTTCCCACACTGACCTCCTCGCTTCCTTTTCTTTAAGAGCCTCTTTCATAACAGTCTTTTTCAAGCCTTTCTCAGGACATACAGATATTTCCACTTGCCTTTGATTTCAATGTATATATTGACTAGACAATACAAAATTTTCATTACAAGGAAAAAAAAAAAGGAAATATAATCCTGAAAGTGTTCCCCCCTAGTGTGTTGTGAGTATATATGAAGGGGATTATGAAAACGGCAGAAAGTAGGAGGTAGAGAGAATTTAAGTAAATCAGTGCAGGTCTGTAGAGTGAGGGGAGGACGTATCATCAAGCTCGCTCATATCGAGCATAATGATCCAGCACAGATTTAGAGCTTTACTTTATGCTAAACTTTTGTGGAATTGAATTTCCTAGAAACCTGACATCACAGTGTTTTCTTTAAGCTATTTTCCATATTCTGTGATTTTTTTAATATATCTTTAGTATCAAGTCTGGTGTTCAAATATCCAAATCTAGCACTTAGTTCTATGATCACAGACAATTTATTTAACATCTCAACAAAATGTGAATAATGGTAAATTTCTTCAGAGGGCTTTCATAAGGAATAAATGGAATAGCATATGTAAATCATAAGAAAAGTACTTAGTAATATTTAGTATTTGTTAATTTATTATTTTAAAACATATTATCATGAGTGTTATCAATATTATTACATTATTATTTTTCTTATGTTGCATTTTTAAGAAAACTTCCTAGACTGCCCCACATAAATAGTGTTGCTTTTAGGTTAATTTGTATTGCATAAAGTTATATTCTCCATAGCATTTTTCACTGTTGTAAGGTACCCAGTCTCCCTGTTTAATGTTTATAGGATATCCCTCCATCCTATCCACTTTACCATTAGTCTATCTTACTCATTCCTTAATGTTAGAATGGAATCTCAATACATCTCAACCAGAAGATGTGGCTGTTGATATTAATAAGCAATGTTTAGTCAGAACTTACTATATAGCAATCCTGACTCTACAACATTTTATACTTTTCTCTTTCATTTTACTTAAAACTATTCTATCCTATTTTCAATCCTTTTTATTTATGAAAACTTAGACATGAGGAGATTAAATAAATTTCTCACTGCATCATTGTTAATAATCCAGAAAGCCAGAATGAGACTTCATGATCAGTCTCCAAGATTCTTTAAGTGATTTGCTGTGCATCCTCTCGCGCTGTGTTTATGCCAATCTCTTAACTAGAATAACCAAAGTTGCTTTCAAATGTTCATGACATAACAAAAAAATAGCCATTCAAATAAACCAAGCAACATTCGATTTATGTGTGTATAATTTCCTAGTGTTTATTCAGAATTAGTGCCCTCTGATATTCTGCCTGAGAACTAACTAAGAAAGAGGCGGATATGCAAAACCAGTACCCCTCGAGTTTGGTAGATGTTATTAATGATACGGTAAAGAATAAGAAATGAAATTGAAAATCAAAGATTAACATTAAAATCCAGTAAAACAAAAAGTACTTATGTACTTTACGTTATTTGTGGTTCAATAATGTTTGGAATTAATGAAATTAATCTTTTAGAAATCCAGACTTAAGATTCTAAACCTAAACCTGACTCCCTTCTGTAGGTTTTGTTTGGTTATTTAGTCATTGTCAGAAAGTCAGAATGACTTCAGGATAGTTCACCTTAATGCAACTTCTATTTGAACTGGTTCCTTCAACGTCTTTGAACCAGTACCTCAAACGTCTTTGAAATTAGAACAAAGGGTCATATGAGACCTACACTTCAATGATGGGGAGTCTCATGCCTTCTCCACAGTCCTACTAACTTCTCTTTGACGGTATATGTGGGGAAATATTCAGACTTAAAATGAGAAAAGTAAATTAGAAAAGAGCGACGAAATAGACTTTTATCACTTACTATTGTTTATTTTATCAAGTGTTTTTAATATTTAAGAAGTTAGGATGCAGCTTTTAAAGCAGGCCTTAGGTTTTCAATATGCTTAACTAAACTACGTGAATGATTATATGTCTGTCTGTATCTATCTATTTGTATCATAGTCATTTTAGGAAAAGAAAACTTTTGTTTTTTTGGCATATGTTAACTCATTTTAGATTTTATCATTACCTGCTAATTAGGCAAGATAAAAATGACATTGAAATTTGTAATTTGTCAAGAGTAAAAATATATTAAATTGTTAGGAAAATTAGGTTCATTTATTATTTTTCTTTTTTTGTGATTTTTTTAACTACATTTTGAATGGTAGGAAGAAACTATATATATATATATATATAAATGTATTTCTGTTTATATATAAAATAGAGAGAGAGAAGTATGTGTATATATATGGAGAGAGAGAAGGAGATGATACATACACAGAGAGAAGTACGATCTATATCTATATATCTATATCTATCTATTGAAAGAGAGACAGAGAAAATACTAAGCTAGATTACCCTCCAGCGCCTGGAATAGATCCTAAATGAGTAAACATTTAGAAACCTGCAGTATAATATAGATTTCTAGCCGTACGGAAACAAGTAAAAACATCCATAACAAAGAAGGAATAAAAGCAAATAAAACGAAGCAGTTGCCTGAAGGGTGAAAAAGCATAAATTTTAATAAAAGTTGAAATTATGACTTAGAGAGTTAATGTAACGTATTACCTAATTTATATTTATATAATAGATATTTTACACTGAGTTCATTGGGAAAAATCAATCAAATAACAAATAATTTGAAATAATTTGATTGGAGCCTTTCGAGGAAGCTTAGAGGAGCAAATTAGGCCTGATTTCTTTGCTATGGGCGTCATTTTGCTTATAGCTATCACTTAACTACCAGAATTCGTTTTGGACGCAGAATTATAGAAAAGTCTCTTTTATGACTGATTTTCGGTGGATTGACATTTTTGTCATTTATTTTCCTATGTAAATTTATAGTGAGGTGTTGGCTCTGTCAGAGTCAGCAGGGAAATGAGCAGAGTTTTCCCCTAAACATCCTGAACTCACAGCTCAGTGCTGCCTCCATGGAGTTGGTTGATTTACAGCGGATAGTCGTGGCGGACCTGCACTATTTCCTTTAAATAAATCTCTCACTTACCCGGTAGTTACATACATTTTATACCTAAATGCTGAAGGGCTTGCATACCTAGGCTAGCTACTTGTTTTAAACACACTGGTGACTGAATGGCTACAAGTCATAACAGCTGTCCTGTGGAATGAAACATCTCAAGGCAGAGAAGCTGCTTATAGGGCTGGAGGGCTCCATCACACCCAAAATATGCCTTTCTAGCAGTAGTTTCCAAGACTAGTGAAAAAGAAGAATTTCAAAAAAAGGCCCATGCATAACAATCTTCTTTGTGACATTTGATTGTAAAAAATAAACACATGTAAACTGAAAACTTCTTTGTCTTGGGTAGTAATTCGTTCAATATCTGGCTCTGTCCCGTCAGTGGTATCTTGAGAATACGCCTTGTATGAACACAGGTACTTTCCCTCATGTGCATTTATGGCACTTCCTCTCCATAGACTGTTAGGTATACAGTTATTTAATATTAGTGTTTTTCAGGATTTTTCAAACAATGGAATCTGTTTTCTATTTAGAATTCCTACGGAAACTTGAGTCTTGAAAGCACTTCTCATAGCCAACACTTTCTCAGGATAATATAATCCTCAGCTCTGCAAAGGGACCACAGCTGACGCGTGTTCATATTGTAGAGAAGAAGATGGGCCATGGCCCAGCTTTCTCTGGGATCTATGATCACCTAACCATAAAATAATCAAAGATAATGCACCAAACAGAGGTATAAAGAAATGTTACTGTTAATGATTCCCAAAGGAACTCAAGCAAATACCAACCATCAGGGCACATCAATTTACTTGCAACAGAAAAGGTGTGGGAGACAATGAAGCAGAGAAGTCTCAGAGACCATTGCTCTAGTTACACTGGGTACGTTTCTTTAGAGAAGGAATCATTTACTTTGTTGTTTTCTAATAGCTGAACTTACAATTTCTTCTCCTTTTTTCTTTCCCAGAAAGATCTCTCATCCATTCACATGATTTCAACACCCTCCACTTCTGATCACTCTTAAGTCTCCAAAAGCTACATATCCTACTACAGAGTGAGTGTCACCGAAGAACACAGAGGTCAAGTGTTGTTTTCATCAGATCATATCAATGTACATACTGTCACCATGTCTCATCACACATGATTTATCATTGTGGATGGAGACCTTGGACACCCGGCTGAGACAGTTACCTGTTAAGTTTCTCCTCTGTAAAGTCCCTCTTTTTGACCCACTTTTCATACTTTGCTCTTTGAAAGGAAGTCACTGTGTACAGCACACACTTAAGAAATGGAGAGTTATGCTCCACCTCCTGAGGACAGAACATCTACATCAATTATTTGAAATCCTTCTGCAAAGGAGATCTTTCATTTATGTATCTATTCAATGATTTATACCAATAGGAACTCTTGGATATTTATTTATGCCTTGGGTTATAGTCCAATACAGCATTATTCATTTTGTTGCTCAAATTTTTCCGAGCTTTGGTCATTAGGAGTTCTTTCTGTTGGCTTTTGTGTCCCTTTGACATGCCTCTATTGCTGTGTTTTTAAAAGTTTTTCTGAGAACTTCTTTACTTTCTGAAACTACAAGATGCTCCAGGTTTATCTTGTATATTTCCAAGTTGTAGAATCAGCAATTTTTTTTTAACAGCCTTGGTTTCTTTTATTTAAGAGTGATATTAAAAAATCAGATCTGGATGCTTTGTGTGCTCATTGCTTCTGTGGTATTGTCGCTTCCAGGAGAAAGAGCAAGGACATACACATGTGCATACTAACCCTAAGCATATTTCTATATGCAAGCATTTGCATCTATATTAAACTAAACAGGAGTGTATACTGATATATCCAACTCTAATCCGTTACCATATGGATCATTCCAACCCTTTGCTCTTCCTTTTTTGTGAACTCCTAACTCATCAGTAAGAAACGTGGCTTTTGCTATCCACCATTCATTTACTTAATGGTTCAGTTCCATATACATGTGTATCAGTATCAGAACTGTCCACCCATATCCTGTGGAAAGAATTTTATCAAGCAGAGGAAAGTGTCTACGTTCAGCTCCATTTGCCTTTGGTTTTACAGACTCCACTCTTTTCCAGAGTTGCTCAGGTCAGCATCTTATTCTCCCACCCACTTCAGTGAAGTTGCTTCATATATCTGTAATATAATTAGATGGTTTTGTCATATTCATCATTTCATCTTGCAATTCCCTTATCTCCTATTCTTTTTCATTTGCATACATTATGTTTACCCTGATGTTATTAATTTCAAGGGGTACTTACAAATGTATAAGGTTGTCTGCATACAATTAGAGTATTGTATAGAACAGCTTCATTGTCCTAAGATGTCCCCTATGCCTCACCTACTCCACTTGTGCACCCTCCGCCTGAACCCTTGTGATCATAGTTATTTTAAATTACCTGTCAGGTAATTCTAAAACCTGTGTCATATTTGAGACTGATTTTGATGCTTTCTTTGTCTATCTAGATTGTGTTTTTCTTGCCTTTTAGCATGCCTTGTCATTTTTGTTGAAACCTAGGCGTGCCATATAAGGTAATAGGAACTGGTAAAAAGGCCTTTGGTGTAAAGTTTTATGTGAATCTGGCTAGGAGTTAGCTTTCAGTCAATATGCCCTGTGGCTGTAAGGGCGAAAACCTTCAAGTTTCTCTGCCCTTGTTTTTTGTGTCCCCTGAAGTCTTTGGACGTCCTTAAGGACTCTTCCTTAATCTGAATGTACCTCTTCCAGCTCTTCCACTTGTGTCCACTGTTATTATACTGGAGCCCTGTTGATGTATTGGTCTCGTGTCAGTTGCAAGAAGCTTCCTATTGTCTTGTGATTAAATCTAAGTCTTTTTGTGGGATTGCATCCCTGGGTCACGACTTTTACAAGCGTTTCTGAGCTCCATCCCTCCTCCTCTTAGGTGAGACAGGAAGGCTGGAAAGGCCTGGATTCAGGGAAAAGCCCTTTTCTCGGGTGGGATAAGGCTCTAGTAAAATGTTTTTCCTTGGAGAGCTGTCCATTATTATGGAGGACACGCTGGACTTATTCACAATGTTTACACCCCTAAATTCTACCAGAGCCAGGAGCAGACCTTTCTTGTCTCTTTAGTGTGGAAAATTGTGGAGCTTCTGTAGGTTGAAGCCATATGACCATCGGAGCCCCCCAAGCTTGTAGCCTCCAGGAGATTCTCACTCTTAAGGTGGTCCATATTCAGCCTCCAGTCTTCCCTCCAAATTTCCATTTCAGTGTTTCTACCTCTTTATGATCCCAGAAGTTTCTGCTCCAGGTAAGCAAATCTCAGCTGTGACTTTTTGCCTCATCCAGATTTCTGGATAGTCTTTTACCCTGTGACTTCACTTCTCTGATGGGTCCTAGAAAATTTGTTGATTTTTGGTTTGTTTAGCTTATTCCTTATCGTAAGGACAGCTGTGTGGACTTCCAAATTGCCTTTTGAAATTAGAAATCAGATCGTATCTCTCCCACAAACATAGCCAATGATCCAGCCGCCTTCACCCCCCACTTCAAGTGACAGTACGACTTTTCTCACATAAACATTATAATGGCTTTCTTAGTGATCACCCCAAACCAGAAACAATCGAAATATCCTTCAATAGGTGAATTGATAAAAAAAAAACCCTAAAACTAACAAAGAAAACAAAAATGGCTGTGTAACATCCATACAATAGAATGTTCTTCAGCAATCAAAACAAGAGTGAAACACTGATACACAAGACAAAGAATGCATTATAAGTTAAAGAAGCCATACTCAAAAGTCAACATGCAGTATGATTTCATTTATATGATATTGTGTTACAAGCAAAACTCTAGGGGTAAAAAACAGAGTGGTTGTTTCTAATCATTTTGCCTTTGGGGATGATTTGAATCAAGACTGCCTGAAGCAATTGTTGAGTGTGTTAGGTATGTTCTACATCTTGGTTGTGTTGGTGTTACATGACTGTATGCTTTGTCAGACATTCATAAATATATACTAGAAAGAATTAATTTGATTGTACATAAATTATACCCTAATATTATATCTTTTTTAAAACATGAAAAGAAGCCACTATATTAAATATTATGAAATTTCAAGCTAAAAAACTTTCTTTCCTAACACTGATTAATTCTGAATCTTATGCATGTCATCTCACACACAAAGGCTTAAGTGGTGGGGAGTCTTTTTATTTGCATTTCATTGATTTTCAAGCATAACATTGACTCAGTAAAATTTTTCCTTGCATGCTGACTTTAGAATATAATCTCTACCTAGAAGACAACCCTTCTGGAAACAAATCTTTAAATAATAGTTTGCATTTTAGGATAACCTTGAAATGATCATACAAGAAGGGCAATTGCTCTTGTTTCCGGTGATATCTAGGAACAGCAGGGACAAGTCTTGACGGGCAAATAGCCCATAAAAGTGGTTGGATGGAGAAGTGTTCCTGTAAAAGTAAAAGATTTGCAAATACGTACAGCAGAATTTATTGTGAGTTTGGCTGCCACCCATTAGCTCAGAATTCCTGCAATACCAAATGTTTTGAAGGACAGCACAATCATCATGCCTGGAGAAGTAATCAGTCAAGATCATGACAGGCATCAAGTGTATGCTCCTTATCCTTTTTCTGTGGACTATTTTGCTTTCCTCATTGTCCTTTCACCACCTCTATGGTTAATACAATGATGGAAAGAATCTTGGTTTTGGGGATAAAAGCAGTGTCCCCTTGCCACTGCCCACCGCTTGTGACTTAATTGCCATGTGATCTAATTCAATGCTAGCATTTGGGGAAAAGAAAGATGATATAAGCTAGTTTAACAAATCCTGTTAAATAAGTTGGGCTAAAGGAAATTATTTATTATTACAAGTTAAACACCATATATTTCCTAAAAGAAGTAAGTAAATTTATTTCTCACTACAATATTTAGAATCATTTTTACAGGCAAACTTGTAGGCTCTGAAATTAGGTCTGAAGTTAAAAAGCATGGTAACTAAAATTTCCTCTAATTTCAGATAACATCCCTGTGCATTTCAGTTGCAAAAGATATTGGCATTTTATGGAAAAATCTCTCTGAATTCTCTATTATTTTTGTGGCAATTGAATATTTTTTAAAGACCAAATTGAGGCTTTTAAAATTGTGTTAAACTTAGTTTAGAATCAGCATTGAGTTCCATCAGTCCTTTTCAAAATTTTATTTTGATTGTTTTTAAGATGTTTTTTTCAGGAAATTCTTCAGACGTTTACCAATCTGCCTTTTAATTTTGTTGCTTCGAATCAGTTTTCATCTACAATCTCAAGCAATACAAAACAATAAGATGGTGTAACTGACTGTGGAATAAATTGCAGCTGTTCCATTTATAAAACGTGTATAGAAATGAAATAAATGTCTTTCAATATCAAGGTTGTCCATTAAGTTTTAATTATTTGATCTCAAATCTCCCTACAGTAACAAATACTTTTTGTTATTTGTATCAACTTTAATAATAGATCTGCTATAGGGAAAAATGCCTAGCTTTTAAAAGTGTTTTTTATCTAGTAATTGTGTTTTCAGATTTTCTCAGCTGAGTAAACACATCAATAATGGGCAAAAATAAAAACAAAACATATTTTTAAATATATGTATCAAGCGTTCTGTGCCTCCAGGTGCTGCTTGTAGTTGTCAGGGGGCTAGTCAGCAAAAACATGTGAATTATGCTATAGCAATTGAGATCTGGCTTTCATGATTAAATGTTTATCAGCAGAGTTGTTGGGGCTGTTTCAAAAGGCCAGTAAAGAGAATTAGGAAGGCCAGATTAAATTCCATCAGTCAACCAAATATGTAGAATAATAAAGAGCTTACTAAAAGCTACTGTGAGTCTGTGATAATTTTCAATAATTGTGCTAAGCAATTGGTTCCCAACACCAGACTACAAACTATATAAGCCCAGGATAAAGCTTAGGTGTAGGCTGTCACGCTATCTTCCTTGATCATTATTAGGAGTTTAAATCTTTCTTCTACATTCATGATAAAATGTCCTTACAGTTCTGAAGTGATAGCATTAATAGTAATTTCTAGTTTTTTTCTTTTTCTTGATATTTTTACTTGGAAAAACATAAAGATTGTCACTTAAAAAAATTACTAAATCTAAAAATGCTGTAGTAAATAAGAGACAATCAATACACTCCTTCCCCTTTGGAATTCAATACAGTTACAGAAAAATAATCTGGGTTTCTACAGATTTCTCTAAACTATTTATTGAACAGTCTAATATAAAAATATTATAAATAAGTGATAATCTTTATACCCTTCAAATTAACTTGTTTGTATGAATTTTTTTTAATTGAAGCATTTCAGGTTAGAATTCAAATTAAATAAGGCCTATTGCATACACATTTATCTCTTCTACCTTTTCCCTAAGACGTTATTCAATGATTTTATAGAAATGGAAAGAATATGAGTTTATAACAACAAAAAAAATTAGAAAGGGAAAAAAATCAGAGGAAATTTCGACATATTGAGGGAAAATTAAATGAAGATAGAGGAGTGATAAGTGATGAAATAAGTTGGCCGAAGCTTCAGCTTAGAATACTTAGTGTTTTCTTGGCGGAGAAGTCAGCGATCTTGCCCAAAGTAAACTTGGACAGGCTTTGAATTTAGAAACACCAGGAATGGCAGAGGTAAGTCATGAGGTTGAAAATCAGGGAAATTAATTGGAGCTGCACAAAGCAGGTAAACTATCAATTTTCCTCCCTCACTTTGAATTGAGAATGCCAAAGGACTATAAACCAGCACTTTTTCTTATAGAAATTAAATGCATCCACAGCAAACACTTCCACTCTCTGCCCAGCAAAGCACTCAGCTCTGAGACCAGACACAGAAAATGAAGAATGACATTGGACAGATCCTGCCCACATATATAGAATTCCTCCTCTCAAATTCTAGGCATCATTCTGAAATATCTGGATCAATAGAAGTTAAAGAAAATGCACAAAATGAAAAAAAGGTAAACAAATGATTTAAAAAATAAAATCTGTGACTGAAAGAAATAGAAATAATTCCAGGAGCAGAATATAATTTTTAGAGATACTGTTATTCAAAGAGTCCAACAGGGAGACATTAAAACTGTAAATGCAAAAAAAGGTTATAAAAAAGTAATAGTAAAAGCACAAGAAAAATAAAAGAAAAAATAAAAAGTAAATAATAATAAATAAAAAGAAAAATAAGAGTAAAAGCACAAGAAAAATACTTTAAAATAATTGTATATAACTGGAAGGGGTAGACTTCTAATTTCAGTTCTAATATGTAAAAGTCTTGGAAATTCTCCAAATGTAACAACAAGAAAAAAGCCAGACAAACTAAAAATCAACATCTTTTGTTAGACAGAAAGTTAAGATGGTAAGACAAAACCCCATCCAGACCTGTGAAGAGATAGGTGAATCCAAAAGCCAAAAGCTGGATCTTAGGAAAGATTGATTAAATCGATAAATTGGCAAAATTTGTAAACTTCTGACCAGACTAACCAAGGGGAAAGAAAGAGAAAAGACATAGCTTATCAGTATCAGAAATAAAAAAGAGGACATCACCACTGATCCCACGGACATTAAAAAGATAGTAAAGGAATGTACAACTCAATGTCCACAAACTTGACAACTTGGATGAAATGGATCTATTCCTTGAATGATGCAAACTTCAAAGCTCGTGCAGGAGAAAGGTATGATCTTAACAGGTCTAAATCTACTAGAGCAATTGAACTGATAATTAACAACCTTCCAAGAAAGAAAACACCATGCAGTAAAGATGGTTTCACTGGTGAATTTTACCAAATATTTAAAGAGCAAATGGTACCAATTCTCCAGGAACTCATTCAGGAAGTACAAGCGGAAGGAACACTTTCCCATTCATTCTATGAGGCCAAAATTACCCTAATATCGAAGCCAGAAAAGGCTCTTCAAGAGAGATGAAGTAGAAAGAAATATCTCTAATGAATATAGATGCAAAAATCCTCAACATAATATTAACAAACAGGATTCAACAATGTGTCAATAAAATTATACTTCACCACGAAATGAGATTTATTCTAAGTATGCAAGGCTGGTTCAACATTCAAAATCATCTAATGTAGCTCACTACATCAACAGGCTAAAGAAGAAAGATCATATAATCATATCAATTGACGCAGAAAAGACATTTGACAAAATCCAACACCCATTCATCATAAAAATTCTTAGCAAACTAGTAATATACGGGAACTTCCTCAACTTAATTAAGAATATCTATGAGAAAATCTACAGCTAACAACATTTTTAGTGGTGAGAAATTGGATGCTTTTCCCCTAAGATTGAAGACAATGTCAAAAAATTCCCTTACATCATTTCTATTCAATATCATACAGGAAGTCCTAGCTAGTGCAATGAGATAAACAAAGAAATAAAAGTATACAGATTAGGAAGAAAAAAGCTATCATTGTGTGCAATTGACATGATTGTCCACGTAGAAAATCTCAGAGATTTGATTTAAAAAAAAAGCTCCAGAAAATAAATGATTACTGCAAGTTCACAGGTTACAAGTTTAATGTATAAAATCAATTACTTTTTTATGTACCAGCAATGATCAATGATTTGAATTAATAACACATTAACATTTACAATGGCACTAAAAAAATAAGTACTTATGTATAAATCTAACAAAATATGTACAGGGACTATATGTTGAAAACTAAAACTCCTGAAAGTAATAAAAAAAATAAGTAATAGAGAGATGATAAGTGTCTATAGATTGGAAGACTTCATATTCTTAAAATGTCACCTTTCCCTAATTTCATCTATAGGTTTTACTTAATCCTAATCAAAATACTAGGAAAATAATTCTAGATATCAACAAACTTGTAAAGTTGATATACAAAGGCAAAAGACTCAGAGTAGCCAACACAATACCAAGGAAGAATAATGTTGGAGAATTGACACTACTTGACTTCAAGATTTGCTGTAAAGCTGCAGCAAACTGGAGATCATGGTATTGATGAAAGAATGGACACATAGACAATGCAACAGAATAGAGAGCTCAGAAATAGAACCACACAAATCTAGTCTACTGATCTGTGCCTAAGATCAAAGCCAATCCAATTGAGAAAGGAAAGCTTTTGGTGCTAAAGCAATTGGGCATACACATGCAGGAAAAAAAAAATCTAGAAACAGATCTTACACCTTTTACAAAAATTAATTCAAAATGGATCCCAGACCTGTATGCATAACTTAAAATTATAAAACTTTGAGAAAAAAACAGAAGAGAAGATCTTGATGACCTTGGGTTTGGCAACGAAATATTAGAAACAACGCCAAAACCACTATCCAAGAAAGAAAAAATTGTTAAGTTGGGATTCATTAAAATTTATTATTTCTACTCTGTGAAAGATACTCTTAAGAGAAGGAACAGACAAGCCACAGACTAAGAGAAAGTATTTTCAAAATACATATCTAATAAAGGACTTGTATCAAAAATTTTCAAAGAACTCTTACATTTAAATAGTAAAAAAAGAATCTCAGTTAAAAAATGGATAACAAATCTGAACAGACGCCTCACTAGGGATGACACACAGAGGCGACAATGCATATAGAGATGCTAACTAATTTGTCATTAACAAATTGCAAATTAAAACAGCAATGAGATTATATATATATATTAGATTGGCTGAATTTTTTTAAAAAATTGACAATACTAAATGCTAGTGAGTATACAGACCAAGAAGAACTCTGGCTCACTGCTGCTGGTAATGCAATAGTACAGCCACTTTCAAAGACAGCATGGCAGTCTCTAACAAAGTCAAACATACTGCTACCAAGCAATCCAACAGTCATGCTCGCAGTCCTTACAAAATTAAGTTAATATGTGTCGACCCTAAAACCTAAAGGCAAATGTTCATAACAGCTTTATTGATAATTGTCAAAAACTGGAAAGAACCAAGAAGTCCTTCAATAGGTGAATAGATAAACTAATTGTGGTACCTCCATACAATGGAATTTTGTTCTGCAATAAAAGGAAATAATCTATCAAACCACAAAATAACGTGGAGATACCTTAAATGTAAAGGTCATCAAAACCAAGACAAGTCTGAGAAACTCTCACAGCCAAGAGGACCGTAAAGAGATATAACCACTAAATATGAGGTTAGTCCTGGATAGAATCCTGGGACAGAAAAAGAACATTAGGTAAGAACTAAAGAAATGCAAATATACTAGAGTTTTTAGTTAATTAAAAAAAAAACACTCAATGATTCCAATAATGTTATATTCTGGAAAACGAAAAACTGTGGAGACGGTAAAAAGATCATTGGTTCCCAGTGGCTCTGGGGCGAGAGTGAGGACTAGCTGGGTGCAGCACAGGGGGTTTTCAGGGCAGCAAAGCTATTCTGTACGATAATGTGCTATTGGATACATGATATTATGCATTTGTCAAAACCCATAGAACTTTACAGCACCAAGATTGAACCTTATTGTATGCAAATTGAAAAAAAATCCATTTGGGAGGCTGAAAGATTCCCAGAAAAGAATTGCAGATTGTGACAAGAGAAATTAGCTATATTATGAATGTATGAAACAATCACAGTGTAGGAGTGAGAGGGAAAAAGTGCTAACTTAGTTAACTTTGGAAGTGAGTGGAGTCCATAAGATTAAAGGAAAAACTAACCACACAGAAGTAAGGTACAAAGGCAAGCACAGTGGATAATGCATCCTCAAATATCATGTGATGAATTGATCAAGTTTTCCCCATGGGCGTAAGGATGGCAAGTCTGATACTATTGTATGTGTGTGTGTGTGTGTGCTATATATGTATATATATGTGTATATATATGTATATATATATATACCGGATGAACAGTTACATAAAAAGAGGGCAGATGGTGGGAGATACATTTCCTACTGTTGGAGTGGGGATTTACTGAAAAGCAAGGAGAGGCTAGAATGATCCATAGGGTAATAGATTGGAGTTGGAGACACGGTATAAACTCATGTTTAATGTACTGTAAATGCAGATGTTTACCTACAGAAAGATTCAGATATGTGGCTATAGATGGATTAGCATATACACACATATAATTCCTTTCTCTTTTAGCTGAGTGGACCTAGAAGCACTGACATTCTAGTAACAATGAGCATACCTAGTACCTAGATCTTGGTTTCTAATATTCTCTAAAACAAGAAATTGAAGCTTCTTGGAGAAATGGCTGATTCCATGACTGGGGCTGGAAATATACAAGATGACACCGTAGCATCTCATAACGCCAGAAAATAAGGAAGTGCTAAAAAATATCATTGATGGGGGTGTGTCAATGGGACACAGGAGGCAACTGAAAGAGCTCCCAACGGCAACAGGTGGAATTATTGAGCTATAAAATAAAGTCACATTAAATTATAATCCAAAGTATAAATTAAATATCCATTAGTCCATCTGATGTAAATAAATGATTAAAACAATTAATAAGTGGAGGGGAAAAGACAAATCTGTCACGCAAAAGAATGCCAAATAATTTATGTAGATAATCTGCCCTCACGAGGAGAGGTAGTATAAATCAACACAGCCTAAATGCTGTCTGTGCATAGTCACAGCCTTCCAAAGAGTATGGCAAAGAAAAAATAAAGAAACTTCACAGTGGAGAAACCCGGGGATCCCTTCCTCAGCCAGGAGCTCTGGGTCAACATCAACAGTCATAAATAGCGTTGATAGCATGTATTCTTGAGATGATGTGAAGAAAATAACGCCTTATCTCTGTGTCCTTCCTCCCAAATACCCATAATTCCAGTCTAATCATGAGAAAAACATCAGGCAAATTCCAACAAAGGGACCTTCTACAGTATACCCGGTCAATTCTCATTAGAACTGTGAAAGTCATCAAAAACAAGGAAAGGCTAAGAAACTATCACAGACAAGAAAGTCTCACAAGATACGACAAGTAAGTGTAACGTGGTATTCTAGATGGGTTCCTGAAACAAAAAAGACATTAAATAAAAACTAAGGACATCGGAATAAACTATATACTTTAGTTAATAATGATACATTAATATTGGTACATTAATTCTAACAAATGCACCATATTACTTTAAAATGTTAATAATAGGGGAAATGGTGTAAGATACATAGAAATTCTGTATACTGTTTTCTAAATTTTGGTGTAAATCTAAAACATTGAAATATTAAGTCCACTTTTTAAAAGTGAAGGAGAGATAAAGATATTCTCAGGCAATAAAAAGTGAAGAATTTCATCACCAGTAGACCTGTCCCATAAAACTGTTGGAAGGAACTTCTTGAAGTAGAAGCAAATTGATGTAGTTTAGAAACTTGGGTATATATAAAGAAGAGCATCAGAAAAAGAATAGTGGTTATTATTTATTATGTTATTGGTTATTGAAGTTTACTGGTTAGAGTTGATTGACTTCTGAAAATTTAAAAAAGAATTTTTTTTTACATATTTCTCATTTGAGTGAACAGATCACCTAAATTCTCTTTGTGAACTCCAGGTTAGGAACTTCTGGTCTAAAATCTCCAAAATAGCTAAATATCATCAGACCAAAATTGACCTAGGTTAAATCCTAAAGTGATTTTGACAGACCAAGAGGTAAAACTTTCTATCTTTGACCCTCTGGACTCCAGAAGTACCTACTTTCCTAGTTGGAGTCTCCCAGAAAGACTGTGAAACACTGGAGGTTATTTATAGGTTTAATTGCTTTGCTGAATATTTCATAACTTAATTGTTTAATAGTATGATTACTTTAAAAGTTTATATTAATCTATATTGATTACTCAGAAATAGAAAAAAATTTTTAATTGACCTGTAAAAGTTTATAAATGCGGTGAATATGATAATTTGACAGGCGTTATCAATATATTTAAAGATTTTCTTGGACTTTTTTCTATTTGCCATTGTAGGCTCTCAGAAATCTGAGCTGCAAAGTGTTACCCTAGCACACATGTCCTTACATGGAGCTACTTCTCAGGTCCCCAGTAAAGTATAATGGATCACTAAATCCTTAGTATAATGAATGAGTGATTTTACTCCATAGTGGGCACCTAAGGTTTGTCTTATTTATTTATTATCACAGCTAGCTTTTAGAGGAAGGACTCCAGTTTAAGAAATGTTTGTTAGGAGAAAAATAATGATTCATTAGCCTCCTATGGACAAGTATTATACTAAAAATACTAAGTTTTTAAGGTTTTGAACAACAGACAGAAAATATGTTCTTATAGAGTTATTGCTAAAATATTTAATCATAGAACATTGGCTTCTTTAAAGATTAGCTCCAGCAGATGTCCTATACTACTATATTATATGCTGTGGCCTTTGAAATTTCAAAGATGAAAGGTGCTTTTCAAGCACAAAGTGCTGTGATTATGGGTCACTTTTTATTAAAACTAAATATAAGTGATCTTCCTGGACTGTTATTTTCAGTGTGTTGATGAAGACGAACTCCATTTTACGTAGATGGCATTTCCTTTAATGAAAGTAAATGCAAAAGATATTTTTAAAGTGGTAGTTGTTCAAATGAATGAATATAAGTGTAATTGCAAAAAGCAACATTTGAACAACCATTAACCCTTTTTCTAAGAAGCAAAATTGCATGCATAAAAATCATTACTTTTATTTATTTTTCTCACATTTCCAAATGTAATCATTCCTTTTTTTTTTTTTGAGGAAGATTAGCCCTGAGCTGCCTGCTGCCAATCCTCCTCTTTTTGCTGAGGAAGCCTGGCCCTGAGCTAACATCCATGCCCATCTTCCTCTACTTTATATGTGGGATGCCTACCACAGCATGGCTTGCCAAGCAGTGCCATGTCTGTACCTGGGATCCAAACCCGCCAACCCCGGGCTGCTGACGCAGACTGTGCCCACTTAACCGCTGCACCACCAGGCCAGCCCTGGACACTTTGTCTTTGTTGACATCCCTTCCTACAAGAGTAGGAAATTTTATAAGAGGAACACTTGCACAGAGTCTTTAAGCTAGTGATTTGCAACACCCAAAACGACGGGAAGAGAAGGAACGGAAACTGGGCAACATTTAAAATAAGTTAACATGACATGAATTAAGACTGATCCTGCCCAGTAAAGGAGGTAACTATAGGAGAACTGCCTGTAGAAGCACATGAACAAGGTATTGGGGAAAGAAAATTTCCCTGCAGGTATAGAAAGACCAAGATGTGCAGCCTGAGCCCGCCTGTTGCTGGAGGAGTCCAAACCAGTTTGGAGTCAGGGCTCATATTAAGCTGCTACTTGTTACCTATGATATAATAATTATTTTACATGATATATATTGATATCATAACATGCAATAATTGTATTAATTGCTTCCATACATTGGCATTTAATTTTCACAACAATCTTACGTTTTTAGTGAAGTTCTCCATTGTGTGCTTGAGGAAATTAAAGCTTAGAGAAGCTAATTAAGTCTTTCTTAATATCTTTTTTTCTTATACCCCACGTCCAATAAATTTAGCAAAACTGTCAGCTGGACCTTCCAAACAGGTCTAGAAACTGGCCACTTCTCACTGCTTCTACCAGTACAGCTGTGGTCTGAACCACTATCTCTTATTGACTAGAGTCTAGACAATTAGAATAGTTGCTAATTAGCCTCCTTGCCATAGAGCCTTGTCTCCTTCTCTGACCCTCTGAGAGTCTATTCTCTTTACAGTTGTGCTATGGACTGTATGTTTGTGTCCTTCCAAAATCCGTATGCCGAAGCCTTAAACCCCAATGGGATGGTATTTGGAGGTGGGACGTTTGGGAGGTAATTAAGTTTAAAGGAGGCCCTGAAGGTGGGGCACTCATGATAGGATTAATATCCTTATGAAAAGGGGAAGAAACCAGAGATCTCTCTCTCCCTCTGCTATAGGAGGACACAGTGAGGAGCCATCTGTAAACCAGGAAGGAGCCCTTACCAAGAACCAAGTCACGGTGCCACCCTCATCTAAGACTTTTGGCTCCAGGACAGTGAGAAATAAATGCTCATTGTTTAAGCCACTCAGTCTATGGTATTTTATTTTAGCAGCTGGGACTCAGACAAGTAGCAAGAGAATCTTGTTTAAACTGTTAGATAAAAAATTGGAGTTAAATTCAAATAAGTGCTTATCATGGCCCAAGTTCCAAACGATGATTCTTGGTTGCCTCCTACTTTCTCATCTCCTACCGGTCTCCCTTGCTCACTCTATACCAGGCTCACATGCTTTCCCTCTATTCCTCCTACTTGTAATTCACTCTCCTCCTACCTCAAAGGATTCACACCGGTTGTTTCTTCCTACTAGGACAGTCTCTTCCTAGACATCTGTGAGTTCTCTCTCCCCTCCTGTCTGTACTAGGTCTCAACAACATGTACTATCTAGCTCTCTCAATCTGTGTATTCTTCTTCATATCTCGTTACCACTTAAAGTGAATAGGTTTGTTTTTCTCTTTTCTTGTTCTTCCATCAGATCAATGAGAGTAGGGGCTTGATGTGTTTTATTCATTGCAGTTACTCTCAGCTCTTAGAATAGTGCCTGACATTGTTGCTGCTTAAGGAATATTTGTTGAATGAGAGAATAAAAGTTCACTCAGCTCAGCCAGCAAGTGGCAGAGCCTGAATTTGGCCCCCAGGTTTCTCCGAATTCCAAACCTGCATGATAGTGAATTTATCTTTTTCTTCTGTAGGTCTAAAATAGTCCAAAAATATTTTTTAGTGCAAGTAGCCTGTGAGGAAAACAAAACAAAACAAAATGAAAACAATCTTGTATAAACCTCATGAGATTTTAGTCCAGATATTTAAGTTGCTCCAAAATGGCTAAGTTCAAGTGTCCTTACCATGGCAAGGTCGAATGAGATTATGTAGCTCAAAATATCACAAACAAAAGAAGAAATTGAAAGAACCAAAATAACAACACAAATTTACAGATCTAATAATCTGGTATTCTGGGTATTGTAGGGGAGGAAGACATTTCCTCTACCCTCTCTGGGTTCTTCTGGCCAGAGAATGAATTAAATTCACTTGAGACAGAATAGCAGGAGAAAATTAAACAAAGCTTTATAACATGTATACATGGGAGAGGTCAGGCAAGCTGAGCAACTACCCAAAATGGCTAAAGCCCCCACCTTAAATATCTAAAGACAAAGGAGGATGTTAGGGGTGGGGGGAGTCAGTTTCAGGAGGTTACCAGAAACAGGAATAAGATTATTATGCAGATTTAAGTCCTTGCATTCTGTATTGATAGGAGTTTCTAGAGATAAGGCCATTCCCCCTTCTTCCTGGTAGAGAGGGAGACACCTTTACAGATGGAGATTTCCTTTAAAATGTAAATGTATCCTAAAAAAAGGGTAAGCAAGTGCTACTTTTCAGTTGCTTTCCTGTCTGCAAAGAAACCAGCCTCAAATAATCCTCATGCCAAAGAGACATATCTTGGCGTGGCCAAGACCAGCCCCCCACAGTATCATTATAGCTATTTAAATGTCACGTACACAAGTGTGGGATAGAAGAATACAAAACAACTTAAGATGGGGAAAATGGAAGTCTCAGTCATAGATATTGACCTCATTTGGGTATTTTTTTCTAATCTTCATTGGATTGATCTTTTTGCTCTATTTTAATATTGTTCCTGGAATAAAATGGCAATGCTTCATTACTTATCAAGCCTCTTATGAAATTATCCCATCCAATTTTCTAATTGTAAGAGGCAGGATGTCATAACTACTAATCTGCCTCCTGTTACACTTTTACTTTTCATCTGCCTCTGTATCTTTATTTTCTTCCACACAGGTGTGCATAGTATGCATAGCTGAGTGAGATATGACTTTACATCTATGAAGAAGAACAACAAATTTCTTATTTTATCTTTTGCATATTGTAGAGCTGTGCTGTTGATGTTATTGTATTTATTGTATTTTGTAGACCCATATTTTAGTTTCCTACAAATCACTATGTTTTGTGGTAAGCTAGCTTGTATTCAGTTTTTATTTTTTTCTTTGCCTGACTTCCTCAGATCATCTCATTCCTGGCTTGCTTTATCCTAATGACATAGCTAAGATGTACATACCAGTTCTCCAAGGCAGGGATTTCCAAACATTGTTGAGTGCATTCAACAGATTAAAATATGTTTCAGGGCTGGCTTGGTGGCATAGTGATTAAGTTTGCATCCTCCACTTCAGCAGCCCAGGCTTTGCAGGCTCGCATCCCAGGCATGGACCTATATACCACTCATCAAACCAGGCTATGGCAGTGTCCCACATATAAAACAGAGGAAGATTGGCACAGATGTTAGCTCAGTGACAATCTTCCTCAAGTAAAAGGATGAAGATTGGCAACAGATATTAGCTCAGGGCCGATCTGCCTTACCAAAAACATATATATATATATATATATATATATATTTTACATTATTTTTGTTTATATGTGCACACAAACTTGCAAAACTAATACTTAAAAGTGAAATAATCTTTCATGAAAAATTAATTGCCTCTGCTCATACGATTCTCTCTCTGTCTCTGTCTCTCTCTCTTTCTCTTTCTCTTTCTCTCTCCAAATAGGTACTTTTAAAAAGATATTCCCAGGAGCGAAAAAGAAGTTCCTTTGTTTCAAGGCCCCTTTTATTCCAAAGAATCAACTCTTACCCTATATTAACAGTCATAAGATTTCATGCTTGACTTCTATCTATGAGTAGAAAATTTCACTTAAGTATTTTTAAACTATTTACTTTTTAAAAAAATTTTGGCTTGATAATTTGTATTAATCATCTCTTATTGGGGTTGATTGGTTTCTAACTCTAATACAGATTTACTCCAAGTAGCCAGTTAATAAAATTTCAGCTTAGTGAATTCACAAGTTACTCCAAAGCAACTTCTGTGTCGTTCCTTGACCTTCCATGTTCTCCCCGTCCCAGCTGTGAATCAAGTTGGATCATGCTGAGGACTCATTTGTGAGATCTTCTTTGCTATCCTACGATTAAAATTGTGGTTCATTAGTAACAAATATCCATCTGCAAATAAATCAATGACTTCAATATGCTTTTAACCTAGACTTTAGGTTTAGGTATTTATTAAACCTCTCCTTCATAAGAGGGATATATTTAAGAATACACTCACTGATTGTTGAATCCAAAAGGCCAAGAGGGCAAGCGTCAAACAAATATACTCTTAAAATACTCCTGTATGCATATTCAGGTCTTTGTGATAAAAGTAGCTAAATATTTTTGAAAATTATTCTTCTATTTCCCCTCTGATTAGAGAAATTGGTAAAACATTAGTCCAGAAGACTGCCAAATTGCTGCAACAGAGAGAAGAAATTACAGTCACAAGACTTTACTCTATGGCATTAGTCTAGCCCACAATTCTTTTAAATTCTGATGAAATCCAATTTTTCATGGGCTGACATTGATGGACGGTTGTTATTTTTAGAGGCAGTTCTGTAACAACAAGTCGCCAGTGTTAGAAGTGCCCTGGCTAACATGGTGGCCGTTACAGCTTTGATGGAGATTCCTCCTGACATAGGTCAGGCAGAGCAGTAGACTGGGTCATGCTGTCCTGGCAGCTGGCCTCTTTCTTGCCCTCATTCTCTGAAGAAATATGAACCTAATTCTGACCATGCAGCATTGTGGTGGTAATCATTTCTAATGGAGTGTGGTTACAAGATGTTGCAGAAATATATATATCATTCCACCCCAGTAATATATCTTCTTTCCATAGAGCAAACAGTGCCCTATTTAACAAGAATGGCCACATTCATCTTGATCTGTCTTGGGTATTCAACTTTACATGGTTGCTGAACTGATGTCCTAAACAAAAAGCCGTAAAATGCTAAAACACGTTGGAATGCAAAGAAACAAAAGATTTCTCCTTCTGTAAGGGTTGAATGTCAGAGCTCTTTTTAAATATTTTCAGATAAGTATCCAGCCATTCAAAGAACAAATGCCTTTGTTATGCTTTGTTTTACCTGGTGTTAAAGACAGTTAAATAGTAGTGACACCTATATTTAGGGGGAAAAGGTATAATAAAAGCTGCTAAAATGCTTTCTTCAAAATTTAACTTACAAGTATTATAATTCGTTCCTCCTATTCTGGCTGAAAGGAGGCAGCTGCAGGTGGAAAGTGCCTTCTAAGCCTTGGTGGAGAAGGATGGCTGCCTGCTCAGTACCAGCCTCTTCCTCTTCCTTAGTAACACAGCACTGGTTTTACCTCATGCAGCAATGTGCCAGCTAAAAATCCCCATATCTGCAACCTTCTTTGCCACTGGGAGTAGAGGAAAAGTAAGTGGAAGGCATTGATGAAAGCTGATGAGACCACTCTTGCAAGGGGCCGTGATTTAGTAGCAAATCCTTTATTTCCCTCATTACCTTCCTACTCCTTCCTTGACCCCAGAAATAATGTTTGGGTCTTCAGTAAGCATCTGGGACAGTGAGGTGACCTCAAGTAGGAAAGTCCTATGCTAAGGGTGTCTTGGCAGAAAGAGGAATGGCCATAGACCAACTTCCTCTTGATTTCTTTATAAGAGAGAAAAATATAACAGCCTGTGTAAGTCACTCATTAACTATCACCTTCCAGCAGCAGAATTTAATTCCTACATGAGGTAACTCCAGAGGCTGAAGTGGAAAGTTTTTCTTCTTATATCTACTTCAGACAAGGAAAGTGCAGAACCGAAATCTGTCTCTCAAACAACAACAGATGCCTGACCACTCCAGGTAGCCAACCAGCCAACTGATCTTGAGGCCAGTGCCTGACTAGATGCCTGACCACTCCAGGTAGTCAACCAATGGTCTGATCATGATCTTGGCGCCTGGCCTGTAGAAGATAACCTCCTGGTCCAGACACCAATCCTCAGCTGCCAACCCAACTTCTCACTTCGGACTAACCAATACCCAGCTGCGCACTTCAACCACTATAAATCAGTACCCCAGACCCCACCTGGGGCTGGTCAGTTGGTTTCTACCTGATCAGCAAGGCTGCCTTCCTTCCTCAGCTTCTTTGTAATCAGCCTAGCTTTTGTCTCTCTATAAACTGGCAAAACTGAACTGCTCTTGACTTCTTTCCTGCATGAGGCCAAGAACCCATTCTTAGAGCTGGGTCTGACCCCAGAACCCCAATCCAACATAATACTCATGAGAGATTGTGGCATTGCCTCCTTGGCATTCCATTTTCTCAGAGAATCATCCAGACTCATCTTGACTAGACAGCTCATGTTGTCAGGCAGATGAGTAGGCTCCACATGCCCTGCTGCAGGTAGCAACAACCCCTTACCTTCTCCGTGTACATAGCCATATATTAACAATCCATATGTTCATTCAATAATTCCTTGCCTGTGGTTGAGTTTACAGGACATGATTGAATTTCACTAAGGCCAATGCTGTAAGATACTTCATGATCTCTATCTGCTCATGAACATTATGGAATAAATGGAAATTTTGACTGAGAAACAAAATAATCTGCTTTCTTTGAAGTAGGGAATAGTAACTGGGCCAAAGATCACATATTAGGAGGGACAGCTGGACAAACAAATTGGAACTTTTGGTTCCAACTCAATTGTTTTGTTTCTTGCAGATTCTGTTTGCACTGTCTGTCTTAATTAGCAAGCACCTGAGGGCAGGATAATAGCCCTGTGCTGCTTCTGTGATTAGATGTGTCTTTGGAATAATTATCTCTTAATTTTGGAACATTTTTTGCATATTTGGTAAAAGGAATTTTATATTGGAAAATACACAGTTTCAAAAATTTTTGAGCAAGCCAGGCAAAGTGAGAGTAGCAGCAGTGTAACTGAGGAATATCCTTAAATCATCTCACAAAAGTAACACAGCAAAAATAAACAAAATAACAAAAATTATTACAGCCAACTTATGCAATAAAAACAAATGACAAAGTAACTCCCTGAGCCCCAAAACACAGTAGGAGGAGTCCAAATTACAGATAGCAGCAATATTAGGAAAGTATTGTAAAAGGATATCTGCTAACCTAACCATAAATTTACAAAAAATGTCCAAAATCTTGAGGAATATTGTCAAACAGTCTTGAAAGACACAAAAGTAACTTAAGCAAACGGAGAAGCATATCATATTCTTGAATAAGAAAATTCAACACCATCAAAATGTCAGTCCTTCCTAAGTGAATTTAATGTGAAACCAATGAGAATATCATTGTTTTCATTTTTATTTATTTGTCTCTTTATTTTGCTTGAATCAGAGAAATTCATTATAACAATCTGTTTGAAAAACAAGTAAGCAAGAGTAGCCAGGAAAATCTTGAAAAAGGAGCAGGAATGAGAGGTGCTATTCTTATCAAATATTTAAACACATTTAAAACTTCAATAATCAAAAAGAATATGATGTTGGTGCATAAGTAGATGGTGGGACCAACAGAGTAAATAAAGCAATAAACAAATCAGTTTGTATATATAAAAGCAATATGCGATGAAGTTAACTTCTCTAATTTGCAGGAAAATTGTTTTTGTAATAAGCTCTTTAAAGAGATAACTGGTTTATTGTAAGAAGAATATGTAATTGAACATGTTTCTCATAATCCACACAAAGTTAGTTAAAGATTGACCAGAGTTTTAAATCTAAAAATCTAAAATATTCAAGTAATAAAAGAAAATATGAATAAATTTATCTGTTACTTGGGAGTAGAGAAAATTTTTCGTACTTCAAAATGATGATTCAAAATCCAGATGCAACCACAGAAAGATTGATAAATTTGACTCTAATAAAAGCAACTTTTTGAATTGTCAGAAAAACCTTACGTAAATTTTATTTGCCATTTATATTAGAGAACAAGGGTAAATATTCTTGATATCTTCTTAATAAATTCTAACTATATTCTAAAAATATTCTTAAAATATTCTAAAAATGGATTGAAAAAGCCTGAAAACCTGATGGAAGGAGATAAGAAATATGAGCAGGGTCCACAAAAGAAGAAATGCAAATTGCCTTAACCACATAAAAAGAGACTCAACCTCATTCATAGTAATAGAAATGCAAATTAAAACTTCACTCACAAGAGCATTTTCCATTTTATGCTTAAGTAAAATTCAGAAGTCTGACCACACACTTTGCTGTTGAGATTGTGGGTAAGTAAGCTGCTTGACACGTTGCTGCAGGGAATGCTAAATCTTTCAACCAGGAGGAGAATTTGACCATATGCAACAAAATTACAGATAGCATTTATATTTTGATTCAACATCCTCACTGCTAAGAGTCTATCGCAAAGCTACACTAGAAAAAAATCCAAAAAGACAAATGGACAATTTGTAATAGCAAATGAATCGAAAGGAAACCAATAGGGAATTGATTAAATATACGTGGAACAGTCACACAATGTCATATTATGTGGCTCCAAAAACGAATAAAGAATGTCTCTAAATACTTCCATGGCAGAATTTCAGTCTATATTTTTCTAATATAAAGAAGAATGAGAAAAGTGTTCATATTAGATTTCCATTTTATCTACAAAAAGGAGTTAAAACTTAACTCATTATATAGTTAAGTTCAAGTTTTATTTTGTCTTTGATATGCAGTAACTGCCTTTTTAAAACTTCATTCTGCTTTAAAATTATGTAAATTATTTGTTCAGTTTAAAGTAAAATCAACAAAATAAGATCTATTTAGAGAAGTGTACTTTCTATCTTTGCCCCAGCCAGCCTTTTTTCCTCTCTTCCCTTTAATGATAATTTTATTATTTGAAGTTTCTGTGGCTTAGCGTTCTATGAGTTTAAATACAAACCAAGTATGTTCATGTGGGTACATATATGTGTGTGTATGTGTGCGTTCTATAAATGTTTGCACATGTGTTGCATTGGATGTAGCACCATAGAGAAAGCAATTATTAAAAGTTACTTTATTTTTTCAGTTATAAAATGTGTTTATTTGCAAATGCATTTGGTTATCCCAATTACCTCACATTCAATAACAGTTCTTCTCAGCCATGGCAATAATATTAATAGTGCTTATTACTGTTGATGAAAATAATCCATAACCAATCTATAAATGAAAATTTGGGTGAGTTTATTCTGAGCTGGAACAAGGCGGCTCTGAAGAGAGAGCTCCAGACATCTGCATAGGTTTTCCTGGAATCTTGAATTGAATAATATTCCGCAAACATATGGGGGAAAACTCCCGAAGGTTAGAAAATAATTGAAGTATGGAGAGCCATAAGATAAACTTTTAGAAAATAATATTGGATAAAAGAGAGAGAACTTCCAGACTCATGTTATGAGGCCAGTGTTACCCTGATATCAAAGCAATAAAAACACATTGAAATAAGAAAAGAAATCTTAGAGATCAATTTTTTTCATAAATATAAATTCAAAAGTCCTTAACAAAATATCGATTTTATTAAGTCGAATACAGCAAGCAATACATGAAATGGTAGTACATTATAATCAATGCAAGGTCAGTGTACCACTCAAAAATCAATGTAATTCATGATACTAACAAACTAAAGAATAGCCATAAGCTAATTTCATTAGATATAGAATAGTTATTTAACAAAATTCTACATCCATTCATAATAGAAACTCTTAACAACCCAGAAATGTAGAGAAATATACTCAACCTTATAAAGGGAATCTCCAAAAGTCCTGGGTCATTGTTATTTTACTACAAAAGGCAATATTTTTCCTTTAAAATTTGGGTAAAGAGAAACGATGTTTGTTCTCACCTCTTCTATTCAACATTGTACTAATGATTCTAAACAGTGAAATAAGTCAAGAAAAATGTATTTCAAACATTTTGGAAAATATGAAATTAAACTGACTATTCACAGACAATCTGGAAAAGTTTGCATGGAAAACTAAGGAATCTACAAAAATAGTGACTAGAATTAATAAATACAATTAGACTTGTCTCAGGACACATACAAAGTAATACAAAAATTCACTGCATTTGTGTATCTATCAATAAACTACTGAAAAACGAAATTTTAAAGTAACATTTGCAATAGCTTCCCAAAGCATTTACAATTTTTCAAAAGTCCCCTGGTGATATAATATGCAGCAAAGTTTGAGAGCTATTAAAAATTTTATATTTAATATCTGTAAAAATATTGTTTCATTCTTTTTTCTTTTTCTTTCCATTTTTCTTTTGAAAAATTTCCATTTGTTTAAGCAAAGAAAAATGCCATTAAAGGAGTCACTCTTGCATTTCTTTACTTGAAGCATTGTCCTACATTTGTTTGTTTGCTTGTTTATTCTTGCTACAGTATTTCCTAAAATAGTTTCTTCCAAAGCTTTGAGAGCTCTCTGACTCTCTCGGTCCAAGTTTCAACTTTTTATTAGCTGTGTGAGCATGGGAAAGTTACTCAAGTTACTTTTTGACTGATCTCCTCAAGTGAAAAATAGAGATAATAATAATAAATATCTTGTAGAATTTATGAATCTTAGATGAGCTAAGTCATACAAAGTTTAGAGGAGTAACTGGCACATTGTAAGAAACTTTCAGTAAATACTAGTAATTATTATAATCATCTTCACCATAAAATTGCACTGATTGGTAAACCTTCCCACAACTTTTGTCCACTATTTTTATTTGGCTAGCCAGCCCCTTTGGAACATACTTCCTACATTTGGGGAATTTCCTGCTTTAAGAAGACAGACACCAGAATCTCACCTTCTCACTCTCTCCTGGAGAGAGGGCTTTATCATGAGATCTATGCTTCACCCAAAACACACATCCAGATGAGGTTTCCAGGCAGAAGCAAGGGTCCTGCGTGTCTGCATTCTGACCAGTGTGGTGTCAAGAGCATTTGGCATTTGAGAACAGTGTTCACTGATGTTCTGGTGTCCAGGGCACAGTATCAGTGGTGTCAGCTGAGCTGTCCATGCCCAACAATGGCGATGGTTGGTGCTCCCTTAGAGAATTCTGCAGTCTGGTTCTGTGTAGGTATGCGTATATAATATGATTCTTATTATTCACAGTTGTCGTGTTCTTTAAAGTCATTGCCAACACTGAATTGAAGAATACGGGTCATTGTTCCTAGGGGAAACACAGGGTTAGGTTCGTGAAAGCCTCTAGTCACAACAATTTCACCAACAAATCAATGCATGACCTCATTTTTTTATGTGTTTCTGTTTAAAGAAATCTTACTTAACACATATCGGAAGTCATAGCTGACAGCACCATAACTCATGCTGCAGCAAAGATGACTTAGTGCACATTTTCTCCATAAGATGCATCACAGCCCTTTTGTGTGGGAACACCAGACAGCACTGCAGCACTGTGCTTGGTAGGCATTTGAAACAGCAAAATCCTCTGCACAAAAACACCCCACAAAAATGCAAAAAAAGCCCTGGAAAAATGTGGACTAACTATACTGACAAAAGGACACGTGTTTACAGTGTGGTCACCTTGTTGAACTTCAGCTGATTCAAGTTTTCTGCTGCTCTGTCCGTGCCCACAAATGATCACTAAAGTGTCATGAGTATTGGTTTTGAGATTAAAAACAAATTTTAATGAGTAGGTCAACTTGCAAATATGGAATCTGCGGTTGATGACGGATCTACTGTTCTGTAAATCTGGCTTTCTCGTGCCCTTGGAGATTCCATATGCTACCTCATGTCCACTGATTCATGATTTCTGTTTCAACAGTCTAGAGTGGTGCTATCCTAGTGCTGTGATATTTAGAAGACTACTTTGATGTGACATTGGTTCCAGTAGTACTTTCCAAATCACTGGCATCTTGATAAAAGTTTTCAAAATAATCCTCTTAAGGATTTATTTATTTTTTTCTCTGATATTTGTGATTTATTTTAATTTACATTTACACAAATTGTCAGTCTATTCTATTTCTGTAGTTCCTAAAAATAATGGGAGGGGAATTAGAACTAACATCTATGAAGCATCCATACCATGCTAAGCAATAAGTTAGATACTTCACTGCATGGTTTCCAATACTCTGTAAGAATGATTTACATTTTTTCAAGTTATCCTAGGGCTTCTTAAACTGAATTTTATGAATGCTTTTTCCAAAACAATCACTGAAGGAAACCCTAATTAAAAATGAGAATAAATATACATACATATTTTATATTTGCACACATAATTTACCATTTTTATCTTTCTTCATTCCTTGGACACATCCACATTTATTTCAGGTATCATTTTCTTCCTATCTGAAGAAATATTTCAGAAGCTGTAGTGTGGATTTGTTAGTGATTAATTTTTCAGCTTCCTTTAGTGTTGTGAATCTTTATTTCATATTAATCTTTTAAATACATTTTCACTGGCTATAGAATTTTAGACTGGCATTTTTAAACATTTTAGTAAAGATGTAGTTCTGTTATCTTATGGTCTGCATAGTTTCTGATGAGTAGTCTATTGTAATTCTTACCTTTGTTCCTCTACATGTGATGTCTTTTTTCCCGCTTATCTCCTTTTAAAATATTTTGTCTTTATCACTAGTTTTTAGAATATTGATTATAATATGCCATTATTATTATTATTATTTATATCCAAGAGGTTCATTAAGCCTCTGGGATCATTATAGACCTGTACCTATCTTTATTTCTATACCTATTAACAATGGAAAATTTTCAGAAAATATTTATTCAGTTATTTTGTCTTCTCACTACCCTTTCTGTGATTCCTACTATACCTGTTTGATAAACCATTTGATATTGTCCCAAAACTTAATCTTACTCTGTTCATATTTTTTTAAGATTATTTTTCCTTTAGTCTGTTTTATTTTAGATAGTTTCTTTTGCTGTTTTTCAAGTATATTGATCTTTTTTTCCTGTGCTGACTAATCATCAGTGAACCCCATTAAGAATATTTTTCATGGTAGAGATTAAATTTTTTACTTCTAGAAATTACAGCTGGGTGTGTTTCATATCTTCCATTGCTCTTCTCCTTGTGTTCATGTTCCCTTCTGACTACATGAGCATATGAAGCCTATTTAAAATATTTTTTTCACCATTCTTATTTGCAGATTCTATACTTTCGGTAATCTTTGAGTCTCCTTAATTGAGTGATATTTTTCCTGATTAGGAATTGTCTTTTCCAGCTTCTTTATATGTCTGGTTATTTTTTTATTGGATGCTAGACATTGTGATTTTTATGTTGTGTCTCAGAGTTTTCTTTCTTTTGCTGTTTTGGTGTATCTTTGACTGGTGTTGGATTTGTTCTGGCACTCAGATAAGTTTCTTGAGATAGACTAGATCTTTTTGTGGCTTGCTGTTAAACTTCTTTGAGATGGTCCAGAGCAGCTTTAGTCAAAGGCATTGGCCTTCTTAGGCCTCTACCCAATGTCTCATATGCTCTGAGGTTTTTATACTCTTGCTGGCATGAACATGAATTCTTTCAAACCACATGTAGGTACTTGAAATTATTTATTCTACTGGTTTTCAATAGTTTATTCCCCAGCCCAAGGTAATTTCTTTGCATGCATTCAAAAAGTTGGGGGGTTCCCTCTGCAGATATCTGAAGCTCCACTACTATGCTTATTCTTCCCTGAAAATTATACCTCACTTAGCTTCTCTGGTCTCCCCTCTCTCTCTCCTAAACTCAGTTAGATTGCCAAGTTCTGTTGAGATTCCACCTTTTAGCACTGTAGCCTTAAAACTACATCCAGATAGTAAGCTGAGGGTAGGACTTATCTCTTGTTCCCCTTTCTGTCTTAGTCTTGTAGCATCTATTGTCCAATGTCTACATGTCATTGTTTGTATGTATTGTTCAGTTTTCTAATTAAGAGAGGAGGTTAATGAAGATTACTCTATCAGGCTTGGAAGCAAAAGTCTGGGACCGCTATTAATAAAGCAGATAAACACGAATAGTCTCTGCTTGAAGTGAGAGTGAAAACCTGTAGTTGCCACCAACTAAGCACCTTCTCTGCCCCATAATATCACCATTGTAAAGTACTAGGAACCAGGAACTTGGGGGAGGTGGCCACAGATTGAAAATAGTCCATCTAGGAGTGCCAAATCCATAAAATAAACCTTAGTCACAAGTGAACACTTAAAGTACATGTTCATTAGTTCAATATATATTTATCGAATATCCACTATGCTTAGGTATTGCTTGGTATGCTCTATAATGTGCTTGATATGCTCTCAATCTAATAACATGGAGACATATATATGAAAATAATTACAAAGCAGTAATCACAAATAAGAGCTAGTAAAGTAGTATAATGGAAAGGTGTGCATAGGAAAGTTTGAGATGTTTTCACTGAAGAGATAATATTTGTGCAGTTTTGAACGAACAGTGGGAGTATGCTAGCTAGATAATATAAGGTGCGATGTCTTAGGCAGAGGAAAAGAGTGGGCAAAGGGCAGTAGCTTGAAACAGCCTCAGGTGCTCTGGAAAACAAAAGGATCCATAATAACTTGAAGGTACTGGGTGAGCAGGTCACCCCGGAAAGGAAAGCAGGAGTCGCACTGGGAAGTCATTCTACTACAGAATTTAGATTTTATAATTAAGTTGATATTGAGCCATTGATTGTGCTTTAAAAGATTTATGGTTTAGAAAGACAACATTGATACAACTTGGAAAATGGCCTAAGACTAGAGTTCTTAACACTGGTTACAAATTACAATCTTTTAGTAGTTTTAAAAAAGTATAGATGCCTAGACCCTACCGGCTGGAGATTCTGATGCTGATTTTGAGTCTTAATCCAGATACAATATTTTTTTAAAGCTTTATGTATTCATATAATTTGAGGCAAAGCCTGAAAATAATGGTTATAAGAGAAATATCAGTGAATCTGAAAGTTAGGTACAGGTATAGCTCTTTTTATTTATTTAACTTATCTATAAATAATTCTTATTAATATATTTATAAATAATATTTATTTTATAAATAAATAATTTATAAATAAGTATTTATTGCTGTTTTTAATAAGATCCTCCACCAGCGAAAAGATTACAAGTTGCTAAAGGCTCAGGTGATGGCTAGCGGTTTTTAGCAATAAAATATTTTTTAATTAAGGTATCTACATTGTTTTTAGACATAATGTTATTGCACACTTAATAGACTACAGTATAGAGGAAATATAACTTTTATATGCACTGGGAAGCCAAAAAATTTGTGTGACTTGCTTTATTGTGTTATTTGCTTAGTCTGATGGTCTGGAACTAAACCCACAGCATCTCCAAGGCGGTCTGCTTGTAATGTCTTCCTACTCAGAATCGATAGGTAGCTATAACCAATACAGAAGCGAAGGAGTAGTCAAGAGGGAGAATAGGAAGCCGTAGGCAAGGAGACCTTAGAGTTGTGGATATCTGTGAAATGCATACGAATCCCTGGGATATTTGTCTAGAATGCAGAATGCTTAGGTCTGTGTTTTTAAGCCAATCAAATTTGTATATTTGGGATAGCATACATTTTCACAAGAGTTCCAGGTGATTCTGAGTCACAAAGCTTGAAGATTACACATCAAAGGGAAAAAAAATGTTCATGAGATACTTGGAACTTTGTGGCTTGGATTTTGGAACTATAAAACTCAAAGATAGGCTACATACTGTATGGTTCCAACTATATGACATTCTGGAAAAGGGAAAACTATGGAGACAGCGAAAAAATCAGTAGTTGCCAAATTAGGTGGGGAGGAAGGAATGCAAAGTCAGAGTACAGACAATTTTTAGGGCTGTGAATCTACTCCGCTCTATACTGTAATGATGGATACCTGTCATTATAAATTTGTCCAAATTTAAAGAATTTACAATACCAAGAGTAAAACTCCCTGTAAACTATGGACTTTGGATGATAATGATGTGTCAATGCAGGTCCATCAATTGTAACTAACATATTACTCTGGCGGGGGAAGTTGATAATGTGTGGGGGGTAGGGGATACATGAAAAATCTTTGTGCCTCTTGCTCAATATTGCTCTATATCTGAAACTGCTCCAAAAAATAAAGTCTATTAAAAAAACCTCAAAGTTAAATTTTCTTACATGATACAAAATTCTTTTTTGTGATACAAATGCATAATACAGAATAAAGATAAATAAAAAGTAAAGGAAATTCTCTCACACATGTTTTCTCTGCTTTACACACACACATTTTCACAAATTCATAGATATATAGGCAAAAAATATTCTTCTACACAAAAGTACCCTTCTATTTAATAAACACAACATGTAAGTGATTGACTAGGTTGATATCATCTCTGTTTTTCTAAAGTCACTGTATTGATTGGTTTTTGACAAATTTATTTTATTTACTTCATAAGATTTTCTTAATAGTAACTCATTATTCTAATCAGAACATTAGAAAGATTAAAACTTTATATTCATAAATCTGGCCACGTTAGTATTTTCTTCCCAGAAATAGTAGTATTGTCAGGAAAGATATTTTTCTTTGATAGTATTAAATTCTTCTTTGGTACATACTATTGCAAAATAGAAATGCTAATGATTTAAGTACTCTACTTTTATGATTAGTTTGATGAAATCTCAAACTCCATATTTCAAAATGTTTATTCAGAAGGAATCTATCAGGTTTCCGACCATGATGTACGCTTTTGGGTTATCTTCACTGTTCCTCCCTCTTGATTGTTTTAGCCAACCTTGCAACTTCCTCGCTTCTTCAGAGGCCTCAGTTGTTATTTTTGCTTCAGAGTTCCTGTGTGGGAAGGGGCCTGTCTGGTAAAATATCCTTGAGAACAGATGTACTTGGAATGATTTCAATTAACTAGAAAAGACTTCCTTCTTTGTAAAATGCTTAATTTACCATGTGGGCAAATAAATCTACTAGGAAGTAGGAAGAAACCGGAAGCATGGTTTACTAAGTCCTACTGCTGAAGAAAATCAATGATAGCACACTTAGTTTACCCATAGATACATGAGCTAAAATTAACAAAACGTTAACAGGAAATTACATGTGCAAAGTTATTGAAGATTGATTATTTAATACTTTAAACTGACATTTCCCTAAAAACTTTGTTAAACAGCATCTTCTTGTTTCCTATGAAGTTCAATTTAGATAGGTCTGTCTAGCTAAAGTTAGGTGGCTTTCTAACATTGGAACTTTTGCTAAAATATATGTAGACATGAAGAAAATACAAGACCAGAGGAAAAGAAGGAGAACTAAATGAGTTCCCATATTTAAGCTGTTACTAAAGGAAGGGTTATAGAGAATAAAAAGGGATAACCAACACACGAAGAACAAGACAGAAAGAAAAGTCCATTGGACAAAGCACGAGTTGTACCGACATGTTTTTAGTATCTCCCTCTAATATACAGCTTCACTATTCATCATGCCAGCAAATGGAAACATGGTTCTCCTTCAGTTCTCCTACTCCAAACACAAGAAGGCTTTCTCAGAATGAAGAAATCACCAACCCCCACTCTTCCCCAGATATTAATGTTCTAATTCAGGGGTAGTAAAATCATATGGTCCACAGGCTAAATGCAGTCTGCCATTTGTTTTTACATTTTGAAATGGTTGGAAAAAATAAAAAGAGTACTAAGAATTCATAATATGTGAAAATGATATGAAATTCAAATGTCAGTGTTCATAAATAAAGTTTTATTGGAATACAGCCATGCCAATTTATTTATGCAAATTTTCCATAGATGCTTTTGCATTACAACGGCAGAGTTGAGTATTTGCAAGAGAGACCTTATGGCTTACAAAGCATAAAATATTTATAATCTGTCCTTTTGCAGTAAAAGTTTGATAACTCCTGTTCTAATTCAACAAATATTTCTGAGTGTTTAAGTAGGCCAAGGACCTTGCTAGGAAGCTGAAACTTAGACTCTTAAATATGACCATTTCCACACTCTATATAGGCCCATTCAGCATTTCCTCCTTAGCTAAGGTTAATTCTCATTTGTATATATATCTTCTTTCCTCTACACATCATAATAAAATCTTTGACGGTAAATTCCATGCCTTATATGTATTCTAGTCACATTTTTCTTCAGAATTCCTATAGCCCTCACAGTTCATAGGCCTTCAAATAGTTCAAGTAGACATGTGAATATCGTATTTGATTATAATGGAGACATGGTAAGGACGAATTATCTCTACTCATAATTTTATCATTGCTTTGGGGGCTAGTGTTCTCACAAAATGAGGTCGAATAAATGATAAATAAAATGCGTGTTAATACTCTTCATTCTTTGGTCGTGTGTGTTTTTTAAATTTTTTTTCCAAAAGCACGTTGCTTTTTATACTTTGCTCTCTTTCAATATTTATTTCCTGAGTTGTGATGATAATTATGTTATCAAAGTAATTTAAAAGTATATGTGAGAGGATAAAATTATTAATTCATGACTCCAAAGACTTCTCTTATGTTTCCTTCCAGTCATACATTAAAGAAGGATGAGAATATTAAGAGAGTTCAATGCCCACATTGATTCTCTAGAATAAATTAAGGAGACGTGAAGAAAAATACCTTTCCTAGTTTCTATGTACTGCAGGGCGTCCTGCTTCCAGTTCTTCATTGATCTAGGGGCTTGAGTATGGCTAGTATGTCAAAATTAAATCTTTCAGGCCATTTTTATCCTTATAATGGATAACATGGGGAGAAGAGAGTGGTGTTTTTCCCATGAAATATTGGAAATGAAGGCATTAGAACATCAGTGATGCAAGCGGTGGGAGAGATGAAGAGACGACTAGTATTTGCAAAAGGTTTCCTTTACAGTTTTCTAAAAATATAAGCAAAGGATTGAGTTTGGAATAGAAAAAAGTAACAGGAGCCAGAAAATTATGGTTCTATCAGCATTAAAACCGGGGTTGTGGTGGTGGAATTGGGACCTGGTACTTAGCTGGTGTGGAGCATTTCACTATCGCTTCCTGAATCTTTCACTTATGCTGTGATGGACTAAAACAGGATGTTAAACAAGCTGATATGATTCTTGAAATACCACCAGAAAGATATAGGGATATTATAAAGATCATGCTGAATTTGCAATTACTTTTTTCCGCTCTAGAGAATATCCAATTTGTGACTGCATGTTTCAGAAGGAAAAACAGAAGCATGTGGCAAGTGTGAGTTAACTAAGCAGAAGTGGAAAAAAATGGCTTGGGAAATTACCAGTTGAACCTTTTCTTTTCTTTAATCTGTCCTTAAACACAGCCAATTTTGAAAGAAATTGGAGGCAATTCTGGGAAGGGAGAGAAGATCATTGCTTGTTCAACGCTCCAGCACTTTCCCATCAATCGGGGCCTGATAAATCATCTGATGAATTGTGTACCTGTAGACCATGGTTCTTGAATACCATTTAGAATGAATAGAACAGAAAACACAGGAATTATTATGCCACGGATGTGAGAAAAGGACTTTGAGCTGTGCTAAGTCCATGCCATCGAGATGACAAGATAGCTGAGCAATAGAGACATGTCTAAGCAAGGTGAATGAGAGTCTAGGAAGCTCTACACTAAGACCACTCATGGATTTAAGGCTCTGTGGAGTAGTGATTCTGTGTGGAATGGCTTTACATTTCTTACTGAGAGTACTGAGACTCATCATCATGTGTCACTGTCAGCGCCACTAAGGAGCTGTTGACTTCCTGCTCTGACCTACAAGCTTGGTAAGTAAGATTGAAAAATAACAACAAACAACACACACACACACACACACACACGAAACTGGCTACTTGCAGTTTAAGACAAGCAATAACTCAAAGTATATTAAGATTGCATTTTGACCTTTGAGCTGCACTTCTTGGATTTGACACCACATTGGAGAGGAGCCTCTGGAGACCTGGCTCTGTGAGGTTACATTAACTCTTTTTTGAATATCTGATGTATCAAGCTTGATTCAGATTCTTTTTTTTTGTTTGTTGTTTTAAATTTTATTTATTTATTTATTTTAATTGCAGTAACATTGGATTATAACATTACATAGCTTTCAGATGTACATCATAATATATTTCAGATTCTGTGTAGATTACATCATGTTCACCACCCAAAATTAATTATAGTGCATCCCCTCACATGTGAGCCTAATCATCCCTTTTGCCCTCCCACACTCCATGGTAACCACCAATCCATTCTCCCTTGCTGTGTGTTTGTTTGTCGTTGTTTTTATCTTCTACTTGTGAATGAGATCATATGGTATTTGACTTTCTCCCTCTGACTTATTTCACTCAGCATAATACCCTCAAGGTCCATCCATGTTGTCACAAATGGCCGGATTTCATCATTTCTTATGGCTGAGTAGTATTCCATTGTGTATAAACACCACATCTTCTTTATCCATTCGTCCCTTAATGGGCACCTAGGTTGATTCCAAGTCTTGGCTATTGTGCATAATGCTGCGATGAACATAGGGGTCCAGTTTTCTTTATGCCTTTGTGTTATCAAGTTCTTTGGATAAATACCCAGCAGTGGAATAGCTGGATCATATGGTAGACCTATTCTTAATTTTCTGAGGATCTTCCATACTGCTTTCCGTAATGGCTGCACCAGTTTGCACTCCCACCAGCAGTGAACAAGGGTTTCCATCTCTCCACATCCTCTCTAACGTTTCTTGTTTCCTGTCTTGTTAATTACAGCCATTCTGACTGGACTGAGGTGATGAGACCTCATTATAGTTTTGATTTGCATTTCCCTGATAGCTAATGATGTTGAGCATCTTTTCATATGCCTGTTGGCCATCCGTATATCTTCTTTGGAGAAATCTCTGTTCAGATCTTTTGCCCATTTTTTAATAGGGTTGTTGGTTTTTTTGTTGTTGAGCTGTATGAGTTCTTTGTATATCTTGGATATTAACGCCTTATCTGATATATGCTTTGCAAACATCTTCTCCCAATTGTTAGGTTGTCTTTCGGTTTTGTTGATGATTTCCTTTGCTGTGCAGAAGCTTTTTAGTTTGATGTAGTCCCATTTGTTCATTTTCAAATTCTCTACATACTTTTTTCATTTAATTCTTGTAAGAGTCTCTTTCCTAGAGATAGGAAATACTCTAATTCTAAACTTTACAGATCACAAAATGAAGTTGGGAGACAGGAGACAATTTTTCCGAAGTCACAGTGGTAGCAATGGGTTGGTCAGAAATTTTGATGTACATCTCTGTCATCCTTTTCCCCAAGACTTTCACAACTAAAGCATTTTACTGCAGGAACTGGAACCCAGCAAGGCAGAATTACAGGACCTTGGAGAGGTCAAATTCAAACTTGCCTTTTTGAGCAAGAAATTTGGGTTTGGTGAGATATTAACTGACTTGTTCAGGGTCAATGGATGATGCAGAACTAGAACTCGAAACTCCCAAATCCTGTATGCCCGTCTGACTGTATGGGCTACTTATATTTACTTTCATAGCAAAATATATCTTTTACCCATTGAACATCATTATTCTTATTTGGGGAACTTTTCAGATACTCAGTGTCTACAGACCAAGTAATGTAATTTTATGAGATGTTTCTTTAATGACTGAATCTTTTTAAAAAAATAGTTTGGCAAATTTTTAGTGAACCTGTCTTGCTGTTGCTACTGACATAGTAAAATCTTCATCTCCACGTGACTGGTTAAGGGGATATCATTATAAACCTCATTAAAAGCTATCCCAGCACTTGAAACGAAATTGATTCCTAGCCCCTCAAATCACCAATCTTGAAACAGAATCAGAAACTTGGCAGGATGAGCTTAAATTCTTGAGTGAAAAGATTCAAACACACAATCTAAACCACAGACCTATAAAACTCTCTCAGGAGTTTTAATTAAGGATAATGCTGTTCTCTTCAGGAAAGAGAGACATACTTTAAAACTTTATGGGGAAAAAAAGCAAGAGATCTTAAATCCATGTGAGAACTCAAAGAGAAATACTACATACTAATCCTATGCTATAATTGAAGCTATTTTGAAGATTTAATTCTCACTCCTCCCTCTTTGCCAAAGGCTAATGCTTTTGCATGGCAGTGATAAGGTTCAATAGTCCAGGAGCTCAGAGATGTCCTCCTTGGGGCTTTAGGAAGCAGTGCTGTAGACAGAGATAGAACTGCCCGCTATTGTAGCAGGAGGAATTGTGCATGCCATAGAAAGTGCTTGCTCCTTTTAATTAGCCCCTTGCTTTTTATTCAAAGGTCTTTGGGCCTTCTCCCAAAGAGGCATGATTTTACCTTAGACAACCCTTTCTATTCTCATACACTGTGACTAATTTACCACACCAACAAATAAAAAATTTTAGAAAATTAAAAATTAAAAAAAACATTTTTCATAAGACAATACAATAGACCAGACTTCACCCATAGCACAAAACCGGCTCAGAGCTATGCTGTTTGTATCGTGGAGTGTTAGGAAATATGGTGTTAGTTTTTTTTAATTAATAGCTAACGTTTAAGATGGAGGATACCGCATTTGAATAATCAAAATTTCCAGTTTGTCCTTAAAACATCAGAAGATCTGCTAATATTGGGGCTGCACTTTTGCAGAGAGGCAGTAACGCCACATTTGGGTGGTCTGTAATGTCTCCAGTTCACCACATATCCCGATCCTTCACATTAATCCAAACATCTTCCACTGGTTCTGTGGGTTTTTGAGCTTTTCACATCTGCAGTAGACTTTAGCATTTATGCATGCGATAGTCTTGGTTTTCACCATCTGCAAACAAAACTCAAGTCCCAGAATATAAACTAATATTTCACTTTACCGCAGACTGAATTAACTTTATGACTGCTGTAGGATGGTGTGCAGGAGCATGTCATTGAGTTAGAGAGTGAGCATAGCCCATTTCCATTTTCTTATCTCATCCCAATTTTGTCTTTCTCAACTCACCATTGAGTGTTCAATAACTTAATAAAACAAAAAGCAAATATTAAAGTAATATTTTTTTACTTTAAAAAGTGATCCTAAGGAGAAATCCAAATTCAATTCTCCTTATAGAAAACAAGAAGTAAAGAATACATCTAGAAAATGATTGTTTAATAGTGTGATGTTATATTCATTAATGAGCTAATGAATGTCGTGACGAAATCACTACGGTCATTTTTAGAAAAACTGAAAAAGCTATTTTTATAATACTTCTGCGGAATGCTACAGCTAAAAGAAAATGGTTCATTAAGTGAAAGAGAAACTTTAAGCGCAAATTGGAGTTGCACTTTACTGGGAATGTGACTATAACGCACAAGGAATATATGACCCTCCCTTGGTTTTAGAAAACTCCCATAGACTGCACAAATACTCCATAATTACTGGGAGGTAAATGTGACTAATAAGGGGTTATTTCAAATAAAATTTAATTGGAAAAGTTTAAGAAGTATTTCCTTTGTGTAATCTATTCACTTATACCACAAATGTTCATTAAGTGACTGTTATATGCCGAGTAGTTTTCTTTGTTTTTGTGACTCTTACAGTCTAGTAGGGAAGACAGACATTAAACAATTAATCACACAGTTACATTAATTTCACTGAAAGGCTAGTGGTTACCAAGGGTTGGAGGAAGAGCGATGGTGGGGACCAGCTGTTCATGGATGCCAGGTTTCTTTCTGGGATTGAGGAGAATGTTATAAAGTTATATGGTGGGATGACTGCACAACTCTGTGCATATACTAAAAGCCACTGAATAGTAAACTTTAAAGAGTAAAATTTATGTCAACTATATCTCCAAAAAAGCTGTTATTTGGGGAAAAAAAGGATCATGCCTCTTCATGGCTTAAAACCCACCCTCCAATGACATTTGTCAAGCTTAGAAGAATATTTAAAGACATTTCTACAGCCTTTGAGGACCCAGATTTTAAAGACTGTCTCTCTGACCCGAATACTACCTCTCCGTGCCTCACCAGCGAGGCTCGCTTACAGGCCCTCTTGCTGTTCTTTAACTGCCAAACTTATTCTTGCTTTACTGACTTCATCCTTTCTGTTCCTCTTCCTGGAAAGCCACTGCCCTGGAAAATTTCAAGCTCACTCTTTTTTTCCTTGAAATCTCTATTTGAGTGGGAAAAATGGAGAAGTGACTTTCCGGAACACAGTATCGGAAATAACCCAGTTTCTCCACCTCCCTCACTTGGTCACTTAGCTACATTATTTAAAAGTCCTTATTTTTATAACCCTTAATGCTTCTTAATATATTTTAAATATAATTGCTTGTTTATTATTTATGTTTCCAGTCTTTCCCTGTAGAAGTCTGTTTTATTTACATATTTGGTTTACGTATTTTTGGATGAGTTAATAAATGAGAAAAAATGAATGAATCAGTTAAATATACTTGGTCTATTAAGCCTGATAATTACACCTTAAATCTTAGTTTTCTCATCTGTAAAATACAAATAACAGTGACACATGTTTGGGGACATTTTAGGGTTGAATGAAATAATGTGTGCAGAATACCTGGCACTTACTCTCCTTAACTATCCTAGGAGATAGGGGTCCAAAGCCAACTTTTTCTCCATAGAGATTGTAAGGGTTCTGAATTTTGTTGTACCATCACGGACACGACCACATAAAAACACTAATAATTTGCCTTATCTTGAAAATATCTATACTTAAATTCCAAGAAATAGAAAGAAAGTGAGAAGCAAAGCATTCAAGGTTTAAATACAAGAAACTTTGAGAGCTTGAAGGTGGATATTGTTAGCAATTTCTTGAATTGCCTCACTTAATGTCACAAAAGCCCCTGGAGTAATTGGATTACTTGTCCCGCAGTACGTACTAAAGGCAAGGATTATTCAGGCCTGCTGATTTATCCGTAGAAACCATCGGCAGAGAGAGGACTTAGTGCAGAGCCAATTTTACGCTGTCAACATCTGAAAGAGTGTTGCCGCCCGGAGGAGGGCGAGGAAGCCGAGGGGCTGAAGAGTCCGTGTGTTTCCTTGCTTTTCACTAAAATAATAACCATGATGCTGTACCATAGTTTCTTCCCGAGGACTTAGAAGAAATCTCAGTTTTGAATAAAAGATTACCTGCGGACAAGCAGGGCAACCTGTGTCAGAGGGCCTCTGAAGTGTGCAGTCATTTGCTCAGGTGAGAATCCCGTGAGGAGAGCCTGATGTTTTGGGGCTGTGCTGGCCCCAGGGCTGCAGTGAAGAAGGACACAGACAGGCCCACGTCTTCGTGGAGATGAGAGGCTTACAGGAATAGTGGCCTTAAATAGACTAGCCAAAAATATTAACAAGCAAATATATATCTAAAAGTGTTAGATGTTAGGAAGAAACAACAATTTCATGTAGATTCCAAGGAAAGAAAAACAAAAGCATTGCAGGAGAATTTAATTTAAATTGTAATCAGGGCGTATTTCTTTGAAAGGTCTATGAATTTAGTGGGAGGTGGCCAGGAAAGAGGCGGGAGTTGGAATTTGAGTCCATAACCCAAAGGAGCCGCCTGCACATATTCCTGAGTGCTTCTGAAGACAGATGTGTGGCGCTGCTGGGAAGCGGACCCCAAGAGGGCTCGTTTCCTATATGGGGCCAGAGGGAGAGGCAAGCACCAGAGCTTGCAAGACTTTTCTACTTTTTCAAATGCAATATTGAGGTTTTGTGGCTTTTTTTTTTAAATCAGTTATGGAGTTGTGGTTGTTTTTAATAGTCTTATGTCGAAGATTCCTTCAAATAGTTCTGTATTTTAAGGACTATCAGTGTTTTTCTTTAGAAGGCTGTTGCTTCCTTCTCAGCAGGAGGGGAGTTGCTTTCCACTGGCACTTAGGGCAGGATAAATGGATAGAAGTGGATAGACTGGAGATTTATTTTAGAGGTTGAGTTGGTAGAATGTGACCGGGGAGGAAAAATGAAAAACGTTTAAAATTATTTACCCAGAAATGCGGCTGATGGAGGCTCTTGTGGTGTCTATGAGAACAACCCACTCCATAAACACGGGCCAAGCCTTTCCTCTGGATCAAGAACCGACATTCTTGCAGCTTTCCCAAACATCTAAATAGTGCTGCTACTAACAAGAATATCCATTTTTGCTGATTTTTCACATGTTATACTCTGGACTATATATGCCTCTTACCCAGTCTCATTTGACTTTTGAAAGAGTAATTTGGAGTAAGTACCATTATTTCCACAATTTTATAATGGAGATCAGAGCTCAGAGAGGTCACTTAACTTGCTTAAGGACTGCCAGCTAACATGTTGCAGAATTTTCACTTTAATCCATGTCTGTCTGATTCAGAAGCCGCTACGGCCTTAGTGGGCAAACCTAAGTCAACAGAAACATTATCTAAGGTGCTAGTTAAAATACATATTCTGAGATCTCAAACTCAGCTTTCTGATTCTGTAGACAGGAGATTGGGTCTAGGATTCTGTATTTTCAATATCCACGCCAAGAGGAATCTGATGAGGATCACACCTTCATACTGACTGACACGACTCCAACAGGTCCTTTGGGGCATGTGGGCGTGTGTGGTAAAGGGCGCAAACCTCTATTTCTCTAACAGCCCAAAATTTGACCTGACCTGCTGCCTGCTCTCCACCTCGCTGGGATACACAGGCGACTGCTGCAGCCTGTGACACCGCGACTCTCCACGCTCTCATCTGCCCAAGCAGGTCTGCGCCAGGCCTCTGGGGAGAAGGAGAGTGGAAAGAGTTCCGGTGTTCAGGTTCACTCTCATCGATTTTCCTAGAAGAGATTTTGCCTCATGAGATAGAGCTGGTTTAAAAGCAACGAGAAGAAGACAAGCTGGATTCCAGGACTGCGTTAGAGAGAATATTTCAAATAATCAATAGCTACACGAAGTAGATGTGGAATATAAATTCCATCTTGTAGTACTATTGTCAGCACATTCTTTTGCTTTAAGACTTACCCTAATTCCCACATGCAGAGGCCCTGGTTACTGTAAACGCCGATAGAATCGAGGGCTATTGTAGTGTACGGCCATGTCCACAGCTTCTCAGTTACGTGAAACTTTCCTCTTATTTGACACATAGGCGATAAAAATCTTTGCTAGTAATAAGAAATGATGTATAAAGTGTTCTTGCTCTGGAAACTATAATTGATAATATTCCAAAATATTGCATTCTCAGATGACAAGCCTATTCTTAGCACGTGCCACTCACTCCATCATGCTCAATTCCGTGAACTCAATCGTTATTTTAATCACCAACACTTACTCCAGAAACTGTACTAGTAGACAAAAAAAGAGGCCAGTTTATGCTTCAAAATTATATTAATGTTTAAAACATTTTCCAACATCTGGACTTATTCAAACTTACCCATGTGATTTTTTTCTGCTTTATATTATTTGACAAATATCAAACTAACAATACCACCACTATTCAAAATAACACTGAGCAAGTAATAACAGTATTATTCATACACGTATCACTGCAAGCATCAAGTATCTTGTTGAGAATGGAAACGGTGCAAAAAGATTCATAAAAAGAAATACTGAATTAGATATATATTTTAAAATACTCTTTGTTTCCACAGATAGCTGAAAACTGAAAATAAGATTCACTTGGGCCCTGGTACTACCGGACCGTAAGGGCTGTCAGATTTGAAAGGTTACAAGGACACTGATACAGCTGTATGTGGGGAATACAGGATGACTGCTATATAAAGACAATAACTAAATGGTTAAGAACACAGACTAAAGAGCAAAATAGGACCAGATTCAAATCCTCGAAGTGCCCTTCACTGGGGAGTGTACCTGTACAATTTATTTTGCCTTCCTGAACTTTGGCGTTCTTGTCTCTCTAACTGGGAAAACATTGTCCCAGTTGGCTTTATAACCAAAAGTGATGAGAAGTGACGTGCAGGAACCCCTCTGCCTAGGACCTCGCCCACTGCAGTCCGGGGCAGTCAGGGAGCACGACTGGCTTTCAGGTTCTCAAATGAGAAGAAGTGGGTTAAAAACCTTTTTCTGTATTTACCTCGTCCCAGACTGTGGGAGGTGACTGAAAACTCTGACCTTCATTTTCTTCATCTATAAAATGCGGCTAATAGTGGCATCCATTTCGTAGTGAGAAGCTTCTGCACAGAACAGAGCCTGATCCAGCACAGGATCTCGGTAAATGTGTGCTCCCGTCGCGGTTGTTCTTGTTGAAGCCCATTGTACTGTTTGAGAAGGTAGGTCTGTGGTTAGGGCTCACTTTTCCACGTGTTTTGGTCTAGGGTCGGAGGCCGCGGTGGTCGGTGAGTGTTTGGCGGGCTGCCCTGAGCCAGCTTCCTGCAGCTGCTCACCCCATATGTGTGTTTTCTGCATGCTGTCTTGTCTAAGCAAAGTTTTAATCCCAGTTTACTCCCCACTGAGAAATAATTATAACTTGGACATATTCACTTTCCCGCAAGTGTGTGTTGACTTAGGGAACCTCAATAAAAAGTTAGGAAATTAGTTTTACTAAGAACAAAATTATCTAAATCATTTGAACAGTCAATTTTAACGTCTTTTAGATTGTTCGTGGTATTGCTTCTCTTTTAGATTTGGCTAAAATTATTAATAGTTGTAATTAAGCAAACTCTAATAGATTACGTGAATTATAATATATTACATTTATTTTATTTCTTTAAATTCGTAAACGTTTTGGAAGGCTGCTACCAATTTTGTGTGTAATTATCAGCACAGCCCTATCATACACATCAATCAAAATGGGCAAGGGGGTTGTACACCATATGTCTATAATTGACAGGAACATTTTTCAAGATAATGTCCTTCCCTTGCGACTAGTCCTGGAAGAAATATTGCCAGAGGGGATGCAAAGAATATTGTAGACCATCTAAAGCACAGGTTATGCTGATAAAAATTCTGGTCTAGAAAATAAAAACGTTATAAAAACATGAAGAGCATTGTTATCAGATAGAAAGAACAAGATAAGCAAGCGAACATACACATTCGGAAACAATGCTATCTGGAGCAATCCTCCGTATTGCAACTCTGCATAACGTATCTGGAGAGCATCAGTAGCCTTTGAGAGGCTCGCTACAAATACCCCTGGGACGTGAAGGATGCATTTATGGACAGACAGTGAATGACATTTTATTTAATGTAACCCACAAAACTGAATGCAAGTATATCTTGAGCTTTTATACAACTTGGCAAAATTTCAAGCTGGGGCTGGCACGAGCTGTTGATATGCCTCTCTTTCCTACAGTTTGGAGAAGATGCAAACAATTCTGAAGCAATTTTCGTTTTAAGAAGACTGGACTTGTGAAAGCACTGCTATTGTGAGAGAAAAGGTCACTGGTTTTCTAAACACAGAGACTTAGCACCACTGTAAAAGTGAGCTCATTTTATTAAATGAATGATGAGCCCACAAGGTCACAGTGGCTTGAAAAGAACAATAACAAGTCATGAGCTTTTAAATCTTGGAAGAACTTTCTTTAATTTAAGAGGCCCAGGATTATTATTCGATTTGGTAAAGTGCATGAAGCAATACGAGGTCATTCATGCTGATACAAGGTACCAATTAAAACTTTAAAAATATTGAGTGCGAAATTTTACTATGTTGGGATCTGAAAATATGTAAAAGAAAGGCAAAGTATATAATTTATGTCATTTTGCAATACATAACATAAAATCAAGGGATTAATGAATGCATAATTCTTCAATAAGGTAGGTCTTTTTCTCCAATTAACATAAAAACAATCAATTCAACTTAGCTTTAGACTGCTTATTTGACCACTCTGCTTATTTTTATTTATTTCCTAATTGGCTTGACTAATTATAACTTAAGCTAGTCCAGTTTCAATAGAGTAAGTGTGGATAATTACAAATATTTCTTTAATGTTATTAATGTGTTTGACTGTAAATGTTAGATTGTCCCATTGCAGTAAGGAATCATTATCTCAGAGTATCTCTGTGATATTTTATTTATTATCAAATTCTGACTAGAATGGGAGAAATATACATAGACATATATACATCGAAATATAATGTATTCCATTGTAGTTATTTGTCAATAAACCTTATTTCAGAAAATACGTGATAAAATTCCATAAAATACGGGGCAAAGATTTTGTCTTTTTTAATTCTATAATACGTAGAACATTTTAAACATACTGTATCCTAAAAAAAATGTAAATTAGTGAATAGGGATTAATTTGTTTAGCATTTTTAATGGCATAAAAGTCTTCTCAGCGGATTTGAGCATAGTGATTGTTTTTCTTTCTATCACATGTATAAAAAAATTAACTTCCAGTTTCAGCTCTGACATGTAAAGAGCTTGGAAGTCATTACTCCGCCCCTTAAAATGAACAGACAAACAAAAAAACTGAACACAATAAAAATCAATGATTTTCAGAGAATTGACATTGCAGGGCCATCCGCCACACCTTAATCTGAAGACAAGGTGAATTCAGAGGCTAAGTGGAGATCTGCTTACTGGGGGCAAAGCTGCATAAACTGGTAGGAACACTTAACTGGTAATTTTGACACATTGCTGATGGGCGAGAGTAGACTAGCATGAGAGTGAGAAACCACAGCAGGCTACAGTCCTGGGGGAGTGTTTGTAGGTTTAACATCCAAAGTCTCCACGGTTTCTCATGATAAAGATTAAAAAAAGACCACTGCCTCGGCCAGCTGGGTGGCCTACTGGTTAAGTTCGGGAATTCTGCTTCAGTGGCCCAGGGTTCACTGGTTTGGATCTGGGCACAGATCTATGCACCACCTATCAAGGCATGCTGTGGTGGTATCCCCCATATAAAATGGAGGAAGATGGGCACAGATGTTAGCTCAGGGCCAATATTTCTCAAAAAAAAAAAAAAAAATCCACCTCGTCTCTGGCAGAGAGAAGGAAAGAATAATCACCATGAAATACATTTGGAATTTCCATAAGAAAGACCTACCATCCATGGGAAAAGACCTCGCTGGAGCCTTCTCCCACCTGCAGCCTCCGGGAGCCTCCTGCCTTCACGTAGGAAGGGAGGGCTGCACCAGCAGAGAAATGCATTTGAAGGCCCATAGACGTGGGCACACTGAAGACTAAGATTTCATAATAAAATTATAGAAAATGTTCCCTCCCTCACACTTCACCACCAAACCCCAGGGCTCCACTCTAATAACCAAGGATTACAGCTGAAAGACGCAGAGCCAGCGAGGAAGATGTCAAGAACCCCAAAGTCAAGAAGGGAGGCAAGATAAGAGCATAAAAGGAACTTGAATTCCCTGGCACCTGTGGAGGGAAGGAAACTTCTTTCTACTCTCTTAGCTTGTGTGGCTGGCCTAAGAGTTACACTGACAAAACGGAGTAACAGCATGAAGCGTACAAATTTATTGACATTTTTATGTGTATGCAGGAGTCTTCATTAGGAAAATGGAAACCCAAAGAAGATGCTGCAACCAAAGGATCACATACCTCTTCATACAAAGAATGATAAATTGAAGGGATGCAACCAGTCAAAAGGGCTTGGGCTAGGGGCAGCGAGTTGTGGGATAGGGCCTGGGAAATGTATGGGGGAAACTAATGGAGGGTTCTGGTTATTTTAGGAGGTTTGTCTGTACAGGTCCATTCCAGCATAGACTCCCGGTCTCTGGTGATAAGAATGTTCTTCCATTCTTCGGACAGGGAAGTCATCTTTCTCATGGGGAATCTTTTGACCTACTTTTAGGTAGAAGGTGGGGAAGACAGATGGTTTCCCACATCTGCTGTTTCCCAAGTGCCTTTAGCACAAAATAACCAACATGCCGAAGCAGCATATTCTGGAGTGACATGTCCTGAATCCCTTCACCTACAACTACAGTTAACAGTAAGCACAGACCAACCCCTAGCCATATTATCACAAGTCCTCACATTAAAGGTCTTCTTACTTCAGTTCCTAATACTCAATGCAAAATATTTGGCTTGCCACAAAAAAATTATGATGCATACTAAAACGCAAGAAGAAAAACAGTCAGAGGAAGAAAAGCAAGTATCAGAACCAGCCTCAGATATGACAGAAACACTGGAAATAGAAGATAGGGAATTTAAAATAACTATGACTCATAGGTCAAAGGTTGTAATGGAAAAAGTAGACAGCACACAAAAGCAGGTGGATAATGTAAGCCGAGATACAGAAACTGTAAGAAAGAATTAAAAGGAAATACTGTAAATCAAAACCTCTGCAACAGAAATGAAGAGTCCCTGTGATGGATCCATCGGCAGGCTAGACACAGTTGAGCAACACATGAGTGAGCTTGCACATAGGCCAATAGGAACTTCCCAAACTGAAATACAGAGAGGCAAAAGAAAGGAGAAAAAAGACCAGAATATTCAAGAACTGTGGGACAATCACAAGACACGTAAAGTATGTGTAATTGGAGCACCAGAGGAGCAGAAGAGAGAATAAAGTAGAAGAAATACTTGAAAAAATAATGTCTGAGAACATTCCAAAATTAATTATAGACAGAAAAATACTGAATCTGGAAGATCAGAGAACACAAGACATATCAATGCCCAAAGAAACCTACCCAATGGCATAGCATATTCAAACTGCAGAAACAACTGCAAAGACAAAGGAAAAATCTATAAATAAGATGGAGGTAAAAAATTGCACCTTACCTGTAGAGAAAAAAAGGATATATAAATACATATGTATACACAGAGAGAGAGGGAGACAAGGAGACACACGCATACTCTCACACACACACACACACACACACACACAGAATGAATTGAATTCCTGGAGGCTGGTTACCTCCATCATTCTGTTTAACTGAGACCTGAGTCTTCTCAGTCAATATACCTCCTGTGATGTTTCAGTAAATAAATGAATAATTGTTTCCTTTTAAAAGGAAGAACACTATCTGAACATCTAATCACCATGTGGCAAAAGAACTAACAATGTTAGGTTTAGAAGCTTTATACTTGGAAAATTTGACACGTAGAAAATATATTTTTAAAAGGCATTAATATTCTAGATGTAAAATATATCCCTTCTAAAAATATCTAAACTTTTATAATAATAAAAATTCCCTAAAGGAAAACCAGATTTAAAACCTTTTTGTGAATGGAGGCTGCGCAGTCTTTGGGAGCTCCCCATTTACTGTATTTGTCAGCATCAGGCCACTCACTTTCTCTCAGTGTCATGGGAAGTTTGGATAGACAAAGAAGAGCAGGCCAGGAAAAAAAGGGAAAATGTCTATGTTTATCCAACGGCATTTAAGTAATTTAAATTCAACTCTAAAGCTGCCAGTGCTAAAAGATAAATGATGACTCCTCCTGTGAAATTGAAGCTTTTAAAGCAGTTATAGACAAAACTTCAGAGACCTGTTATTGTCCCTATCATCCTTGGTCATTGCATCCCTAGACAAATTGGATGTGGGTCCTATATCTGATGTACTCTGAACCCCAGTTACTTTAGAGAATGACGAGGATTTTTTTTCCTTTCAATAGTTGCTGTTCAGGTGAAGACAGCAAGAGGGATGATCGGGAACCGCACTCTTTGACCTGAGCTAAAGGTCAAAAAGAGAAAAGTAAAGACTGGTGTAGTTTGTAGCAGAACTGCAAACTTTGGAGATATATGTGATGTAACATTATATAGAATGGTACTGTAGGGGGAAGACATTTCCTCTACCCAAAGTGGGTTCGTCCGGCAGGAGAACGAATTAAATTCACATGAGACAGAATAGCAGGAGAAAATTAAACAAAGCCTTATAACATGCATACATGGGAGAGGTCAGGCAAGCTGAGCAACTCACCAAAATGGCCAAAACCACCACTTAAATAGCTAAAGACAAAGGAGGATGTTGGGGGTAGAGGGGGAGTCGATCATGGGAGATTACCACACAAGTACAGTAAACAAAATGCAGATTTAAGTCCTTGCCTTTGGCATTGATTAAGAGTTTCTAGAGAGAAGGTCATCTCCTTTCTTCTTCCTGGTACGGAGAGGGAGGCACTTTTACAGACAGAGATTTCCTTAATAATGCAAATGTCTCCTAACAATGGACAAACAAGCTCCACCCCTCAGAACCTCCTTCCCTGTCCCAGTTTATCAAAAGCAATCAGCCTCAAATAATCCTCATGCCAAAAAGTCATATCGTGGCGTGGCCAAGACCATTTCCCCATAGTACATACCCTTTGGTGGAGGAGGGAAAAGATGGATTAAGGAACTTTCCTTTTAATTATCTTAGCTCTCACTAATTGAGTGTTTTATATATACCAGGCACTTTCAAAGTAATTCCCAAATATTTAAGCATTTAATTCTTAAGATAACTATATGAGATATTACTATTATTTTATTGCATTATTATTCCTGTTTTATACTCATTAAGAAATTAAAATGCAAAGAGTAGAGCAGACACAGATATAGAACATAGGGATAGCAGGTCACGTGCCCAGGGTCACATTACTCATCATCTGTGAGGTCAAGAGACTTCACAAAACCAACCAACAGTTGGTTCCAGAGTTTGTGACTTAAGGACTATACCACACTGCCTCTCAAGGAGAGCTGTCCTGAAGCCAAGCCGAAACAAAAGTAGCAAATCAAGAGGACAGAATGGTCAATGTTGTTCCTACCACAGAGATGTCTAACAACCCCAGGGTATAAAGCATAATTTTGAACAAAAGTACCTATATCTATTTTAATATGAAATATTTCAAGAGTCTTTTAAATGAAAATATTGTAATGCATTCAAAAGGGGAAAATGAAAGACAGATGAAATGATAACTTAAAATTATTATAAATCTATTAAACAAAGCTTTTTTTAACATTGAAAAGAGATTTTTATTGCGTGGGAAAATACATTATTCAAATTTACAAATACAGCATTGAATATGACAGATTTTTAAAAGACTTCCCAAAGGGTACAATGAACAGTTGACAAAGTTGCGAGTGAAATGTGAGCTATCAGACCTGCTCTAGTATTCTTGCTGCTAGAACCTTACTCTCCTTTAAAATCAATGGAGATTTCATCCTCTACTGAGAAAAGTAAAAAGTCTTGAGGATTAATCTATCCTATCTTAAATAGACCCCAGAAACAGTTTTTAAAGCAATTGAATCTTTATGTCACTGTTGGCCTTTAAAAATGCGTGATTCATCATTCATATGCCGCCCTGTGAAGTAAACCAAAAGGGCATTCTGGTAGTCAGGAATTAGCCCCTTGGTATTTACTGTAATTGATTAAACTATTCATCGTTGTAATTTAAAGGGGGGGCATTTTGGGACGTTATTCTATATTTTAAAATTCCTTTTCCTCTAATAAGAATGAGAATCTTTAATGAATAGCAAAGTATAAGCTCACAGGAATGTTCCATTTTACAAAGTTTAAAGCCCAACATATTATAAAGTCTGTGCTATAATCTGGTTCATTTGCATGAACAGTGAAGTTGTTGCACAATATAGTACATTGCTGTTCTAAGAGAAGTGGATGAAATAGTGCAGGTTTTCTTACAGCTTTACGGCCTGGAATGTTCTTTCATGATATGCAACGTGTTTTTGTATCTTTCACGTGTCCATCCACATCTTGAAATACAACTTCACAGAGTAAGTTTTCTCTTTTTAAATTACATTTCAAATTTAAATTCTCAGCTTCCTCCAAATATTCTCAAGGTTGTATATTCTCCATTTGAATTGTCCCAATATTGCTCTTTACCACTTTCTCTAGATGCCCTCAGCTTGAGAGTGCCCTTTAACATGCTGTCCACTGTAAAAGATAGTCTGACTAACGCAGGCTGGAGTGGAAATACCGCATCATGGAATCTGGACACAAAGTCCTACCTACACGGCTACTTTATAGATCCACTTCACAGTGTGTTTGTTGCAGATATATTTATTAATCACCTACTGTAATACATTCTAGACTCTATTCTAACGGCATGGAGGATTCCGCAGTGATAAGAGCAAAGAAACATCCCTGCCCTTATGAGTTTCATTTAGTCTAAGATCTTGTTATTTTGTACATGGAATGCTACCAAACAATTTTCTTTACTTTGAAAATCACTTCTGTTGAAATTCATAAAGAATACTATTTATTTTTCTTTCAGAAACAGAGAGACACAATTCTTTAAAAATATCAGCTTAAAATACATATGGTATGACCTAAATGAAGGGAAATGTAAATTATTTTTGAAAAAATAAATCTATGTCTTCTCCCTCAGATATTTTTATGTATTTTTCTGCTGATCATTTAAGTAATATTAGTAAATAGAAAATTCAAATACTTGTTTTTCCACTTTCTTTCCTTTCCATTTTACTCCATTCTTGTAAAGTTAAAGTGTCTAGAAAGCAGACAACATTAAGCAGTCTTTAGGATAAACAAAGGAATATATTGATGAGAAAGTGAAAATTAAAAAAAAAGAGAAATGATTCCATAGCAGTCAACATTTGATGACTTTCTGTATGTAGATGTGTGTGCAAAAGAGATGTTAAAAAAGACATGAATTCATTAAATGAGGATTCATCTAAACTTATGTTTTAAATTTTTACAAGTTACTACCAGACACTGTCATAATGAATTCACTCTGAAATACACCATCACCCTCACGTTTATCGCAAATTAACAGAAATAGACAAACATTAGTGAGGCAAATCCTATTATGGAACTGGTGCTTTACAGACGCAGTACCATGATGATGGCAGACAGACCAGCTCTGCCGGGAGGCAAACTACAGCATAATTAGATTCTGCGTCTCACAGGAGAATCTAGAAAGTGTCCACAGGAGAGTCATTTTTTTCGTCTACTCTTCTGTCAAAGAATAAAAAGTGACTTTTATAAAAGAAAGCTATATTAGATATATGAAAATTGTTTTTAATTTTTGATTTCTAGAATATTTATATCTAATTATTACATGACGTATACTAATTAAGTGCAAAATTGACACATATAATTAGGATGCAGACCCAGGATTTGTCAACATGAACACGAAGTAGAATGAAACCACCATCTTTTAGTGCACCATCCCTTTAAATCTATTTGACAATGATGGTCGTTAGCCGAAATATTTGATTTATACGTACAATATTTCTATAATTGTTATGATAATATATTTTTGAAAAATTATTAAGAATATTGTGTCTGATTTGAGAAAGTACACATAAAACTCCTACATGAATGTAGACTACTTTTATTAGTCTGGAAAATGAAATCAATTAGATATTTTGAAGGTTCATGAAAACATGAATATTGGCAACTAAATTTTGGCCCTTATATGCTTGTATTGAATGAAGACTCTTAGTCTTAAGCTTTCTCATCTGTATTCAATTTATATAATTATATTTCTTTCTAACTATAATCTGTAGAGATAGCTGGACCTACCACAGTTGTAACTATATAATAACGAGGTTTCTGAATCAAACTTTGCCATCTATATCTTTAAAACTGTGTCAGATGACATAGGAGACTTCCTTTAAACTCTTTGATGAGAAATTCAATGTCTCTTTCACATTGGAAATGAACACCTTAAGGAATATCATAGATTAATATCAAAATAAATGTTGCAGCTATGAAGAGTATATATTTATTTATGAAGGCATTTATAGTGAATGTTCTGGTCATATTTATTTTATTATATTGAATTTAACCTGATATTCTTGGAAGTCTTGCCATTTCTGTCAATACTAAATGAGCTACCTAATCCTAAACATGATTCTTTCGTCTCTGCACAATCCTCTTTCTTTTTACAAAATAGTGTCGAAGATGAGTGCAATTTTACAAAAAGAAGGGAACATTTTAAAGTCAATTTACTTGTGTCAATTGTTTTCTTCAAGTGATTGTTTTGTTAAAATTTTATTATGAAAGCTAAGGTTAAACAAATTATCCAATTTCTCATTAAAGATGAAACTCTTTAGAAAGAGGTGTATCCAACAGATTAATTTGAAAGAATTAACTAGAATTTGTATAGAAATTAATATTCAAGTAGATCAAATTAATCCATAATTTGAAATAACTAATTTCTTTGTCTAAAGAAAAGAGATGGGTTTGCATGTGTGTGTGAGTGAGTGCTACTTGATTTAAGACAGTTGGGAGATAGCTTACACATACACTTGTGGGTAATAATTATATAATAATACCAATGATCATGACCTCAGTTTGTTGGGATAATATCACGTAATAAGCAATTGGTATGTGCTGATTCTAATCCTCATAATAATCATGCAAGTCGGGTATTTTTCTCTCCATTTTGATGCTAAGAAAAATATGGCCCAAAGATAGAGCTCTGGAGATGGAGATATGTACCTATATACGTGTATATTTGAAACAGGGTTCAAATTCTCACGTTGACATTTACAAGTTGTGTGATTTCAGGTTACATATATCTTTCTTTAGGTCCTATATTCTCATTTGTACAAAAGAGATAATTTATTTAAATTGTTTAACAATTACATGAAATAATATTGAATTTCCAGTACATATTACTAAATGTACAAATTATGAAGAGGGAAGGAATATCTATGCCTTGCTCTGTATGTATGTATGTGTATGTATATATATATATATAAATGTGTTCTTGTGTCTGAGTATGATGCATATATATATATATATATATATATATACATACAGAGAGAGAGAGAGAAAAAAGAGATTGAGAGAGAGGAGTATTTTTAGGTTGATTCTAATATGAATGTACAAAGTTTTTTAAATTATAGTTCTGCAAATGCAGAATAAATTGAAATCTCAAGGAAAATTTGTTCAAAAGGCACTTTTACTTTTCCAGATATTCTATATTTTCCCTTTTAATTGTAGCCTTCCTAAAAATTTAGCTTTACTAAAATTGCAAAATGATAGAACTGTCTTTAAAGAGGCATCATGAAACGAAGCACATACAAGTCCACTTCATAAAGGAGCTTCTTTTTTTTTGTTTGGGACATAGAACTATAGAAAAAAGACATTGCAAGGAATCTAATATAGTAAAAAATTTTCCTTTTAGCTGTTGGGGTGAGTGTGGTTCAATGTTCTGGTTCGATTATGTTTTGTTAAAGGATTCTTCCTTCTAAGTCCTTAGGAAAATCTTAATCATGATTTGCACATGGTTTTTTCTCCTCTAACTACAGTCTATGATTTTCTTTTCCTCATGTAAATGTGTGATTTCCTACTTGAATTTTAAATAACATATGTGAATAGTATAGCAGGATTTTTTATTTTGAATTTTGAATAAAATACAAAGCAAACACTTGAGTAAATAAATGTGTATCTGTTTACTTATTTATATCTTGGTTTGTTCTGTACATTATTTCAAGCATCCTATAACACAAATTCATGACAAGAGTGCCTAGGTTTATTCAGATAATATAATGCATATATTTAGTTGATGAAATTAATGTTTCATGATGGTTGCATGCAAATGGGAGCCTATGTTTAGTTCTGTACTAGGTGCTAGCGTTGATCCATATCACTTTTCTTTTCCAGCAAATGCTCGACTATTGCTAAATTCAGGGTAGTTGCCTTAGTTTAATTTTTAAAGTTTATGTGCACTATTTCATAAGGCACAAACTTTAATATCAAAATTTTACCATATTATTATATGAGTTAAAATTTCATTAATCATTTAAAGCAACCCATCAGAATGCACATAAGTCAAATGTAGAATTGATGATTCCATTGTTTGACGATTACTATAGGAGCAGCATGGCCTCTCCCGAAAGATAAGACTCAGCAGGCACGTTTCATAAGGCCATGTTTTAATCAAGGGATTTTTATTTTGCTATGCTATCATCTATTACACCCATTAATCAAATGTTTTATTTAAAGTTAAGATAAATTACTTTTTTTCTTGATCACTCTGGAGGCAACCTTATACCTCTTAATCTATTCATTTAATATTTTGTTTTGGGGGAATAATAATATTCATACAAGTCAACGACAAACAGAAAAATATGGAGATGCCATTTCAGGTAAGATTATTAGTATTCCTCTTTTGTACAATATTGTATTGTCGTAAAGCTTTCTAATTGTAGAATAAGTTAATCCTATGATAGATCAAAGAATATCTTAGTGAATTTTAATTATGATTTGACAGGAATGTGCTTGGGAAAAATAAAATCAATTACTATTTTATTTAAATAATAAGGAAAAAGGTATTTTACTGATGATTTAAGCTCTTATGTTAAGAACTAAGCTGATGGGGCCGGCCCCACGGCCGAGCGGTTAAGTTAGCACTCTGCTTTGGCAGTCCCGGGTTTCACTGGTTCGGATCCTGGGCATAAACATGGCACCACTTATCAGGCTATGCTGAGGCGGCGTCCCACATAGCACAACCAGAGGCACTCACAACTAGAATATACAACTATGTATCAGGGGTCTTTGGGGAGAAACAACAACAACAAAAAGATTGGCAACAGATGCTACCACAGGTGCCAATCTTTGAAACAAAAAGAAAAAAAAAGTACTGAAAAAAAAGAATTAAACTGAGAGAGTAAGATGATAATTCACAGAAGGAAAGCAAGCCCTCTTAGCATCCTTGTGTTTCCTTCCTAGATATCCATGGAACATTATTATATCCCGGTCAAAATAATTTCCCACTAGTTTCAGTTTCATTAATTACAATTTTGTTATTTTAATTCTATGAAAACCCTGAAACTACATAATAATATGCTATGCTTGGACCCATCCATGCAGAGCCAAATTATATTTACATTTGTAAGTAGATATATAATTTTTCTTAGCCATATATGAGAGGAAAGGGTAGAGTTCTTACTAATAAAATCCGAGATTTTTATGTTAAATGCAGGTATAGACTGGCAAGAGTTACACATATAATGTATATATTAATACAGAATATAATATACAGAAAAGAGAGAGAAATATTTTTCTTTTGTTTATGTTAGCATTTATACTATATTTTATATTTGGAATATTTTGTAAACTGAACTGGGCATCAATGTCATGGCAATATTATTACCCCTACTTTAAAGATGAAAATGTAGAAGTATGAAGTAGAAAAAATAAGAGTAGGAACTAACTCAGGACAAAGTCTGACTCAGCCTGTCCATATCGCATCAACTTTTATGAGTCTTTACATGTTTGAGCACTGACATTAGTCATACACGGAGATTTACTATTTGAAAGAAAAAAAGCAAGTTCTTTGCTGGCTGCTGTAGGCATTCCTATAAATATTTTTCTTTGTCCTCAAACCTTACATGACCACCTATTTGGGGTGTTTTTCTTCTCTGACTGTAATTACACTTACTGTCTGTATTTTTCATTTAGGAACTCAGATCCCCTGAAAGAGTAGGACAAAGGAAAGGCAGCAACAATGTGGGAATGCTGTGATTGATATGCTGTGTGACCTTGGCCGTGTTACTGCCTTTTCTGAGCCTAGTTCACAGGATGTGCAGAGATAGAGAGACTTGCATGGTGAGAAGCAGCCTGGCTAAGGGAGGGGGAGCAGAGGGTATTATTGAAGAATGCAGCCTCAGGAGTCAGGCAGCTGGATTTGAATCCTAGCCCTATCACTTACCACCTTTTTTCAGTTCTTTCATCTGTAAAACCTGATTAGTATAAGCAAATTCCCACAGGTTGGTTGTGAGTCTTATATAAGTGCTGTATCTGTGTTTTCAATTTTTGCTATTACTATTCAGGCAAGTAAAGCTTAACTAAATTATACTATTGCTCACTTATGTTTTCTTGTATATCATGCTATGAACTCTTACTTACATCCTCTATACTTATCTAATATGATTGGATTATGAATTTAAATGTATCCTTAAACTCTGGACAGCATGTTGCTTCCATAATGCATTTCTAGGTAGGAGATGAGCTCTGTCCAAAAGCAGAAAATACTTGGTCATATAAATCATTCCAGTTAAAATTCAGTACTTAGTGAGAAAATAATCAAAGCAAAGGAGCAAATAACTGAGTTGTGTGATTTTAACAGAGAAAGCCCGAAATAGAGTGGCTCAAGGAAGGTGCAGCTTATTTCCTTCATCTGGTTGGTTATGAGGTGAGGGGATCAGGGCTGGTCATCCATGAGGTCATCCAGGCATTCTGGTTCCTTCCATCATGTTTCTCTCACGCTCTTCTGCCTACTGTCCTCACCACATGCTTGAAGCTGGCTCACTGGCACCACATTCCTGTTCTGAGTGAGGCACGGGCAGTTTCCCCATTAAGGCATATGGCCCGGAATTTGCACATGTTCCTTCAGAGGACATACTGCTGGTTGGAACTTAGACCCTAGTCCATCCCTAGTGCAAGGAGAATATGTTTTGTAACTAGAAGTCTATGAGCCAGCTCCAAGGATGGCGGTGAGAATAGATACTGGACTACCATTTGCCATGTTACAACCCAGCTAAAACTCCTGGAAACATTAAAATAATAGTTCCTTCTTCAAAATTGGTGTCTGAGACTGCATTTGGATAGCATAAATGGAGGAGAGAAGTGAAAAGACAATCGAGATAGGCAGGCTGTAACAGCAACATTTGGCATATTTACAATATCCCTTAGCTCTCCTAAACTGTTTTCATAAAATCTTGATCCACTCATGAGCTGATATTTTCTCAAAAAACACTCAATTGTTTCACTACTGTTGCTACAGAAGTGGTTTCTAGGGTTCCAAAGGATGTGAAGAGAAATAGTTCAGGAGGCCTTTCGTAAACATCTTATTTTCATGGCTCTTCCAGGTCTGAAGACCGAAGCCTATTCAAGCTACCTCAGTGGACTGACTTCTACTAGGCATGCCACAAACTCACCAGCATCTCACAGGAATATCAAGGTTGGCTGTGAGAAGGTGCCCGGGAAACTTTTTCTCCGTTGTCTGTCCTCACGCCTCTCTTTTCAGTAAAACAACTTCTTAACTGTGTTCCATTCTCTCTACACAGACTCGACTTTACTGAGGGCTAAGCGTTTATGCACAGTCATAACTCTTAGCTCTCCGCTCAGCTTTCTTTATCAAAATCCCACGTTCTCCAGATCTTTTCATTAAAAGTTTTAGAAGAGAATCTTATTAGTTTTGGATCCTTAGGTACTGACCGTAGGACTATTTCTTACAAGCACTGTTGACAGGGTAAGATCCTTACCCATGGGCAAGTAAGCATAGTTTAGTTGACTTTTAATTTCTTGTCATGAATATACCTTGTAACTCTGTTCTTAGGTAATTTGTAAATTGTACCTGCCTACTTGTTTTAAGATTTCAAAAAAGTTTAGACTTAACTGATGGAATTCATATCCTTTTGTTTTAAACTGTGGATTCAAAGGGATGTGGATAGGAAAAAATAATGCATTGAATTATGCTTATAAAATGTATGTCTTTGTAGTGTATATATACTCATACGTAAGTTTTACTTTATATTTTAAAAAACATGGTAAATTATGTAGGTGCATACAGCTTTAGACATTTTTATGGACATAGATAGGATGTTCATATGAGAAAAAGAACACTAAACCCGAGTAGTTTCTTCTAGAAATGTGTCTCAAGTTATTTGAAAGATTTTCCAAAATGTATATTTAATTTTTCTTACTTACACAGATAAATTTATATACACTAACAGTCATAGCCTGAACTTTATACGTGATACAGAAAAACCTCTGTGGTTTTTTTGTTTATGTATTTTGTAGTGCAGTGACCATTGATGTTGTCAATAAATAGATTTTATATGAAATCCCTGTATGTGAAATGAGATCAAATATTTTACATTGTATTTACAAACTGTCTAGAGAGGAAAAGCAAAACTCTGAATAAAGTCAACAATATTGATAATTTAGGTCAAATATCTTGCTCCCGTAAAAAGTTCATTTTGATTCATTTTAGTTTTCCAGAATTCCTAGCTACATTTCTCTAAAGGAGAATGAGTTGCATAAGTTTTATGGTAAATTTTAAAGTTAGGATCATTTTTTCCTTGTACTTTGTTTTAACTACAATGTGTAGCATCATACTCTACACATTCTGGTTGCTAAACAATTTGAAAATGAAAGAATATTTTAACATAGAGTTCCATTGAGTAAAAAATACACAATTTATAATAAAATTTATAGCATACGCCTAAGTTGACATGCCCAGAGTCTTTCTTGTCAAGAAAATGGCCTTAGGCCTCAGTCTGATGCCCCATTGAAGAAACATCTTGCCAAACGATGGGGAGCATAGAATGGATCAGCTATTGCCCTCCTAAAACACATTCTCTTCTTTGGTGTTATAACTCCTTATTCCTATAGTCACCTGTGAGGTAAACTGAGTGTGTGACTGCTGAAAGACAATCCCCAGCTCCCAGGCAATAGCATCCTTCATAGGTCCCTCTTTGTTTTCTAGCTATTGGCGAAGAGTTGGCACCACAAATTTTAACTGTCAGTGAATAGTAACTAGAGAGGATGATGATTTTGAGTGACTGACTTCAGAATAGAAAGAAAAAGAGGGAAAGGAAACAAACAAATAACAACATAAAAACAAAAGCAGTGGATCTGATCTACCAAAGAAATCTCCAGAGTTCTTTGAGTCAGGAAGTTTCTGAATTCCTTTTGTTGATTGTATTCTAGTGCTTAGATGCCAGACCCATAAGCCACGCCAAGTTGGGACTCACTTCTCAAAAACAGATAATCTCTTTATTTAAGGAATGGTCAGACCCATAGTTGAAAGGTAAACCTGAACCCACATGATCTCAGAAGTTTGTTAGTCAAGTAGAAGACTGGGATCGTTAGCAGGCCAGCCATAAACAATGAAAGACATATAGAAGAAAGTGGTTTGGGAGCCACAAAATGTGGATAATGGTGAAAGATAATCAGAAATAGTGGCTATGGATCTAAACTTTAATCAAGGTCCTGAGAATAAATGACAGGCAGTAACAGAAATGAGGTGAAGTAGCGTAGAGGATTATGATAGCCCGAATTGTGCTAAAGGATTTTAGTAGCATATAAACGATATTTCCTTAAAATTTTGCTAATTACAAAAATTGGTGCCATTGATAATTAAGTGTGAATTTCCAAGTTGATTTCACCTTCAATTTCACTTTAGGTTTGACATTTTGTTACTGCCTTTTCTATTTTATAGGGAGGAAGCTCTAAATGTTAGCATGAATAGACAAGCTGTAAAAGCTTTAAGACTTTGGGCAATGCAGCCATATCAACCCTTCAAGTCACCGGAGTTTCAGGCATGTGCTTTTGGAAATGTTTCCTGTGTTAAAAACTATTAGGAAATAACCTCAGGTGTTTTAACTAAACATAAAGGCTGCTCTCCGAGGCTGCGTACCTCCTGGTGTTAAAAAGAAATTGAGACTGGAAAGTGTTCACTGCTAAGAATCTAAATAAATATGCCTGTGAGTTTTCTTTTGTAATATCATCCTTCAGAAAGAGAGAGAAAAAAAAAGCAAAAAACCCTTCAATTGATAATATATCTTACTAAGTACTAGCAATAGGAAACATGAAGGGTTAATTTTTGATATTTTGAGGTTTTCACATCTTTTAGGATCTAGCTCACTGAATTCCATAAACTGCAAGTTAAAAATTAGCTTACTTCATGGAAAAGGGTGAAAAAACAACAACAACAAGAGTTCATATGCGTGTCTAAGGTATGAGAGAAGAGAAGCTGGTAAATAAATGCCTTGGGCATTTCTTGCCCACAGGAAGACAAAGATAGAGATTGTGGATGGTTATCAGGGAAAGGCATTTCTTCCAGTGACCTTATGTCATCTCACTTTGTTCTTAAATAATTCAGCTGAAATTCCTAGGAATCCTCTTACTCAGAGTTTATCATGGCTATCAACAAAACTTGGATTTTTTCTGGCTTAATAAGAGAGAACATTTTGGAAGAATTATGCTGTGTGCTAATTCCTTACAAACATTAAAAAGTAAATTAAGGTTAATTTCTTTGTCATTCTTACCCTCTTATTTTTCCTATTTTTCTCCTCTTTTTCTTACTCCTGCTCTCTTTGTTCTGTTTTTCCCTCTCTCCCTTCTTTCCTCTCTCCCTCCATGTTTCTTTCCCTCCTTCCTTCCATTTTATTACTTGGGTACACTGCCGCTCAGCCACACATAGAGTATTCTAAAAGTACTGAACAATATCCTTGGCAGGCTTTTCTTTGGTGCACTTAAACGTTTGGGCTTGTTCTAACATACACCCCATCTTCTGGGATCCATAGCCTATCCCAGTAGATACTCCATTCCTTCAGTGATTATGTCTTTAATGTGTCCTAGAGATAAATATGGCTGATACACTGAGGCATCAATCAACTGGATTTCTACCCTTCTTCCCTTTTCAGGCTCTATCTAGCCATCTTTGTGGGCTCTACAATGAGGACCCAGGTCTTCACCTTGTGCTGGCCTTGATAGCTGTGTGCCTTTGAGAAACAGTTTCCTCCATATGTCTTTAGGCCACTGCTAGACCATACAGCTTCCATCATCCAGAATTCACCCCACTACCACTAAAAATTTGGTTGCCTGATGTCTTCCACTCAGTTATCAGAATATAGAGCTTACTTTAAGAAGGGGAGGTTTTGTCTTTTTTTTGGGAAGAAAATTGCCCCTGAGCTAACATCTGTGCCAGTCTTCCTCTATTTTATATGTGGGATGCCACCACAGCATGGCTGATGAGCAGTGTGTAGGTCTGTGCCAGGATTTGAACCTGCAAACCCTGGACCTCCAAAACAGAGGGCACAAACTTCACCACTATGCCACCAAGCTGCCCACAAGAAGGGGAGTTTTAATTAAAAAGTTCTATGCAGTCCAAAATAAACATATCCATGTAATGGATATAAAGCACATGAGTATCAGTGAAGTTTTCAGGTCTTCTATATTCAACCAAGGGGAAGCACCTTTCCCTTTCACCTCCCTCAACCCCTCGCCTCATGGGAAAATTAGTAGATTTTTAAGTAGTTGAATTTCCCTGGGAAACTTGAACTGGAAAAACTGTCTAAATAAATCAGACAACGGTCTAATTTTACTTGATTATTCTCATGGTAGGAGTTTACATTCACGATGTGGTAGTTCTTGATTTTCTCTCATGGCCAACCTGATGCCCTCCCTGCATCTATGTCCTTTGATAGCTCCCTCCCATACCACCCAGGGCTTGGCTCTGTGACCTGCTTTGACAAAGGGGACAATGCACAGTGTGACACAGGCAGAGGCTTGAAATAATGCACGTTCACTGGAGTTTTCTCTCTCCTTCTCTATTTGGGGCCCTTTCAGCAATAAGACTGAATAGCCTTCTAGAGGATGAGGCCAAATGGAACAGAGACGATCCGTCCCAGCCCAGGACCCCCTACAGCCTTTTCAACTTTTTTCCCCAAACCAACTATGTACTGCTTTCCAGATCATCATATTTCCACATGACCATTCCCATTGCAAATCTTCTTTATTTGATCCTTTTATCTTTGTTTCATTTCATTTATCATCATATCAAAGGCATTTTGAAAGATCTTACTTAAACAAAAAAGAATTAATCAAACTAAAAGTAAGCAAAATATGGCACGTGTGTGCGTAAATAATTAGAAAGTTTAATATTCATAAATAATAATGTTTAAAATATAAATGTTATATAGAATAGTCCTACAGATTCTAGAATATATTTAAAACATGTAGCTATACAAATTGTGAACCAAATAGCAAGTTAAAATTACATGGCCTTTTTAAAAATTTTCATCAAATTCAACACAATTTCTTTCATAATGCTTGATATTTTATTTTCCTTAATATATTTTTCATAATTATAATGTAAAGAAAATGCAAAGTTTTTTACATAAAAATTCTATATATTGAAGGCACACAACATGTTTTGATATCAATATATAAAGAAATGATTACCATAGTCAAGCTAATTAACAAATCCATCTCCTCACATAGCTACCTTTCGTGTGTGTGTGTGGTGAGAGCCCCTGAAATCTCCTCAGCATGATGACTATAGTCAGTAATACTGTATAATACACTGGAAAACTTACTGAAGTGACTTGGTCTCAGAAGCAATAGTAAGAAGAATACAGATCTACCTTTTCATTGAGCAACTTTATGTGTTGGTGATGGGACTCCTGTGAATAAATTATTCACATGAGTTGGAAGCAATCCATTACTCATGTTGAAGGTTAAGAAGGACACAACATCATATAGAATTTTCTGAGCTTGTTTGGGCCAGAAAAATGTATATCCCTGAAAGGCAAGAATCTGAACTGTTTGTTTAGTACCTATTTTCCATTTCGTTTATGAGGTGCTTAAATATTATCCAAGAGTTTCAATTAAATGTAGGCTATCATATTTGTCAATTCAATATATAGAAACAACTTAAATAGCAATGAGGAATGAAAATATGGCTAGAGGGATGGATAGGAAAAGCTGTTGAGATTTTTAAGACGATAACTATGAACAAGCTAATTAAAGCGCTAAGATTGTTCTTTGGGAGGCGGGATGATGATAGATTCAATTGAGGGAAAAATAGAAGTGGAAAAACTAGGTCAATGGCGGATTTGCCGTCTGTCTTGTTCTAAATGATTTTGGTGAAATGCTTTCTGCTTCCCATTTTTCCCCTTCATTAATCTCTTACAGTTTTTTTCCTTTTGACCCTTCAATATACTGTTTTGTTCTTTTGTGAATTTTTAAAATAACTTAATGCACAAAAAACAACTGTAAAAATAATCCAATAAAATTGAAGAAGGAAAGTTAGTTACAGCAACCAGATCTAATTTTTAAGCTTCTACTCTGTGTGTCGAGACATACACTGGTCATTACAGGGTGTATCAGGCCTGGTTCCTATTTTTGAGAAAAATCTAGCTGAAGCTGGTAAGCCTTAAACTGTAAAGCTACATTTTATATGTTGGATATGTGTTCACTTATTTCCTATCACCTACCAATATTTTATTAGCTAAAGCACCAAAAAATGAATTATTTGATGTTTTATTCATGGATTTCCAGGAAACAAATGCAAAGTTGAAAGAAATATGGAATAAAAGAACGTGGAGGTATATTTGATGATCTAGAAAAAAAGACCAGTAAATATAAAAGGAATAAAGCTAGATTAAGAACATATTTGGGCACTAGGTAGGCAATATGGTGAAGGCAAAATTGAAAGTAAAAGAGATAATTGGAATTTTAAAATTCCTGCAGCTGCCTGGGTGGTTTGCAGACATTCTGTGAGTGATCCAGTATGGCAATTACTTGTAGGTCTTAATATAAGGCTTAGAAAAGTGCATAAAAATAAGCACATGCCTGGGGCTTTCTGGAAGAAACCAGTGGCAATGTTCAAGCATTTAGTAAGAGAGATCTCTAAGTGACAGTTTTCTCTAAGAATCTAAGACTGCAATTATATTATCACTTTCCCATAAAGGACTTTGTGCCAAATAACAGAGAAAGGAATGTTGCGAACAGATATTTAGAGAGGAGAGAGAGAGGGAGTCCCTTAGTATTCTCCCCTGTTTTCTAGTCTCAATAAGACAGTGGTGAATGTGCTTTGGTCTCCCAATGAGAGGACTGAAAATTAGTAGCTATAACTATATTTGTTAATTAAGGCCTCTTCCATATACACATTTTGTATTTTTACATAATTTAGCCAATTCTTCATGAGTTAGCTAAGTAGTTTATGCCAGTCTTCACAAATCCATCTATGTGTGTTGGTTTCTCTAAGTTTATTTACCACCAGGAGGGAGGGAGGGAGTGGCGGAGGGAAAGAGAAGGAGAGAAGAGACAAGACGTAAATTTATTTTGAGTCAAAGGGCAGAGAATGAAGCCGTGGCAACACTCTGCCATTAACAGTGCCCTAACCCTTGTTTCCAGGGCGAGTCTTTCTCAAGGACCAGATGATCTCCCTTAGTCTGGGACAAGTTGTCAATGGATGCCATAGCAGCAACTCCTCTTGGACCTTGGCAAAATTTGCTGTCACCGTTGTCAGATGCTCACCCATAAGAGAAGGTCATGCTTTCCAGCCCCCAAATCAGCATCTTGTCATTACCAGGAAGGATTTATTCATCCAGTGTGGTTCATCTCTCCCAGGGTGGTATGTCAGAAAGGTTATTATGTTGGATTAATTAGTCATATGACTTGCTTATAAAATTGGAGGCCAGATAAGTATTGACTCAATCACTGTATCTTACCAAGCAATTTAGTAACACTAAGAATTAAACACATTCTGTGGTTAGGTTAGGGATAGCCAGTACTGGATTTTTGCTTTTATTTTCTTATCTGATTATAATCAAACTTGGACAAGAAGCTTGACATTTCTGGGCCTTGTTTTTCTCATCTTTAAAATGAAATTAACAATAACAGTAACTTTATAAGGTTGTGTAAGCTTTAAATGAGTTAATACAGGTAATGTGCTTAGAGAATTGACTTGGTAGTACCCTAAATATTGGCTATCATTATCAGCCTGAGTATTATTATTATTATCACTCATATATTATATTATGCTTCTACCACTCCTCATCACAAAAGTAACTAAGGTTGGGACCTCAATCTTGGGGACTCCAAATCTCTTCAGACTTTGTTAAGGATCTGCGCTTCTTGCAGATACTCCATCTCTGGAATGAGATGAGGACCCATGACCTCCAGGAGGACAGTTACTGGTCTCAGATGTTGCATCATCCTGGCTTACGTGGTGTCAGGTTTCCACAACAACAGCTTCAAGGACCATGTATCTGAAACAGTTGAATCTGAAAGGATCAATTGGAGAGGCACCCAGGGTGCATCAATGCAGTTTAAATCCTTTTACCTTTTTTATTATTGTGTTTTATCAGTTTTTATATTATTATTTTAATTCTCACTTGTTTGTTTTTGATTTATTCCCTTACTTTCAAAGCTACTTATATTCCTTAAACATCTTGACTTTTTTCTGTAATTTCATTAAATCTATCATCTATCTTTCTTTATTGTTATTATTGTTTTTGAGGATTTTTTTGCTGGGAAAGATTTGCCCTGAGCTAACATCTGTTGCCAGTCTTCATCTCTTTTTTTTCCCCCTCCCCAAAGCCCCAGCACATAGTTGTATACTCTAGTTCTAAGTCCTTCGAGTTCTTCTATGTGACCTGCCGCCTCGGTATTGCTGCTGACAGACAAGTGGTGGGCTTCTGTGCCCAGGAACGGAACCTGGACCACTGAAGTGGACCTTTAACCACTAAGCCATCAGGGCTGGCCCTTATTGCTTATTTTTACATGTTATCTTCTCATTTGATTTCTATTTTACTAGTTGGAAAAAACCATGACCATGGAGATAGTAGTAATAGCTAAGCGCATGCCGCAGAAAGAGGGATTTGGAAGTCTTTTGTCATGACCTAACCCTTAGAAAGACCCTTCTGGTTCTCTATTTGCTCTTCTTGGACTTTTGTTTAGTTACTCTAGAGTGGAGCCCAGGATTCAACAATATTGGTGAGCACCCAAGGGGATACGAATGCAGATTATCAGCAGACCTTGCTTTCAGAAAAGCATTCTAGAATCAGTTAAAGGATTCATGTATTCATTCATTCATTCATTCATAAATTCATTCATCTATTCATTCTTGGCCAAATGCTTTATTGATGCAAATTTACAATTTACACAAATTCTCTCTCATTTTTTCAAAAAATATATTTATCATTTCCAGTTGATTAATTTTTCTAATATACTTCAGCGTCATTTTTAGATGCCCATAAGGAAATAATGATCTATTAGTTTGTATGATATTGCTATAACATTCACAAGGTATTCAGTATTCATTTATCCTGCATTTTGTAATATCTTTTTTGTTTTTCAACTTTTCCTTTTAGAACTCTCAGTGATGTTTTGAAGTTTTCTAAATATAATTTCTCCAGATTTCTCTTCAAAATTATTCCTAGGTAATTTTAATTTTAGTTGTAATCATTTTTAAGAGATAAACATAATGCATGTTTAGATGTAAGTCTAAAATATATAAAGTGTTACTTTACTTCCTTCTTTAAATGAAAACTGTTCACTTTCTTATATGCATTGTAGAGTGGTGAAGATGAATACATTTCATTTCAAGATAATCAGTTTATTAGCATGAGAAGAAACAAGTTAATTGTGTTGCCCAATGACTTCTGTGCTGCCATACACTCTTTTCCTTTAAAGCTTTTACTCTCTGACCAATAGTTAAGAGTTTTTGAGCACTTGTCATATGTTTAGGGCCAGAACAGACTTTTTTAATTCACTGCCTCTAAAATTTGGGGAAGATGTCTCAATTCTATGTCATCACAGAAATGTCTCCACCTATGTGACGTAATTATATCCTGACATTATAATGAGGAATATTGTTACAAAATGTAGTCTAATGACGAAGTGAGTGTAACAGGCAAGAGGATAGACTTATCCTAACAGATACTGGTCATTGTGGGAAGAGATGTAGAGGGAAGAAATAACGTATCCACAGTATGATGGACACAAAGATATTTAAGAGCCAGTGCAGGACTGTGATCTCCATTTTTCTTTTTAGGAATCATTCCACCATGCTATAAATCCATCTGTGTCAATAAATATGTATGATTCCTGAAATAGTTTTGTAGAAAATGTTAGAGGCCGTGCTAGTGTGATGGTTTCAGTGGTCCTCAGGCTTGTAAAACATTCACACCCAACCTATACTCTTTTTTTAGTAGAAACAAGGAATAAACATATACTCCGGAACTGAGGCTGCTTGTCCTTTCCTCACTATTTCTGTGATGCCCTAAAGCATTCCTTCATTCATTTACCAACAAATATTTTCTGCTTATCTCCCAAATGCCCATCATCCTGACAAATTCACTTGGGTGACAGACTGAAGGACACCAGAGGGAAAAGATCCATTAATTTATTTGATAAAGCACCTAGCACAGTATTAAGGACTCCTTAGGAATGTACATGGTTATAGCTTAAATTGCTAATTCTGAACTGAAACTGCTTATCTAAAGCTTAAGGAAAACTGGACAAAGAAAAATAAGTTTTGGGCTAAGACCCAAACAAGACTACGGTGTAAGAGTATCACATGACTACTGCTACAATTTAACTTACATTTCAGGGTGTAAATTTCTTTCCGTTTCTTCTAATACCAAGTACAAATGTCTGTGACTGTCTCTAGAAAACTTCAAAATCACTTCACGTTTTTGTCTGTATAATTGTTTTTATTAACTACCACCCAGCCTTGCCCATCACGTCTTACTTTTGCTTTTTGCTCTGGGTCTTCTCTTGTCTAAATATTACCTCTCTTTAATGTTCCAACTCATCTCTTAACTGCAGCCTGAGACTTTTGGATTTCCTTCTGTTTTGAAATATTTCAGCAATTAATTTTGTCCTTAATTATTTATAAAGTTACTTCCTGTCTTGTTCTGTCGGGTAAAGTTTCCTGGTTTGTTTCAAAGTACTTGGGCAAGGAGTGAGCGAAACCTGCCCTGCTTCCTTCATCCTTTCTCAGGACTGTCTGACCTTGGATGATTTTAAAGCTATAAAACCTTAACAATCATGTATCTGAGCTCCTCATTTTATGGTAGATGACACCGAACTTGAGAGTGATTAGTTACAGGTGTGCTTATGATAAAATGGTTCTAAAAGCTGTATCTTCTAATTCTGATAATTTTTCCTCATTATATCACAATATAGATTTTTGTAAAAGAGGTCTTTCAACCTGTCAATGTAATAATTTTCTATTATATGTGTTTTAGTGTTGTCTCTGATATCTGAATATTTCATAATTACTTCATTTTCCACCAAATTCTCAGTGACTAGAAAAGTGCAGAGCAAATACTATTGAGAAAATTAATATGTTAGGATTGATTGATTGATTTCAAAATACTTTGCCTTTCTAGGTCCTGCTATCATTTATGTGCTCTTATTATTTTTGACCCAGAATTCAGCTTGTCAAAGTCCTGAACTCACACAATCTTCTCCCTCCAGTGCCTCTTCTCCAGGGCATCTATTCAGCCAACATATTTTCAACAAATTCTGCCTGAGCATCTGTGGTGCAGGAGGCACCCTGGAGGCAAATGGTAAAAAACAAACCATCTAATGGAATTATAGTCTTTCAAAATAGACTTTAGTTAAATAAACACTCTTAAACGCTTCCCCTGACACACACAGAAACACACCGACACAGACCTTATTTGACCAGGTCAAGTGCTGAGAAGAAGATGCACACAGAGAACCAGTGAATACACCTAGGAGTTTGCACACCTAGGAGTTGAGAGAATGAGGAAGAAAGAAAAGATTTCTTCTTGAACATGTGCTAGTGGTCCTTTCTGAAGGATACACAGAAGTTGTTTGTGTGCTATCCACTGAAAGAGAGAACTCTGGAAGAGAACCAGGTTAGGGAGGGTGGCTCAGATCATATTTTTTATTGTGACATAGAGATGTTTCTGTTGCAATGCCACAGATACATTACTAAACTATCTTTCACTCTGAAAAATCTTGCAGTGGAAATAATAGTGCTCATAGGAAAAACAAAGTTAAGGGAGACCACTCATCATCCATGATACATGTAAGCACAGCACAAAAAACAAAAATAGAAACAAAACCTCAGTACCAATTCTAATACAATTACCGACACAAAGTTCACAGGTCTTTCCGCTCAGCTTCTCAGTCAGTAGGTCCCTTGTAGACTTAAATATGGGGACTTGTGTTTCTTACTTCAAGGGATTATTGAAGACAACTTTTTTAAATTAAATATCTGATCTAAGTGTAGACTTCCACATCTTTTTTAATACCGAGGAAAATGCCTTTGAATCTTTTTGATCCGAGGTCACAGCTCTAGTGTCACCTTAATGCTGTGGAAATTTTAGTGATTCTTAAAACCATCAAGCCAGCCATTAATTGCACTTTGGCAGAATTTTCAGCTTTTCTTTAAGATCTTCATGTATTATCAAGGCTTCTTTTGTTTTGATTTATTTATTTTTTTGGTGAGGAAAATTCACCCTGAGCTAACATCCATTGCCAATCTTCCTCCTTTATTTTTTGTTTCTTCTTTTTTTTGTTTGAGGAAGATTGTCCCTGAGCTAACGTCTGTGCCAGTCTTCCTCTATTTTGTGCGTTGGATGCCTCCTCAGCATGGCTGATGAGTGGTATAGATCCTTGCCCAGGATCTGAAGCCACGAACCCCGGCCACCGAAGCGAGCATGTGGAACTCTAACCACTCAGCCACAGGGCCGGCCCTACTAAGGGTTCATTTTTAACTGTGAAATAGCTTGTTACTGATTATTTCAATACATGGTGCTGCGAAACATCACATAAGAACCAACATGACTTTCACATTAAACTTACTTCACCCCCTACATGATGATTTTGTATGAGTCAATTCTCACTGAAGAACCACATGTTGTACCAGAATATATTAAAATGAGCTTGAAATTCCTTTGAGACAAGTGGGTAGACATATGGGTCTGGAGCTCAGAGGAGACATCTGTGCTAAAGATACGAATGCTAATTATCTGAACAAGGCTGGTTATCCAAGGCCTGCTTGTGAAGGAGATTATCTATGGACAGAATATAAAGTGAAAAAACAGGGGTTAGGACTGAGCTGGAAGAACCCCAACATTTTATAACCATGATTTTGAGAAGGAAATAGAAAATGAGTGGCTGGAATGTCTGGAGGAAGCAGGACATGAATTAGAGCAGCCAAGGGAAGCCATAAAACCACGATTCAAATATTCTCACTTTATTTTCATCTTCCTGTCTTATTCCACTTCAAGAACACTTATAACAAATTAAAATGAAATTAAAACAACATTGAAAAATAGCACTAATATTTTAGCATGTTCATAAAATTCATCTACGTTGATACATTTAGGAATTTAAATGTACATGCTTATTCCTCATGTATGTCTGTGCATGTGAATCATACACAATTCATGGGCATATTGTTGTGGATTTTTTTTCTTGTAATCTCTCCTAACAGGATAATAGATAAAACTCATGTGAGGGTTATTAATGACATCATGTAGATGGGCTAAATTTGTGCCCTTGAAAAAGAGCAGAGGGGAACTTTTAAAAAGGACTATATACACATAAAAAATCCAACAGATATACCAAAGAAAAATGACATCTTTACTTTGGTTGGCAATAATATATGGAATTTGAAAGAGACAGAAAGAAGTCATCAGTAACTACTTGAAAGTTCCCGCAATGATTCCAAGACCTGCAATGCTGCAGAGAAGCCAGGAGCTGCTGCTGAGGAAATGGAGCCTGGCAGTTAGAAGAGAGCAGCTCTGATAAGTGATGAGATGGGGCCACAACAGGGTGAACCGAAAGAGGGTACATTGTGAACCTTTTTCCTTTCTGTTAAAACAGGAACATAGAGAGAAAGGCAATAAACGGGAAAAAACATTTTAAAAAGCATTGTTAAAGTACCTTTTGGATAGTAGAAATAACTAAAAGTACAGTGAAAGATGGTTCTAAATCTAAAATAAGCCTTATGAGTTCAACCATGTAACTCCCAACTACTGCAATCCTGGTCCAATCTTCCTGGTCTGAGTTTTAGAGCGAAGATGAGCATAGACCCCGTGTGATTACAGGCTGATGGGTTTTCCACTCTCTTTTTCATGTGGCTCTCCAGTCCTACCCTTAAAAAGAATGTGAAAGCCTCTTATAACACTCTGCTCAGGGTTTCATCTACACAGATGTGGGTGTGAAAGGCACTGAGGGAGAGCGAATATTCCTACTCCTACTTCAGAAGCCCTCTCGGTCCAAGTTAAAAATTGACTCCACAATATTAACATACTTACATTCTTACACCTTCCTTCCATGACTCCCATTAGCTGCACAGTCTATGCTGCCACCCACATCTGGATATGTACGCTTTTAACCTGCTTTGTTTAAAATTCTTCCCCAGGTCATTTGGCTTGGGTAGTTTGAATTACAGCCTGTTCTGTAATGGATGGGGCACCATTGCCTTTGGACTGCTTGTTATTTAAAGTAGCTTCATCCGAACTTTTCTACTGGTCTTCTGTTCATAATAAAATTGTAGAATGGATTAGATTCAACAGGTTGTAATGCAGAAAATGGTTTTATTTCTTTTTATCTGTGGTTTTCAAAGGTGCTCAATCAGACGTTTCTGTCCTAGACTTGGACATTATTCCATGCAAATCTGAGTTTTTTGTTCGCTTTTAGGTATTAAAAATGATTTTGTTTTATCTAATTTAAACTATTATACCTTTCATTCAATTTAGTACTTATTTCCTCCACACACAATCTCAGGTCTGACCCACACTTGGCAGATAACAGTGTGAGAAGTGGGATGGGAATTTTAAAAAAATGGCAACATTTTGTGTAACTGGAGATGTCTTAGTTTAGCTTCTGGGACCTTTTTCTGGCAGAGTTTCTTACACTGTCTCAAAAGACACAAGGTGCTTTGGTTGGTACTTGGTAGATAAGCGACTTTTCAGATTGCACTATACCCCAAATGGGTGACAACTCACGGCTTGGGACACCCTCTTTGAAGCCTGCCTTCAGTGGCACATCTGCATAGACTCTCACATTGGAGTCACGTTACTCAGGGTGGTAGAGCGCTGGGCCAGACTCCCTTTAAGCTGACTCTCCAGCTCAGCTCCTTGTCATGTATTCATATAACCCAGATAAAGTCTAGAGGTGCAGTTGATTATAATTCTAACCTCAGACAGATGCACCATCTTCTTACTTTAGATCTTCACTGAAGAGTGTCAACACCAGTCCCTAAGCTGTTGAAAGGCCAAGGACATATAACAATGAGTGGGTCTCTGGAAGTTGGTTGACCTGAAATGACAGTGGGCAGGATGAACAGACAGCTTCCTTCAATTATTCTCTGTCTCACAATCCTCTCCTCAGATTGGGCTCCTGCTTTCCCCTGTGTATCACCTGGGGTGGGAAAGAGCTACATTTCTGTTCCCTTTGGGGCAAACTTGTCCCTTATTATTCCCAAATTTGCATTCTCATTCAAATTGAGACAATAGGAAAAGTTTATTTAACATCTTATTATATATCTAAGGATCATTTCTTAACCATTTAAATCAGGAAATGGTGAAGGTGATAATGTATGAGTTATTAAAAAATCATAATGCTCAGGAATTTGTGATTAAAAAAAAAGAGTGGCATAGAAGTGAATTGGATGAAGAATGATTGTTTGGAGGTAGAATTAATAGATTTATTATTGACAGATCACTTGAATATTCAGGAACATATTTAATTTCAATGTATTTGTCTGAAAAAATGCTTTAAGAACTAAAGTTGAAAAACGAAAGTAAAGAGATTTCTCAATTTCAGTAGATAATTCAATTTGATAGTTGTGTTCAATATTTAATACGAAAGTACCTCCTTACCAAATAGTGTTATTAAAAGAAGTCTCCATACACATTATTCAAATATTTGATATTAATATCATTACCTTTCTTAGTGGTGCTTAAGAAATGTAATATCCTTAAAACTCTGGAAGGATGATTCCAATTAGAATATCCTTTGTATGCTGGGGTGTAATGTACTCTTTTAAGGACGGGAGAACACTGGCATTTGCAACCAGTGACACTGTACAGGATACTGCATTTCTGATATCCAATAACATTCACAGCATGACATTTTAGAAGTTGCACAACATCGGTTCATCATCTTGACAAAAGTATTGAGGAAATTGCTAAGCGCTTCGTGTTTTATGCTTTACACAGCCATGTCTTTGCTAGCTACTGGCACTAGGTAATGAGAGCTCCATTTCACCTTCAGATCTAGATTACTCAATTTAGAGTAGCAAATAGCAAACTTTCATCAACAAATATGTCAGTTTCTGAAGGGAAGTAAGAAATACAGGGATAATTGAGCAAGTGTATAACTGAAGAAGAGCAAAAGGAAAATGAGACAAATAGTTGTTACTGAGTCCAGTTGTTTTTACAAACTGTTTGTGATGATTAAAATCCCAGCACCTAGGAGAGTGGACTAAGTACATTCCACGGAGCTAAACCAAAGGGGAAGTCTTTCCTTAGGGATGGAACAGGCCGGGGGCCCTGTGGGCTTTATCTAGAGCACCAAGTCTTATACTTCTTTTGGATAACATTCTGTTCCAAAAATCTGATGGAAAAGCTGTAGACACATTCTCTAAAAAAGTCACAAACACATATATTCATACAAGAAAATCCTGCTCAACAACAAAGAGGAAGGAAATATTGATGCAACAGTATAAATGAATCTCAAAAACATCATGCTGAGTAAAAGAAACTAGATCTGAAAGAATACACACTGTATGATTCTATTTATATGCAATAGGCAAAACTAACTTAAAATGACAGAAAATAGATCAGCAGTTACCTGGGGCCAAGCATTGAGATGACTGCAAAAAAGTAAAGGAAACTTTCTGGAATGATGAAAATGTTCTGTATATTGATTGTAATGGTAATTATACTGGTATATTTTTTGTGTGCAAAATCTCACTTTAATGCATATAAATTAAACCCTAATAAATTTTATTAAAAAAAATCACATACTCCAAAATAGTACATTCACAGGCTTCAGAGACCCCATGGACTCCTCAACATATCTCCTCAATGTCTTTGAGTCTAAGGCTGGGTAGTAAAATAGAGTGGAAAGTACAGTAATAAACAAGTTGAACTAGATTTTGAAGGGCCACAGTAAGTTAATATTTGCTATGAAAGAGAGTGAGGAGGCATAAATACTTCACACAGAATCAAAATGTACACAAAATTTTGTGTTCATTGTTTATTAGACATATCCAAATAAAGATTATTCTGGAGTTCTAAAAATTATAAGAATCAGTTATAATGATCAATGAATCCTTTGCATATATTTTCCAATATTCTGATAAATCTTGAAAAATAGGTATTACAAACACACACACACACACACACACATACATAGGTTTAAAATAAATAAAATCAGGGAGCAAACAAGTGGATTTAGATGTGTTCTTAAGAAGTGTTGGAGTTGAAGGGATTTAGCTAGACCCTCTATTTTGCTCTGGGGACTAAGAAATGATGGCTCGTACAGTTCAGGGAAGCAGACGATGCAGAGGATAGAGAATAAGCTTGAGGAGAGGGACAGGTTTGTAGTAGGTACTCAGGGGAATGAGAGGGGAATGTGGAGGGAGATTAAAAAAAAGGAAAAATTTGCAGAGTGGCAAAGACGATCTGTCATAATCTGGAAACCATAGATCCGTGTTCACTTCAATCTACAAAGTTACATGGCTTTTTCTCCAATGTGCTCAGTAGCCCAGGTGGGAGATCTACAGCTCAATGGAGACAGAGGTGGGAGTTTGAAAGTCAGGTGTCTTGAGGAGGCAAAGAAGCAGGTATGTAAGAGCTCTGGGGCAGATGCTGCAGGTAAAGGGGGGTATGGTTGCTCTTTAAATTTTTAGAGGCACAGAAGTGTTCTCTCTTTCAGTGCTGGGCTTTATCATCTTCTGAGGCTGAAAGTGAGTATTGGGGCTTTCAACTGAATCAGAATTGGGGGAAGTGATGTGTTTACTAACTCACCAGACGGAGATGTAGAACTTAAAAGGAAAAAAGTTACTTACCTAGATAATATGTTTTATCAAGATTAATGAGGAATAGAACACAAGAAATAGAAGAGGCCAGGAGAGCAAGGGAGAGAGGACCAGATTGGATAAAGAGAAGCCACTCTGTTTTGCCTTCTGGGGCATCTAGTTTACAATCTCTTTGCCATTTCCGTTCAAAATTCTAGCTACCTTTGTCTAGCTGTCTATCTTACAGTACAAGGAGAGTGGGCCTGCTCCCGATTGGCTGATTAATTCACTGCCTTAAAAAAGTTAAATTTGCTGCCCAAGGCCATGTTCTGTTGGTTACATAGGGATTTTCTCAGTGAAAATTCTAGCAGATTGCCCACCAGTTTGTGATTCAGGAGTGAAGATGTGAGATTTTTCGTAACTGAAGAGAATCTGCTCCTCTTTAGTGGTGGTCCACTCTGGTCTGTTTTCTCTCATGAACAGCACTATTGGTCACAGAAAATAAGAAGAGAACAGAGTAGAGGCACTTCTCAGCTGGTTTCCTGGGGGTTCAGTGACTTTATTTTTGTCTTATACAAATTACAATCCCAAATAAAATGTTATTGTGGATATAAATATCTCGTTCAAAGAGTTTTCATTTGAGTTATTTAAAAAAATAAATCTCTAATGAAATACGCTAAGACTGCAAAGTGCATTTTCGTGTATATCAATCAAACTCTGCTCAAAACACTAGGGAGAGTTCAGTGGGGGATATACAATACATAAACTATCATAACACATATTTCCTCAGTTCTTTACTCAAAAAGTGCTTTCTGAATTTTCAGTCAACCCTAACGAAATCTTGTGAGGTAAATAGTATCATTCCCTGTTTATAGCAGGGAAAATTAAGTTTACATTATATGACATTAAAAGTCACAAAAGTCGCTGGCCACAGAGCCTAGTGGTTAAATTTGGCTCACTCTGCTTTGGCAGCCTGAGTTCAGTTCCCAGACATGGACCTACACCACTTGTGAGTGGCCATGCTGTGGTGGTGACCCACATACAAAATAGAAGATTGGCACAGATGTTAGCTCAGGGCATACCTTTCTCAGCAAAAAGAAAATCACATCTGTTAAGTTGTCAAAAGTCAAAAGATGCTAAATTGTGGAGACTGGATTGTTGTCTCCAAACCTTATGTATTTTCCACTGCAGTAGGTCATCTTCTTGAGAAAATTTCTAAACCAAAACTGATAAGAGCCAAGTTATGAAGAATGACAGAGACTAGCTGTGGAGAAAGATTTTGTTCCTTCAACGTTTTTCGATTGAGTGTCTATGGTTTGCAGAGGCTGCTTGAAGAACTGGGGTCACAAAGGTCAATAAGACCCAGCTTTTGCTGTCACAAAGCTTTAATTGCAGTGATGTTTATATGTCAAAGCAGCCTGAGGTATAAAAATGCATTTTAAGGTGCAATTAGAAAAGATATAAACATGAGTAAATTGTGAAGTAAATGTTTTGGACTTGAGAAGAGATGTGGTCATTTTAGGCTGGAATGGTAGTGTATGCTATATGGAAAAGGTGGTTCTTAGCAGTAATCACACTGAAGAGAAGAGGGAGAGCCAAGAGACCTGTAGCTTTATGGGTGATTCTCTCTGGCTATTTCCTAAAAGTCAGCAGAATCTTAAAGATAGAGTATGATAAGGAAAGAGACAGAGCTGAAGTATGAGGTTGGGTCTCTGAGGCGTAACGCAGTCTAACGCAGGATCCCAACTGTGCATGCCCACAGCACCTGGGAAGATCCAAATGTATCTGAGGGAAGAAGGATGGGCTGGATAACAGGCCCACGGTAAACTGGAAAGCGCATAGCTAACTAAGTGAACAATTCTGACTCAGCTCAACTAACACTTGCTATATGAAAGGGTGAGTATTCTTGGGTATTTTAATTATTCAAGAGAGTGTTAGAGGAGGTCATTGAGAAGATGTGACCACTGGCTGACCAGTAAGCAGGACCTGGGCAGTTTGAAACTCCTCACCCTCTTCCTTGTCCTTGGAATGTACATTCTGGCCACAGTTCTCACAGTAGGAGCTATTTCAAGGACAGAGCCTTGAGAGAGTGCAGTGTGGTTGGGACCATCTGGATGGTTTACATGACTGAACACCATTAAGGTTTAAATATAAACTTTTAAAATTCTAGTGGGTGAGTGGGGACCTGCTTGTCTTGCAGCACCCAAGACAAGCCTTGTAAGTAAGTTCTCTTGCTTGTTACACCTGCCAACTACCCATCTGGGGTGACCTGCCTCTTTCTTGGGTCTCTCCTCAGCCCTCCCTACAGGGGCTGGTTTCAGATTTTAGCCAGGGGACTACTGCAGTTGAAAACCAACAGAGAGGTAAGAGATTAAGATTTCTATGTGAAAACTCTGAATTTGTAACTATGTCATGTAATTTAAGAGTGTGTAGTGACATCAGCATCATGACAGAGTGAGTTGTTCCCTTAGTCTCTCATCCCTAGTTTGCAACTAAATGGACATTCATTAACCAACAGAAGATTCATTACAAAGCACAGTTAGACATCTGAGAGATCCACACAGCCATACATCTTAAGGTGGAGGTACTGGGTCACCGGGAAGCAGTGGAAGGAAGCGAGAAGATCCCCCATTCCTCACAGCAGCAGTGATCTAGGTTGTGGGTCTTCACACAGCAGCTCATATGCAACTCTAAGAGGAGGTGAGGGGACAGGCAGACCTGTGCACTGACACTTTCATTTTCAAAGTTGCAACTTGGCCCATGGGAGCACCCACCATGCTGTGGCAGTCCCACCTGTGGGAATGCTCCACACTGGGTAGCATGCCTCATCCTTTGCAAAGGAGCCCCAGCAAGCACAGCAGCACAAGTGAACTGCCTACAGATCACAGAGCAGGGCGTGTGCATGGAAGAACGTGCCTTCCTTTCCTATATAGTGCACCAACTCAGTTGGTCTCCTGGCAAGGAAGCAGTCCCACAGCATAATGCCTGTGTGTCTATGTGTGACCTGCCAAAAGGCTGTGGCCAGTGGGAAAATGCAGAGAAGTCCTACTGGAACAACTTCCAACAGTATCAGTGGGTTCAGAAAACACAACTCCTATTACCCCCCAGAGGTGGCAGGCAGAATCTGAAACCTGATACTACTAAAAATGCCTGAGCAAAGGATCAGTTCATCAAACACCATGAAATACTTCAATAACACTTCAGAATGGAAGGAAAATGACAAGTCTCCAGAAACCAATCTTGAAGTCACAGAAATATACGATCTAAATGACAGAGAATTCAAAATAGTTGTCATAAAGGAACTCATTGAGTTACAAGAAAACTCAGCAAGACAGTTCAATGAGCTCAGGAATAAAATTACTGACTACTTCACCACAGAGATTGAAACTTTAAAAAACAAACAAACAGAATTTCTGGAGATGAAGTACAAAGTCAATGAGGTAAAAAAAAAATATCAAGAATACTTAAAAAACAGAGCTGCTTTTATGGAGGACAGAATTAGTGATTTAGAGAACAGAAGTATAGAAATGCTTCAGGCAGAGGAGGAGAGAGAACTAAGGCAAAAAAAAAAAAACTGAAGAAATTCTTTGAGAAATATCTGACTCAATTAGGAAATGCAATATAAGGATTATAGGCATTCAAGAGGGAGAAGGGAGGGGGAAAGGAGCAGAGAGCTTGTTCAAAGAAATAATAGCTGTGAACTTTCCAAACCTGGGGAAAGAACCAGACTTATAAGTACATGAAGCCAATAGAACTCCTAATTACATCAGTGCAAAAAGACCTCTCTGAGAGAAATAGTAAAACTGGCAAAAGTCAATGACAAACAAAAAATACTAAAGGTAGCAAGGCAATGGATAATAATCTACAAAAGGAACCCCTATCAAGCTTTCAGCAGATTTGTCAGCAGAAACCTTAAAGGCTAGGAGAGAATGGAATGATATGTTCAAAATAGTGAAAGACAAAAACTTTCAGCCAAGAATACTCTATCCAGTGAAACTATCCTTCAGATAAGATGAAGAAATAAAAGCTTTCTCAAATAAACAAAAGTAGAGGGAGTTCATCACAACTAGGCCTTCCTTACAAGAAGTGATCAAAGATGCCCTCATACCTAAAACCAAAAAAGCAAAAGTTTAAAAAGTCTAGAGCAAGAAGATAAACGGACAAAATCAGAAAATTGCAGCTATTAGAGCAGGTTAGCAAACAATTATAACATAAAAGATAAAGGGAAGGAAAATATCAAAAATAACCATAAACACTTGAATTTAGTCACAAACTCACAACACAAAACAGAATAATTTTGAGAACAATAACTCAGAAGGGGAAGAGGAGAGGGATGGAACTTGCTTAGGCTAAGCACGTTATCAGAGGCTATCAGAAAATTGACTATCTCACCTACAAGATCTTTCATACAATTTCATGGTAACTACAAAACAAAAAAATCAAAGTAGAGACGAATCATAAATGAAGAGAAAACTGAGAAAACCACCAATATGAAATGGTAGTCAAAAACACAAAGGAAGTGAAGCAATGGAAATATAGAACAACTAGAAAATGGGTGATAAATTGGCAGTATTAAGCCCTCCTATATCAATAATCACTCTAAATGTAAATGGATTGAATTCTCTATCAAAAGACATAGAGTGGCTGGATGGGTTAAAAAACAATACCCAACAATATGCTGCCTCCAGGAAAAACATCTTAGCTCTAAAGAGAAACACAGGCTCAGAGTGAAGGTATGGAAGATGATACTCCAAGAAAACGGCAAGCAAAAGAAAGAAGGTGTTGCCATACTGATATCAGATAAAGCAGACTGCAAGATAAAAAAGACAAAGAGAGACAAAGAGTGGCAGTACCTAGTGATTAAAGGGACATTCCACCCAGAGGACATAATACTTATGAATATATACACAACTAACATAGGAGTGCCAAAGTATATAAAGCAACTATTAACAGCTATAAAGGGAGAAATTAACAGCAGCACAATAATGATAGGGGACCTCAACACCTCACTTACATCACTGGATAGATTATCCAGACAGAAAGTCAAAAAGGAAATAGTGCTCTTAGATGGAAAACTAGACCAGATGAACTTAATGGATATATATAGAACATTCCATCCAAAAACAGGAGAACACACTTTCTTCTCAAGTGCACATGGAACATTCTCAAAGATAGACCATATATGGTGAAACAAGGCAAGCCTCTATAAATTTAAGAAGATTGAAGTCCTATCAAGCATCTTTTCCAATGACAATGCTATGAAACTAGAAATCAAGTACAAGAAAAAAGCTATGAAAGCCACAAATAAGTGGAAACTAAACAACATGCTACTGAACAACCATTTTATCAATGGAGAAATCAAAAATTACCTGGAGACAAATGACAATGAAAATACAACATACCAACTTTTATAGGGTGCAGCAAAAGCAATTCTAAAAGTGAAATTCATAGCAATATAGGCCCACCTAACAAATAAGAAAAATCTCAAATAAATAATTTTAAACTATATCTAATAAAACTAGAAAAAGAAGAACAAAGCCTGAGGTCAGCTGAAGGAGGGAAATAACAAAAATTAGAGCAGATATAAATGAAATAAGGCCCCGAAAAACAGTAGAAAGAATCAATGATAGTAAGAGCTGGTTCTTTGAGAAGATAAACAACTGACACACTTTTCACCAGACTAACTAAGAAAAAAAGAAAGAAGGACCAAATAACTAAAATTAGAAGTGAAAGAGGATAAATTACAAGAGATACCACAGAAATACAAAGGATTATAAGAGAATATTATGAAAAACTATATGCCAAGAAACTGGATACCCTAGAAGAAATGGATACATTCTTAGATTCATACAGCCTCCCAAAATTGAACCAAGAAGAGAAAGAGAATCTGATAGACCAATCACAAGTAAAGAGACTTAAATAGTAATCAAAACCTCCCAAAAAATAAAAGTCCAGAACCAGATGGCTTTTCTGGAGAATTCTACAAGACTTTCAATGAAGGTTTAAGACCTATCCTTCTCAAACTACTTCAAAATATTGAAGACAATGGAAAATTTCCTAACTTGTTCTATGAGGCCGATGTCACCATGATACCAAAACCAGACAAGGAGAAGACAAAGGAGGACATGACAGGCCAATATCATGAATAAACACAGATATAAAAACCCTCAACAAAATATTGGCAAACCAAATACAGCAATACATTAAAAGAATCATACACCATGATAAAGTGGGATTTATATCAGGAATGCAGGGATGTTTCAACATCCACAAATCAATCAATGTGATACATCACATTAACAAAATGAGGAATAAAAATCACATGATGATCTCAATAGATGTAGAGAAAGCATTTGACAAGGTCCAATGTCCATATAGGATAAAATTCTCAATAAAACGGATGTAGAAGGAAAATATCTCAACATAATAAAGGGCATATATGACAAACTCACAGCCAACACTATACTTAATGGTGAAAAATTGAAAGACATCCTCCTGAGAACAGGAATAAGACAAGAGTGCCCACTCTTACCACTCCTATTCAGCATAGTACTGGAGGTTTTGGCCAGAGCAATTAAGCAAGAAAAAGAAATAAAAGGAATCCAAATGAGAAAAGAAGACATGAAACTCACTGTTTGTGGATGACATGATTCCCTGACTTCAAAATATACCACAAAGATATGTTAATCAAAATAGCATGGTGCTGACACAAAAACAGACACACATCAATAGAACAGAAGTGAAAGCACAGAAATAAAACTGCACATCTATGGACAGTTAAATCTTCAACAAAGAAGCCAAGAACATACAATGGAGAAAGGAAAGTCTCTTCAATAAGTGGTGCTGGGAAAACTGGACAGTTACATACGAAAGAATGAAAGTTGTCTTACACCATACTCAAAAATTAACACAAAATGGATTAAAGATTTGAGTGTAAGACCTGAAGCCGTGAAACTCTTAGAAGAAAATATAGGCAGTACACTCTTTGACACTGGTCCTGGCAGCATTTTCTAACACCATGTCTACTCAAGCAAAAGAAAAAATTACCAAATGGGACTACATCAGACTAAAAAGCACATGAAAAGGCATTGAACATTACTAATTATCAGAGAAATACAAATCAAAAGTACAATGAGGTGTCACCTTGCACCTGTCAGAATTACTGTAATTAACAAGACAAAAAATAACAAATGTTGAAGAGGATGTAGAGAAAATGGAACCATCGTACATTACTGGTGAAAATGCAAACTGGTACAGCCTCCCTGGAAATCAGTATGGAGACTTCTCAGAAAATTGAAAATATACAACCCAGCAATCCCACTATTGTGTATTTATCCAAAGGACATGAAATCAATAATTCAAAGAGATTTATGCACTCCTATGTTCATTGCAGCATTATTCACAACAGGCAAGAAGTGGAAGCAACCCAAGTGCCCATCAACTGATGAATGGATAGAGAAGATTTGGGGTGTATATCTATCTATCTGTCTATCTATCTATCTATCTATCTATCTATCTATCTATGTATACACACAATGGAATACTACTCAGCCATAAAAAAGAAAAAATCCTTCCATTTGCAACAACATGAATGGACCTTGAGGGTATCATGTTAAGTGAAATAAGGCAGAGAAAGACAAACATCATATGATTTCACTCATATGTGGAAGATAAACTAACACATGGACAAAGAGAATAGTTTAGTGGTTACCAGAGGAGAAGGGGGTTGGAGGATAGAGAAAAGGGGTAAAGGGGCACATACGTATGGGGGCAGATAAAAATAGACTATTGGTGGTGAGCACGAAGCAGTCTATACAGAAACTGATAAATCATAAGATGAACTTGAAATTACAGTGTTATAACACATTGTGACCTCAATAAAATAATTAGGAAAAAAAAAGAGTGTGTACTAAAACTGTGTTGGCCAGAAATATGCCTGCAGACCAGATACAGCCTAAGAAACAAAGTTTGTGCTTGTGGTGTACGGGAAAGAGTGTTTCCTGGATTAAACATTGAAGCCTCAGGATCTCCTCTGAGTGCCTCTTGCCTGCTGTGTAATTTTGTGTGATAACTTCAAGGCTCTTACTTCCATTTACTCTACAGAACAATGTGGGAGATAGCTGACATCTTATGTCTTAGAGCTCTTATAATGGCCAAAAGAGATAATGTAGAATGGGATCTGAAAGGTTCAAAATGCTACTGAGAAATACTTTCATTATTTACAAGAATGATTTATGAATCACGACAAAGATCTATTACTGATCAACAAAGAGTATATTGTTACTGTATTGTCAATTTTATTTCCAGCCTGGAGAATTGTTTGTTTTACTGTCTTCATAAGAATCTATTATCACTTTAAAGTCTGTAAAATATGACTGGGAAAGCACAATTTATCACTTGGCCAGACGCAGTAGGAAGTAGGTTAATGCGTTCCTTTAACAAGTGTTATTTGGGCTCTAGAACTCTGAAGGGCTGTGGGTCCCCTGAGATTGGGGTAATTTTGATATGACTAATACCTTACTCGTCCTGTTTATTATGATTTGGAACTAAACTGAATTTTTAGAAAATATCTTCATCACACAGCAGTGCTATTAAATAAGTAAATAGACTTAGAAATGAGAGACGTTTGGACAATTTAAATACCAGCTAAAAATTTTAGTTTCATATCTCTCTTGAATAATTAAAATATCTTGGATCCTCACTGCTTTATACAGGAAGAGTTAGCTGAGCTGAGCAGGGATTGTTCATTTAGCCATGTGCCTTCCAATTTGCCATGGGCTCGTTAACCAGCCCATGCCCCTTCCCTTAGTGGAATTTAAATTGGCTAAACACTTTAAACATAGAGAGTGGGGTGAAACTGGGAGCAATGCATGTGAATCTTGCCCAAACTAACTAGACTGTATGTGTTTCCCTGGGCAGATGGATAGTAAATGGGGACTTGGTTTGGGCAGTTGCCAACACTAAAGGGGTAAACTTTCACAAGCGGGAGCCAGCAGCTCCACAGAAGTCTGCACTGATCCTCAGGTCCACGGAAAGGGTCCATTTAGAGCTGGGTGCCGCTTGAATCTGGTGGCATAGATAGCAGATTCTAGAAGCCATACCCTTCAGTGACTACACTGAATCAGTTCAGTGAATTCACTGGCCACATCCATTTTATTTTTAATTGAGATAAAATTTTATAATATAAAATGCATAAGTGGTAAGGGTGCAGTTTGTTGAGTTTTTGGAAAATATCACCTGTGTCAACCTGCACATGGATTAATATATGGAGCATTTCCAGCACCCTAGTGAGACATGTCCCTTCCGTGTAAATCCCTCCCCTGATAGGCAACGGCTTTTCTGGGTTCTATGACCTTAGATCTGGAGGGCTTGTTCTGGAATTTCATACAAATAGAATCACATTCTCTGCACTCTTGCATCTGGCTTCTTTTTCTCTCTATGGTTTTAAGGTCCATCCACACTGTTTAATGTATCAGTCCTACCCTCCTTTCCATTGAGCTCGCCCTTGCTGTATCTCTTGATTGGTCAAAGATTTTATCTCCCTCCCAAAAAAATTGGACTGTTGTCTTTATTGATATTTTCTATTGTTTGTCCATATTTTATTGTATTGATTTCTTCTCTTCTGTTTATTATTTCCTTTCTTCTATTTATTTTGGATTATGTCTTTTAAAAAAACAGAGCTGGATAGTAGTTAAAGTGGTAAAAGATTTTATTCAGGAACTTGTAGGAAAAGAGACCTCTGTATAGAATTGGGCTCAATTCTGAATATAGCATGAGCACATGAGGATTTGTAGTCAAGGAGTAGGGTGGGGGTCAGTGGATGGAAAATTACTAAGAGGTGATGTTGGGATAAAGTGGGATCCTGGCTAAATCGACTTGACAGGATCCTTGCTGAGTCATCTTAGAGAGAACACCCCACCCTCAATATCTGTTCAGCCCAATATCTGATCAAACTCTTCTTCCCCCTCCCCAGGTGATGGTTTCTTAAGATGTAAGTCCAAATCATTTCTTTTACAGTTTTCTTCTTTTATAGTGTAACCATTTCAAGCGATAAAGTTCCAAGACTGCTTTGGCAGCATTCCACAAATTTTAATATGATGTGTTTTCATTATCATTCAGTTTGAAATACTTTCTAATTTCTCTTGTGATTTCTTGTTTGTTCATAGGTTATTTAGAAGTGCGTTGCTTAATTTTCAAATGTTTGTGGATTTCGTATGTATTTTTTAAATTAATTTCCAGTTTGGTACTGTTGGGGTCAGATAAAATGCTTTGCATGATTTTAGTATTTTGGAATTTATTGAGACATTTATGATGTAGTCTGCCCTTGAAATGAATGTGCATTTTACAGTTATTGGCTGTAGTGCTCCATAAAAATATTAGGTCAAATTGGTGGATATTATCATTCATTTATGTTATAGTCTTACTGGCAGGGGTGCTAAAATTTCCAAATAGGATTGTGTATTTGCCTATTTCTGCTGTTGATTATGTCAACATATGCTTCCTGTATTTTGAATCACTATTATGATGCACATACACATTTAATTCATGTTGAATTGATACTTTTTCCTTTAAGATATGCTCCTCTTGGGGCTGGCCTGGTGGTGCAGTGGTTAAGGGCACACATTCCTCTTTGGTGGCCTGGGGTCCGCCAGGTTCAGATCCTGAGTGCGGACATGGCACTGCTTGGCATGCCATGCTGTGGCAGGCGTCCCACATATAAAGTAGAGGAAGATGGGCACAGATGGTAGCTCAGGGCCAGGCTTCCTCAGCAAAAAGAGGAGGATTGGTAGGAGTTAGCTCAGGGCTAATCTTCCTCAAAAAAAAAAAAAAACCACCTAAAAAAAAGATATGCTCCTCTTTATCCTGGTGACAGACATTTTTTAAGACTGCTTTTATATTAACATGGTCATACCAGCTTTCTTATGTTTATCTTGCCTGGCTTATTATTCCACCTTTTTGCTTTCAACTTGTCTGTGTCTTTATATGTAAAATCTAACTTTTATAAAACACACCAAGTTAAATCTTGCTATTTTATTCATCTGACAATCTTTACCTTTTAATTAAAGTGTTTAGTCCATTTTAATTTAATGTACAGGTTGACACGTTGTCTGTTTCCAGCTTGTTCCTGGATTTGTCGCTTCTAAGTTTCTTCATTTCCTTTCTTGCTATCAGTTAATAAAGTATTTTTTAATATTGCTTTTTCTATTGATTATTAGCTATATAATTTTATTTATTTTATTAGTTGCTATAGGCACATCTTATCTTAAATCAATATTATACTATTTCATTCATAATGTAAGAATTTTAAAACTGTAATACTATTTTTACTTCTCCCATCTGGTATGCTATTGTAGCTATGTATTTTGCTCCTATGAATATTATAAACCCTAAATATATATTTATTACTTTTAATTTGAACAGGCAATTGACTTTTAATCATTTAAGAAAAGAACAGGTACAATATGTTATATTGATCAATATATTTATCATTTCTAGTTTTTTCCTTCCTTCCTATCAATCTGAAATTCCATCTTGTCTCAATTCCCTTTAGTTGAAGAACTTCCTTTAGCATCTTTTTGGTGAGATTTTGTTGGCACCAAATTCTCTCAGCTTTTATTTATTTAAAAATGTCTTTGTCTTTTTGAAACATATTTTCTGCCAGATAAAAAATTCCAAGTTGACCTTTTTTCTTTTAGCACTTTTAGAGATGTTGGTCACTGTCTTTTAAATTCCATTTTTTTTTTTTTTCTGATGAAAGATGAACTCCTATGGTTAATTTTATCTTTGCTCTTAAAGTTTTAAAAATTTATCTTAGTCTTTCAGCAATTTGGCTAGGATGTGCCTAGATGTGGTGTTTTCTGTATTTATTTTTTGGAATTTACTAAATTTCTTATATATTCAGTTTATTGTTTTTGTTCAAATTTGAAAATCTTGGTACAAATATTCTTTTTTTCTTTTTTATATTTCCTTATTACATTTTTAAAATTGAGATGTAATTGACATATCACAATGTATAAGTTTAAGATGTACAATGTTTTGATTTGATACATTTATATATTGCAATATGATTGCCATTATTAGTGCTAGGTAACACCACCAACACATCACATAATTATCATTTCTTTTTTATGGTGAGAAGTTTTAAGATCTAATATCTTAGCAAGTTTGAAGTACGTCACACAGTATTGTGAACTATAATCACGATGTAGTGCACTACATCTCCAGAACTTATTCATCTTCTAACTGCAGGTTTGTACGCTTTGACCAACATCTCTCCAATTCCCTCACCACTCAGCCCCTGGTAGTCACCATTCTACTCTGTTGCAATGAGTTCAGCTTTTTTAGATTCTATGTATAAATGATATCATACAATATTTGTCTTTCTTTGACTTATTTCACAGCATACAAAACATCTCTTAAATATTTTTTCTACCCCATTCTCTCTCGTCTCATCTGAGATTCCAATTAATATATTGAAATCATTCCACCAGTCATTATTCTTTTCAATCTGAGTTTCACTTTAGGTGTTTTTTTGTGTACTTCTCTTCAATTTCACTAATTCTTTATTCCTTGGGGCATAATATGACATTGAAACCATCCAATAATTTTTTGATTTTATATATTTCATAGATTGTTTTTTAAAGTTTCAAAAAATTCCCCAAATTTCTGAAATTCTTCTCCCATTATACCTTTACCTATAGTCTTTTACTTATTTATCATAGTTATTTTAAAATTCCTATTGGTTAATTTTAACATCTGATTTAACTATGCATCTTTACCTACTGGCATTTTTCTCTCGACTATAGATTACATCTTACTGTTTATTTACCTTCTGTATCTTCATCTGAAGAGTTTTTTGCTATATATAGGTAGTTAAATTAATGGTGAATCACCTTGAATCTTGAGACTTTCTAAAAATTTACTTTATTTCACTGGATCATTTTTGGCTTTCTTGTAGTCTTATGGAGCCTCTCACCAGGGATATTTGCTTTCTTCCTAAGTTATGCCCTTCCTGGGGTTTCAGTGTAAATCTCCTGATGTTTTTCAGCCCCTCAAACTTGGTAGGCATGAAACCCCAAAGTCTATTTTCACCATGGGGTCTATATGAAAATCTCTGCTACCTATAGATTTCCACCTGACTTTTTTGGAATTTCATCCATGTATGTTCAGTCCAGGGGTAAGCCAAAGATTTGAGGGACAGTTATAAATATATTTCGGGGCTTCATCCTCTGTGACTGTCTTCTGTCCAGGATTCCACCTCCCATAAAATCTATGGTCAATCTGACAGTTCCAAACTCAGTCCTTTACTTCTCAGGCAAGATGACTACAATTCAGCAAGTCCCAGCCATTCTATGCTAAGTGGACTGAGGAGTACTCTCATGGGAAAAGCAAGATATAGCACATATTTTAAGAGTATAATTCCTTGCAGTTTCTTCCTGCTTTGTGTCATTTTCAGTGTCCTGAAACAGTTATGTGTATGTGTGTGCATTTGTATGTGAGTGTGTGTGTATATTTTAATGATAACCAAAGTTTATAATTGTTATCTGAAGATTGGTTTGTTTAATACAAGACACTTCACTCTATAATGAGAACCAGCACCTGGTTACATCTTTTAAACACTCTCATTCTCCATATAAATTTGGGATCTACTTTTTAATTCCTTGAGATAGCATTGCTATTAGTAAGAATATAGGAGAATATAAGATAAACTATTTGTAGCACCCCCGCCTTCTTTAAATTTTTTCCCTACAATGGCTCTGATGAAAAACATCAAAGATATATTCTGATGTTGATGCAGATTCCAACAGAAAACTCTCGACCCTTATATCCTTGATATTCATTTACAGTAAATATGTTTTGAGTACTTACCCTTTTCCTGTCATCAGTGCTAAGAATACCACAGTGAATAAAGAGAAAAATCCTAGCGCCCAAACAGTTTACATGCTAATAGTGGAGCCAGACAATAGATAAGACAAAGTATTAAAATTTATATCATGTTTGATGTCAATTAACTATTAAGGAGAAAAATTAAAAACAAAAGGGGTTGTAAGTAGTATTATGTGAAGATTATAATTTAGTTCATGTATCTTTGACCAATACAATCTGCTACCACAAAATAAAGTAACATAGATTCTTCCTATGTGAACACCCACTAACCTACTTTTCAGAAATTATCACCTCCTCACATTGCTTACTAAGTGTTTCTTGCATTCTTCAGCTCACTTCCCCAGGTGTGCGTATGCTGAGGTCCCCCTGCATCTTGCTCAATCTCATGTTCTCTTATTCTTCTGCTGCCATAGCTAATGCAGCAGAAACTCTTGCAATACTCCAGTGTCGATCAGAGCTGCCAACAAAGATCTGCCAATCCTCCAAATATGTGTAATCTCTTCATTTTCTTCCTTGCTTGCTTTCTTTTTCTTTCTTTCTTTCTTTCTTTCTTTCTTTCTTTCTTTCTTTCTTTCTTTCTTTCTTTCTTTCTTTCTTTTATTTTTTGGTGAGGAAGATTTGTCCTGATCTAACATCTGTTGCCAATCTTCCTCTTTTTTGGCTTGAAGAAGATTAGCCCTTAGCTAACATCTGTGCCCATCTTCCTCTATTTCGTATGTGGGTCACCGCTACAGCATTGCTGATGAGTGGTGTAGGTCCATGCCTGGGATCCAAGCCTGCGAACCTGGCAAGCCAAAGCGGAGTGGGCCAAACTTAAGCCGTACGCCACATGGCTGGCGCTCTGTTCATTTTCTAGTAGTCATGTTGCTCTCAAAGCTGGTGATTTGGTCAGAATCATGGGGATTATTCCATATTTCCTCAAACATTAGAATTCTTGCTCTACTGAATCCTTGCACAGAGGGTGAAGGCTGGCATTTGATTCCTACCCTAATGCAAGCGCAATTTCATTTCATGACCTAAAATAATGGGAATAGGGAATAGCCATTTGCCTAACAGAAATACTAACCTCTTCCCTGACCTGCAAAGGTGTCTCCTCCCATCCAAGCTCAGATAGTACAACCTGATAGTTATTTTCCCAAATCCCCTGACACACAGCCTAATCCATGACCACTTTATAATTATACTTTCTCTAAAAGGTGAGTGACACAACTGCTCCCAAATTTATAGGTGTCCTTAGTAGCACTGGCTATTAGTCCACAGTGTTGTCTATACGGATCAGGGATAGAGTCCCCTTAACTGACATTCTCTATTAGGCTCCTAACTCTGAAAACAGAAGACATTTTTCCAGCTTTCCTGACTTTGGTACATTCAGTGGCTGAACACTGAATACCAAGCAAACAGGTGTATTCTCCTGAGTTTGTAGTTCAGAGTCAGTGCATCAACTCTTGTAGCTAAAATAGAATAAAATGTTATGATAAAGTTAAGACATATATGCATTCCAGACCTCCAACATGTCAGAGAAGTTGGGATGTGCAAGGAACAAGAAAGAGAAAAGAGCCAGGATGGTGTTTCCTCTGTGTGTGTGTGTGTGTGTAAATGTGTATCTTGTGTTCAGATGCATTCTGAGCCTGCTTGACCATCTTACTTACTTCCAGCTTCCAGCAGCTTTCTATTAATCCACAGAATAATTGTATCTGGGGTAAATATTACTCTTATTTTGGGGAAAATAGTACATTTTGAGAAATTATTGTTTTAGCTCAATTTTTTTTATCTCTCTTTATAAATAAAAAGTTTAATGAAGCCAAATTATTTCCTAATTCTGTGGATATCTGTGCTACAATTGCATATTAATGCGTAGGCTTTTCATTTCTTAAAAGTTTTTTACTCCCTAGTTTCTTCCTGTGTCCCATTATAAACTAACGCACAGGTGGCTTAAAATATATTTTTGCCTCACCTTTGTATTTTTCCAATTGACAAATTCTAAGAGGATTCTGAGATTTTTTCTTCTTTCTCCCTGGTGTAGAACTAAGAATGAATTAGAATCTAGAGCAAATAAAACCTCTCCATAGGAAGAGAATTATTATCAAAGTTTAAAAAAATTGTGTGAACCATTCTTTCTACATGTACCCATTTTAAAATTTAATTATCCCTCTTCTTATACATTGAATTTCTGTGTTCCCTTTGCTTCTCTGTGGCTGGAGAGTAGGATAATATAAGCTCCACTGGTCTGTAGCTCCTCAGATCCCCTTCTTACCCACTTGTACATGACAACATTCCTTTGATGAATAGTGTGCTTGACAGTACTTTTTTTTTTCCAGCAGCAAATCTTTGATTAGATGTTAAAGGTGGTAGGGGTGGGACATAAATAACATGCCCAGCCCCAGAATATGGATTGGTCTAATCCAACTGGGGAAATTCTGTTCCTTTATTCCCATCTATGACAAGACCCAGATCCAACCAATGAAATGTAAAGGAAGTCTGCTATAAGAGGCCAGCATGGGGAATTTCTCTTTCTCTAATAAGAAAAGCACAGAAAGAGGAGATTTTTTTTTTGCATCCATCATCTTTCTTGCTGCTTAGGAAACTATTCTATGAGGATGTAACGCTTCACATTGTAGGTACCATTAGGGTAAATAAGACTAAAAATTAAAGAAAGAGAAAAGACCTTTGGTCTTTGATGATATAATTCAACCACTGATCCAACACTGGAATCAAATTCCTCAAGATTACTTGTAATGTAAGAAATAATATGAATTTCTAGATTATGATACTGTTTTTAAGGCATCCTTGAGAAGAAGGCATCCTAAATGAAACAGGGTCTGTTAAGTCATAAAACTTATAGGGAACGCAGTTCTTAGCACACTGCCTTTCTGTCTCTACTTCCTTGGGGCTAGTGGCCTTGAGTTTTCATACAAGTGAAGTAATGAGCTTTCAGATTTGGAAGTGGGTTTAGGAAAAATAGCAGATATTTGCTTGATTTAGCTCTGGAAGTTAAACTGTCCTTAACCTAGTTAAAGACATATGCCATTTAGTCCATGTGGCCCAGATAAGTAGAGTTCTGTTTGGAAGTTCTTAAATTTGGGCTCAAAGAGCAGCTTGGCGAGTTAAATATTGTTCCTTTAAAATTCTTTCTATCTGTCTATCTATCATCATCATTTATTTATTCATCTGTCTGTCTATCTCTCCATCCATCCCTTGGAGACATAACCAGGATTGAATTAAAGTCGGTTGTGCCATTCTTTTCATATTCATTCATATTTAGTGTTTTTGGATCTCCTGAATAAATACCATCCTAACTCTTACATCTGTTTACAAACTTTAGGACATACCAGTAATATAAATATAAGACATGCAGCTTTATAACCCAAGTTAAACATATTCCGAAGCATTACAGCCCAAACTACAACTTTGTTTCAATTTTAAAGTCTTTATGATTCTGCCAACCAAGGTCTCAGTCCCTTTATAGAGAGGAACTCACAACTCCTCATGAAAGATTTTAGCTGTCTGAAAGCTTAAAGATTGTTGTGGAGTAGTTCTTGTAGCTTTATAGGGATATTGAAAGTTAATAGGGCTAATGAATTTGGAGTCCCTGAGCATAAATGAAAAGCATTTGGGCAGAATAATAGTGATGAACACGGGGGTAAATAAGCTGGAAGCTGGTCAAGTGTTTCCTTGTCTACTACGGATCCCCTAAAGTCAAGAAGAGACTTGGGCAGAGAGAAGAGAGGTGGCAACAACGGAGACCAACCTCGTTACTACAAGATGAAGTTCTAGATTTTTCTATAAAATATTCATGCACATTAAGTGACAAACTTTATTTTTAAACATACTGTTAATAAAGACATATCTTTGGTGACCCATTTCCATGCAACATTACTGAGGTGTTTTCACATGACTCTATTCCAGAAAAGCTGATGATTACCTAAGAGTACAAACTGTTTATTGATAAACAACCCAAATAATTTAAATTTATCATTATTACCACACCACATTATATCAATGTTTAAAATTTAAATTAAAGACTATTACAGCAGGGGATATATAAATTTTATGTCCTACTATCTGAAGTGATTTCTTGTCAAATTCTGACTTTTCCTTAGAGTGGGGATTTACTTTTCAATCTTTTTTTCCAAGTGAATTTCCTCTTTGGTCCGAATCTCTCAGGGAAGCACAAGCACGATGAATGCCTGCAAATGCCTTAGGATACTCATCATGTCCTATTCTTGAGTTAGATTTATGCTCTAGTTAGGAAACAAATTGTTTCCTTGAACTTGTAGCCTTTGGGGCCTTAGGTTAATTGGAGTTTTCTGTCACGTCCTAAACCTCCCATCTAGGGAAAATCCTGAGATGCCCTGGATGGAATTCGTTAAAAAACTGTACCCTGGGACAACAACAAGAGGTCAGTCTTTTCTCACTTCTGGAACTAGGAAAAAGGCACATGAGAGAGCACAGTCGGGGTTACTGTTGTCTTCGTGAATACCTCTGCTCTTCGCCAAGGGATGTTTGGACAATAATGTGATCTGGTTAGTCTTGCATAAACAACAAGTAGGCTTCTATTTCTTTGCGGAATATATTTGCTGATACAATATATATGTTGAAGAGAATATATTATTTCTCTATGTTTAAATTAAAAATGATTTACATGTACAATGGAAAAGAAAATCAGATTTTTAAAATATTCAAGAACCATTTGCCTTATGGAATAAAAGCTTTCAAGTTGAAATAATTTGGTTGTAAAAGATTTCTTTCTGAAGACATTGGGAAAAGTAGAGAAACATTTATTTTTCAATCATTTAAAAATTAGCATTCTGTGATTTATTAACCAAATAAATTATTTATCTCCTCTCTATTCAACATGCACTAAAAGAGGAGTTTTAATATTTAGAGTGATGTCTTTATTTTCACTTTTTTGATTTTTTTGCCCAATGCAAATACCTTTATTAAAAATAACGTATTTTAAAGCTGTAGTTAAACCTATTTCATACTGGATGTAAATCTGTTTGCCTCTTAGATGGTTGAAGAATTATAAATGGAGATAAGATTTAAATACCATCTCCTTCTAACTTCATTTGACTGAGAGAGGAATTAAATTGGCCCTGAGTAATGCTGATCATCTGGTATCTTTGACCTTTCCACATATCCTGCTTAGAGGGAGGGGGAAGAAAAATTTGAACAGGTAATGGGGACTGGCATACTATGACATTTAGTGTCTAAGTGAAGCGCTATGTTAAAAAAGTTTGATTTTAATTAAAAACAAAATAACTCACTATGATATTTCTTATTGTTTCCAGATAAATATGAATGCTATGTGTCTAACATACCTTCCAACTAGATTTGGTGACTATTCCTGCTTTGGAAGTTGTAATACAGTATGCAGATAGAAAATTAAGCTCATAGGCATCCTGCTACCACCACCCTCACTCTCTGCCCACCTCTCACAAGACACAATCTATTTTTGTGCCAATGGGCGGAATCATCCACTCCTAGCTCTATACGCCACAGACACAGCCAGGGGACACCCAATCAGATGAGGACGAAGATGATGGAGTAGAGGACTAAACTTGGGGTGACATGAACCCTAAAATTCAAAAGCCTGTGCTGGTGAATAAGCTGCCTCATGCACAGCCTAGAGGAGAAGCAGACTTTGCAAACAAAGTATGATGGATATCTATTGATTTTTGTCTATCCAATAGCTGTCCTTTTTTCTTATTCTCATAATACAGCTACTTTTTCACATTGAGACCTAATTTTCTCGATAAGGGAAGACTTGAAGTTGTGTCATTATAAACATGATGCCTTATCAGAGCAGTGAATAAACAGGCCGAGACAGGCCAGTCAGTTTCCTTCATGTTCCTGGCTAAAGTAATTGGCCCAGAGGCGCGTTCATGACTCACACCAAGCCATGAGTGTCTTCCACGTAACTTTACTGTTAGACTTCTCAGAAAGATGATGTCTTCTTGCTGAGGTAGTGAACAGTTAGAATGTGAGTTTGGGTTGGGTTGTGACCATTTTGCCGGTGATAGGGAGAGCAAGATATGTTCCAAGAGCTAGTATTATAAGGGTCATCTGAGCTCCTCAGCACTGCGGATAGTGTCGTTCACTAAAGAACCTGTCCTTTGTCAAAGATCTTTGCTTGACTCTTTTTGTGACATATCCTTAATATCATCGGTTATTTGACTAAGTATAAAATTATATTCTTTCAACTCAGTTTGACTCACAGGTACTCCACCCTTGAACACATTATTTGAGCAAACTTGACCTTGTTTCACAGTAAGAGGAGTTTCAATCAATCTCTTCAAAGATGCAGAAATGTGGACCACAAGTAGACTACAGGGGTAGGGTTCTGACAATTTAGTTCCCATATCTAAATAGATGTTTGAACGTTTAATATCTGGATTGATGAAAAGTAGTTGATTTATATCACAGCTTTTATCTTGTGTTGAATGAGATATTACTCTAATTTTCAGCTTCTTCTTTGTAAATTACAGATAAAAATAGTTTCAACCTTATGCAAGTATTAAACGAGATGATACATGTAAAGCAGTTAGCATCCTGTCTAAGATACAGGAAGCTCTCAATGAACATTACATTTTATAATCTCCTATTCTTTCTCCTTCTTCCATTTCTAAGTCATCACCATTGTTATCAGCAAAAATGTTATATTTAAAAGCATGTTACAAAGAATAGCATCAGTGTGTCACATGCATTTGATTGAGCGCTATTGTCCTTATTCACTTTCTCAGTACTATATTTCTATGACATCCTTGGCACTTTCAGTTTGGGAGGGATACACATGGGAATATAAGGGAGAAAGAAGGGACTGAGGAGCTGATGTCTCTCATTCATCACAACACAAGAGAAAGCATTCTTATGAGCAGTGAAGCTCATGGCAGAGGACAGACCCAGCTCAGCCGACTGTACACTCCGGTCTTAAAAGGTCAAGGACATTCTAAGCTATTGAATTCAAGAGGGCTAGGGTTTACATAAGAGAAGGTATGTGTTCATGTGTGTATGTGTGTGTATGTGTGTGTCTGTGTGTCAGAAGTGGAAAGTAATCCAGGCAGCGTTATTTTAAATATTGCAGATTTCTATAACTGTGACTTCTTTACTGTTGGATAACATTGCAAGGCAGCTTTGCAGTGACTGGTGCCTGTTTCCAGTCTACCCCAAAGTTAGGTACCCCAAAGTGAGAGTGAACACTGATGATAGGGAATTGGGAAAGAATCCAATGAATTCAGTCATGGTTGCACAAATACAAAGGGAGGGAGTGAGGAAATTGAGAACCTGAGAACAGGTGCAAACATTGTGGAGAATGTTCCCTTTACTGCTTTACTCTTTTAATTACTCTATCGTTCTCACTTCCTCATCTTTTCTCCTTCGTTTCTCATTACCTTCTTCTCTTTTGTAGTTTTTATCTCCTCAACATTGTCTTCTTCTTTTTCTTCTGGCTAAACTAATTCACTGCTACCATTTCTTTCTTTCCTTCTCCCTTTTTTTTTTTTTTTTTTTGCTTGAGAAAGATTAGCCCTGACATAACATCTATGCAAATCTTCCTCTGTTTTGCATGCAGGTTGCCACCACAGCATGACTTGACAGATGGTGTAGGTCAATGCCTGGGATCTGAACCTGTGAACCTGGGCTGCTGAAGTGGAGTGTGTGAACTTAACTGCTATGCCATGGGGCTGGCCCCTCTCTTTTTTATTTGAGATAACTTTGGTTTATAACATTATATAAATTTCAGGTGTACATCATCATATTTCAACGTCTGTGTAGACTACATCGTGTTCACCACTCAAAGTCTAGCTGCCATCCATCACCATACACATGTGCCCTTTTACCCCTTTCACCTTCCCTGCTTCTCCCTTCCCCTCTAGTAACTGCCAATTTATTCTTTATTCTATGTGTTTGTTTTTACCTTTGTTTTATCTTCCACATATGAGTGAAATCTTGCCATATCTTCTTTATCCGTTCATCCATTGATGGGCACTTGGGTTATTTCCAAGTCTTAGATATTGTGAATAATGCTGCAGTGAACACAGGGGTGCATATATCTTTTCAAATTACTATTTTCATGTTATTTGGATAAATACCCAGAAGTGGAATAGTTGAATCATATGGTAGTTCTATTCTTAATTTTCTGAGGACTCTTCAGACCATTTTCCATACTGGCTGCACTAGTTTGCATTCCCGCCAGCGATGTGTGAGGGCTCCCTTTCCTTCACATCCTTTCCATTCTGTTATCTAATTGAAATATTTGAGGAAAAAATCAGAAAATCAAGTAAAATTGTATAATCTAAAGTAAAAACACATTGTACAGGCAGAGACCTTCATGGTTTATTTATTTTTTTACTTTAGTTTTGACATGTTCTTTATTAGTAGATTGTGTAAAATAGGTCACTAGTTACCAATAAATCATACATGCGCTTAAGTGAAAATAAATGCAACTGTTTGGATCCCATAACTCAGTTGTTACATTAGATTCCTTAAAAAACAAAAAAAGCAGTGTCACCCACTTCTAACCTATTTGTGAGAAAAAGAGGATAAATATTTTCTTTCGTAGATATTTGGAGAGAACCAGTAGAATGTGTATATGTGTGTGTCTATATATAGAGAGAAAGATTTATTTTAAAGAATTGGCCCATGTGATTATGTGATTGTGGAGGCTGACAAGTGTGAAATTTAAGGCAAGCAAGTAGACTAGAGATCCAGAAAGAGTTGATGTTGTAGTCCAAAGGTGGTCTGGAGCCAGAATTCATTTTTCCTAGGGAAATCCCAGGGGTTTTTTTCTTAAGGCATTCAGTTGATTGGATGAAGCCCACCTACATCACTGAGGATAAGCTGCTTTACTCAGTCTACTGATTTAAATGCTAATCACATCTAACAAAATGCCTTCACAGTGACATCCTGGCTGGTGTTTGATCAAACCTCTGGGCACCATAGCCTAGCCAAGTTGGCACATAAAATTGACTGCCACAAATCCACCCCTTGTCAATTTGGTACCCATTCACATCTCCTTAAACCATACTTCAAATAAAGACAATAACAAGATAATAATTCTGTCCAATATGGCAAAACTATCCTATATTCAATTGAAAATATATTAACCCTTTTCCTAGAAGAAGATGTAAAGTCCTTGAATGATATTCACTGTTCTCCTTGATACCTTACAATTTAAATATCATGATGCAAAGTTAATGATGTTTAAATATTATGGTGTGAAGTCAAGTTATTTAATGTTATGTGATAAGGGGATGAGAGAGAATAAAAAGATTTTTGATATACACACACATTCACAGAAAAAGAAGAAAGAAATATAACAATAACAATCCTCTGTTCTGTGCTTTACGAAGTGGTTATAGCTGGCATTTAATGCCTTCTCCCACTACCTATTCTGTATTTCTTTTGCCCTCACCAAGCCCCTCAGCTGGTTATTGTTCTTTACCTTTTGGGATGACCCAAACTTTTATTCCTGAAGGGTCTATGCCACTAGTAATCCTTCCTGAATTGAGTTGTCATCGTTTTCCATTGATTTTCCTCACGCAGCATGGTAGAAGAGAGGCCCTCGGTGATCTCCTGTATTCCAAGCACACTCTCCCTTACCTCTGTGTGGAGCAGTGGTTCACTTTCTCCTCAGTAATCAGGATCACTCACCCTATCCAGCACAGAACTGTCTTCTTTGTCTGTTGATTCAGGGGAATAAGATACCCAAAGTGTCTGTCTAGCAGTCTCAGCTTCCAATTCAATGGAATCATTGCTGTGTCCTTTGGTGGAAATATTCCTCACTTTAGAAGGGAGATGTCTAGACCATCAGAGCATAACGTCGTGGGGCCAGGATCACAAATTTCTTCTTGTGGATCACTAGGGGTAATAGTGACTGGTGAGATGACCTACTCCCATTTCCACCCTTACATTCCTGGACTCATGAATCCATATATTGGATGCTGATTCAGAGTATATACAGTCTCCTGGAAAATCTTGACTCACAGTCATTTGATTAGAAGTGTCTACTAGTGATTTTTTGCATATCCTTATTGCTACACAATACCATGAACTATCAATACCCTCTTTAGTACCAGAAATAGAGTCATTAGTGCCTTTAAATCCAGTTATACTGGAGAATAAATTTCAGAAACCCCAGAACCAATCCAGAAAATTCATCCTTAAGACTGTTCCTGTAGAACTACTTCTTGTACCAAAATCTGTATTTTTTAGGGTTATCCAGAGAAATGGAACCAATAGGATAAATATACATTTTGAACCTTGCCAGAAGGTACCTTGTCAGGTATTTTTAACTGGCATTACAACACTTAAATTAGAAATTAATACTTGGGTCCATGTTTCACAATTAAAGTGATGTCACCTATCCAGTAAGATATGGAAAGAACTAGAAAGATAAAGATCTTTAACGTAGTTTCCATGGATATCCTCCAGATGGTCCATGGAGCTTCACTGCTTTCCTGGATCCTTCAGACATGCAGACAACCACATGAAGGAGACAGCTTCCACTCAAGAAGCCTGGAACATGACTATTTCGTATGTTACAAATGCCTTTACATAACTGCTGTTTGTTATGCTTTTGATTGGACTTTTTGTATTTACTGGTTTCAGCTTGCATACATTTGACTTAATCTATCATGTTCATTTACCAATAATAAAGTGTTAGTTAATTCAAGACTTCCTAGAGGCAATCATCTCCCTACCTATTTAATTGAGTTCTCCCAGTTGTTGATGTTGCAATCAATCTGAAAGTCTGTCAAATATGTTATACCTTGCCCACTTCTGGGCAAATTCAAATAATAAGTGTACCTGAAATTAATGCTACTAAAGTAAATTTTGATTGTAGATATTCTAATGAATAAGTAAATAGACTTATTTGACATTAGGATGGTATTCATTAATGAACATTTAGGACAGGGTTGATACAGCTATACTCATGTAACAATTAATGACCATCGTCATGTTCATTGGTGCATCCCACAACCATATTTCCCATGTATTATTTGTACTTGTTGTTTCTTTTAGTAATAATTTGAATCAACTACCAAAAATAAAAAAGACTAAACAATTTAAATCTTATTTTTATAATCGAAAAAAATATACCTATTTAGGAGGTACTAGTGTCTATTTATTATTCCAACCCCCAGAGACAGTATGCAGTCCACTAAGTGTGCTGGATCACATCTCCTGTGGTTTTATTTTGTTTTCCTATGTAGGAATCAAACTCTTCTATGTCTACTCAGGGCTAGTTGTTCTGTGGGTATCTCAGACCATTCCAAACATATAAAATACCCACAGTAGATAATTTCTCTTTTCAAATATATGAATGTCTAACATTCTCCACAGGAGTATACATCCTAACTGGTAGAGCTGGATTCTACAGATATTGATACCATCAACGTGAGTTGGAGAGATTTGGTTGATGTCAAAAATCTATCCCTCACTTTAGCCTACATAATACATTATATAGCCTGAGCCCTGGGAGCACAACAAATTCCTGAGCCCAAGTAGTTATGGATAATAGATTACGCTTAAATTTTCTTTTGGCAAACTGGGGGCGTGGGGCTTTGCATCACTGTTAACACTTCAGGTTGTACCTGATTCAATGTTATAGCTACAATGTAACAATCTTCAACCAGGCTCAAAGAATGAGCAGCCTGTCCCCTTTGATGGACTCAGGGAGCCTTTGGGACCTCTTCACTTATTCAAGTCGGGGAAATCTTGGCTGTGGTTCCAGAACATTGCCCAGTCCCTTCTTCTTACACTTCTCAGAATGCTTGTTGGTCTCAGTTGTTCAATGTCCGTGAATCATAATTTCAAAGGCTTCTGCATAACCACATCATGACAGTGGGAAATTATTAAAAGGTAAAAATAGAATGTGATAATTCTGATGGACACTCAAACGAAAAAAAGAACCTTTGCAAATAAAATCTCATGTTAAAGAAGAATCAATAACAGTTTTGAAGATCTGGACAATCCTGATATCTCTTGCAGCGTTTGTTAAATGAAAAACAACAAAAAAAGAACTAATAAGAATAAAATAAGAAAAATAACAAATCACATACTATTAAAGAAAAAATGGATTATTTTGTAGCCGTGGTGACAAGTATTAGCAGACAGCCTTCAAAATCATAGAATTAGGGGCCGGCCCAGTAGCCAAGTGGTTAAGTTCTCGTGCTCAGCTTTGGCGGCCCAGTGTTTCGCCAGATTGGATCCTGGGCGTGTACAGGGCACTGCTCGTCAGGCCATGCTGAAGCGGTGTCCCACGTGCCACAACCAGAGGCACTCACAATTAGAATATACAACTACGTACTAGGGGGCTTTGGGGTGCAGAAGAAGAAGAAGTAAAAAAAAGAAGGAAGAGGGGCTGGCCCCGTGGCCCAGTGGTTAAGTTCGCGCGCTCCGCTGCAGGCGGCCCAGTGTTTCCTTGGTTCGAATCCTGGGCGCGGACATGGCACTGCTCATCAGACCACGCTGAAGCAGCGTCCCACATGCCACAACTAGAAGAACCCACAACGAAGAATACACAACTACGTACCGGGGGGGCTTTGGGGAGAAAAAGGAAAAAATCAAATCTTTAAAAAAAAAAAAAAAAAAGAAGGAAGATTGGCAACAGTTGTTAGCTCAGGTGCCAGTCTTTAAAACAATGAAAAGAAAGGAAACTCATCTGCTCATCCCTAAAAAAAAAAAAAAAAAAAATAGACATAATCAAGAAAAAATTGTCTCAGTAAAATTGCTTGCAAACCAAACAATCAATATCAGCTCTTCCTTTCTGAACCTCAGCCAATCAGGAGCATATCCATCCCAGTGCACATCCTTCTGAGTGTTAATCAATCAGCAACAATCTTACAGAGGTAACCACATGTTTACAGACGATGTCAAACCACTCACATCTTTGAAAGTCTGCCAAATTTACTCTCCTCAAAAATCCCCATATAATATCAGCAGTCTATTCTTCTTGGAGAGGCTGTACCTGATCATCCTGACTCGCAACTTTATTATTGACTTTTATGTTTTAGTCAAGTATTGAGGGTGATCTCATCATCTTCTGAGACAGTAAAAACTTGATATGCGTGTGTGTGTGTGTGTATGTATGTATACATGAGTGCTCAAATGTGCACACTGGATCTTTGATCTAGGGCAAATAACTTTTTAAATATTTTCTTCATTAGTAAAATGAAGGTGTTGAACTATATTATTTTTGTTTCATTAGAGATCAAGATTCTATAATCTTACACAAGCATATGCTGTTGAATTTCAGTGTAATGAATAATTTAGAAATCAATAAAGTCTTGTATAATTTGCATATTAAATAAATTTTAAATGAGTCATGTTTGTAATTCAATTTACAGATTGGTATTAAGGAAAGGGGCAAACTTGAAGGAAAGACTATTGATTGACAGCATTTATGGAAATTATTATTCTGGTAAGTATTTAATTTCCAAATTATTTAATAGTTTACTTTCAGGAAACTCTATTTGATGGTATTAAAAAAAACACAAGAATTATAAAAGAAATCTGAAAAATGTATTGGCATCTTCCAATCTCTTTTGTTATACCTGCTTGGGGGCAAGAGAACTAGAGAAGTTAATTATATCTCTTTGAATCTTAGTTTCCTCAGCCATGGGTAAAAAAGAAATTAAAATACTGATAAGTTATTTGGTGATTAAATGGGATTACATATCTGTCTACACATAGTATTTAACACAAAATGTCTACTACTGTTATTTTTCTATATTCTCAAGATATAGATTTATATATTTGATTTTATCATTTTAGTTTATGTGTTTTCATCCATTCTTCAGATAGACCATTCATCCAAATGCCATGTTTATTTTTCCAATGTATTATAAGCTTAAACCAAGGGGAAACGTGTCTGTTAAAGCCTCTTTATTAAAGTTAATCTGCCTTAAATCCTAGACCCCACACGTCTTTCTTGACAGTGTTGACAGACTTTGGTGCAGCTACATCAGAATTCCTATTTTACTTTACAGGACATTATGATCCATCATGATGCAGAACTTTTCAGTTTCTCTCATTCAACTATAAATAATGGAACTATGTTATTTAGCTTCTAAATAAGAAAAGAAGCAGATGTTGACAGTAATGATCACTTACTGGATGCTAGCAAGCATTCAGTATCATTTAAATCCTATATTTTAAATTTGATACATTAAGCATAAATTGTGTTTTCAAATATTTTCATGTTTTGAAAATTCAAACTCTCTCTTCTTAGGGAACTTAGGGTTAGGGCACAGGAAAAGCAAAGACCGCAGAGAGGCTGCCACTAGAGCCAGAGCGGTGTCTGCTGCTCTCTCACCCACCACTGGAAGGATGGCTTCATCTCACAGTGTACCCTCTTTTCTTTAGATCTCATGGAAGAATTTCTCCTAAAAGCCTAAAAGAGGTTAATGAATACAGGTATTTTATCTTTCTACTTTCCAATTACCATACATATTTATGGGACTATCCAAGGGAAGACACACAAGAAACTTTCATAAACTGATTTGTGACTGAAAAGTCCTTCAAAATATGTGGCCTCTTCTCTAGGAAAGTGATGGATCTGGATGTGAGCAAATGAAGGCAAAGGATGAGCCAAATTCAGATCCTTCCCTAGGTTAAGGAAAGGTCATGGGGGATTTTCATACTGTTGGGGAAAGACACAGACTTCAATACCAAGCTTGTTGACGTGGCAGCTGTCCTTTCCCTTCCTCCCTGAGCTTTCCTAAGGAAAGGGCGTGGAAGACGTAGTGGAAAGCAGGAAGAAATTGTGCATTCTTCCTTCTGTGGTGCCTGGAACCCCTGAATTCCAAGAAATATTGTGGTGAAGCCTCTTCCGAGCTCCAAACTCAGACCCAGAGGAGATGGCAGTCGCATGGCAGTGGCGTTGGTTGGGGAGGTCTGCAGATGGACTGAACAGAGATTGTCTCAATTTACTTTTCAGCTTACCAGTCCTGAATCTCCTCAATAGTTGGTGACATCTAAATGATTACCTGCTCAATTTAATCATCAGAAAGGGAAAAGAGCTTACATTCTCAGGGGCATGGGAACAGGAATAGAATCAAGCAGAAGAATACAGTAGTATACTCTATATTATATATGAAGATTTTATCATTCCTCCCTTAGATATTGATGGAAACAGACAAAAATTCAGTAAGCAAACAAAATACATGAAAATACTGCTAATCATCCTGACTTAATAGATAATATAGAAAATATGCAAAACATTTCTAAGTGATGCAGGAGTCAAAGAAAAAAGCACAACGGGCATAAAAATTTTTTTAACTGAATGATGATGAAAACACAAATCAAAATTGTAAGAAGACGTAGCTAATGTAGGTTCTATGAGGAAGATTCATAAGTTTAGGTATTTAGATTAGAATAATAAGAAACATCTAAAATGTAAGATTCTAGCTTGAGAAGTTAAAGGAGAGGAAAGAAAATCCAAAGTGGATAGACAGAAGGAAATTAATAACAGAGAAAAATCAATAAATTAGCAAACAATTAAAGCAAAATATTAATTCTTTGAAAAGATTAATAAAGTGATGAACTCTTAGTAAGATTATTAAACAAACAAACAACTAAAATATGGAAAAAATGCAAACTATCAATATTAAGAAGGAAATAGTAGATATCACCAATAGTTCTACAGAGATTAAAAAGATAACACGGGAGCATCAAGAATGACTTTATGGTAACATCTAAGATGAAATAGTCAAATTCTTTAAGAAATAGGCAACTCGTATTGCCCCAAAACTGTTAAAGTAATTGCACTGGAAATTGTCTTCTAAATAAACAAGCAAGAAAAAAAAACCACTTCATGACCCAGAAGTCTTTACCAGTAAATTATATCAAATGTCTAGGAAAAAGATAATATATTACACATCATCTTTCAGAAAAATAAGAGGCCATAGTTTTTGTTGTTTTATGTTGTCTTCATAATCCTTGTCCTATTAACCTGATAAAAGTATTTCAAGAAAAGCATATATCTATAAAAATCTTTAACAAAATATAAGCAAATCAAATGAAACAATGCATTTAAAGCATAACACCCCAAGCCAAGTTGGATTCACACAACGAATGAAAGGTGAGTTCAAAATTAAAACAAAAAATCTGTGTACTATATACCGAAAATAACTGAGAAAGTCATGAATCCCAAAAAAGGCAGAAAAAGTATTTAACAAAACTCAACACCTGTTCATGTAAAAAAAAAAAAAAATCTCAGCAAATAAGGCCTGGAAAAGAACTTCCTTAGTCTCAGAAGCCATCCACAGTAACCTACAGTCAGCATCATATCGAATGGTGGAAGACATATGCCGCCCCCTGGTATTAGAGAAAAATACATGGACATTCACTGTCACTGGAAATCTTCGAAAATATAAAATGCCAATAGAAAGAATTGAGAGTATAAATACTGAGGAAAAAAAGAATAGTGTCACTATTTGCAAATGAAACAACTATCTACTTAGAAAATTCTAATTAATGTACAACAAAACTATCTGATATAATATATAAGTTAAGTGAGTATTCGGGGAAAAAAGATCAATGTACATAAAGCAACTTTATTTATATAATGACAAAATATTAGAAAATAAACTGCAGACTGCACCGTTTACAATAGCATGTAATACATAGAGATAGGTTTAATAAAAGATATACAAAATATTGCTGAGAAAAACCAAATTAAGGACATAAAGCTCTCTCTCATAAATAAATGGTGTAATATGCTATGCTCACATGTTGCCAAACTAAATTTTGTAAAATGTCCATTTTCCTCACATTGTTCTGTAGTGAATATAATTTCAATGAATTTCCAGAAGGTGTTTTTTTTTACTTTTAGAATTAGTCAAGCTGATCTTAAAATATACATAGAAATATAAAGTACCTAGAATAGCTCAAATAATCTTAAAAAAACATCAAACTTAAAGGTCATTCATTATATGATTTTAAGAATTGCTACAAACCTCTAAGAATTAAGAAAATATATAGTTGTTTAAAAACAGATAATTCTACTGAACAAAATAGAACCCAGAAATAAAATCTCTCCTTTCCAAATAGGAATTTTGGAAATTTCCAAATTTCCTCAATCCAGTGGGGAAAAGTCAGGTGTTTTCAACAAATGGTGTTGGGAACTGGAGAACCATTTGGAAAAGTAAGGAAACGACGCATCAAACCATACAATGACATCAAGTTGAGGTTGATTACAGACCTAATGAAAAATCTAAAAATATAAAGCTCCCAGAATGAAACATAAGAAAATCCCTTTGAAATATTTGGGCAAAATTAATAACTACAAAAGTAAAGAAAATGATAACATGAACTTTATCAAAATTAAAAACTCCTCTCAAAAACCACCAAAAAGGAAATCTGTTGAAAAGCCAAGAAAGCCACAGAGTAAGAGAAAATATTGTCAAAAAGCAAACACTTACAAGGAACTTATTCCTTGAATATTTCAGAAACATCTACAGCAATTTAATGAAAAACAACCCAAGAGAGGTTTTAGTCACTTCTGGTTTTGCCTCCGCCACATAAAGAGATTGGAAGTCATCATCCTGTTCTTACAATAAAGAAAAGGCTGAAGGAACTGAAAAGCAACAACTGTTCTAGGACTTTTCAGAAACTTGAAGTCACAGGAAACTGCCAGGCTGAAATCTAGAGAGACAGGTGACCTCAGAGAACCCCAGCCGAGATGCGCTCATCGGGAGGAGAAGCTGCCGGAGCCATAAACCGGTGTGAATGATGACAGACACTGGGCCACTGCTGGAGGTGAAATGTAGGTAAGTGTGACAGTGTGAAAGTCTTAGCGGCCACAGTCTTAGGGACCTCCCACTCCTCTGGGTTTTAACTTAGGATCCCCACATATTTGTCACCAAGAATAATCAGGAAAAGCTTATGTTTGTTTCTAGCAGGGGGAGGGAAGTGGCGATCATTTTGAAATATGTCCAGAGTGTTCTCCATCACAGAGGCCCCCTAAGCAAGCGAAAGAGTTTACCAAATCCTTATCCTACAAGGGGAAGGGAAATAATCTGACTCCAAACACTGTTACCTTTCCTGTCTCACCTAAGGGAGAAAAAAGGCTGAGAACCACTTGTGAAGGTCACAGTTGAAGGTCACAGCTGAAGGACACAGCCCCAATAAGGGCCTGAGACTGAATCACAGGATTATAGAATGCTTCCCGCGTCAACAGGGCACCAGTAGAATAACAACGTGTTATGGCTGAAGAACTTTAAGGCTCAGACTCTGTTTAAGGTGGGGTTTTTAGAAAAATTCAGACTAAAGGACAGAGAAAAAAAAAAAAACCTAAAAAATTCGAAGCCTCTGATACCTGCAGCTACAGGAAATATTAAAGACGGACCAATTCCCAGCCACATTACAGCAAAACTCACACCTAAGTCCTATTTACCTCAGTTCCTATAAGCTGATACATTATATCCACCTTTCAAAAAGAAAACATTGCAAGACACGCTAAAAGGCAAGTGAAAGCACAGCCCGAGACAGAGAAAGCGTCAACGCCAGACTCAGAGAAGGCAGAGCTTCGGAATTATCGGACCAAGAATCTGAATGAACTGTGAATAGTATGCTAAGAACACCAATGGAAAAACTAGACAACATGCAATAACAGACAGGTAATGGGCGGGGGGGGGGGGAAGGAAAACCCTAAGAGAGAATGGAAAAATTCTATAAATCAAGAAGTGTGTAATAGAAATGAAGAATGCCCTTGATGGACTCCTCAGTAGAGTGGATGTGTCAGAGCATCAGCGAGCTTGAACTTATCAATAGGTATGTCACAAATTGAAATGCAAAGAGAACAAGAATTTAACAAAACAGAATATCAAAAACTTGTGGGGCAATTTCAAAAAGTGTAACATATGCATTATTGGAATACCAGAAGAAGAAAGAGAGGGAGCATCAGAAATATCTGACGTAACAATGGTCAAGGCATTTTCAGACTTACTGACAGTGACACTAAATCTCAGATCCAGGAAACTCAAAGAACGTCAAACAAGTTAAATACAAAACAAAACAAAAATCTACACGTAAGCATATCGTATTCAACCTGCGGTATTCCAAGGAAGAAGAAAAAATCCTGAAGTCAGCTACAGAAAAAGAAAAATGCCGTACCCGTGGAGGAACAAGGAGAAAAACTCCATCATATTCTCATCAGAAAGCACACAAGCAAGAGAGTGGAATGAAATACTTAGTGTTGAATGAAACAAAAAATTTATGTTAGCCAGAAACACTGGAAAAACATCCACATACCCATTAGTCTGATGCTATACGATAATCAAAGTGAAAAAATACTGCTCCTTGAAAAAAAATTGGATGGCTCTCACAAATATAACGAGCCAGAATCAATTAATGCATATTGTATCTTTTCTTTTATATAAAGGTAAAAAGCAGCTATGTTGTTAGAAATCAGGACAATGATTATAATAGGGCAGGATGGGTGATTACTAAGGGGCAGGGATGTTGGCAATATACTATTTCTTAACTTTGGTGGTTTTCAGTGGTGTATTCATTTTTTGGTAACTCAGAGTTGTACATTTATTATTTGTGAATTTTTCTGTAAACATGTCATGCATACGTCAACTTAAAAATGTATTTAAAGTTCTGAAAGTCGCTTAAATAACCTAGCCCCGTATTCAATCAAAGGAATACGTTTGCCTTCACTCCCAGTCTGTGACTTAGGACTTGTGATTGAGCCAAGATCATGGAAGTGAACGGGACCAATCCAAAAAACAGATGCTCTCTGGGTTCTGCTCTTGTGAACATCTTGTAGGATTAGTTAGTGTCCATGCTGCTAAAGAATTATCCTCAAAACATTGAATGAGCATAAAGGACATTATAAAAGTTACAGAAAGCTGTAGATCCTAATCGCATACTATTTTATATAATGTTCAGCTTCCACTTCAAAATAATAATATAGTCTTTTGAAATGTAAGAACATTTCTTGATTTACAAAAATATGCAATAATTAGTACTTTCAGAGTTTAACTAAACAAAATATTCTGACATTCTTTCATCTTCCAACCCCACTGTCAGTAGTGAACCAAGAGTATAATTTTTGGATCTTCATTAATGTTTACACATTGTTTCTTTGATATGATTTTGACCTGAATGATCCATTGAACTCTGTAAACTAATCTGTCAGACACATAACAAGACAGTTTTAATTACGACTCAGCTGGCTCTAGAATAGGCCTTAACGTGTGCGAATTAGAATAGTTCAGTTAAATCTATTTTATCCTGGAATCACTCTAATTTTTCAACTATGGAGTTTGGTCTCTATATTTGTCCGTAGCTGCAAATGGCATTTAGGTTAAAAGTTGCGAGAAACTGTGGCATTTACTGAATTCAAAGGATTGATCTCTGTTTCCTTGATCTCTTTCCTCTTAATTTATGGTCAAGAAGATATTAACATATACATCTGATTTATTCACGTTTAATGGCCTACGTGATGATTGAGAGAAAATCTATATGTTCAGTCTCTGTGTTTGTTTAAAGTGTATCAAGAGGTTTAATATTCCTTTCAGTTTTGAATGTTTTCACAAAGCAATACTGTCCATCAAACATCTCAAGTTTTACGTCCTTCGGACTAAGTTTGTGTTTCCGCTTTGGCGTGCTCCAACTGCATATTAAAAGTGAGCATCTTTTTCAAAAAATCCTAAGATGAATTATTCTACTTGAACAGGCCAAGCTGTTCTAAACAGCCTACTGCTGACAGCGCTTAACTAAAGTCAACAAAGAGAAGATAAGCCTTGCTGGTATTGTTTGTTGAAATATTAATACCAATTCCAGCTGTAAAAATGATAAATACTTTAATAAAGATAGCTTGCTCCTCACCAAAGTTTGCAGTACTCTTTATTCTATCCAGGCAGGAATACTCCCAGCAGACAGATTTAATCTCACAAAAGATACGGGTTACTAAAATGTGGCTATTTTACAAATGTCCCCAAAGCTTTTAAAATAAGCAGCCAAAGTGTGTTAGCTACATTTCACATCCTTTAAAATCCCACATATCTTTTTCCAATTAGCAACCTTTAAAAGAAGTACATTAATTTTGTTTACAATACTAACTCACATGTGTACCTATTAGATGTTTATTTGTACATCAATTGTGCGAAATTTTTGTTTGCCTTTTCCTGTTTTTGTTTGTTTCTCTGTTTGTTTTGTTTTGTTTTTGTACTTTTTAAAATACGTTAAAACGAACTACATGGAGTCGAGCCGCAGTATAAATTATGGAGAATTGCAAAGTTAAATTGTTGAACTGAACTTGGATGGTAGAAATATTAGGTGCTAATTTGTTGGCAGGGACTCTGTGCCCTGTGCTGTGTGTACACTGATAATAAAAGCATTCGATGGGGCCAATGCCACTTCAGTTTCATGAGCTTTTTATGTGACATGGCACATCAAATCTGCCAAGCACAAGACCATCTGGAAAGAGACCGCCAGTCAGGAATCTGGTTTTATTTGAAAGAAAATGATGTAGGTGAATATTTGGTGTAATTAAAGGTCAAACAAAGATCCACACATGCAAACACACACAGTTGCAATGTTTCTGTGTGTGGACCTTTGTTTGAAAACACACATGTATCACTATTAATAATAAAAATAACCACAAATGAAACATGTAGAGGCAAAACACAATTGCCTTTGGTAAATCACTGAAGACAGTTTTTAAATCCCTCGTGATTCTGCGTCATAAATTAGTGGAAGAAAAAATTACTCAATAAATGTTACTGGGATATTGAAGCCATTTGGAAAAAGGAAAGTCGAATTTTACTTCACTTCAAACCAAAATAAATTTTAGATATATTGAAAACTTAGGAAAACCTAAACCTTCTAGTGTCTTCATCCTCATTATAATAAATAAATGTACAGAGTATTTTCACTGCCCTAAAAGTCCTCTATGGTCCGCCTGTCCATCCCTTGCTCCTCACCAACCCCTGGCAATCGCTGATCTTTTTACCATCTCCATAGTTTTTGCCTTTTCCAGAAAGTCATATAGTTGGAATCATACAGTATGTAGCCTTTTCAGATTGGCTTCTTTCACGTAGCAATAAGCACCTAAGTTTTCTCCATGTCGTTTTGCGGCTCGATAGTTCCTTTCTTTTTAGCGCTGAATAATATCGCGTTGTCTGGATGTACCACGGTCTATCACCTGTCGAAGGGCATTCACCTACCCAAGGGCATCTTGGTTGCTTCCAAGTTTTGGCAATTATGAAGAAATCTGCTATAGACCTGAGTGTGCAGGTTTGTGTGTGAACGTAAGCTTTCAACTCCTCTGGGTAAATACCAAGGAGCATGATTACAGGATTGTAGGTAAGAGTATGTTTAGCTTTGTAAGAAACCCCCCAACTGTCTTCCAAAGTGGTTCTGCCGTTTCCTCGCTTTCTTGCTCTTGGTTTGAGTGTCCTGGTCTTTAGTGTCTTGGCGGTCTTGCTATACAGGGTGGCCATGGTTTCTGAAGAAAATCCCTGTAATGGTTCACTAACAATTCCCCTTTTCTTCAGGTAGTTCAAGGGATTTCCTTATGCTATTTAAAAAATATTATCGATTGGTGATGAGATGCTGTAGAATAGATTCTTTTCACCTCTTTTCCTTTTTGTGGGGTGATTAAATAAGGTGGTCTTTAGATTCAATGTAAATTTCTTGCAATGTACAGCTGAATCACTTTGCAGAACTTTTATGGTATAGTTTCTGTGTGGTAAAGTGATGCCTGCTTAAAGGTATATAAGTCCTGTGATTCTGGCTATCTGCAGAGTCAGACTGTTACTTTTTAAAGCATCCCCGATTTCTCAGTCTTCAATCGTTGGCAGCACAAAGGATAATTATAAGAATCTTCCTGGCTTGAAGGGTTGGTAAACACTAGCCCAGCCTGACTGAAAGAAGAGAGTGAAAATGACCAACGTCTCCCAGACTTTAAGGATTCTAAGAATGTGTTGAACTATTACCAGCATTTCTGGGAATCTTCTTCATACCATAATCATAACTCGTTAGCTCATTGCTTTTAGCCCAATTTAAAAATAAAAGACCATGTGAACTAATGTGGTCCAGAGAGGTTAAGTGACTGGCCCAGGGCCTCAGAACTGTCAGGGATGATATGCGGACCCCTTGTTTCCTGGGTAATGCTCTGCCAGGGCTTATTGAAAGATAGAACTTCTAAGTTTTCACTTAGAAAGTTCTCCAACTTTAGTATCTCCAACTCAAAGCATAGTGGGGACATGGGGACAAGTGCAAGCCAGCACCTGGCTTATCCAGGGACTAAGAATATATTTACAGCATTTTCCAAATAATTATTATTATTATTATAATTATTCTGCAATTAGAATTCTTCTTTGGGCTCTGCTCAAGATGTCATCCTCTAACAGTAGACATTGTCTTCCTTTCTTTTGATTTTCCCGGTACTCCGGTTTATGTTAATAAAATCTTTTCATCTTACTTGAGTTCCATACTGAGTGTAAATCTCTTGTACCAATATAATAGAGCAGAATTCATTAATTTTAAAATGGATTAAGGTCATTTTAGTCACTCCGGCCTGGAAATCATTCATACTTGTCAGACAATTGGGATAAAACTGATGATCTCTTATCAAGAAAATGCTCTATGAGCAGTAATGCTGAAGATTCAAATTATCTCAATCATGCCTTTTAATATATTGGTATTAATTCATTAATACATGAAAAGTTAAATTGATATAATTACCCAAAAATTCATGAGATATTCATCAATATAGGTAACTGTAATTTAAAATATGCCTGCTTTTGAGGAAAAAAAATTGCTGTATTTCAGACAAAGTAGAATTTGTCATATTGGTGTGTGGCATTATTTCAGCAAGCCTATTTCCATCCTGTTCGTAGCTCTGTAACTTTGGAAGATTTATTATTTCAGTGATGATTAGATAGAAATGGTAATATTTCCACAGAAAATGTAAGAGTATATTAGCTTATATAAGGTATGAGTTTGACTGAAAATTAGAGCTGCTTAGGAGAATGTCGCTTTAGTTTCCCAGATCATCAAGAGAAGAAAAGCAAAGCAGTGTGATGATTAGGTGATAAAATACTTTTGTATATGCATAATTTCACAGGTATCCATAGTCTATTCTCTACATTTTCATGTAAATGCTTAATAGCATGCTAATTTTAGATGTATAAAAATAGCATGTTGTATTGTAATGTTTTAATAGTGTGAGCAGAACAGCACTGTGACTTTCCATGTGAAACTGTGTTTGAACATAGAATGTAAACATGTTTTGTATCTTGAAGTTTGTGTTGATGGAATGCACAGCGTCAAACTGAAATCAAGACATCTTTCTTCCAGTAAGAAATAAGTTGCAATGTGAATGCCTTTTTCTATGAAAAAGAGCACAGTAAAATGATGTTAAGAATATATTAAATGCATAAAAATTTCTAATGTGCTGTAAATTATTTGCCTTATATTTGAATGAGACATCTGAGTCCTAAAGAAAATTAAAAGAAAGATTAATTTAGTTTTAAAAATAAGAAGTCCACAGAATATTTGGTATTCCATATTCTCATCAGAGTTTAGGCCACTATTTTGCTACTTAGAGAGAAGGAAGCACACATATTGCTTAAATTTTAGAGTTCTTCAAAAATAATAAACAGATAGAATAGAAATTCAATAATGATGGAAAATTAACATAGTATCAACATACAATTCAGATCCTAATACACCTAAATTTCTTACATAGAGAGGCATTTCATAGTCAAATTTTGGTAATGTAGCTTTGTCTTTAAAATCGATCAAACGTTGATATTTTTCTTGCTCTATCCAGAAGATAGGGTATAGGGAATAAGGAGTGTGTGTGTGTGTGTGTGTGTGTCTTAAATAAATAAATCAATGTAAGTATATACATATGTATGCATCTATATAGTTTTGGTAACTTTATAATTATAAAAATTCCATGGCAGTCTTTAAATTAATGTCATTCTGAAAATACGAGAACAGAAATTCCTTCTTGAACAAAAATTTCTTTGTATGTGTCAACTGGACTTGGCCACAGGGTACAGAAATATTTGGCCAAATATTATTCTAAGTGTGTTTCTGAGAATGTTTTCACATGAGATTAACCCTTGAATTAGTGGACCGAGTAAAGCAGATTGCCCTCCCTGATGTGGTGGCCCTGATCTAATCAGTTGAAGGCCTGAACAGAATAAAAAGGCTGACTCTCCCACCCTCTCATGAGAAATGTAATTCCTCTTACCTGATTATTTGAACTGGAACATCAGCTTCTTTCTGCCTTTGTATTCAAATTGAATCATTCGTTCTTCTTGGGTGTCAGGCCTGCTGGCATTCAGACTGGAACTACATCATTGGCTCTCCTGGTCTCCAGCTTGTCAACTGCAAATCTTGGGAATCCTCAGCCTCCATAATCTCTTGAGCCAATTCCTTATAATAAATCTCTCTCTCTGTTTGTATACATATAATCTCCTGTTGGTTCTATTTCTCCGAGAACCTAACATAACAGCAATATCACTATAGATTCCCTTCTGTCAAGAAGAGGTGTTGGAGAATGTTCACCTCTCTTAAAAGTTTTCAAGGGGAAAAGCAGTATAGAGCTCTCTTCCATCATATACATCATGTATGGCCCATGTTATCTCTCTCCCAAAATCTTTTCAAACTGAAATGGGGTGGAAAAGTGGGGAAGTAAGTTATGAGGAGAATAGTAAGGACAGTCTGTGGAATGGGTGTAACAATTCTTCGCCGTGGCCTTAGGTTTATTTGGCTACTTAAATGAGTCTGAAAACAGTAGCCAAAGAGTTAGAGGAGAACCCTGTGAGTGTGATATCACCAGGCCAACAAGGAAGGTCTTAAACATCAGGGCAACCAGCTGTGTCTATTGAGTCTGTGGATACACTGTCTTTGCTTCATAGGCATCCATTTGTACAATAAATATTTAATGAACATTTATTGTACCAGGCACTCTTCTAAGTTTTATGTGGATAAACTGAGTATAAAAGGCCAAGAGCCTTACTCTTATGCAGCTTATGTTTCGTGAAGGAAGATTGTCAATAAATAAAAAAAAATTTACAAAAAGCATGCCAAGATAAAAGGTAACAACCCAAACTGTGACTTAAATACAATGGTGAGTGGAGATTGAGGGGCATACGCCGCTGAAAGAACAGCTAGTACTACTGTCATTGGATGGGATGATGATCCACACGTGTCAAGGAGAGAGAAGGCATGTGATTCAGCATAGTGAGGATGAGTGTCTTAGACTGGGTTCCTAGAAGCGGTTTGCATGATTTTTTAAGGAAGTACTCTACAGGGGAAAACATAAACTGTAAGAGAGAGAGTAATATAGGATAGGGAAAGGGAGAAGGCTGAGCAAGGACGTGGGTTCTGAAGGGTGATCTGCATGGTGCAGTTTCACATCCTCATGCAGCAGTGGGGCTGGTCGTCTATGCCCAGTTTCTGCTAGTCATTGGTTGGGGGAACCATCCATAAGGAAGGCCTACCTTTCTTGCCCAAATGGTTCCTGTCACCTGAGGGTAATTACATGGAGGAGGGTGGATCTGTAAATCCGCAACAGTCAACACTTACCTGAGCTGGGGAATCAGTGCACCAGCTTGGGAAAAGGGATCTGGGTAGGGTACTACAGCTTTGATTATGGTAGGAGGAGTTCAGGAGGAAATTAGAGAAGCCAAATCATGTACAGCTTTAATTCAGGGTGAATAATTTAGGTCTTATTCTAAGAGCAATAGAAACCCTTGGAAGGTATTGAACAAGGGAGTGATATGATCTGGTTTACGTTTCTAAAAGTTCACAATGAATGGTGAATGGAAAATGGGATTGGTATGAGTGAATGCATAGATATAAATTATGAAGTAATTGAAGGATCCTTGCCAAGCGATAACGTGGCTTGAACAAGTTGGTATCAGTGGAAATGACAAAACAAAATTGCATAGGTTTACCTTGAAGAGGAGCAGAGAAATGAGTCAACAAATGAAAGGGTATGTGGAATCAAGGGATTTTTTAAAAAAATTAATGTGAGTTACTAGAACATTTATTTACGAGAATAATTCAGTGGAGAAGAAGAAATTAATGTTTCTAGAGAAAGAAGGAATGATTTCAGAAGTCATGTCCTTGATAAGGCGGGAGACAATGAAATGCAAAATACAAGTAGAGGTGTTGAAATTTCAAGTGGAGTCAGGATTCTGTGTAGGTGAATGATGTAATAGACTTCTGAGTAATATTTCAAGGTCCAAAAAATGTTGTCTTTGTGTTTTCCATCCACATCTAAAATGCTATTTAAAATTAATTAATGGATAAATGAATAAGTCACACATTTATATTTAAAAAATAAATGTAATTTATTTGAAACTAAGAAGAGAGACAAATATGCTGGCCATTTCAATGGAGTAAGTACCATATGTGCCGGTACTATGGAACTCATCTGAGGGTCATGTAAATTGACTTACGCATTAATGATAAGGTCCAAGAAATAGCATGAAGGTGAGCAATAACACGTTATATTCTTGGAACTCAAGTGCTTTAGTCTTACCAGTGAGTAATGAGGGGTGGCAGAAGGTGGAGTTAGAGAAGTAGGCAGGTGCCAGGTTATAGGGAGCCTCTTAAGTCATACTTTGAAGTCCGACTTTAGATTACCCAAGGAGAGTTTCTAGGCTGGGAAAGTCATGAAAAAAAATCCTAGGAAATATCAATAGAGATGGAATAAAGTGTGAAAATGTGGAGCATTATCTTTGCCCAGGAGCTCCATAATTTGGTTTATACTATCAGAGGCATCATCTTCCAAGAAGTGATGAATGGCTCTGTGACTCCACGGGGCACACAGAAGAAAAGCTGAAGAAAAGGAGGATAGCCAGTCCAGAGCTATCCGTATTTAATAGTGAGCCAAGAGAGAAGATACTGAACCAAACACTTAACGGCGATTGTGAAACCAGGGCTTTCTGTTTGCTGGTTCTTTTTATTACCTCGGCTGCCTTCAGAACTATGATTCTCGCTGTAAGTCATTTCTTACAGCTGTGCATAACCACTCTTATCAATGAGCTAATGAGTCAGAAAGAAACAGAAACTTAACAATATCCTTTACACCTTTGGTGATTGAGAATAGATTATGAAACAGATGTTTCACATTAAGGTGCATCATAAAAGTGTGATGTAACACAACCTCTAGGATTTTACTGTGGAAACAACAGCGATTTATTTATCAACCCAGCGTAGAGTAGGCAGTAGTCCAAGACTTGGCGAGGAGATGACAGCCAAAGAGCAGCAATTCTATCCTCTAAACAATACTAACCCAACTCATTCTAAATATATTCATTTAGACAAGGGAGCTTTCATTCTATACGTGAAAGAGGATTGGCATCTGGAGCCCTAAGAGGAACAAATGCTCTGCTCATGCATATGTCCAACACGATTGCTGGGCAAAGGCAACTGAGATTAGGATTCAAAAATTGCTCATGGTGATAGTCCTCAGTGATCTATAAAATCAAATGCAACAGCAGCTCAAGCAGAATCAAAGTTGCCTGCGAAATCTCGGCACAAGTAACAAGTCGTTACAAACCCTATTGAAAATCCCCTTGGCACAATGACGAGGCCTAAGCCCAGATTGGAAATTTAGAGATAATTGACTCCAAGGAACATGGGTGATCAGTTGTGCAGCAACTTTCATATAAAACTCTTGCTGAGGCGAGTATATTTTTCATGGGAACATTGGAGTGGAATTGTTCTTTAGAAGATAGAGGATATACTTTTCTGTTACCACAAAGACAGGAATTGTATAATTTGTATTTCAAATAAGACTAGAAATGTTTGAGTATCAAACATAGTAGGCCTTTGGAATTCCATATCCCACATGAAGTCTTTCCGTAATAAGTGAAAACTAGGAAAATCCCAATACCTCACACATGTAAACACACACCGCACACATTTTGGTTTACTCTATGCCAAATACACTTGCAGTGTGTGTGTGGAACTTAAGTTCACATAAATTGTATACACTCTAAGATAATCGCCTAGTCATGCCTCTTCTTTCCTAATTTAGCCAAAATAATTTTCTTCCTTCCTCCTTTCCTTTCTTCCTTCCTTCCCTTCTTTCTTTCTTTCTTTCTTTATCTATCATCTGTCTAGCTATCATATATCATCTTTAAAATACAAGCTTCTTTAGGGAAAAACAATGTTTTACTATCTAGTTTTTTTGAAAGTCTTCAATTGTTTTACTTTTTGACAACAAAGAAAATGTTGCCAATGAGGTTGCTGTGAGATATTTCACTTATCTTAGGAAAGGGAAATTAGATCCTCCGTCAGGTTGGACCCATGGACTTTAGGTTTGATAGGTCAAAGCAAAAGTATAATATAAACCTGACAAAGATTTGAAGGCAGAACAGGACTAAATGGAAACTATTACACTCCTAAACAGAAGTATGGAATGTGCCAGCCACAGAGGAGTCAGGTAGTTTTAGGAAGATAAAATGAGGCTATTAAAGACAAATCTTTGAAATGTTCACCTAACTTATGTATGTTAGAGAGGCAATTGTGTTCAATGGGCTAAAAGGACTTTGGAGTAATTGGTAAGACTATTTCCATTGTTAGAGATGGCTATAGAAGATCACTGGAATCTAAAGGGACTGTATTTTGAATCGTGTAAATAGCACTTAGCATAATTGCTGGCATGTAATCAATTAAATGAATTCAATCAATTTTTCATTCTGATTTTATGATCATTTGGTGAACATGCCTTTATACATTGGTTTACCATAAGACCCATCTAAAGGAGGGGATGAAGTATGTATTCTAACATGAGTGTTCCAATTTCACTAAGTTATATTTCTTTTTGTAACTTGACTGGAATTGGGTTTTTGGTTTTATTCGCCAGTTGCATGAGCTTGGACAACATCCACTGCCTTTGGTACATGCATCTGTTCTTGCTCCTCTGGAATGGTCACGTTTTGGAGTCTATAAGGCTGGATGACAGCAAATTTCTTACGGGTAATAATACACTTGAAATCTCTTGACAGCTAGATTGCTTCTCATATGATTCCTCCTTTCATACTAGGCTTTTTGGATTTTTACAGGTGAATTCATCATTAGGACATTGGGGATTACTGTTAGAAAGGAAAACTGTACCATAAAAATCAGAAAATAAATACATCCACAATAGTTATCGTGTATTAAATATTCACTATAATGTAAGGTTCTGTGCTAAAGGCCTTAAACACATATCCATTAAATTTTCTCAACATTTCTGTCTATTGGACTTACTACCACCATTTGGTGAATGTGGAATTTGAAGACTGAATTAATCTACCCCAGTCATTCAGCCATGGAACTAGGATTTGAATCGTTTTCTTTCTGATTCTGACTCTTGTGTTCTTAAAATTTTCTACACCCAAACACCAAGCAAACCCTCATTAATGGTTCATAGCTTATTTGCTAGTATTATAATACTTTAAGAAAGGTTTTTACAAAATTTTGAGGAACACTTTATATGAGGAAAACAACTCTGAAAAATTCTCAATTAAACAAAGCATCTCATAGGATTCCTCAGAGCTTTAACATGCCTGTGGATATTTTCAATCTACAGGAGAACTAAGTAGCACATGTATTGGAAAATGATGACTTTTAAAATGTCATGCTAAAAAAACAAGAGAAAGTCATTAGGCTTGTAAATTTGTAATTTACATAAAAAATAAGCATGCATGTAAATAGAAACTGATAAATCAAATCAATATAATGAAGTCTGTGCACTATGACCCAAAATCTTCCAACCTTTCCCTCTCCTCAGAATTTACAATATTTCTATTACATAGAAGAACATTAGTTTCAAAAATAATCCTTGATAATTTTTTCTTCTTTCTAGTAAAATACTTACAAAAATTTATATTTTTCCAATCACATTTATATATATATTATCTAATTTAGTCTTCAAAGAATTATGAAAGAAAGCCAAAAACGTTATTAGAGAAGATATTCACATAATGAAAGATTTGCCAGCGTAACGTGTATAATAGACATTTAAGACATATTTTACATTATAAGAAATACCCATGAAAAATGTTCATGGAGAAATATCAAGAGCAGAGTGCCAATAGTGCATGTGATTATCCTTCTTCAAGAGAAAGGATAGCTTGGGGCCGGCCCTGTAACCTAATGGTTAAGTTCGCACCATCTACTTTGGGAGCCAGTGTTCCCAGGTTCGGATCCTGGGCGTGGACTTACACTACTCATGGGCCATCCTGTGAGGTCAAGTGACATATAAAATGAGGAAGATTGGCAGGGATGTTAGGTCAGGGCTAATCTTCCTCAAAAGAAGGAAAAAGAGAGAGAGAGAGAAAGGATAGCTCTTCCTCCAAAATCAGAGATACGGAAGTACAACAGGAAGTGGAGGGTCACAACGTTGAGAGAATTCATATCCAAAATTCTTTCCTTTGCCTATTAAGTCATAGTGCTCTGAACGAAAGGTAGAGTTTTTGTAGGAAATTTGAGTACAGTGAAAAAGTTGTAGCTTCATTTGTTCTTAATCTTACTCCTATTTTCACGTTTAAAAGAAATTATTTTTGTTCCAATCTACTTAATTTTAATTTTTTTAAATTGGAGTTCTCCCATACACATTTTGAATAGATCAGTATGCATTTTAAATACAAATGGGTTTCTTAAAAACCATCCATTTTAACTTCTCCTTTGAAAGCTTTCTTCTTGCATCTTTTTTCTTTAATTGGCCGTTTTCCTGGCATTTAGAATGAGAAATAGATTTTCCGCTCTGTAGCCATTTCCTTTTATCTTATTTTTATATTTCTTAATACTCATCCTCCAAATACATCTGAAAAATTTCCCAGTTTTTGATAAATTAATTTCTGCTATTACCATAACAAGAAGAGGAAGAATGGAATCTTCATCTTTAGATATGAAAATTCAAATTCACATTTTCTTTAGCTGAGTTGACAAGAGGTATTACTAGGAAAACTCTTTTTACCTTAATTTTCTGGGTTAGAAATTTTGTGATGATGCACGTCATACTGATTCAAACCCATGTTAAAGTGATGCAGTGGTACGAATACACAGCAGAGCCCAGGAGAGACTAACATGGTTGCTTACACATCCCTGTACTGAAGGGCAGATGTACTTCTGGTCCTGATTTTCACCCTCCATCTGAAATATGCACCTTTCATGGTTAAGGCTTTATGTGATGATTTAAATTCCAATATTATTTCTCTGGCCCCAGGTGGAAATTAACATGCAGTCTTCTAATGCAACTCAGTGGTGGGGAGCATAAGCTCCATCACACGTTGACTTTTCATCTCCCTCTTCATTGTTGGATTTGTTTTATTTTTGGGGTGCTCAACTATGCCTTATGCTAATTACCGATTGGCTAGAATTTCCAGGGTTTTTGTAGCAAGAAGATGTAAAATAATTTGACCCAAGTCACAACATGTCATAGCTGAAGTAGAATCTCTACTCTCTTGAATCATTCTTCTTCAAGATAATTTCCCGTACACATTTTTTTAAAAAGAAAATTTGGTTATTATTCTCATGCTTGCAAATTCACCCATCACATTTCATTCTCATTCGAACATCTACAAACATAAAATCAGTTACACTTTGCAGTCTTTTCTATTTGTGGTTTTCACAAAAAAGTGGGACCATACAACAATGTTTATTCTTTATGTTGCTTTTCTTCCTAAAAATGTGTCCTAGACAGCTATTCAACTCAATAGACATATATTAAACTCAGTGTTTTTCATACCTGCAAAATGTCACATGGCATACACATACCAAAATGATTTATCCATTTCCCTACACCTGAACGTTTAGATTGTTTCTGCTTTTAGGCATGACAGACATGTGAGAATGAACATCTCGGGGGTTCATTATTTTATAATTGTATTTTTATGTGAATATATGAATTGAATAGCCGATAGAGTAGTTTTTAAAGTAATGTTTATTTTTATGACAAGAGAATGAAAGATTGCTTTCAAAAAGTTGTTTGCAACATCTCACATTCCAACTAGTAAGGTGTGAAAGTTTCTATTTTTCTGCCTTTTTGTAAAGTTTGGATGGTGCTTAAATGTTTACCATTCAGGTGAATGAAAACAAGGCTGCCATTTTTGCTTTAGCTTACGGTTATCTCAGAACAACCAAAATTGAACACCACTTCGTATGTTAATGAAACATAAGCATTCCTTTCTCATGGTTTGCCTATTATTTAAAGTTTATGTTTGTTAATAAATTGTATATTATCTATACTAGGCATATTCACATTAGTCTGACCTATATATTGCTCTATTTAAAAACTGTCTTCTTGGGGTGATGTCAGCAACATGGTGGAGTGAGCTGTTGCCTTTGTCTCTCCCCATTTTGAACTACAACTAAATGGACACTCACTGGCCAATGCAGGAAGCCCACACAGCACAACAGGATGCCTAAGAGACACATGAAGCTGTACATCTGAGGGTGGATGGACTGGCCCCATGGGAAGTGGCAGAGATAGGTGAGCACACCCTGCTCGCCCCTTGGTAGCCCTGTGCATGCACACAAATGCTTTCCAACACGGTACATGAGCCCAGAAAGTGGGAACACACAGCGGGGCGACTGCAAGAAGAGGAGGTGATAACCCTTAGCCTGCACTTGTGGTCATTCTCCCAGCTGACAGAGGGAGCCCACAATCCCCCTGTGCCATAGAGGAGCAGCCGTAGCCCGGGTCCTAGCAGGGAAGCCCTGTCAGTCAAGCTCAGCTGCCCCGCGGACTGTGGATCATAAATACGGACCTCAGCAGATCTCCATGCTGGGGCAAACATTTTCCAGGAGTGCGCTCCCAAAGAGGGAACGGAACGGGTCAACAGGCAGCTGTAAGAATAGGTGCGGTAGCTTTGAACCCACCAGTGATCACTTTCTGGTGGGGAGGGAGAGCTCAGAACACTCCTGAGGTGCCAAAGAGTGCCCTTAGCCTAGTGAGGAAACCCCGCCCTCAAGGACAGTCCGCACAAGTCCCTGAACACATCCCAGGCTGGGGTAAGCACCCGTCATACTCCGACAGCTTCCAGCAGACAAGGTGGGGCCAGAAACACTGCTCCTGCTCCCCCTAGCTGTAACGGGGGAATCTGCATCCTAAGAATATCACAAATGCCCCAACAAAAGCTTAGTTCATCAAACACCATGAGAAACTGCAACAACAATTCAGAACAGAAGGAAAATGACAATTCTCCAGAAACCAACACTGAAGACACAGAAATATACAACCTAAATGACAGAGAATTCAAAATAGCCATGATAAGGAAACTCAATGACTTACAAAAAAACACGGAAAGATAATTCAAGGAGCTCAGCAATAAAATGAATCTCTTCACCAAAGAGATTGAAACCATAAAAGAAAATCAAGGGGAAATTCTGGCTATGAAAAGTAGAATTAATGAAATAAATAATCCAGAATCCTTAAGAAATAGAATTGATCTTATGAAGGAAAGAATTAGTCTTCTTGAGTATGAAAATGCACAAATTCTACAGGTGGAGGAGGAGACAGAACTAAGATTTTAAAAAACTGAAGGAATTCTTCAAGAAATATCTGACTCAAGTAGGAAAAGCAGCATAAGGATTATAGGCATCCCAGAGGGAGAAGAGTGGGAGAAAGGAGCGGAGAGTTTGTTCAAAAAAATAATTGCTGACAACTTCCCAAACATGGGGATGGTTTCAGGTTTACAGATAAATGAAGCTAATCGAACATCTAACTTTATCAATACAAAAAGACCCTCTCCAAGGCATATGTAGCAAAAATGGCAAAAGTTTGCAATAAAGATAGAATACTAGGAGCAGCAAGGTAGAAGAAAATAACCTACAAAGGAAACCCTATCAGGCTTTCAGCAGATTTCTCAGCAGAATCCCTACAGGCTAGGAGAGAATGGAATGATATATTCAAAGTACTGAAAGACAAAAACTTTCAGCCAAGAATACTCTATCCAGCAAAACTTCCCTTCAGATACGATGGAGAAATAAAAGCTTTCCCAGATAAACAAAAGCTGAGGGAGTTCATCAGCACTAGACTTCCCTCCCCTACAAGAAATAATTAAAGATGCCCTCACACTGGCAACAAAAAGGCAAAGGTCTACAAAGCTCTGAGCAAGGAGAGAAATAGACAGACATGATCAGAAACCTGCAGCTCTCTATTAGAACAGGGAGGCAAAGGTTCAATTACAACTTAAAAGTGAAAGAGGAAGAAAGCATCAAAAGTAGTGCCAATGTTTCCCTGTTTTCTATGTGGAATGCCACCACAGCATGGCTTGATGAGCAATGTGTAGGTCTGTGCTCCGGATCCAAAGCGGCAAACCTCGGGCCTCCAAAGAAGTGTGCAAAGTTAACCACTACACCACCAGGCACCCCCCTGCCCTATTCAATTTTTATTTATGGATTTAAAAGTCTGCTTTAGTGTTGTAAAATAAGAAACAACTGAGCACTATTATAAAAATTGGTAAATTTTCATGTTTTATATTTTATTTTGGAATACATGATATGTTTGGACATATATCAATTTTCTTTTGTCTTTAATATTTTCTTTCTGCCCATATCAAAGTAAATATTAATTTTAAAAACGTATATTCGAAAGAACCTCCAAAGTATTGCTATGTAAACTATCTGAAGTTCAGGAACTAAATATTGTGTCCATTCAGAAAATCTACTTGATTACATGTACTTTTAAGCAGAAGGAAATGTACTCTAGCTTAGTTTAGTGATATAAATAATTCTCTGAAAGATATTTTTATATGCCTTCTTTACTCTTCCACTCTTTTTCTACAGAATAAGTTTGTTGAAAAATAATTGCTGAATCCAAGGTGGGAGGTTTATTTTTCGAGGCTTTTGATACATACTTCTAAATTGTCATTCAAAATATTGATCCCAATTTACACTTCCATCAGCAGATATATGACTATGTCTTTTCTGACTCACAGCACTGAGTATTAGCATTGCCAAAATGAGCCAAAATCAAATGCAAATGCGCCTTATTGTCTATCAACATGTTACTTACTGTGGAAGCAATAAAAACACCCAGTGGGGAAGTATCTAAATAAAATCTGGAACAGAAATCAACAAATTATACAAATAAAATACATAGGTTTCCCCTTACTGCTATGTCAAAATGTTTAAAAAATGTTGACATATAAAGTTGCAAAACCGTATGCCTATGATTTTATTTTGAGTAGTATATACACATATATATATATTTCATTTATATATGAGCCTTCAGTTAAACATAATGTAAGTGGAGCGGAGGCTAATGATAGGTGATAAGTGGTGAGATTATGAGTAGCTTTGCATTTACAAGCTACATATTACTGATCTGCTCCCCAGTTTTTCCAGTGTATGTGTATATGACTTAGTAAGGACATGATAAATGTAAAAAGAAGAAGGGAACCACGTTTACAGTGACTCAATTGGAAAGCAGCACTAACACATCTTGTAAGCTGTTCATCGCTGTTCGAGCATCTTGCCCTTGCATTCTAGTAGGATTTGGAACAAGGGTCAACTCGATCTATTTTTGCTTTGGTGGCAAGGTCATTCTTGCAACCTTGGAACCTTGGGGGAATCCAGGCTGGTCCCAACCACGAGAGGGGGTTTTAGAAATTTCACGGAATGCACTGTTGGCCACCGGGACCAAAGCAGGCTGAGATCAGGCACCTCTCTCTGCAGACACTGCCAGCTCCAGGTGGTCCAAGCCCCCAAAGGGGGGCTGAGAGAATTTTGAGCAAGACACTCTGAAGCACTGCAAGACCTGCCATGGGGAGTCCTTTGAGGGTCTTGCTTGCCCGGGGCCTGAGGCTAACACTTCCTGCACATACAAATGGGATTATGATGTCTGGATATGCACTCCCCATTTTGGACACACTGGATAGCTCACAGAATAAGAGAGCTATGAAGCCTAATCAATAATAGTTGAAGTTTCCATTATTGTTAGTTGAGTTAGCATTTCTTATCAAATTGTAATTATGTGAACTGTAACAGATTTCATTGAGCAGGATGTGTAGCAAATGGAAAATCTGGTGTTTATTGAGAAGCTATTATATGACAGCTACTGTGGTAAACATGTTATGTTTTCCAGTTAATTCTTTCCCTGTGTCACACACACACGCACACACATCCCTACCTTCATCTAGCTTCAGTGTTGACTTAAATGGCTTCATGATACAGACGAGGCTACTCTAGGTTTATGGAAGTCACTTAACTCCCACAGCCCCAGAGCTTAATGATCTCTATCTTACTCCGTTCAGGCTGCTATAACAAAATACCATAGACGGGGTGGCTTACAAACAACAGAAATTTATTTCCCACAGTGCTGGAGGCTAGGAAGTCCTAGATCAAGATGCCAGCAGACTCAGTGTGTAGTGAGTGCCCACTTCCTCATATATGGCTGTCTTCTTACTGTAATCTCACATAGCAGAAGGCTCAAGGGGGCTTATTGGGCCTCTTCTCATAAGTGTCTAATCCCATTCATGAGGGCTCCACCTTGATGACCTAAGCACCTCCCAAAGGTCACACCTCCTCATCCCATCACCATGGAAGCTGGGATTTCAGCATATGAATTTTGGGCAAACATAAACATTCAGACCGTAGCAATCTCATAGGTAGAAGTAAAGAAGACATGATTCTACCCAGATCTGTCTTTCTCTGTACCAGAGGTTCTCCAGATGATGTGTGCATCCAAATCACAGGAGGACGTGTTAGTGCAGAGAAAGCTGGATGCCGCACCCAGAGGCTCTGGCGATAAGTCTAGGGTGAGGCCCCAAATGTGCATTTCTAACAAGTTCCTAAGTGATGACTATGCTGCTGGCACAAGAACCGCGTTGTGAGAACCATTACTCTGTAGCTGTACTCTGTACATGTTCAAGCCTCACCCCAATCTGCTTTTCTTCTATTTGGGAGAAGAGATTTTTGGAAATCAGAGGCTTAAGGCAAAAGCCATCTAATATGTTTTTTTCACCCTGTATTGCATGATTGTCTTTATTAGGTTAAACTCAGTGTGTTTGTTGTATATGTGGAATATAATGAGAGTGTAGTGGCAGTGGCTTAGTGCAGGTAGAAAGAAGTCCTAGTTATGCTATTACAATATAGGATGAATAAAAGGTTGATTTTAGTAAGTAGAATTTTGCCAAGGATTAGAAGTATAAAATAAATGTCCTTTGGAAATCACTATTTAAGATAGCAGAGTGTCCTATTAATAAAAAAATGGACATAGAGTAGTGGAACTCAAAGAAGAATGCTAGAAAAGTAAAGAAGACATCATAGAAGAAGTGAAATAATATTTATTGTGGAAGTGCCTGACTTTTGTACTGCGTATAGTTTGGATGACAGTACGATTTTCTAGACAAGAACTCAGGTTTAACTTTAATGCTGCTTCAAAAAATAGAATCCAAACAGGGAAAGTTAGTACATTTCAGAATATAGTAAAATAAATACACAGTCTTGAAGCCATAGATGAAAACCAGCTACACGGTTTTTGATCTTCATTCTGAGAGACCTATGTATCGGATGACTTTTGTGATTTTCCTGTATCACGAAGTCCCATGTCCAAATCAAATCTCCAATCGTGGTGAAAACACTTGAATCCATTTGCACGAACTCAAAATTTTAAAAGTTTTCTCAATTGCATGAAGATTTATAACACTAATATATATTGTAGAATTTATTAGAAACAAACATTTTGAATTGACATAACGGCATGTAGTAGACAGTCTCCAGCTTTTATGATTCCACTTTGGAGTTATTGATAAAAAATAATTCAAGAAACAAGGAATGCCGTTTGCTTAAGAAGTATTTTGAAATGTTATTTAATACCAGCCCTTCCAGAAACATCATTAAAATTACCAAAGAAATGTAAAAAAATATGATGAGCTAATAAAAATCAAGTACTGCAATGAAGGAAAGGCCACTTTTTATAATTGGGACAGAATATAAGAAGATTTGGGCTAGTAATGAGGAGAGGGGAACTAATTAAGGAAGTGACTGACCAGCCTGCAATTGTCAGAACAGAAGACCCTCAAGCCCAGGGCACCACCGTGAGAGAGCATGAGGGAGGGTGCAAGTTGCAACCACATTTGGTACCAGCCTGCACTTTGCTTTGTTGGTTATGAAACAAGTTGATTTTCATTATAAAGATAACCCGATGAGAGCGACACCTTCACTGCCCATTCAACAGAGCTTTGCTGTGCACCTACTATGCCCAATACTATTCCAGGCATTGTTTTATCACGCGGGCGCTACCGTGCACAGCACCAAACTGAACAAAATATCACTGCCCAGTGGAATTTAACATCTAGCTAAATGACAAAATAAAGGCTACATATGATAAACATGACACCCTCCACCCCCCAGGAGAGTTGGTAAGGAGGCGTTGAGAGTGCTGGAGTAGGCAGGAAGCCTCCCATAGTAAGCAGGATGGTGAGAATTTAAGGTAGAATTGTAGCTCAAGAGTGGGGCTGAGATATGGGCTCCCATGTAGGGCTGGCTGGGGTGTGTGGGTTTTAACTTCCCACTAGGACCAAGAGCAGCTAGCCAGGGGATCTAGTCATTAAGATCTGCCCGGGTTTGTTTCCCAGTCAGGGAACCACACCCCCCATCTGCTGGCTGTCATACTGTGGCAGCGGCACATAGCTGTGATGCTGAAAGCTCTGCCACTGGTATTTCAAATATCAGCAGGGTCATTATTGATGGGCAGCTTTCAGCAGAGATTCCAGACTAGACAGATTAAGAAGGATCTGACAACCCGCTTCTGGAAAATTTGGCCAAGGAACCCCTATGAATAGCAGCGGGGCATTGTCTGATACAGTGCAGGAAGGTGAGAGGATGGCACAAAAAGATCAGGCAGGGTTCCGCTCTGCCAGACACAGGAGCACTAGGAATCTGAATCCACTCATTGGTACTAGTAACAACAAGTACCAAGAGAGGCGGTGTGGGCTTTCTTATCAGCTTGCCCAGATGTGGGAAAGAAAAGGGAGGTGCTTTGAAGTTGTCAGCACTCAAACATCAAAAATGGAGTTGAATTATTTATTATAATTCATCTCTGAGGTTTGGCTAAAGAATGAAATGAGCCATATTTCATTTACTTGAATTTAAGCTTGCTTAAATAAGGCATTATGGTACTCTATGGGGCTGGTAGCTTGAGGCCAGTAAGGGAGGTGACTATTCTGTTGAATGTCTTGTTGAAGAGTGCAGCTTGTGTATTTTGAGAAACGAAAAATGAGTTCCTTAGTCTCTATCAATAATATCTGAAATTCCAAACAGGACAAGAAGTCTCCTGGAAGATCTTACACTAAGGCTTTAGTAAGTGTGGAAATGTGTTGTCTATGAGTCTAGAAATTCCCGGAGTTCATTCTACCAAGAGATGTAAATTTGGATAAAAAAAAAAGTTGCTGCCATTGACTGTACTAGACAGCCAGACTGTTGGCAACAGTCTGAGAATGTGTAAAAATGTGCAAAAGGGGCTGACTGTCAGCCAGGGCATCCCGTCCTGAGACGGCTGCCTGAAGTCACCCAGTTGTGCTTACTCTTGGTTTCTGTTCTTTACCAAGGACTTCTTTTAACTTTCCACTGAGTTCTCCACTTGTGATAGCGGCGAAACCATCCATAATGGGTACAAACTCCCTTTCCAGTTGACTCAGTTATTCCTAAGCCTTCCTGCCCCCGCCCACCCCCACTCCACAGTAGAAATGAGTTTGGATGCAGTGAAGATCTTGCCTGCAAAGACTGTGTGCACTGGCAGGGCTGTTGAGGTAGCCCCCGGGCAGTATGATAAAGGTATATTGTGTTCATTTGAATATGAATGCAAACTGGCTGAGCAGCTGTGTATATAGGCACTAAACAGAACATATTAGCTAAATATATGACTGAAAAGTACTTGACAGCTACTAATTGGATGGAGTGAGTAATGTAAATAATCTCAGGCTTGGAGGACCTTAATGGATGGAATAAACATAGGAACAGATAAAAGTTACTGATTATTCTACAGCTCTTGGACTGAGAAATGTATTCACAAATTTAAGTTATATCTTCAGTTTCATGACTAATAAAGATATTGCATAAATTATTTGACTATATCAAATATTATTTTAAAAGGGATTACAATAACACAATAAAATCTCTCAAATCCTAGTAAACTGTTAATATTGTCCCAGTAGTTCAATTTCTGCTTTACATATTTTGAAACAATGTTACCAAGCACAGGCAAATGTACAATTGTTGTAACTTTCTTATAAATTAAAGCTCTTGTCTTTAAGTGTTACATAAAGTAATGATTTTTTTCCATAAAATACTTTTGAGTGTTACTAATCTAGCTGCATCAGCTTCTTGGTGATATATTTATGTCCTTAGAAAAGAAATATCTAATAGTGTACAGATGTGTTTAAATGGCAAACCCATAAAAAGAAAAGTGGGATGAAAATATAGATGAATAAGTGAACATAACCTTTCTGCATGGCAACTGTCCAATATGTATGAATAGTCCTAAAATTATGTATACTTGACTGTGCAATTCATTTCTATGGTTTTATTCTAAGAAAATAATCAACATAAATAAAATGACAGTTATTATACTTTTCATCAGGTAAATTAGGCTTAGAATTGTAAATCCTTAGGAAAGTTTAAAAAGGCAAGAAGAGTCTTAATCATTGATTGAAAGGCCTATGATTGAAGACTGAGCAGTGTCATGGGACTCAAGTTCAAGGACAAACTAATAATATTCAGGCAAATAGCCTACACAATAGAAATCATTGGACTCAGAAGGCAAGACGTAAGATATGAAAAACTGACTCAGGAAGACTATGAGAACCAGGAGCCATTCCTAAGGAAATGCTTTTTTTGTTCTGGGAGGAAGTTAAATGGATTCTTGGTTCTGATAGAAGACTGATTTTAGTGAGTGAGAAAACCAATACGAGGGGGGCTAAGTCAGATTTAGGATTGGGATGCAATTCAAGGAATCAGTGAGGTTCAGGGATATATGTTGACGTTAATGCTTATTTATCATAGAAAATGCAATGTAATAGTCTGAATTTAACGTCACAAAATAAAAATGAACAGCAACATGTTCTCTTAAAATAACCAGCATTTTCAAAACGATCAGATCAAAATTATTTTCTTAGTTTAATGTTCTTGTTTGGCATATTTCCTTGTCAGTGGGATTAGATCCGATGACTGATGTCAACAGTCCTGCACTGGGGGGCTCTGTGGATCCAGTGTAAGAATCTGAGGGAAGACAGAATCATGGGAAATCACTTTCTTGTGTTTCAGTAGGTTTTTGGGAACCAGCAAAAGAAACTACACCTATTACTAGGAAATTTCATCATAATTGTTACTGTCTATTGCTTTTCATTGTTTTATATCCAGCATAAAAACATGAAGTCCTTATTCCTTATCCTCAAATCATAGCAAAACGCCTAAGGTAGTATTCAGAATTAATTTGCACAGTGTGAATGACATTTTAGTCCAACAAAGTGTAAACAATGATGTTTTTTTGAGAAAATATCAGTGTTTTCAACTAAAGCAGATCAAATAAACATAATTATTTACAAACCAATTTCTCGTAACTGCACAGTATCAAACTGTGGATAGATAATTAGGAATTATACATCATATTTGTAACCACCTATTTTCCAGTGGCTATTGTTTATGAGGAAGTTAAAAGCACAATTTGAAGATGTTGGGACTTTTAGGTATTATCAAAAGGGTTTAAGACGAAAATAAATCTAAACAACTAATGATCTGAGGACAAAAAGTTCAAAACCATCATAGGTAAAAAGAGACGCTTATCACAAATTGTAATGTATTATGTTAAGTTGGTTTATGCAACGTGTTGCAATGAATCTTTCTGCCCTTTCTGCTTTTGTAGATGTGGTAGCTAAATTTACAATTCAATTGAAAATGATATTTTCTGAATTCACCTCAGCTCAGTCATGTCCTAATCTTCCAAACTCTTATTTCCTGCTACAATGCACTCTTTTCTTCTCAGTCTGAATACAAGAGGCACATATCGTCTAATCATCTTAATTCTCATGACAGAGATTTTTTTCTAGAAAAGACATTATTTATAATCCTTTTATAAAATTTTCTTTTAAGTCGTTTGAAACAGTGAATTGAAATGGAAAGTTGGTCAATAACCTGGCTACTAAACTCGAAACTCAAAAGAGAAATAGATATTTATTGTGCATCTGTTACACGCCAGGCCTGTGCTAGTTCTGAAGATTCAAAGAAGAAAGAAACCTTTATTCAGTTTGTTTACTCAGAGCTTATTACAAGAAACAGACAATCGAACCAAACAAAGAAATAAAATGCAATATGATGTCAGGCAGCCCTAAGGTTGGTAGATGGTCTGTGTATTGTGGGGAGGAAGAGTATGAGTGTGTCTTAATAGACGTTTTGATGGCTGAACTAAATTTTGAAGGATGATTGGGAATTTTCCCAGTCAGCCAGGTATGGAAAGACATTTCAAGCAAATAACACATTGTATATCAAATGCAGCAGGATTAAAATAACACAGCTTGGAATACCAAATAATTTAGTATTGCTTTTTATTAGCAGACACTGCTGGTTGCCTGTCCCAATGCAGTCCCTCCTTCGCAGCTGGCGGAAGTGTATTTACTTACTCTTTTTCCTGGCGTTCTTTCTATATGTGGCTATTTATTCAGAAAGGGGAGTCCTCCCCATCTCTACTTCTCGGGCAGATGCAACACTGTGTTTACAAAATAGTTTCTCTTTCTTTTTGGGTCCATTGGACAATCACATTTCTCAGAGCTTTGCAATTAGGTGGTACCACCTACTTACCATGGAAGAATCTCCCATTACGGAAAGGGCTATTTCTGCAGACACAATGAGTGCACTCCTGACATGGTTTCAATGTCCCAGTGGGCTCGCAGGAAGACTTTTCCCAGCCTCCTTGCTGTGGGCTGGTCATGTGACTAGCAGTGCCCACATAATGTCTAGCACCTTCAAGCCTGAACCTAAGAGCTTCCATGTGACCCCCCCCCCCATTCATTGCGTTCTCTCCTGTAGGAGAGGATGGTGTCACACAATGGCAAGAGGATGGTGTCACACAATGGCCAGATCTCTGAGTCACAATGTTGTGCAAAGCCGCCCAACCAAGAATATCAAAACTGGACTATTTATAAGAAACAAAGAAACTTATATTTTGTCAAGCCACTGAGATTTCCTTCTTTATTTTTACTTTCAAGACCTAGTGCAACTTACCTGACTCCTGTAAGTCTCCATGTTGCATTGCTGTGGGCACACAATAGGAACAGCTTATGGGATGCTGATTTCAATCTAGTTCCCAGAGCAAAGTTACATTCATAGGCAGGCAAGACTTAGGTCACACTACACCTTAGATGAGGTCTGAAATTTATCTTCAGCAGTTCCTACTTATTTTTGTTTTTATCATCTCCTTCATCTTGAGGTCCATCTTTAAGAATCTAGAGAGTTCAGATGGTACCCGGCTGTTCTGTTTCCACAGTAACCCATCCTATTGAGACTTCTTTACTGCTTGGGGAACTTCTGATTGATTTCTATTTGCTGTGTGTGGAGTCTCACCTTAGATAATAAGGACCCATGAAGTTGGGGAAATCTTTCCTGCTCTGAGATATACACAGTCACTCTGGGAAGTCAGAAAGAGCCTGAGGCCGTCATCACTAACAGATCAAAAACCATAAATGAAAAACCAAAAGGAAGAAATAAGAAAAGGAAGAATAGGTTGGCCCTTACTGTCTACTAGGCACCATGCCAGGTATTTTTTTGAACATGTATTAGGTAACTTTTACAAAAACCTTAAGAGATAGGAAATGTTTAGATTGAATTTTTACTGACATATGATGCAGAGTTCAGTAATACTGAATACCTTTACCAGGTCAGAGGGATTCATGTTTGTAAAGAAATTTCTAAAATAAATAAATATAATGCTATACTGGTAAAGAGAAGACAACTTTGAAAGCATTTATTGGAGAATGGAACAACTGAGTTTCGTATGATCTTTCTTTAGAGGTGATAATACCCTATATATTTCGTAGCGCTTGCCAATTTAGAAACTGCCTTCATATAACTGATCTCATTTAATAATTACAAACATTTTGAAGTCAATTGTATCTTCAGAGTATAGATGAGAAAACTACGGCTCAGAAATTTCACATGATACGGGCAGTAAGTGAGACATCCAGAATGAGAAACTAGGAGATTCTGATTATACGTCCCATGCGCATTGTCTTAACCTCCTCTATGCTTAGCTTGGATTGGTGAAATGTTTATATTAGGTACCAATATATCTGAGTTCCGGTCTTGTCTCTCCCTCGATATTGTATGACTGAAAAGGAGACTCAGCTCCTCTGTACTGCAGTTTTGTGATCTCTAACGTTCCTTTCAACCCCACATGTCTTTGTTTCTAATTCAGGTTTAGATGCTAGGTTCTGATAATGTCTTAAATAATTAGCTCTTTCCTATATCACTTTGGCTTAAACTTCATTTCCCTAATCCAAGTTGAATATTCAGGTGGCGCTTCTAAACAGGGTCAACGAGGGAGCCATTTTAATACTAGACTTTCTTTTGGAGTCATTCAAATCACATTCCTTTCCACAGTAAAAACAGCTCTGCTTGTGGAAAATAACACATAAAAGAAAAGTCAGTGTGTGCTGATTTATATTTTATAAGGTTTGAAAACTATGGAGTTTTTTTTAATGTGCCTATGATATAACAACTTATGACATGGTTAGCAGTGAGCAGAAGTAGCTGCCACTACTATTATAATTTATTAGCCTCCCTTTTTGCATAAGAAGGATGATGGGCTAATATGGAGCAGTAGGAATCTGCCAAGTTACTGCCCTGCACCTGGGGCTCAGCCTGTTGCTTGTGTCTGTGGAGTATGCACAGTAATAAATCTGTACTGATTAATGAATTAGTGCTGCCCATTGCTCCTCTTGTCAGCAAGCAGAAAATCAAAATAAAATACTCTGAAATTCGCAGTTCTCAGAGAGGCACACTAACATCCTTTGTGCTTAGATTTGTCTTTCAACTTTGTTCAGCAATCATTTGTAGGGTACCTTCTATGTCACAAGCAAAATGTTAGTTGGTAGGAATACAAAGAAAAATAGTATCCTACCTCTGAATGCCTTCATCCTAGTGAAAAGAAGACAAAGGAGCACACAGCTATAGCATGTTGAGGAAAGGGTTAATGGAGTGGTGAAGTGGTCCATGGGGTGTTCTTCTGGGAGCACAAAGGAAAAACTAGCTATAACTTTGTCTACTTTAAGGACACAACGAATAATGGAATGCATGAATGGGACAATAAGGAATGTAAATATGAGTTAGAGTTTGTTGATTTAGCACTTTTAGTCCTCTGGATGCCACTGGAGGAGAACATTAGTTGTTCTCGGAGTCCGCACATCTTGGATCCTTCAGGTCCATCTCTGAGATTTAGGGCAGGTGAACAGCTACAACCGAGTGTTTCAGAAGCTTTCATTCACTCATTCATTCATTTATTATTTTTTATTAATTTACAAGTCTCTAGAATAAAATGGACCATATCACGTGCTAAAAAACAAACCATCATCATAATAAATAGATAATAATAAATCACATGTGGAATTGTTTTGTTGTTTCACTCATTCCCACTGAGGGCCTAAGAAGCAGGATTGAGGGAGAAAGAAGAGAGCCTTGACATCACCAGTGTGAGAGCATGGAAAACACCAATCCTTCCAAAGCCGTTCCAAACTGAAGCGATGCTTCTTCCAACTGCATTACTCTGCTGACTCCACCTCTGGTCAGCACACCCATTTTGTACCGTAAGCCCGTGCTTCAGCCAAGCCTGTTGCCTCTGCTAGAAGACTTCAGCCCAGCTTGTGGCTGGTTCACCCTGCAGAGTCCATTTCTTCTGCTCAAATTGAACTCGGTTGTACTATTACAGAGCACAGCATCTGAACGGGTCTCTCAGCTAATGCTGTTCCCAAGCTCTGCCTTAACTTTAACTCAAAGTCTTTTATCTGACAACCTTGTAATCTACAAAAGAGCGCTCTCGGTATACTTTAATGGTGTCATGTCTCCTACCCTTCTGAGCTCTCCGTCCTGGGATACATCTTTACCAGTCGGAGGGTTTTTGTTGTGGGAACACACTGTAAAATTGTTCTGCAATGCCTGTTAAATGGATGTGGGCATAGGGGTTTCCTAGTGAGTCCATCATCCCTATCAACATTTGGATGATCTTCTCCTGAAATATAATGCATGCTAGCACAGCACTGCCGAGGAATCAAAAAGCTGATTTCTCTGTTTCGCTCGGGGTCATTGTGATGGGTTCACGGCTCCAAGTCTGACATGCCTAGAGCAGGTTCATACAGGCCCTCTGCCTCATTCAAATCAGAGCTCAGTGTCACTTGTAAAACAATCAAACACCAGCTGCATTTCCTCCTGTGCACGTGCCTCCAGGGCACCAGTGTCAGCGTGTAATAACTCCTGGATGACTATTTCAAAGCCTGCCACAGAGTTCCACTTTCTGGATGAGCACACGTTAATCTTCATTTAAGGGCTTCGATTTCTTTGGGCTTCAGCTGTGTAGGTTTGTTTGATGGGAAAACTGTAATGGAAGAAGAAACGAAGAGAACTCTGGGCACCTTTAAAGGCATTCTGAACAGACGCTAAAACCCCTACAAATATGGCAGAGCTGAAACATGCTGGTTTCCAACATGAAATGGGACCACGCTGCCTGCCTCTGTTCTCATAATCGCTACGAGGGGCCTTTATGTTTGAGGGTCTGTTGGCACTGCTGCTGATAGGGTTACTTACTTCACCTGTGAAAGTAAGTAGCAGGTAAACGCATGATATGTGACGAGCTCTGCCTTTCAAACTGCTATTTCTTATAGATGCTGCCATATTTAAGGGCTACAGCTACTCCTGCAAGCACGCGTGGGTGCTTTTTACCCAGTGTGGCTTCTTAGTTTCTTCCTTTAATGAATAAAGGCTTTCCAGAAAAGTTAGCTATAAGAGACATCTTATTTTCCCACCTATTATATAATCAGGAATTTATTTGTACAAAATACAAAGAAATGGCATCTTTCCTAAAGAAAGACTTAAGACCATGCCTGTCCTCTTGAAGTTCTTGGCATTGTGGTATGCTAGCAGCATTATGTCAGAAGGGAGTTGGAGTCTAAGATACACATTTTGTCATTTTCTTCATTTTTATTCTTTTTTTAGAACTTTCTAAACTTTAAAACTCTACTATGAAATTGGCTCTCCTCAACAGGAATGTCTACAGCTTGTGAAATATAAGGTGTTTTTTGATTTTTTTTTAACTTTAACACTGCTCACTTTAAATGCAAAGCTTAAATTTGCTTCTCACACTTCTTTTGGAATGCACAATTTTGCTGGATTTGAGCCATTATATCATTTACTACACTCGTAGTTTACTGAACTCAAGATTTCTTGTTTTTCATTTTTCAGGATCTATAAAATAAATTTTTAAGACATGGCTGGGAATACAGTCAGTCATCATGGCTTCTAGTTACCAGCTATTTCTCATGAGGACGAAGTGTGACAAGATGTATAGTTCGCAAGCCTACATTAAGATGTAGTTCAAATACATATGGTCTTGATTGGCGTAAACTGAAAAGTTCCAAGTTGCTCAAGCTGTAGCATGTTCTTGCTAAATTGAGAAAATGATACCATTGATAACCAATGACGCTGAGGACACTTTTCCAGTGAGCATCTCAACCTCACTTTCTTAATTCCCGAAGCATTTATACCTCTTTCACACTTACCATACAACCACTACAAGAAGCTATTTGTGGGGAAAGGCTCTACTGAAATTTTCCACCAATTCACTAAATATATAGATTTTGCAGAAATTTCTGGGAAAGTGGATATCTGTACCTTTAGAAATAGAGTGAAAACTCTGAAGTAAAAGGGCAAATATATTAAGAAACTGTATTAGAAAATCAGGATTTCTTGAGTAGTATAACAATCCTAACCAAAAAACATGATCATTCCACCATAGACAATTTGGGGATATAAAGCATAGTGGCAGGCAAAGAGGAGTAGAGAAGAATGTACAGCCAGAATGACGAAACCAGATATTCGAGAAACGTCCAGCTCAGACAGTACTTGGAATCACTGAGCTTACCGATGAAGAGTGATTGTATTCAATATAAGAACTGCATCCTCTTGGATATTTATATATTTTTATTGCATGATATATTTAAGGAATGTATTGACACATAATACATTCCATAGGACTCTGATTATTTAAGAGTCTCTAATTAAAAAAAATTATGAATGATTAAATGGAATTGTTCTGATCTCAGCAGATAAAAATTGTTACAAGTATATTTTATAACAGTGTTTAAACAAGACTTTAGTTTGTTCTGTATTATCTATTACAAAAGCATCTAGTTACTTTAATTTAATAAATAATTGAAGAAATTTACTTAAAAGGGCTACCTGTATCACCCCTAATGTAAATATTAGGTTTTGTTCCAAATGTATGTCAACTAAAATATATGACGATTTCTGCTTACATGTTCTCATAATCAATACATTGACATAATTCTCTCCAGGACATGACAATGCAATTGTTGTAGCATACCCGGCAATGCGATAGATTTCAAATTTTGTATAACAGAATGATTGAGCGTAATTTGTTATTAACTTATTTTTAAGTTTAATTTATTCCTTTCGCTAAATGAAAATTAAACTCTGGGTATGAAATAATAAGATTTTAACTCCCAGAAGTTGGATTTGAGAATAAAATGTTTCATAAACAGCCAGAACAGTCAAGTATTAAAGAAAACTGACATTCATCTTTTAGAAATGAAAAATTTCTTCAGTAAACAGAACCTATTCACATACCTGAGGCATATGAAGCATCCCAGAGTACGGACACACAAACTCCTGTATTTGCCTCGATAAACATTCCAAATGCTGCCATTTGTCTCACGTAATTTATATTAAAGTTAATGGGAACTAAGCATCTGAAAACCAACATTTGCCATTTTATATAAATGTCTGGCAAATTTTCATTATACTTAATCTTCATACTGTTAGGTTATAGGATTTTTTTCTTTCCAATTTACTAGTCAGATAAATGAGGGGGGATTACTTCTACTGGAAATGTAACCGAGAGTGATTTGGCTCCCTGATGTTACTGAGTAACAGCCTGAAGAAGTCAATGCTCCTCTGAAACCCAGAGTGGTGAGAAATTATACCTATAAATTCAGTATAAAAAAGCAGCAGAAAAGCAATGAGTCTCTGATTATGAAGTCAAATGTATATGTGCAACATAATGCAAATAGAAAAAGAAAAGAAGCACATCCATTTAAGAATAGTTTCTGCTCTATGAACAGGTGATTTACTGTAGTATATGAACCTTAATATTAAACATTAAATGGAAACATGAAATATGCTTTTTCAACATGAATTGTCCTGAGTGATGATCACTAAGGAGCATGAATTTATATCAGCTTTTACCAGAAGGAGCACTTTTAGAATTGGCTTCATTTTTGTTGAAGGCATTCTGTCAGATGATCATCATCGCCAAAACCATCATACCTTGAGAAGAAAATCCAAAATGGTAGACTATTACTTAATCTTTTTTTTTCTAAAATAAATTAAATGTCAAACCTCTCTACTTCCTAAGGGTCAGGGCTAATGTCTACAGCACAGATTGTAAGATGATTTTTATCAACAGCAGCTGCAAAACTAAATCTCTAGACTCCACTTCAGACATATTGTAGCAGGGAGTCAGAAGGCAGGTCCCAGGGATTTATATTTCTAAAACCACTGCTAAACTATGGAAGATAAGGTTGCCCTCCACAAGTCTGTTCTTTGTTCTAGAATTGCTGCTGAGTCTTTCAGGAGGTTTAGTTTAGATTCTCAGCCCCTTTGCCTCATTTTCCTGCATGATAATCAGGCAGATGTCAACTGAGGTGCTCCCTGCCACCTGAGACCTTGCTCAAACTGCATATAAACCCATATTCAAGGGTCTATAGAATGTTGACACCCTTCAAAGATGTTTGCTAATTTTCAGGGGTCTCATAGTCTCTGAGCCTTTCATTACTTTAATGTTTCTTGATGGTTGTCCCTGCCTCCTTAACATATCAACTCTTCCTCATCTTCATCCTCACTCTACCACCTCAACCCCTCACTCCTCTACCTCCATCAAGCATGTCACTCACCCACAGCATATATGAATTCAGTGCTGTATGCTGGCAGGATTGAGGACCGAGGAATTGGTCACATTTGATGCACTTCAACTTCCTCCTTTTGTTTGCTTCCTTTCTCTTCTCCTACTGTAACTGCTACCCAAATGTCTTCAACATTCTTCTGTAGCTATGGTACATTATACTATCCCATCCTGGAAAGGAAGGAGAGGATGGTAAATTGTTCCTTCTGAAAGAACTACTTTTCAAAATATTGTTTCATGAAGTGTAATTCTTCCTGAGGAAATGCTGTGGTACCTATTAAGGTGATTCCATGTTCGCGTTGCAGTTTACAAAGGGATGCACTATTACTAGGTTTTCTGCTGTTAGAGTAATCATGGGGTGCACACAGAAAATCAAAGACTCCCTAACCCTTAGGGAAAAAAATGCAAAAGCTAAATTTGAATTACCTGCATTCTTTCAGAATGCATTACTATTATCATGAATAAAGAATTCAAGTGTTTATAGATAAAAACCCATAGTGTTTTCAAATGACTCCAGCCTCCATTAATTCACACAACAAGAGTTTCAGAGGACCTAGTATGTGCCAGATACTATTTTAGGCCCTGGAGAACTGGCAACAAAAACAAAAAAGACTTAAATGTGAGAAAGAGAGACAAAAAGCAAAATAACAAACCATATGTTATGTTTCATGGAAATAAACACAAGGGAGAAAAATTAAGCCTTGGAAGGGACAAAATTAGCAGAGAGGTAGAATTGTAAATAGGGGGTCAGGAAAAGCCTCAGCAGATGCTAGATGAGGATAAGAGAAAAATTCCCTACTCTTACCACAGGCCTAGAAGCAACAGAAGTTTACTTCTGGGAGAGGGTGAGGATTATGGAGAAACCCCACTGCTGCCCTGAGACAGGCAAGTAGGAATGACTGAAAGCTGATGATGAAGTACAAAGGCTAAGAAAAACCCACTGACATCTCAAATGCCATCCTAACACAAGGCAGCAGCATCCTGCTACTGGAAGAATTTGAAGACTGCAGTGCCCTGAAGGTAAAAACATCAGCAAGAAAACCCAAACCCAGCTTAACCGCTTAAGTAGATTGACACAATGCCGAATGCCAAAAGAAACCTGCCTCTTTTCAGACACAGATACTCTGGACTTTGGTGCCTACTGCTCATCCTGCAATGTTGATTTTAATTAAAAAGGAAACACCCATAGGAACAGCAAGACTACACAAGCAGTCCATTCAACCAGACTCAGTGATATCCAGATTTTGGAATGATCAAATGGAAAATTTAAAGTAATTATTATATATGTTTAGGAATTTAATGGTAAAGGTAGACAACGTGCTTGAACTGTTAGGGGGTTTCATTAGAAATTATGAAACTATAAGAAAGACAAATGAAACTTCTAGAAGTGAAAAATACAATATAAGAAATGGAAAATTCCTTCAGTGAATTCACCAACAGGCTTAAAACAGCAGGGAAAGAATTGGTAGATTTGGAGATAGGTCAACAGAAATTGCTGAAAATTGAAACATACATAGAAAAAGAGAGTGAAAACAACAAGCAAACAAATATCACCACAGCAATAATAGACCAGATCATCCAAAAAGTCCTATAACCGAACAGCAGGGAACATTTCAAACAGTGTAACAAATGTGTCATTGGAGTGTAAGAAAGAGAAAAGTGCAGAAGTAATATTGGAACAGCAAATGGTGAGAAATTTGCAAAAAATAATGAAAGATATCAGACTACAGATTTGAAAAGATAAGATTAACACAGACAGGATAAATATCCCCCAAAACTATAACTGGACATATTACAGTCAAAGTGCTGAAAATCAGAGATAAAGAGAAATATCTTTAAAGGCAAGAGAAAGGTGAAGAGAAAAAGACATTTACATACAAAAGAACAAAGACAAAAATTACACCAGACTTCTTGTCAGAAAACACACAAGACTTAAGATAATGCTGTGACATCTTTAGAGTATGGAAAGCAGGGAAAAACTGTCAACCCAGAATTCTATACTCGGCAAAAATATATTTAAAATATGAAGGCCAGATAATGACATTTTCAGACAATAAAAAGTCTGAGAGAATTCATAGCCAGCATTCTTGTACCACAAGAACTGTTAAACTTATCCTGAGAGAAAGACTGTGATATCAGACAAAAATTTGAATCTATACAAAGAAATGGAGAGCTCTGGATGTGATAAAAATAAAGAAACATTGTTTTCTTATTTTTATTCACTTTCAATGATAATTGGCTATCTAAGGCAAAAATGGTAACAATATATCATGTGACACAACATATGCAAATATATAATGTACTGGAACAATAGCACAGATGTTTGGAAAGAGGAATTAAAAAATATAACTCTAAGATAAAAGTGTGCTTAATTATATTTTACCTCTACTACTTTTGAAATGCACTTAATTTTGTAGGGAAAAAAGTGACTCTGTCAGTTAAAATAATAGGCTCTAGGGGCTGGCCTGGTTGCACAGTGGTTAAGTTCACCCGTTCTACTTTGGCAGCCTGGGGTGCACCGGTTTGGATCCTGGGTGTAGACCTGTGCACCACTTTTCAAGCCGCGCTGTGGCAGGCGTCCCACATACGAAGTAGAGGAAGATGGGCACGGATGTTAGCTCATGGCCAGTCTTCCTTAGCAGAAACAAAAAAGAGGAGGATTTGCTGCAGGTGTTAAATCAGGGCTAATCTTCCTCAAAAAAACAAAGAAAGAAAGAAAGAAAAGAATAGGCTCTACTGAAGGAATTGAAAAGCCTCAAACCCCAGTGGCTTTGTAAAACAAAGCTTTATTCTCGTCGGGTGAGAATTGAGTAGCTCTTAGAGCATCTGGTTTTTCATGCTGTCACTCAATGACCCAGGTTGTTTCTGCCAGTGGTTCTCACATCTCATCATGTGACCAGAAAAGCAATTTTCCCTTTTACTCTCTTCAAAAGTCATTAGTAACAATTTAAGAATAAATAAAATTACACATAATATTACGGAGGAATGTTCTGATGATTTTTTACCCACTACCTTTTTAAGGGGATGTGTTTTATACATGCATCCATAATATTCTGGGTCTCTCTTACGCATTTTGTTCTTAAAACAGATATTTTTTACTTATTTTTTTTTTCTATCCTAGACATTGCAGATGATTGTGGTTGTATTTGTGCATATGTGTATTTTTGCATATGTGTATTTTATGCTTTTTATATCTAAGGCCATACTCATGAGAACTAGATGTGGTCAACTTGTGCCATACATATATGCATTTCTTTACTATTAATCAAAAGCTGAGCGGGCTACACTGATGCATACATAGTGGAGCAACACTGAGGAAATTCCTAAGAAGCTGGTTCCTTGCGTACACTACCCTACACGGGAAGCTGTATGGCAGATCCCAACCAATAAGGTAATATGGAAGACTGGTTTCGATCTAAGCTTTGCAGGGACTTTTGGAGAAATATGCTAAATTCCAACTTTTTTAACAAGGAAAGGACTTCCTTAGGTCATGTCGTAATTAGAAAAAATGCAAGAAAAAGTAGGAACACTTCTGTTGTCAAAGTTGGATGACTTTGAACAAAGAATGTCTCAATAGAGGATTGTTGAAAGAATTAATAAAAATATGGTGACTCTAATTAATCATAGAATAAATTTAATTATGTATTTCACTCATTGATAGTTTTTAACCAATTCAAATGTTCTATAAGATTTGTGATTCCCTGTATCATAGTTTAAAGAGAAATTCCCAGACCTTTAGATGAAACTTGGAACATATCAACAGTGTCTTAATTTAAGATGGCTTCCCATGGGATTCTCGTTTGCCACTGTGTGGGTGTCTGGCAGAACAAGTAATTTTCATGAATTTATAATAACAGGGTAAAAGTCAGAAATCATTTTAATGGCAAAAAATGTGTTTCATAGTCAGAAATCGTCCTTTATCAAGCATACTATCATTTACAGTAATTTGACAATTAGTATCTCTTTTGCTGGTATAGATTTCTTCACTAGTTGTACGGTTATATTTTTTAAGTGTCAGAAAAACCTAACAGGACATTTTTTCAGCCAAACATTAAAATAAGCTCTCCTGTTCCATGAATCAATTTGAAAGGAAAAAGGCATTTACACCAAGCTCCTTAGAAAATGTAATAACGGCATTTATTAGAAGGTATTTGCTGTTGGTCACCATGTCTGTACGAAAGCAGTCATTGCTTTAACTCTCATTATTTAATGCTCTTCAGCCAATGCTGAGATCATGGATAAAGGAAGCATCATGTGTCAAAAGATCACTGTCTATAATATGATGGGTGTGAGGGTAAGTTATATCAGCTAGAGTGAGAATTATGAAATTAAGCGAAAATATAAGAACTCTCATGTTCCTAGCTCTTGAATTTTAAATATCATTTTAAAAATATGCCTTTATTGTATTTCCTTCAATTGCCAGGGTTGGGGGAGCATCTCAGGATTCCATTTTCATTGGTAAATGAGACAAAGTCTTCAACAGGTAAAATGATCCAAGATTACTTGATTAGTAAATTACAGTGTTCAAAATAAACTGAAGACATATTCTTCCACATTTAGATTCAGAGCGACTTTCCTTCTTGATATCTCCCCCAAATTAATGTTGAATTGAGGAGTACAGTTTCCAGGTAAAATATAGGACATCCAGTTAAATTTGAATTTCAGAGTAACAAGTAATTTTTTCTTTTTTTAGTATAAGTATGTTCCGATTACTGCATGGGACATACTTATATTTATGCAATAAACAAAGAATATATATATATTTAGACAGTCTTACGACAGTTCGACTTACAATTTTTCAACTTTAGGATGGTGAAAAAGCAATATATGTGTTCAGTAGAAACTGTAGTTCAAATTTTGAATTTTGGCCTAGTCCCAGGCTAGCAACATGCGGTGCTATACTCTGCAACGCTGGGCAGCATGGCGAGCCGCAGCTGCCCGTCAGTCACACGATCATGCGGGTTAACAAGCTATACCCTTACAACCATTCTCTACGCATACACCACTCTGTTTTCATTTTCAGTACAATATTCCATAAATTACATGAGATATTTATTATAGAATAGGCTTTGTGTCAGATGATTTTGCCCCACTATAAGCTAATGTAAGTGTTGTGAGCACGTTTAGTGTAGGCTAGGCTAAGCTATGATGTTCAGTAGGTTAGATGCATTAAGTGCATTTTGACATACAATTTTTTCAACTTATGATGGGTTTATCAGGACATAACCCCATTGTAAGTTGAGGAAGATTGATCTATCTATCTATCTATATCTATCTATATATTTTTGTTTTCCTATCTATATCTATCTATCTATTTTTGTTTTTCTGAAGTGAAAATTGGATTGAGAATTATGTTTTTTCTGTGGTTGGTTTTGGCTAAATCTGGCAACACATCAGTTATAGTGTACTAAGGAAAGATCAGTTTTACTACTTTTTCAATTCCTTACATACTTTTAATTGACAGTAAGTGTTTTAAATATTTTGACAAAATATTTTTAAAGGTCATGGAATAATTATAACTTTCCCCCTTGATTATTAGGATTGTTTTACACGATTTCAGCCTGCATGGTGCAAAAGAATCCTAAAAGCCTGCTGATGTATCAGAACATGAGGAAAAGTGAATCTGGGGAAGACCACTCAACTTCTATGAAACTTCTTAACCAGAGCTCAAATTTAAAAACCAGCAATCCTTATAAAATATTATTACGTTGTATAAGGTATTTTAAAGCAATAATTGAGAAATGTTACAAGAAATATACAGGAAAACTGAGGATTGAGCAATCAAAGCCATAGCCTAAGGTCTAACTGCCCAAAGAGGAGAATGTGGGATAAAGGTCATTGTTGTTTGTTTCAACTATTCTATTCTTCCTTGCTTTCAACTATTGTTTCTTGGTGGCCCCCAAAATTAGCCATCTGGGAAAAGTGGTTTATGAACTAAAGTAACTACCACACATTCCCCCTTTTCTGACTGCATATGAAATAATTCATAACAAAAAAAGCTATGTGTGTGTTTTTAATATACTGCATTTAATTAAACTGAATTAAATTTCATTCATTGTAATATGCCCCTGGTGGCATGTATTTTTAAGAAATAAAAATTAACTATGACACAATGCCTTCTATTGATGGAGTTCTTATTTGGTACTGATTGGCTGGTCTTTATTGTTTTTATCATATCTGCTATTTATAGAAAACATAAGAAAGAAGAGACGCAATTTAAGAATAAACATAAGGAAAATATAACATAAATAATTTGGTTAAGAAATTCCTAAAACATCTTCACCTTGAGAATTTGATTCCTGATACTCTTCTTGGCTTAGAGTAGTTGGTGCTCATGTTTTCCACAATGTATAGTCTTTTGTTTCATCAGAAGAATTGGTAGTGCGATATCTCTTAAGAGAATCTTTGAAAGAACCAAAAGCCCGCCTTGAAGCTCTGTAGATCTAGCCCACAGCTAACTTCTGCCTGGAAAATTGTGGACGGCACATCGAACCGATCGCCTCCTCCTCATCTCCCGCCCACTTGGCTCCTTGGGATTAAAAGACTCCTCTACTCTTCTCTTTGAGGTTTCCTCCAAGCCATTACTCATTGTTTTTAATTTTCAGAGAATAATCACCTTCTTATCTATCATTTCTACCACATTTAATACAAATATATTTTCTCCCTAGAGAGCTTGAATAATTTATTTGAAGAATACTACCATGAATTCAGGTTTTGGGGCATTCAGTCAACTCGATCTTCAGTGATGGTTCTGTCTTGGTTTTATAACCCTTTTGAAAGAAAATGTATATTTGCTGTTATTATGAGCATTTTGCTAATATTTCTTTATTTTATTATCTTTGAAGCAAAATATCTGGTAAAATATTGTTCTAAAGTTTAAAATTTTAAAATTATTAACTAAATTCTAAATAAAATAAAATGCTGCATTAAAATTTTAATTGCAAATTGTCAGGCATGTCTTTCTTTGATATGTCACATTAAAACACATTTATAATCTGATGCTAAATTCAGGCTATTAATAGGGACTTATTATTTATGTAGAGAACTCATTTAGAGAATTATGTTTTAAGCTCTTCCATATCAGGTAGAATTTCACAATAATCTTTACTTAACACCACTGGATACCGTTATTAAGATCTTCTCCAAAACTCAGTAGTCAAAGGAAGTGAACTGGCACCTGTCCCTCTGTAATGCAGACTAGGAAACTCTAATCTTATGAACTTTCTATCTAGAAACATTGCTGAACATGGAAAAACAACGGAAATAATGTTTAAGATGCAATGACAACAAAGGAAGTTCTTTTAGAACTAATGTACAGTACTCCCCCATTGTCCACCCCCTGCCCTGGGGGATATGTTCCAAGACCCTCAGTGGACGCCTGAAACCACAGACAGTACCATACCCTATACATACTATGTTTTTTCCTATACGTACACACCTATGGAAAAGTTCAATTTATAAATTAGGTACAGTAAAAGATTAACAACAATAACATAAAATAGAACAATTATAATAATATGCTCTCCTAAAAGTTGTGTGAATGTGGTCTTTCTCTCTCAAAATATCTTACTGTACTTGGCTCACCTTTCTTCCTCTTGTGATAACGTGAGATGATATAATGCCTACCTGATGAGACGAAGTGAGGTGAGTGACACAGGCACTGGGATGTAGCGTTTAGCTCCTATGGACCTTCAGAGGGTACCTCAGAAAGATCATAGAGCCACGACGATGTTGGTGATTGATTGGTGGTCAGGAGCAGACGGTGTAGATGATAGAGGATCCAACAAAGGGATGACTTGTGGCCCAGGTGGGATAAAGCAAGATGGTGAGAGATTTCATCATGCTACTCAGAACAGCATGCAATTTAAAACTTATGAATTATTTCTGGAATTTTCCACTTAATATTTTTGAATCTCAGTTTGTCGCAGGTAACTGAAATCAAAAAAAGTAAAATTTCAAATAAGGGAGACTACTGTAGCTCTTTTGGAGCAAAGAAAATAATTATTCTGATAATTTTCAAACTTTAGAATACAAAGGGATTTCCTTGTGCTTAAAAGTCTTTTATCTATTGCTGCAAATTATGAAAAGAGTTATAACAGCACTCATGACAGAAAAAGAAATCGGCAAATGTATTTATGGGAGAAAAAAACGGAAATCTTGAAAAATTTGCAGGGCAACCCAGAAAACTAAATAGAAAGAAGCAGGTGAAATGAATTTTATTAATATATAATATCCAAAATAATATTATTTCTACATATAATCAATATTTTAAAATATTAATGAAGTATTTGACATACTTTTCTGCTAAGTCTTTGTAATCGGGTGTGTAACTTGTATCTCAGTTCAGATAAGCTATGTTTCAAGTGCTCAAGAGCCACATGTGGCTAGGGGCTGGCATATCAGACAGTACAGATTGAGAGATTCATTCTCTTCTCAGTATAAATAAATATATGTAGAGACAATCTCCTCCTCGGTATAGATGGGGAAAAGGCCATACTGTCCTCACTTCCCCAGTTCCTTTACTCATGTCCCTAATCAACAGGACATGTAATGCTTACTTTCACATTTGGCTCTGCATCTGTCATCAGTATGCACCACACAGAAATATTTATTTACTCCTACATTGTAGCAATGGTAAAGTTCTTTGCGTAAAATATTTCTGACCATGCACTTTGAGAAATTTTTCGGAGAGTGATGATCCATGCAGTTGCTTTGTTTTCAAGAAATTTCCAAGAATAAATAATTTAAACACAAATGATCACATTTAAATTTCATCTTACTTTTATTAAAAGTTAATAACAGATTGGAAATGCATCAGCTTGGGACACAGACAAATGGACACGTGCTTGAATCCCAGCAATGACTATTGCATGAGGTTGAGGGTGTCAGTTTTTTTCTGGGTCTCAGTTTTCTAATTTATAAAATTTGATGTATACTTACATTAAATAATTTGTCCAAAGTCACTCATGGGTAGTAATTAGTTAAGTTGACCTTTGAATCTGTAAAAAGAAGTCTGGTACATATGAATAGTTTAAAAATGAATTAGTCAGTAATATGAGTAAGCAGATATCACCTATCAGGATATGATTTAGTGCCAAATGACCAGAATAATGCTATAGATTTTCAGCTAAGGATAATGACAGGATGAACAGGAATATTCAGAGAGACATCATAGTAAAGGTTATGTTTTTGTCTTGGAGGCAAAGAGCGTTGAGGATAGTGAAGCTAGTGTGCCATCCAAATCTTGAAGAAACTTGAATAAATGCATTTAGTCAGAAAATCATCTTAGGCTCTTAGGGAAAAAAAATGACTGAACTTTTGGGCAGCAGGAATAACACTTTCTGGAAAGAAGTGAAGCCATATTTTGGACATCAATAACAGATCATCTATTTTAGATTGGTGGCGAGTCACTAATAGTGAAAGAGGTCCTTAAAGAAGAAATTCTAAAAGTGATGACCACATGAGTTCTAAAATATCTGCTTTTGTGTTTGTCTTGCTTTTCCATGTTGAACACTATTGTTACGTGGAGTATCTATAAGATAAGAGCATTGATTTCCTGTCCCTGCTAGCATCAGGGTCTAAAGATCAGCTCTAGAAGCACTAAAACCAAATATTTTCTATATAGTAGCTCTAATTCTAACAATAATATTGTGAGATATTATTATTATTATTATCCCATTTAATAGAAGGAAAACAAGGGATGGAAAGGTTTACAAATTCACTCACTTCATGTGTGATGAAGCTCGGAGACAGACGCAGGTCAATGTGATGGCACGGTTACTTTCTCCCATCCTGTCTCAGCAGGTGTACCTCTAAGTTTTGAGCACATATTATGTTCATGCTTTCTTTATAAAACTCATAGATGTCTATTCCTGCCTGTTCTTAATAACTGCTAAGACACCAGTTAAAAAGAAAGTTAAAGGATTATTCCATTTGACTCACTATTCGGTCAAAAAAGAGAGAAGGTGATCTTCCTTATTTCGCTAGGAAAATACCTCGTCCAAAAAACCTCCAACCTAAAACCCAACTCCTGCAAAATGTTTGTGTTCTAATTATTTACTTCAGACTTGCTTACTACTTTTTTAAAAAACTCATTTTTAAGTAAGGAGAGAACTTTCAATTATCAAATCTTAATTTATTTCTTCCAGCTGTTATATTCCTATATTTAATTTTTAAAAAAATTAGCATAACCTTCTATTTGAATTTTTAAATAAGATGATAGCAGACAGCAAAATCGCACATATTGTGTAAAAGATGATTGTATATTGGCTCTTTTTATCAGGGTCTGTGCAGACAGGTTGACAAAAGATGAGTAGGATATGAGTAAAAGTGAAAGATATGGTATTCTCAATAAATGATGACAATTTTCTATTCAGGTTTCAAAGGGAAAGAGAAAGAAAGTTCTGGGTGTTTATTTCAGCTAAATGTCAAGTGCATTTGCTGTTTTACAAGATGAAGTAAAATGACTTTCATCATAAATGCACATTTTAGATATATTCACACAGTCATGTGCATGCCCATAAATTGACTAGGCTGAAAAGAAAAGAAAAATCATTTTCTTATTCAGCATAATGGAAAGTCTGAGTCATTCTTTTCCTTCTAAAGCTGTTCTCCTCTTTTGTTCCCTATTTTAGTTAATTTCAGCATCCTCCTCTTCGCCCTTCAGCTGATGAATATAGAATTTTCATATCATTACATTCCTATATCCTTCAGTCTATAGCCTATGCAGTTTCTTGAACCCGTCGTGGACTTTCATATCTTTGCACCGTTTTTCATGCTGTTTCCTCAGTCCAGAATTTTACCTTCCTTAACTCAATGTCTGTATTCTCCATCCACTTCAGGGAACCAAACAGAAGATTCTGCTTCACCATATCATCCCTCACAATTTTACATAGCAATAATCTCTTCCTCTTTGGCATTCTGAAGCTCTGTGTCAGTTTCATTAAAGATCTTTAACGTATCTGGCTGTTTTATCTAATAGTTTACTATGTCCAACTCTTATCTCCCCTTGAATGGTTTAAGATGCCTGAGAAGTTCAACATGCAGCCTAAAAACTGCTACCTGAATCATTGAATATTGCACTGTGTTCTTCCAAAGTGGAAACTAAGCATGAGTAAATGAGATGGTTTTAGGGGCTGCAGTGGCTTTGTTTTACTCTGTTCTTTTGAAATAAAATTTACTACAACATCTCTAAATAGCTTCCATGCCACAAAAAATAATAAATGTGAAGGACGAATGAGATTTGGTTCTAAATAAAGGCCTGGTTATCAGTATATTTCTGCTATATTTAATATTACCTATCCTACTAGTTACTAATTAATGAGATTATATTTGAAATGACTCTTGTGGAATCTACCCAAAGTCATATTTTTTAGTAAGTCTTGAGTATCTAAAAATTATTTTCCTGAAGTTAAATACCCCAATTAGACCAACATCTGGTTAGTCTTATGCTCAAATAACTTTCAAGAGTAAAAAATTGACAGGCTGAAATTGTAATGACCTATAAAATGGAAAAGAACCGACAATTTGGAAAAGCAAAATATCAACCTATAAGATAAAATATAATTCATAAAAGAGAAAAATTCAATAAGAGCTGTGGAAAATTTTGACATTTAAATTTAAACACAAATAGTAGATGAAGAAAACTCATCTATCTTGTCTTTTAAAAAGCCTGAGATAGGGGCTGGCCCAGTGACACAGCAGTTAAGTGCACATGTTCTGCTTCGGTGGCCCTGGGTCCGCTGGTTTGGATCCCAGGCGCAGACATGGCACCGCTTGGCATGCCATGCTGTGGCAGGCACCCCACATATAAAGTTGAGGAAGATGGGCATGGATGTTAGCTCGGGGCCAGTCTTCCTCAGTGAAAAGAGGAGGATTGGCAGCAGTTAGCTCAGGGCTAATCTTCCTCAAAAAAAAGAAAGAAACAAAAAAAAAAAAACCCCTGAGATATACATTTCATGATATCTGATATAAATTTGAGCATCCAGTTGCTAAAAATATAAAAAATAAAATAGAAGACTGCAACAGCTCTCCTGTATTCTTTTCTTCTTTTTCTTTTCTGAAACAGCATTTAATGTTCTGCTCTCTGAAAGGGGATGTGAAGATGTTCTCAGCTTCCTGGCAGATGTGCTGTCCTGGGGCCAGGCCCGGGAAAAGGACAACTCTCTTCTTTAGGTCCTGGTGCTGTCATTATAGAAATACAACCCGCAGGCTGGGAACTTAGGGGATCTGGGGTAGCATCTGCTGATCTCCATTGTTGAATGCTTTAAGGTGGCAATAAAACACAGTTGAGCGTTTTTTTGTTTTGTCTTTTGATTTGCAAATATAAAATCTAATTGATAATATTATACACATAGCCCAAGAAATTGAGTGGAGTATTATTTCCTAAGAGGAAATAAAAGTCAGTGCCATTACTTTCAGCTGTAAGATGAATAAGCTCTGAGGACCTAATGTACAACATGGTGACTATAAGTGATAACACTAGTGTATAATTGAAATGTAGTAAGATAGTATATCTTAAATATTCTCTTGAAATGAAAGACAAATATGTGAGGTGATACTTATGTTAATTAGTCAGATGGGAGGAATTCTTTCACAATATGTACATGTATCGAACCACCACGATGTACATTTTAAATATCCTACAATTTATTCTTAAATTATACCTCAATAAAGCTGAAAAAGCACTGCATTTCACCAAAATAATTTTTGTATCATTATTCTTATTAATTTTAGTTACTGAGTATACATGATTCCTTCAATCATGCAAGTGTTTTCATATGGAATTTTTCAATAATACATGACCTGGAATTGGGAAAAAGAGCCTTACAAAGCACCTACTCATCCTTGTAAAGAGTGAAAAGTATGGAAAAAACTAAATTCTCATAATTTGAAATATTTGTTGTTACAGTAGATTGTCTAATTTCCCCCAATCTAGCAAACACAACATCAGTCCAGGGTGTAGTGTCTCCACTCTTGCAACTAAAAATGTGACCTGTGGACCAGGACCATTGACAAAGCTGGGGAACTTGTGAGAAATTCAGAATTTCAGGTCTCATTCCAGACCCAGTGAACAAGTTTCTGCCTTTTCACAAAACCCCCAAGTTGTCCACACGCGCACTAAAATTTGAGAAGTTCTGGACAAGTGAATGTGGATAGGATGGGCAGTATGTTACAAAGATCTCTTGCTGACCAATCAAAGGAGGTAAAGTTTCCTGGGGTCCGTACCAAATGTAAGTAGAAATGAACCAGGGCTAGGAAATTTGCTGATCACAAAGGAAGATCAGAGACATCCCAACACATAATAAAATGTATGAGAAGAACCAGCTAATATCTATTGCTACCAAAACCTATGTTTCTATGTAGTTTTCCAGAGGCAGGAGTTGACTGGCTACCGGATTTTCATTTTTCCAACATTTTAGTGAAGATAAGAGTTCTTCTGAATTTTGTGGGTATCCTCACTGTAAGAGAGACGTTATATCAGACCTCAAATTATGTGTTATGCTTTCCTTGAGCCAATGACTGGCAAGTGAATAACAACTAGGCTTTTGGGGATCAGTTCAGAAGACAGAACCTACCATCTCATCTGTTTATTTTACATCAAAAAATGAACAAACACTACTTATTTTGCTGTAATAATGCCCTACTTTTAGACTAAGAGGTAAAGAAGGAAATAAAATGCTTTGTCATCTTATTTGGCCATCCCATCCTGAATAAATAGACTGCCACACTGTTCTTTGGTGTTAAGTGTTTAATGCAAATTTGGCATTAGTCCAAATCATCATCAAATGAAAGAATAAATGAGTAAGTAAATGAATGAGTAAATAAAAACAACCAATTCATTAGGGAAGTTTGAATAAAAGAGTCTTTTTGTAGGGGGAATTACTAAGTTCTCCAAGGACTTAGATAGAATCCATTGTTAGATTTTTTGGAAAGGCAAAACTAGCAAAATTGTGGGTCTGTGAAAAGCCTCGTGATGACACAAGGAAGTCAAAATCTCAGCCACATCAGTTCTAAGGCACATGTCCTGACATCTCTTTCACCAACTTCACGCTCACTTGAAATTGAGTGCCTCTCATACCTATACTTGTTCTAGAGTGAACCGTATGGTAGCTGAATTCAGAACACTTGCAATCAATATTCAACTCTCTCAGTGGACTATCTGACTTAAGCAGAAAATTGGGAATAATTCAAATTTTTTATATAAATGCCTGCATATTTATAGTTTAAAAATATTTTATCTAAGAAATCATAGCAAATATTTCCCTAATGAAGGCATAAAAATGATAAATATCAATAAATCCTTATTATAAACAAGATCACTATATAAAAATCCTTATTTGTAATCCATATCATATTGCATTCTCATTATACATGGAAAAGTTAGATGCTATTTTTATTCTTTGGTATTAAAGTGATACTTCCATTTTATCATACTTTTCATGGTACAAGTATATCCATAGTTATAATAACTTATCAGTTCTCTTAACTCTGTTCTTCTAATGTCCCATCCCAGAACCTTTAACATCAATCTGTATGATCAGCCTGAACCAAGCTTGGACATCAGTTTTTGTTACAGGTAGAGAGAAATAAGAGCCACGAACACATAGCTCAGTGGTTTGGCATGGCAGATCTCAACGCTCTGGTTTTACAGCCCTGTAATTATATTTGATTCCTTTTTCCCAAACTATCAATCTCTGTCCTAAACCCCGGTATAGGGTATGTGCATACCTTAGGTTCCTCCCACCTCCTCAGTTTTGAGCTCTCTCTGTAACCGGGTATCTTCCTGCAGAACTTTGTTAGTGACTAAGTCACACATACCACCACCAGATCTCCTTAATACCACGTGGTTCCGGTAGAAATAATGAACATAATAACTATTTATTAAAGTTCTTTATATATATATGTATATACACACAATTGTATATGTATATACACACATATGAGTTTTATAGTATGGATTTTGTACAATACCCATAGCAACACAATCTAGTGGGTATTGTTATTTCCATTTTATACATTTGTAACTGAAGAATCTGTGTCTTAAAGGGCTTAGATGAATTCTCTGCTGTTGCTCAGCTGGTAAGGGAAGCTTCACAGCCAGTTTTTAACCACGGCTTTGTTCACGGGCAAAGACAGCACCACCAGCATCGTGCACACTTGCCTCACAATTTACTTGCCCACCCACGTCTGATATGTCTCCACCACTGGATTGCTGATGGCAAAGAAGTTTTACCTTTAGCACCGACTATAGTCAACTGGTAGAAACTACCTAGAATTCTGGGTCACAAAGATTTAAATTTGTTTTACTTTTTGTTTTGAGAAAATTGTAGATTCACATGTAGTTGTACGAAAAAATACAGAGAAATCTAATACACTCTTTACTCAGTTTGCCCCAAAGGGTAACAGTTTTTGAAATGAATAGTACAATGTCACTATTGTACTAAAACAGGAAACTGACATCCACATACACCTTATTCAGATTTCAAAGGTTTTACATGACCTTGCATGTGTATTTAGTTCCATGCAATTTTATCACATGTGTAAATTCATGCCACCATCATCACGGTCAGGATATGGAACAGTCTGGTCACAAGAATTCCTCATGCTACCCTTTTATAGCCACAGCCCCCTCATTCACATCTTACCTCCCTAACCCTTGGCAACCACTGTTCTCTTTTCCATTCCTATAATTTTGTAATTTCAAGAATGTTATTTAAACATAACCTTCTGAGATTGGCTTTTGTCCCTCGTGCTACTTCCCTTGAGATGCATCCAAGTTTTATGCGCATCAAGGGTTCATTCTTTTTTATTGTTCAATAACATTGCATGGTGTGGATGTGTTGTGGTTCAACTATTCTCCTGTTGAAATGCACGTGAGCTGTTTCCACTTTTGGTTATGATGAATAAAGCTGCTCTAAACATTCTTGTACAGGTTTTTGCGTGATTGCAGCTTTTCATTTCTCTGGGATAAATGTTCAAGTCTACAACTGCTGGGTTGTAGGATAAGCCCAGGTTTAGGTTAGTTGTGTAAGAATCTGCCATACTCTTTTCCAGATACTGTGCCACTTTGCATTCCTGCCAATAATGTATGAGTAATCTGGTTTCTCTGCATTCTTGGCATTTGCCAAATGTTATCACTATTTTTTTTAATTTTAGTCATTCTGTTGAGTACTGATATTTCATTGTGGTTTTAAATTGTTTTTCCCTAGCGGTTAAAGACATTGAACACATTTTCATATATCTGTTCATGTCTTTTGTTCATTTTCTAATTTTTTGAACTTTTGAGTTTTCAGAGTTGTTTTATACATTCTAGATGCAAGTCTATCATCATATATGTGGTTTGCAAGGTTTTTCTTTTCAGTCTGTACCTTGAACCACTAGGATTTAAATGCTTTGTTTGGGTTTATGTGATAGAGTCCCATGACAGTTTAGTAATGTGCACCAAGAAAACAGGAAAGAGATTGAAAAACTATAATTTCTACATAAGTATTTGCCTTCCCTCTCTCAGATCTCAAACATAGTGTAGACTTTAAATAATCATGCCTATATACTCCCTCTGCTTCCCCTCTCTCCCAATCTGTTCAGTTCGAAAAACATATACAAACCATGCTTGTAATTTACTACACAGAATGATCGACTTTGATAGCAAAAACATGGTTCTCATCACACACTCCTGCATTTAACTCTTGGAAAGTCATCTCAAATTTGTCAGGTTAAACATTTTAGTAGAAAAACGTTAAACCACTTATGTAGATTTTACTTATGTAAAAAATTCCAAATAATTTTTAAGTGATTACAATCACCAAAACTTATAAAACAGATATATATGTATACTTCTCTTGAATGTTGATGTACATTTATTATATGCTTGTGGCATATTTCTGCCTGTTTTTCTGGTACAAGCATATTTGCCCTAAATTAGTATGCAAAATTTATTTCAAAGAGTTCAGGTTTTTGTGTGTGTGTCTGATTAAGCAACATGATAAAATAATGTAAACTTATTACCCCTTCCTTCTCAGCCACAGTAAAATTATTCCTAAATTAGAGATTGAGCCGATGGCTTAATGCTCACTTTTTCAGAGTTGTGTAGTTACGCACAACAAGGACAAGGAAGACGCCACAGCGTGCAGCACATGACAGGGACTTCCTAAAACTGAGTCCTGATGTGTAGAAGGGATGGAAGAGAAATTTCCCCATAGACAGCCTTACTATGAAGATGCTGCTAAATATTTGCTTCCATCTTGATTTAAAGAATCTCGTTGTATATGCATTCAACATTGATTACTGGCCACGTATGAAATACAATGATGAATCTACACATTATTTTTCTGGACATATAGTCTTGGTTTTCATAGGCAAAACTAACTAGCTAGTTAAGTGGTCACTTAGAGTGAGTAGATAAATAAAATGAGGACAATCTTTGCTAACAACTTCTATGTTCTATCTTCCTTTTTTTTTTTCTATTAAATAGCAGATATTATTGGCTTCAGTTGCCTCCCTTTGACTGCATAAAAGAAGTCACAAACTTTAATTTGGAGGGTGGCCGTGAGCTCGCAGTGCAAACGCCCCTGATTCTTTCTTACTCCATTCTCCACACTGGCTGCTCTAGATCAAGTCCCTGCCGTTAGCTCCCCGTGCTTAACACGGGCTCGGTGATCAAGCCCTGCATCTGGGACGAATCTTTGGACTTGGTTACATGAATCATATTTTGGGGGCCTGAAGAGAGAGATGATGGCCCAATACAAGGAAAGACTTCTCTAAGCTCCTGATGTGATAAATGACACAATTCTCTTCAATGGTTTTGCTCCTTCATTTAAAATGAAAAATCTATTTCTTTTAAATGAATAAGCACATGTAGATTTTTGACATTTTCTTAAATGGAGCATAGTGGGTTTTTCCTTAACTTTTTTCTCTTCTTATGCAGCAGATACAAATGAGTGAGAAATTATAATTATAGTCAGAAGCATTCCTGTTTAGGTTTAAATGTGTAGAAAGCAGACATTAAAATATTATTAGTAGGAATGATTTTTCTCTTCAATGTGGAAGGCATAGCACTTTTACTTTTAAGCTATTTATTTCATTAACATTTGAATTTTTATTAAAAATTTAAAATTACCTTTTAGTTAGATATTACAGTAAAAGTTAACAAAAAAGGACAGAAAATAGATATTTTGGAAGATGCTCATGCATTGTGTATATTTGGCAGACTATGAAACGGACAAGTTGACTGGAACGCTTCCCAAGAAGACTTAATTCATGGGTCGTTCTTAAAGTGCATTTGCTTTTAAGGGCAGATTCATCTTAGAGGATTTAGTTCTAGAAGATAATTTGAATTACAGGACAAGCATATTACTCCTAAGAGAGGCTGTATTCATTTTAAATTGCAGGAGATGAAGTTAATGAAATTGTGCTCTTTTAACTGCTTTGCTGGTGGATTAAATGCAAAATTCCTGGCTTTATGATGTTCAATACAACAACTTTCAACATAAGGAAAGCAAAATATTCTTACAAATGTTTGTTTAGTACACCTGCAGACACGTTGCATACGAAGAGCATTTTAAATCATCTCCATATGACTCCAGCTTAGATTTCTATCATCCTACACCCTCTGGAAGACAGTGAAACACGTGGGAATGTTTAAGACATCTGAAAGATGCAAAAGGAACTACAGAACCCCTGAAATCAAGGCAGGCCACCCGGCTCTCATTCTGAGCTCTCTTTGGCCGGTAAATCTTGAAAAGCTGGGCTATCTATTTTTCTAGTTTACTGCAGGTTAGAAATTGCAGCTAGATTAGAAGCAACAAGCTAGACGTGGAGGAGGTAGTGAGGGGTGTTGGTTACAGGCGTTCTGACAGCAGTGAGAAGTGACAGCTGACAGCCTGACATTGCAGAAACAGGAGTTCCCTAGCATATGCGGCAATGTGCTGTGTGTTTCAGCATGGAATGAGAAGGGAAACACACAATGACTGTGAAGAGTCATCAAGAAAACGACTGCATTATGTGCAGTGTCCTCTGTGGAAAAAGGAAGTGGAATGTATTCTCTGACTTTTGGAAGAATTTCTGTCAAAAAAAAGTTAAATCATTGGCACCTCATGTGACAAACTTTGTTCATCTAGAATATTCACTTACATAAAATGTGGTTTCATGATAAAACATTCCCTCCAATCTCCCTGCTTTTCCTGGGATTTTATTCTGAAATAAGTTGGGTTTATAAAAATATACAGGTTCTAATCTACTAAAAATTTGGATTTGAAGTCAACTTCCATCCCTTAAAGTGTGTGACTTTGGGCACTGAAGTCTCTTTGAGGTTGAGCATTCACATCCATAAACTCCGGTCTCACTACATCCTTAGGTTTCAGTGCAGGTCAAACAAGAGTAAGTGAAAGTGGAACCAGACTGAATGAGTATGTGACAAAGGAGTGGTTACTGGTATTTGTGCCAGGGTTCCTCCTTTGATAATGGAGAGGATTTGAGATTCTGAAGTAATACTTTTAAAAGATCAAAGTCTAAGAAACTTGCTGACTATAAGGAGATTTTTTTAAGGCATTTGCTTGGATATCATGTAATGTGAAGCATGAATTAGACTCCAGGTCAGATGTCCATCACCTTAAACTTTCTGGAAGACGTTAGGATATTTGAGAGTGTGCAAAGCATCTGAATAACTTAAACAGAACCACAGAACCCTGACATTAAGAGGCTCTGACTCTGAGCTCTATTTGCACTGTAAATCTTAAAAGTTGGGTTATCTATTTTTCCATTTTATTGCAGATTAGAATCAACAAACTAGACGTGGGAGGAGTTAGGGAGAGGTGGTGGTTAAATGAGTTCTGACAGCATTGAGAAGTTAAAGCTGACAGCTTGACATTGAGTGGTACAGAAACTGCTTCAAACTCACACCTTACCATTTGGTAGAGATGAAAAAGGATTAGGGCGTAAATAATTTCCAAAGATACCCCAATATATTTCATTCTTTCACCATGACTTCCTAGTGACATTTAATAGTCCTTGACCTTGAGGCATTTTAGTGAGGATAGTCCTCAGTAAGCACTGGCTCTTCCTCTCTCTGCTTCATGCAGAAGCAAGTTGATGCCAAAAAGGAACTCAAGATACATTTATAGGTCCTGGAAAAGAGACTCCCGCGAACAATGCCCAAAGGCCAGTCACACTGACTGTGAGTGAGAAAGTTGGGAGACTAGTGGGACATTCTGAAATTTATCTGAAGGAGTATACACAGGTAACCATAGACTTCCTAAGTGGTGAGGAAGAAGGCACTTCAGTAAGTGATTGTCATTGCATGGGGGAGCTTGTTCTTCTTACCATTTGTTTTGTTTGGCTTATTTCGGTGGAAGGGTATTTTTCTTTTTAAAAAATATACCAAAAAGAATGGTAAATTAAGTCTGAATGCATATGTGTAGTGAGATGCTAAAGAGAGAATTTCCACTCCACATTCCCGTTTAACTGGGATCTGCTCTGTTCAGCAGAACCGTGTGCTGAGGGAAATGCTCTGTAACCTGTGCCGTCCTCTTGGTAACCATTAGCCACGTGTAGCTGGTAAGCATTTCAGATGTGGGTAGTGTGATCAAGGAATCAATTTTTAAATGTTGTTTAATTTTGTTTGAATTTAAATTAAGTGGCCAGTTGTGGCTTGTAGTTCTGGTATTGACAATAGCAACCATCATATGATTTTTAAATATCAAAATTGTTGAAACAAATGGGAAGGTTTTAGAATCCAAAATCACGTAGGAAAGAAAGTCTTTTTTGTGTAGACTTAATGTAAAGAACTCACGAAAATCTGAGAGGCTCTTCCTTGCAGCTGAATGTAAGGAAAAGGGCATCCAATGCTGCACGAGTCGCCCTGCTCTCATTCTGATGCTCTCGTGAAAATAATTAATGTCATCAGGGCAGCGGAGGACTCAGGGAGACGTCGAGCATTGACGTTTCCGTGAAACTCATCTGGGGATTCAGAATGGAACTTATCTTCTCAAGATGAGGGCAGTGCAGAAAACTTTTAGAGAAAAAATGATCTCAGGAACTGTTTATTTTAGTAATGATCTCTGTTACACAGGTGGTGTAGCCAATGTTAGGACAAGATAATAAAGATTCCTTTCAGACACAAAATTATAGGATCATGTCCCTGTTCAACCTCAGCACAAAACAGAGCAGAGAAATTGATGTTTAATTATTTTTTAACTTAATTTAGTTATTTTTGAGGAAGATTAGCCCTGAGCTAACATCTGCCAACAATCCTCCTCTTTTTGCTGAGGAAGACTGGCCCTGAGCTAACATCCGTGCCCATCTTCCTCTACTTTATACGTGGGATGCCTGCCTCACCATGGCTTGCCAAGCAGTGTGTATGTCGCACCCAGGATGGGAACCTACAACTCAGGCTGCCAAAGCAGAGCCCTGCAACTTAACCTCTGGCCAGCCCCTTAATTATTTTTAAAGAATGACTTTCTAATGAAGAAAACCACAAGGAAATATTAGTTCTAATACATTATTTATAATTTACTTATTATCATCATAATTATAAATCTATATATTTGTTAAAGTATATAATGGAATTACTTATTTTTATTATAATTTGCTTTGTTCATGATCTTAATATATGATAATCATGATAATGATTTGAAGATGGCATCAAAGCGAATGCTTTTAAGACAAACAGAAACACATTGCATTTGCATGAAACTTAACAATACATGTAATTCATTGATAGTAAGCCAGGAGAAGATGTGACTAATGCCAATGCGACATGGTTTCCTAGACTCACAGAAAAAGCATTTTTCTTATTCAGAAGATGTTCTCACCCCTGTCTGTCTCCTTATTTTCAAAACTGGCTTTATCATGTTATTAATGAGTAACACACATTTGTACTTATTTTGAAAAAACATACGCATGAGATTAGTGATACAGCTTGGTACCACATATTTTTAATGAGGGTACAATTTCTTCTTCAACGGTAACTCTATTGGATCAGGAAGTAGAGTCAGGATAATTAAACTGATGAATTGAGTTTATTTTGAGTCTTTGTTGGTTCTAATTAATATTCAAATATATTCTTTGTGTCTCTTAAGAGTACATAAGGAAGCCAAAGCCTCTAATTATAAAAATAATTACTAAAAGTGGAATGAGAAGACTTTGATTACATTAACTATCTGACATTTGATTACCTTATATAGTGGCTATGGTAAAAACAAATTTAAAGAACATTTAGGAGGAAAAAATAGTTTTATTTTTTAATCTTCATTTCTGAAAGGAGAATACATTTTCAAGGATGAAAAACGTTTACAAAACTGGAGTTTTAAGTGATAATATGGCCAGTTAAGTGTTTCCTCCTTGGGGGTGGTGGGTGGTGGTACGTAAGGCTCTTGCATGCCATAAAACACAGTTCTGTCCTCCATAGGTACAGAAAAGCTTAACTCCTTGAAATAGCCTACCCTTTTAAGTACTAAGTTCTTTAAAGAAGATTTTGCCGTATTTCTAAAGTGTGTGAGATCTACTCATCATCGCACATTTTTTACTTTGTTTAGGTAAAATCATTGCAAAAAGGGGAAATAATATTTTTTATTCTAAATATTGTCAACCCAAGAAAATGAAATACCTTAACACAGACAAAATATCCATCATTTATCAAAGTATGAGATCATATATGAAAGAATTTCTACCATTTTCTCAGCTTTCCCCAATGAGAAATTTCTTTAGAATTCTCTGTTTTTTTATATCAAGCATTGAATGATATTGTAAGATTGAATGTAAAAGGATCCTTAGGAGGACTGGATGCAAGTGTAAAATGTATGGTCATTAAATAAGAAATAATTGATTGCCTACACAGCCCACTGCATCCTGATAGGTGCTCTGGATGTGTCCATGAAGAAAGCCAATGGCACCTCACCAAGATTTGGGAATCTAGCAGATGCCACAGGTATGTGAAAACTCAAATGTTACCTTAGCTGCTATAAAATTAATGTCATAGCAAAAGGAAGGTCAAAACAGTGTGTGAACATGTTAATATAGAGTAAGAATGATTAATTTCATTTTTAATAAATAATGATTAATTCCATTTGCCCGTAAATAATGATTAATCCTAACAGGAAACAGAACTTCTATCCTTGATATTAAAGAATTGTATAACTTTGAGGAAGAGTAAGAGAAGAAGAGCATCTCAGGCTGAGGAAAGAGGTAAATCTTGTATTCCTTACACAGGCGTCATTTTAGTAAAAAACGGGAAACCTCCGGTGTGCAGTGCATGGGATTATGTAGTAGAAATGAGTTTGGAAGGTCAATTGAAAGGCCCAATTGAGATAAGTATATATAAATTTCAGAAAAGAGCCAGTGATTTACATTGTCCTTTAAGAGTTAATTATCAATTTTGTTGGAAGATATGGGTGCAAAGACAAGAACGTGCACAGACGGAGGCCTAGTAACAGACTTGTCCTAACAGCAGGAAGACCAAAGCCTGGACTCAGTGGGCATCGGCGGGCTCCCAAAGGAGGGCTATGCAAAGGACACTACACGTTTAGAAATTTGTGGGAAAAAAACCGATGCAGATTAATTGGTTATACACAATGTCCTCAACACCAATAACAACAAAAATAAATGATGGTAATCGAGGAGAATGTCTGTGAACAATGGAACAACTTCTACTTCCTTTACATCTTTTGAAGTGAAACATGCATGATGGCAGGTAAAATCTAGGCAACTTTCGCTCTAAATATATTCCTTCTTTTCCTTCTTTTTTAAATCTTTATTGAGATATGATAGATATAAAAAGATGCATATATTTAATACATAAATATAGTAACTTTTATTTCTGAAGAAAATTTAGAAGAGGCAAGGAGAGTTAACAGAAGTTTTAAGAGAAAAATGCTTCTATTTGTTTCAAATTTTAACCCGTCTCCAGATTATGGTAATCTAATTAAAATTCTGGCTTTGATCATTTTAATGTTTTATTGTATTAGATCAAAAAATTAAATATAAATGCTCATTTTTTGGAAATTGATGAATTTGAAGATGAAATCTAGAAACAACAGCAATTATTTTTGTGTTACATATTGTGTCCAAATAAAATTAAAGTATTATATCAAGTTTGTAAAAATCTTTCAATCCCTGTGTATGTGGATAACATCTTGCAGTATCTTCATTCTAGACATTCCGTTGTTTCTTTGAATAGGAAAAAAAATCCATTAAGTTGAAAAACTCCAACCAAAGACATTATAAAATAAATGATCTTTGTGTAATTTAGCAATATATTGTTTTTTGCTCCCAAGTTTGGCAATTTATTTCTTCTTAGTCTACATTATTTTTTGGTTCAAATTCTGCCTTTCTATCTGATAACATTTTATCAAATGATCTCCTGGAATATTCATGTTATAAGTTAAACAGTTTTAAAATATCATTTTTCTTTCTTCTCAGGTGCCAAAAATCAAGAAAAGCAGACTATTACAAGAGTTTTTCTCCCACAGTGAGTTTTATGTTTTTCATGACCCTTATGGGGAAAATTTTCCATTGGTCAATGGCAAATTAGATGAGCAATTTGCATTATTTTTACCTGGCACTGTGGAGTGATTGCATTCACACTGAACAAGAATTCACCCTCTCTGATGAGGAGGTGCTTCAGGCAAAGAGTATGGAATTGATATATTTAATCTTCCTCTTGCAACTGAATAAGCATAATCAAAAATTTTAAAAGCTTGATTAATCAAGTGATAAATGCAATTCATAAATTGAAAGTACATTTTTTCCCATTTCTCCATTATATGAACTGTTCACTCTCAATTTTAAAGAACTTGTTTCACATTAACACAATGAATAACAAAAAACGAAGGCAGTCTGTTTCCTAACAAGAAACTGATAGAAGTCAGATTAAACTACAAAGCTCTATATTTTATAATCTTGACAATGTGCTTATTTTCTTAGTGTCTTAAATCATTCTCCTCAAAGCAAATATCGTCTGTCTTACTTTGGAAGGAAAAAAGATGCTAACTAAGAATAATTGTCACTTAGGGAGTAATACCAAATCTGGTAGAGCAATCAAAGTGAAATATAATTTAATATTTGCAGTTGGTTACTTTCCCCTACTATTATACAAATAGTCATAGTATTTTTAATATGTTTACCTTACTTTGCTAGTGTACTTAATTTGATAACAGTAAACTCAAAGAGTAAAAGCTTAGCTTCCTTAGACTTGCAAACTCTGTCCAGATTCAGGCTTAGTCAGCCTCTCTTTAGTCCCCGCCCCCAAGGTTTCCCCTCTGGGAGGGTAACTGTTTACTAGAAATCCTCCTTCTGGGCAGACCTTAAATGACACTTTTTTCCGCAGTTATTTAAGACTGGTGAAAACTCTTCTGAGCTTATATGCCACTTTTTCTTGGATTCTTTGCTTCTTCATAAAACAGCTTAAAAACCTAAAATGTCTCAAGTGAAAAACTGATGCAGATTGTCAGGCTCTCCTTTCGCTCCAGAGTGTTTACCCTTCATGTCAGACTTAGGACATAATTACACCTTCTTCTGCCTACCTAGCTTCTTTACGGGCACCCTCTGACTGGCTTCACAGCTTCCAGCCTGCAGAACTCAGGACTTGGAAAGCATCTTGCAGCCTGTGGATGTCACCTCAGTGAACTGTCCAGAATTGTGACGCAGAAACTCATTGTTCTTTCAGATGCTCCCCATTTACTATACTAGACTCTTTTGTTTTTCATTATCTAAACTTTGTAGTTTTTCTTGTCACAAGATTGATATGGTACAAGCTTCTCCACCACAGCTGTGATCCCTGGGGTTTTAGATTGAGCAACTGGTTAGACAGTTGGTGCCATTTACTATGAGGTGACATATTTACACAGAAGCCCATATGAGGTCAAAAGAAAATCATTCTACTTTGGGTATATAAAAGTTGAAAGGCAAAATTTTGCAAAACGCACGTAAATTTTGAAATGCACTGTGTAAAGTGAAATTTTATACGGTGGACAGGATCAGGGAACAATTTTACATATCGATCTGCCTCATTCTTTAAATTTAACAATTAAGTGTCCACCACAGGCCAGATACTATTTTCATGGCGATATACAATGATAAAGATGCATCTGTTTTAAAGACATTCAATTACACTAAAAGACATTAAAATAACTCCATGCCTTCCAAATCCTAATGTTTGCAAAAATTTTATATAATGTATAATAAAAATCTACTATAATATGGAATTTTTGTTATAATTTGTAATTTTATTACTGAATATCAGTCATGGATATTTCTTAGTTAAAATCTTGGTTTACGACGTCATAGAACTTTTTTCATTTCTCTGAAATATATTTAGCACTATATGCACTATATGGTTAGGTTCAATACTGTTTTCAATAACTATTTAAAAGCCATTTTGAGAAATTTCCGTGAAAAAGCATTGACCTGAGAGTTGGGGCCGGGCTGTGTTTGCTCATTCAGTTGTACCTCTCCAGTAGGCCCTGTCCTGTTCGACACAGAGTGTGGCTCTGCAATGAAATTCAATGACATTTAGTATCTTTAACACATGTCTATTTTCTGATTTGGCTTTAGTTATGGAGGTTTACATTCTCTACATGGCAGGAAATGAATCGATTCGTTTTCACATCTTTATTTGTTATCATGTGATGGTATATGCAATGTACTACACTTCAGTTGGAGTTGGTCAGAGAAATAGGAAAAGGGAAGTATCTGAAGTATAGGGTGTTTAATTTGCCGACATCACCTCCTATAAAAATTCCAACAACTCTGTAAGGAAGTGGCTACCTTCACATGTGTGTACTTGTGAAAAATTAAGATATGCAGCTTAAAATGTTGGCAATTTTTACAAATTTAGTAAGTGGTATTTAAGGTTTTATAAGAAAGAAAAAAGACCACACGTTGTACCTGAGACAGAATACGGCAAGTGTGGAAGAGCAGATCCAGGGTCTTACTCCCTCTTATATAAACATACAGTAAATGAAAATTATCCATGTACATTATATGTTTTTTTCTCAGAGAAAATCATATTAAGGCTTTTATTATCCTAGTTTCCATTAAATACTCTTAGAGGTTAGAAAATAGACATTTTTCAGATAAATCTATAATTTTTAAATGCCTTAAAAATCTGTTTCTTTTCCATTACACTTCCAAAATTTGTCCCATACTATTAAAATAGCTGCCTTATTCGTTTTTCCTCCAATTGTTACTTTCTAACTCATCACTCATGCTGCACCAGATATTATAATAAAATTATATGTGGTCATATAAATTACCTGCTTGTAATAAATATGCTGTATATATATATATTTATATAAATGTAAACAATACACATGCAAATAATCCCTAAGTGCTAGGCCAGTCGAAAAGCACTAAAAGTCATGGAGCAGCAGTCGTCAAAAATGACAGCGCATCAGAAGCTTCTGGAGGGTGTGTTAAATTGCAGATTGATGGACCCCACCTCTAGTTTTTGATTCAGTGCACCTGAAGTTGCCCCAAAACTTTCACTTTTAAAAAGTTCTCAGATGATGCTGGTGCAGTTAGTCTGTGGACTACACTCATAAAACCAATGCTCTAGAATACAAGTATCAAAACATGTTTCTTTAAAACCTCACTATTTTAAACCTGTCAAGAATTCAGTTTTCCTTTGGCTAGCTTTTATTTCAAAGCAGTTAGCCAGAATCTGTTCCTAAACGTTCTGCTGCAATTTACACACTTCACGTGTAAGTAAGTCATATTAAAATAGAAACAACAGAATGATGAGACCCCTTAAAAACTGGAAATATTCAGTGTAATAATCTAACTTTATACACATGACAAAATGTGTGCTATTAATAGAGCTTTATTTCCTTCTAATTTTACTCCTAGAAATAAAGACTAGAATAACAAGATGCATACTTAATTTGATGCACAATTGACTCTTCCTTCTTAAAAAAGATTTATTTACGAAAGAATTTGAATTTCTTTTCCTTTTGGAATTCACGATATTATAAATACCTGAGCTTTGTTGGGAATTTGATGAATGAAACACAAATGTGTGTACTTTCCTTTAGATCTATGAGTGAATTATGACCAATTTACCATATAGGATTGCCTCTGAATTTATTAGACATTATACATAGGGAAAAATTGCTCAAATTAAAATTTGTTTGAAGATTTTTCACGAATGTGATTCCAAATCTACTTCAAAGAGAAAGAGCTACTAATAAAAAATATATCATAAAATGTTCAAAAAGCTACAAGATCGACTGAGTATATCTATTGGCTACTCTTCCGAAAGGCTTGATATGACTATGATACAAATTATCACTACAAAATGTAAAATGATAAGGACAACAGTGTAAAGAAAAAACTTGAGCAAAGTTTATGAACAGAGTAGGCAAAAGAAGAAATATAAATAAATGGTCACTAAACCTGTGAAAACACATATTCTCACACTAATTATTTGAGAAAGAGAAATAAAACAATGAAATAACGTTCAGAGGGTGTGAATTACAATGGGAGAGCATTTTTCTACCTTTCAAACGGTCAACAATTAAAAATACAAATATTAATGATACCTAGCTCTGATTGACACCAGAGGGAAATAAAACACATTTTTAAAGGAGAATCTGGCAATATTTATTCAAATTGTACTTTAAATGCCTGTGTGTCGTTTTATTCCTACTTCAAACTTTTAGAAGTCTATCTTACAGCAATATGAGCACCAGTAGCATCAATACTCACACAAAGACACTCATGACAGGTTAATTTGTAAAGGGGAAAATAAAACAAAAAGGGAAACTGGAAAGAATATGAATGCCCATCGAATGGAAAAGATCAAATATATTATATGGCCAACAGACATTATGCAAGTATTGAAAATAACTATCTAACTGTCATATATATGGTTATATATATACATAGACACATATATGCTCATACATACACAAATCATGAGGTGGGGAGAGAGAAGAAGAGATTGTTAATTCTATTCTTCCGACTTCAAACCTCAGCTAGAATATTATTATATCTCCTGTGTACTGAGAAATTTTTTTATGTTCAAAGTACCTTTTTTTTTTTTTTTTTTTTTGAGGAAGATTAACCCTGAGCTAACTACTGCCAGTCCTCCTCTTTTTGCTGAGGAAGCGTAGCCCTGAGCTAACATCGTGCCCATCTTCCTCTACTTTATATGTGGGACGCCTACCACAGTTTGGCGTGCCAAGCGGTGCCATGTCTGCACCCGGGATCCGAACCGGCAGACCCCGGGCCGCCTAGAAGCAGAACAGGAGAACTTAACCGCTGCGCCACCGGGCCAGCCCCTAAAGCATCTTTTTTCTTGCAAGACTTATATTCTTTTTTCATCTTTATCTTGTTCGATTAGTTAGCTCATTCTTGGATTATCTTAATAATCATTTTTTTAATTTCCATACTCTTTTATGGAAATAATTTCTAATTCCTTCTCTTTCAGAGCATTCTGATCTTGCATTATGGGTAACAAATCCAGCTGTTCTATTGCTTCATCTTGATCCTCATCTCTGTGTCGGATTTCTTAAAAGGTCAGTATTTCTCGGTTGTCCCGCCCTATTTACAAATAAAAACACACCCGGACTGAAGTAGAGGGCTGCAGGAGTATTGTTCTCTACAGCTGTCTGTCTTGGTGGGCAGTGCCTCTGACGAGAGGCGGCTAAGCGGCCGGGTCTGCTGACACATGGCTTCGACAGACAGTGGGAGGGGACTTGGGAGCCCCTGCAGACCCTAGGAAGTGTGAACCCCGCTGTATTTGCTGTTGAAGAGCGTTGCGGTGCTTTGTCTTGCTTCTCTCTCTCCCGTGGTTTTTGGAGGACCCTATTGTCATGGAATTGAAATTCAATCCCTTGATGAACGACTCGGATTATTTTTGACTGTCCAATCCTGTCTTTCTTTATAGTCAAAGGTCCTTCATTTAATATACATTTGCGGTTCCCTTATGAAAAATCTTACGTATCAATGGGGAACTTTTCTCTGCTTTTGTTTCTTCATTGACGTGATCCCACAAGCTGTTGAAAGACCTGAAATTCCTTAAAGATCTCATCCCTTATGGCTCTCCTTCCAGTTTTCAGCACTTCTTCCACGGGACCTTCTACACGTGTGTTAGAGGCTCCGGTGCCCCCCCCCCCACCCCCCCGCCCCCCCCCACCCCCCCCCCCCCCCCGGGCCCATTCCACAGGTGTCGCAGCTTCCCTGACAACTCGCGGTCTTCCTTCTGCGGAGCTCTCCTTTACCTCTTCATAAGACAATACTCAGTCTAATTCTCTTTTTTCTAGCTTCTAACTTTGCTTTCTCCTCTCCTTACAGCCTTGACTTTATACTCCAGGTCACAAACATTTATTTTTGTCGTCTCATACTGATTCATATTATTTCTATTGTTTCCCTACGTAAAATGCTATGATTGCCTTTGGCCTCATAATCTTGATGCCAATCATTTATGGCTGATGTTTTGTTCAAGTTAACTCATGTCCTGCAAGCTGGAACTGTTCAGTGACGTTTATTGCACCACTCTGGGGAGGCCTGTCCTGTGTAAATACAATTAATTATGCATTGCTCAACAGTGCCCTGGGACATGATATTTGCCAAAACAATATTTATCCAGGGGCAACCCAACGTAGTGGCTGGCTGGGAAATACGTTTTTCACACTATTTTCCTAAGTGTTCTCTTCACTTAGCAAATCCTTAAGGCATGATTTGACTTTTATTGGTTTTTCATTGCCAGTACGCAATTATAAACTCTGGTGCCAATGTTGAAAGACATTTCTAATCCTACCTGGAAGTCAAGAGTCACCGAGCATTTCAATTTCACAGAAGTAAAGGCTCAGAAGAGCTTGCAGGTGGCGAGATGGGATCCGAAGCCTCACACGGATACTGCTGTTCTTCACAGATTCTGCGTTTCCCACAGAACAGCAGGATCTTAACAAGGGAAATTTTGCTGAGAAAATTGATAAAATAGATGTTTGATTTGTGAAATGAAGGAAAATATCCCTACCAACGAAAATGTAATACAAATATGAAAAAGGAACTGAACAGACGTGAGAGTAACAAGTTACTCGATATATTCTGAATGCAATTGAACTTATTGTATTCATATACTTTCAGAGATAGACAGAATTAACCTTATTTTTCTGTGATTTCTATCTGCCAGTTTGAAATCTGTGCCATTTTTGAAGCTTTTTTTTAAAAAAAAAATATAATCAAATTAAATAGTGACTGTGGGTGATTGCAGTCCACTCGACCTCAGCACGTACTGGACGTAATTTAAGGATCATTAACCTCCACCCCTTAATTTCATTTCTTAACCTTTACTAATTCATTTCCACTCGCTGACTAGAAATCACCCCTGTCTGATTTTAAATCTTCTTCCCTCAGTTGTTCCACTCCACAGGGAGAGAGGGGGCCTTGTTCTATAAGAATTTGCAGATTTCCCAGAGGTGGCCCTCTGCGACAATTGCCTGTCCATCTGGGAGTGGTAGAATGATGTTTTTAGTGGTGATAAAACTGTGGTGGCATATTCAACTGTATGCATAAGAGTTTAATCATTTCATAATGTGCCTGAATTATCTTCAAAGATGAATGCCTTTTTTCCTTCTCCAGAAACTGATGGCTTCAGGTAAAAAGGCTTAGTCTGGCACAAAAGTCAGTTTGAAGCACTTTGGACCGCTTCCCAGATCTGCCGTGCCTCTTTTTTGTGCAATATGGTGACCTCAGCATTTTGTCTTTCAATATTTATTCTAAGAAAAAAGTAATTTTCATAACTAAATAAACAGTGATATCATTAAATTGGCAACATAACAGAAACATCTACATATAGACTCTCTTCCCTTTTAAAATTGTAGATGGAAAAACACATCAGACGGCTGGGTTAACCAAACTTCATTTATAAAATTGAGAACATATAGATGGCTTTTCTCAAGATACAAAACATGTACGCTGTTACTTTTCATCTTTCAAATATAACTTATCATTGAATACCACAAAATTAAGTCTATCAAATATTTGAGAAAAATGTGCTAAATTTAAAATTCAGTGAATTATACTTTGTTGAGAGCTTATACAACAAATGTTGCTGAGGGGGCAGGAAATGAAATACTGTTTAGTTAAAATATGTTGACATAGAAAACTGCTAGGTGCATTTCTTATGGGATGTTAGATTCATTATAAGTGGTTGGACTTTTAAGTTAGCGCTTTATTTGAGTTAGGTAGGTAAATAAAACCTGAAAATGTGAAAACAGAATGTATTTTTTAAGCTTTATATATTTTAAGTGCATTTCTTGTATCTGTGGTAAATTGAGCAAGTGAGAAAATACTTAAGTATTTACCACATACAAATGTGGCTCGTGGTACTGTGCCCATTACTCTGGAATCTAACAAGAAGCATGGGGTTTATTTCATTTTAAGGAGTTGATGTTGATAAAAAAAAAAGAGAAAAAATGTGCAAAACTAAATTACAGTTTTAGCAAACAATTGATAGGAGTTTTTGTCATATGAGACGTAGAAATGGAAGTCTTGTGGAAAAAGGATGCATTGTAAAACTCTGGTCAGAATCTGTGCTCTGTCAATGACTCTGAACCAGAACCAATCACTTTTGATGAATAAAGTTCCAGCTTGAATGCTGTCCCCTCAAATAGGGCTTCCCTGCCCAAAAAATTGTCCACGAGGACATCTTTTTCACTTCTGAATTCTTAAACCACTTAGCCATCAAATTTTGTATATGTGCATAATAATGGTATATATAATTTACATACAATATTTTCTATTATTTGCATGTTTTTATGGATGCATTCAGGCCTCCTAATGTGACCGTAACCTTCTCACAACAGAGACCTTTTACGTTACATTCCTTGTTTACCCACCAGACAGCAGAGTGCATTATATGTAGTAGGCACTCAGTAAGTGCGTGTCAATTAAACATGATATGCCTGGATTGTAGAAGGTGTGGTTTGTGGCATGTGTCCGGCCCAAAGATGCTTTAAGAGGCCTGTGCCACACGAACTCTCTCCAGACACAGATGATTAGACCTAGCTTTCTGGCAAATAATCCTTAGGCATCCCAATAGCCTGTGATGTCTAAGATAACACCTCAGATTCTGTCTATTGAGAATGTAAACTCAGCCACGTAGAGAGGCTTATCATGAGTGATGAGCTGTGGATAGACCAGATAGGTCATAATAAAGAATCAGGGATGGACTATATTGAGCTGAAAGTAAGGTACCCAAATCGAGAGAAACAGGAAGAAGAAACAGATATGAAAGAGCAAGGAGTCCCAGAGAAATGCTGTCTTAGGTAGTAGAGGTTTTTGAGACAACAGTTTTAGTTTGCCAAGATTAGCTTGTGTTTCATTTTCTGCCTGAGAGGGTAGAAGATAGGTCAGAATATTCTATGTATAATTTGAGGGAAAAAGAATTCCTTCCAGTGATTTAGATGAGCAGATCTTGGATAAACCCCTCCCATTATTTGAGAATTATTGCTGAAATAGATAAGAATTAATGAGATTTCCTACAGCTCATCACTTAATTCACCAGAGCAGATAAATAAGGTAGGGCAGCTTCTTTCCTTAGTGAAAAAATAATATAGAAATTCAAAATAGACATATCCAGCCACTTTCTTTGCTTATCTACTTTAGATTGATAAATGTGACTTTAAACTTAATTTATATATATGAAATCAAATTCTGAAAATCATTTCCATGGATAAGAATAGAATGTAAATGCACAGAGTCTCACACCTTGCTAAGTTATCGCCATTGGCATTTCTTCTACTCACAATTGAACAACCACATCATCACGTACACTTCAAGTAGCTTTTGAAGTGCTGTTTGAACTCTGAACACTCGAAATTAAAAGCATGAGATCTATTAACATTCTAAGTGGGTTTTTTAAAATAATGTATGTATTTTATTTGACTGGACAGTATTCTAACAGCTGCCCAATCATTCTGTGAACTAGGTTGATGCCAAACCAGGGTATTCCTGATTCAATAGCATTTAGATGACAAACGCATTCTTTCATAAAAATCATGAGATAAATTGCTTATAAAAAAGTTATGATGTTCTTAACACAATTCAAAGAAGAGTATCCGAATATGTCGAATTTACTTTAAGCTTTAAATGCCATTTCCAACATTTACATTTGAGGTAATGTTCAGTTTGTTAAACTCACCACTGGCCAGAATGTGTCAAGAAGAGTCATTTAAAGTGATAAAACTTTCAATTTAATTCTGCAAATATTTATTGGGCAATTACAATGTGCAAGTCACTGCATTGGACTCAGTTAAGAAGACAAGATGAAAAAGACAAGGTCTCTGCCTTACATTCTGTGAAGAAAATGTAAGCAACTTTATAAGCTTGTAGTTGTTATCTTCAGAATTAGCTACACACATCTTTCCTGAATTGCTATTATAGTTTTCAAGGTGTAAGCCATATTTTCCAAAACTGTGACTATCTATTGCTTCTCAAAAAAAGTAATTCATAGGAACTGGTTCAACAAGCTCCTTTGATTTTTCTGTTAAAGGAAACAAATCCATGAGACAGTTGTGGTAAAAAAAAAAAAAAAAAAGCAATTCTAGAAGCCAGGAATTCTTGCTTGAGTTTTCATATCTTCCACATCATATTTTCCCTTTTTCTAAATCACTAGTTTAAGAAATGCAAAACCATTGCCTTATCAATCTGGAGAGGATGTTAAGGAGGGCTACTTAGGGGGTAATTGGAGAGGGTCAGCTTGGCAAGTAAAGCATTTTCGAGAGAGAAAAAGGGAGTTGGTGCCATTTTCAATGACAAAGGAAAATGTTGCAGAGAAGTAACAAAAACCCTCTACAAAATAGGAACACTCTTTTGCTTTTTCTTCTCTAAAAATGTATGAGGTGAAGACATGGGAATTCTTTAATTTATGGGACTGTCCTCATTTCCGCTGTCGAGTCTTGGCAAGCCGGGATTCAGCACAGTGAAGGCGAGATATGTTATCACGGCCTTGTGTGTTGAATATGACTTGCAACATCTCTTTGTTTGGCTAAAATGCCCAGAGTGTTCAAAACAAAACATTAAAATAACCAAATTCTTACAAAAATGAACACTGCTTATTTCTTCACTAGAGTTTTCTATGCTACTTTCATTTTTTATATAACCCTGACCTTTATTCTAATACATAATATTGTCTTCAAGTAACATTAAGCAAAAAGCTTTTAGGAGACATTCATTTAAAAAAATATTATAGTGAATATTGACAAACTGATTCTAAAATTTATAGAGAGGGGCAGAAGAACCAGAATAGACACACCAGTATTGAAGGACAAAGTTGGAGGACAGACGTGCCCTGACTTCAAGACTTACTGTAACGTTGCAGTATCAAGACCATGTGGTTTGGCAAAAGAATAGACAAATAGATCAAAGAAACAGAACTGAGAGCCCAGAAATAGATCCATATAGTCAACTGATCTTTGATGAAGGAGCAAAGGCGACACAATGGGGCAAAGACAGTCTTTCCAACAAATGGTGCTGACAAAAAAAAATGAATCTAGACATACACTTTGTATCCTTCGCAAAAATTATCTCAAAGTGGATCACAGCCATAATGGTAAAACACAAAACTGTAACGCTTATAGAAGATAATAGGAGAAAACCTACATGAGCCTCAGTACAGTGGTGACTTTTTAGATGTGACACTAAAGGCATGATCCACAAGAGAAATAATTTATAACTGGACTTAATTAAAACCAAAAATTTCTGCTCTATGAAAGATAATGTCAAGAATGAGAAGACAAGCCACAAATTGGGATAAAATATTTGTAAAACTACGTCTGATAAAAAACTATTATGCAAAATATACGAAAAACTCTTAAAACTCAACAATAAGAAGACAGACAACTCAGTTGAAAAATGGACCAAGATCTTAACAGACACTTCACCAAAGAACAAATACGGATGGCAAATAAGCATATGAAAAAATGCTCTATATCATGTACCATCAGGGATATGCAAATTAAAACAATGAGATACCACTACACACCTATTATCCTATTAGGATAGCCAAAACATTGGCTAGAACATTGAACATCCAGAACATTGACAACAACCAATGCTGGTGAGGACGTGGAGCAACAGGCACTCTCATTCGTTGCCGTTGGGAATGCGGAATGATACAGGTACTCTAGATGGCAGTTTACTGGTTTCTTACGGAACTAAGCATATTCTTGCCAGAGGATCCAGTGATTATGCTCATGGGTATTTACTCCTAGGATTAGAAAATGTATGCCCTCCCACATACCTACACATGGATGTTTATAGTAGCTTTATTCATAATTGGCAAAAGTTATGAATAACCAAGATATCTGTTGTGAAGTGCTGAGGTGGAGGGGAGAGATAAATAAGTAGAGCACAGAAGATTTTTATGGTAGTGAAAATGCTCTGTAAGGTACCATAATGATAAGTATATGTCATTAGGCATTTGTCCAAAACCATAAAATATGTAAAACCAAGAATAAACCTTAATGTAAGATAGACTTTGGGTGATTATGATATGTCAGTATAGGTTCTTCAATTGTAACAAATGTACCATTTTGGTAGGTGATGTTGATAATGGGGGAGACTGCATGGATGGGGGGGGCGCAAAGGATATATGGGAAATCTCCATACTTTTCCTCAATTTTTGCTGTCAACTTAAAACTGTTCTAAAAAATAAATTCTTAATAAAAACGTCACTTTAGATATTCAATGAATCAAAAATAAAGTAACACCAAATCAAAAATTATTATATTGTAGGGGCCAGCCCAGTTAAGTTCACACTTTCTGCTTTGGTGGCCCAGAGTTGGCTGGTTCGGATCCTGAGTGCAGACCTATGTACCATTTGTCAAGCCATGCTGCAAGCATCCCACATATAAAGTAGAGGAAGATGGGCACAGATGTTACCTCAGGGCTAGTCTTTCTCAGCAAAAAAAAAAAAAGAGGCGGATTGGCAGCAGATGCTAGCTCGGGCTAATCTTCCTCGGAAAAAAAAAAATGGTATTAGGGGCTGGCCCAGTGCCCAAGTGGTTAAGTTCTCGCACTCCGCTGCAGCGACCCAGGGTTTCGCTGGTTCGGATCCTGGGTGCAGACATGACACCGCTGGTCAGGCCATGATGCCACAACTAGACGGAGCTGCAACTAAGATATACAACTATGTACCTGGGGGGTTTGGGAAGATAAAGCAGAAAAAAGAAAAGAAGATTGGCCAAAGTTGTTAGCTCAGGTGCCAATCTTTAAAAAAAAAAAAAAAGCAATATAAAAAAAGGAAAAGAATATTATATTGTATTAGTATAGTAGGACTGCCGTAACAAAGTACTACAGACTGGGTGCCTTGAACGACTGTGATTTATTTTCTCTTGATGCTGGAGGCTAGAATTCAGAGATCAAGGTGTTACAAGGATTGGTTTCTTCTAGAACCTCTCTTCTTGGCTTGTAAGGTGACTGTCCTTTCCCTCTGTCTTCACATGGTCTACCTGTGTGTGTATCTGTGTTCTAATTTCCTCTTTTTCTAAGGACACAAGTCATATTGAATTAGGACTCACTCTACTGACCTCATTTCAACTTACTTACCTTATCGAAGACTCTACCTTCAGACACAGTTACATTCTGAAATGGTCAATGTTAGTGCTTCCACATCTGAATTTGGAGGGAGCACAAATCAGCCATAACAGATGAAATCTCTCTCTCTTTCTGCGGGTTAAGTTAATGTTTCACCTCAAGACGTCTTTCTTTATACCTAACACACACACACAAATTGTCTATTAATTAAAACCTCTCTTTTTTGTCCATTGAGGTGGAAAAGATGGTTTCTTTTCAGCCAATGTCAAAATCAAAGGTAAATATTATAATTTATAACAAAACATCTAAGCATGACATATTGATCAAAATATTCTTATATATAATTATTCTGAATAAAACATGATTAAATAAAATTTAGATTCAAAAGTATATTTTTAGAATGTGCATTATGATCGAGTAATGTTCATCACAGCAGAGAAACGATGGTTCAATTTAGGAAATATATCAACACACGTTTTTAAATAAACAAATTAAAGTTTATAAAACTGTTAGATTATACCACAGGATGCTAACAAGTCATACAAAAACGTGGGTAGTCATTCTTAATTTCAGTTTCAAGTGAACAAGAAATAAAATGAAATAGTCTAAATATGCTAAAATAATTATTCCAGCCAAAACCAGTCTAGTAACTGATACAAGAATAAAATCACAAGGATTGAAATCAGAAAAGAGAGAGGGATGCCTATGGTTTTTGTCGTTATTTAACTAAATTCTAGAATGATGGTGATGGTTAGGAAAACAGAAACAATTAAGATATTCTTAGTAAATCGTGAAGGGAGTGACCCCCATTTGATGGACTCTCTCCAGGATGTTGGGTAATTACTGTGTCTTTGACTTCAGTTTCTTCTCCTAGTAGCCAGTTCTGGGAACCAGAAAATGACGTTATAAATTACAAGCATTCTACTTTATGATAACACTGGCAATTAGAAATAATTTTAAAATGCCATTTATAATAGTTGAAAAAATATAAAATAGCTAGAAAAATATACAGAAAATGTAGAGGGCCTGTATACACAACCCATAAAATTTTTAAAGTAACTAAGGATCTTTGAATTATATGGAGAGGCATGGTATTTTCCCGGATTTGAAGACAATATAAAAATATAAATATTTTTAAATTAATATAGAAATTTGCTGAAGTTATAGTCATAATTCCCAAACGCTTTATTGGAATTGGTAAAAATGATTTATAAGTTCAAAAGGAGGAATGCATTTCTGACACTTGTCAATTGATATTTGAAATAAAACACAGTGTATTTAGACTTAAAATAATGCTAGTATAATGAAATCAATTACCATTGTAAAATCAAAGGTATACTTTCAAATATATTTCATATACATAATTGTGTATAGCTTTGATTTTTTTCTAGAGTTTCATCAATTATGACTAATTCAATTAACCATTATTTTCTACTCATATTCTAGTCTTCAAGGCAACCAGTTATATAAATTCTTGTTTTCTAATATTTCATAATTTTACTTATAAAATTTCTTTTATAAACTTTGTTTATAAGACTGTAAAATATTAGAGAAAATTAATTTATGTAATTCTTTCCAGTGAAGGCCCCAATTAAGGAAGACAGGAAATATAAAAGCTGTAAAAGAATGCATTATTCATTTTCTCTCTATGGAAGAAGATCAAACCAAAATCATTAGATAATTATATCCAAAGGAAATTCTTATGAATATAACATGGACAAAAGGTTAATAGCCCAGTAAAAAAATATCTCTACATGAAAAATATTAAATGAAAATTTTGACAAAATGTTAAAAATGCAATCATTAGAAACAAATGAAAATATATAAAATGCTAAAAGGTAAACATTGCCTCATGTATATTTTGGAAAAAAAGATATTTTACTTTGTGTCTTATAATGATTTTATTCCAACCATACTTTATCTTTCATAAATCGTTTTAATAAAGAAAAGCTTACAAGACTTTTCTTACTATGCAGATATATACATAATTTGAATACCAGTAGGAATAATTATAAAAGATCAGTCTTGTTAGTATGTTTAATGCAAGGTTGATGAATAATTCAATTTTCTGTGAAAAGTTCTATGCAAACATGTATATACCTATTGTAGTAATCGTAATCTCAAAGGTAAGAATTGCTTTGCATAGTAGATTGCAATAAACCCATTGCAATTAAAGTTCACAGGAGAATATTTGCAAACAAATGGCCCAGGTATCTCCATTCTTGATGAGATATGGAATGTGCACAGGTAAAATTAAAGCAGAACTTTTACCCCATTTGGCTAGTGCGTTTATACTGCTAGCGCAGTGAATCTGTGTTAAACTTATCCGTTATATTTAACCAAGTGCTTTTTGTCAACAATCTTTACAGTAAAAAATCTCAATAAGCACAATTGAAATGTATTGTTTCAATTCTATTTTCATCCAAGGCTGAATCAAATTATTTGGCACATATTCTCTATTTCCATGTAAAAACATTTTCATTAGTTAAATATTGAAATATCTTAAAGTGAGCTAACATCTAATGCTGGTGAGAACATATAGATACAGCCATGTTCATATATTGTTGGAGGGATTATTTACTGCTGAACGTTTTGGGAATATCATTTGGCAGTATTAATTATATTTTAAAAGTTATTCATCCATGATCAGAAAGTTAACTTTTGAGATCCCTCATATAAATAAATGCACCCAGACATAAGATGTATTTAATAATATTTATTTTATCAGTTTGCATTATTTAAACAAACCTAGAAAAATTTCCGTTGCAGGAAATAGTTCCATTAATTACAGAACCTCTATGCTACAAAATATTATATAGCTAATAAATTTTTAAAAAGACCATTACTAATTGATTTTTAAGTATTCTCATTAAAAATACTTCCTTTGAAATAAATGTACATTGAAGAAACACAGTAGTGCAAGTAATCCTATGCAGCATGACTATATTTTGTAAAAGCATATGAAAACCAGAATAAATATAATAAAGTCAAAATTTATATCAGGGCCGGCCTCATGGAGCAGCAGTTAATTTTGTGCACTCCACTTCGGTGGCCTGGGGTTCGCCTCTTTGTATCCCAGGCACGAACACAGCACTGCCCATCAAGCCATGCTGTGGCAGGCATCCCACATGTAAAGCAGAGAAAGTTGGGCACAGGTGTTAGCTCAGGGACAATCTTCCTCAGCAAAAGATGAGGAGGATTAGCGGGGGATGTTAGCTCAAGGCTAATCTACCTCGAAAAAAATAAAAATAAAAATAATTTATATGGTGGTAGGATCATAGAGAACTAGAAATGCTTTACATATTTTTTTAAATACTGGTCGCCTCTGGTGGTTATATTAGGAAGAATGAGCAGAAATTAACTTTGTCAATGCACTGTTCCATTAATATACGAAAACAATCCTATTGTTTTTATAAAAAACAATGTAAGGTCAAATATGTAAGGAAAAACAAAAAATATTGGAGCTCCCAATTGTTATTGTTAGTACTAAGTTGGGGCCAGGTCTTTTTTCTTAGTCTGTCTTAGTCTGAAGGCTCTGCTGAAGCCTGTCCACCATGGAGAATCCTGCTGGTACCCGAAATACCAGTGGCATAGCTTTCAGCATCACAGCAACAAGCAGCCACCATGGTATGACAACTGACTGAGGGTGGTGTCATTCCCTGATGGGGAAACGAACCGGGGCCCTGGCAGTGAGAGCGCCAGATCTTAATCACTAGGCCAGTAGGGCTGGTTGCTCTCAATTATCGGAGAGGAAAATTATATGTTCAAATTCTCGTAAGTTATAAATACACAAAAACTTGTACACAATCAAACTATTGGCTGTTATTTTTTAATTAATTATTATACAGTATTTAGAATGTGGTCTTTCAACGATTGGCTCCTGTAAGCTAATTTCAAGAGTTGGAATGTACAACAAAAACTCATCCTAATACGACATTTTCCTCACAACGATCTCATTCTGGCTTCTTTCATATCATTTTCTACTGCCTAGGCCTTACTAAAATATTGACATTTCTTTTTGACCTTCATTTATGAGGTTTTTTAAAGTCCTGGACTGTTATTTATTTTGAGCGTAACTCAAAGCTGCAATGACAGTTGTAGAAATATAACTTGAACTTGTCGAATTGCTTAGTTGTTAAAATGTAGCACTGTCGTGACGAATATGATTATTTTACTTTGATAACTCCCTGCATCTCCCCATGTGTGTGACTCTAGACCGTTAGTCAAGCGTCAACGCTACTTGCCAAGCAGTTCATGAAACTGTTTTCTGATTAACTACATACAATTTGCTACTGTTCACCTATTTTGTATAAAGTTCACTAAGATATAAATTATCTTGCCAAATGGATACAACATGATATAGAATAAAGAATATTTGAAAATAAAGAGGCTCAAAAATATACACATATTAATTATATAAGATTGTTGCAAAAAATATTGTTATTTTTCACAGCTCGTTTCTACGCACTCTTCTCTTCCCAGAGGGGTAGTTCACCAATTCTGTGACTTTAATAGCTACCACGTGCTGATTTTTCCCCAACATCCATCTTCCTAGAAACACTTCTCTTGTCAGCATCAGGCGTCACTCTGTGGCTGACATCTGGGCCTTCTCAGTGGGGTCCTGCCTCCACAGATACTTAAAGCTCAACATCCTTAACATCGAAACAACATCTTTCTCCAGTGTCCCCAGTTTCAATGGATTGCACCAAGATCTGTACAGATGGCCACTCCAGCAAACTGGACAATTTTCTTAACTTCCCCTCTACTCCCTGCCTGGAAACAATCGATAAAAAAATTAGGCTATGTCCACGCCCTCATTTAATACCCATCATCAGCTGATACTCTTGCTGGTTTAAAGCACAGCTCATTATGACGGCACTACTCCATCTGGAGGCTTCTTATCTGGCTGGTCTCAGCTCTTACAACTCATTGACCCCACACATTCTCCTGAAATATAGATGGCGTTATACCAACTCCTGCATTCTCCTTTCATAATGCAGCACACTGTCCTTATTGATTTAATCGTTTATCTCTCCCTCCTTAATACATTATCACTCATTGCCTTGCACAGTGCCTGGCACAACGTCTGATTAGCAATATTTTCTAAATGGCTATTTTCTGAATATATGAATAAATAAAGAAATAACTATACAA